>NC_040906.2:148924384-149534265 GCF_004126475.2 Phyllostomus discolor
CAATGAAAATCCTTTTCTCCCCAAATCTATATATTCAGTCCCTTACTCTGTCCTACTATGTAATTCTCAAACAAAATAGTTTGAGAATTACAACATCAATATCACTAACGACAGCAAACCTAAGAAGAAGAATGCAAGAGTGTTTTGTAATTGTTTTTGTCCTTTGGAATATATTCTTCTAAATATACGTGATCACAACCCTGTGTTGAAAAGTTACTTGAATTAATTCCTTTTTCTGTGTATAATGATATCAACTTTATACACAGTAATAATTGTTTTTATTTGTAGTCAGTTTTATTATTTGTCTGCTTTTTATTGTACCCTTTTTATTTGCTTATTTCAAACACATAAAAATTTTTCCCTGACCGATGTGGCTCAGTTTGTTGAATATTGTTCTGCAGAGTGAGAGCTCACTGGTTCAATTCCCAGTCAGGGCACATGCCTGGATTGGGGGATCTATCTCCGGTCGAGCGTGTGATAAAAGCAACCAGTTGATATTTCTTTCCTTCTTTTTCTCCTTCCCTTTCCATCTTTCTAAAAATAAATAAATAAAATCTTTTCTATATATAAATCCTACAGAAATATATAAAGTATTACAAAAGTCAGAACTATTTTAAAATATATGCATGGAACTCTAGTTCCCAGCCCTATCCCTTCCACAGTTCTCACCTGCCTGCTATGGAATCTCTCTCATTAGTTGCTAGTTTGTCGTTCTTGTGTTTCTTTTTTGGAAAACTAAGCAACGTGTGTGTGTTTGTTCTTATTTATTTATTCTTTATTACACAAAAAGTAGTTTGCACCTTACCCTTTTGCTCCTTTCTTTATCTCACAAAATATCCTGGAAATAATTCCATAGAATTTTATAAAGATCTTGTCATTATTATGGTGGAAAACAACTCCATTTTGTGGCTGTTCAGCTAAACATGGATAATAATGGATATTTAGGTTATTTTCAATACTGGACTAATATAAGTCATTTCACCATGAGTAGTTTGGGAAATTTTTGTTTTGTATTTGTAAGGTATATCTTCAGGGGCTTACTAATATTTTTAGTATTTGGCATAACAGATGGCTGAATGCTAGAGAAATAATCAGGATAGTGTAATAGTTGTCTGTACAATATCCAATCTCTTCAAACTACTAATAGAATTCTGGTTTAATTACAGCCCTTGGTATGCCAGCTGGAAGACTATACTCCCTACTCGCTCTTAAGGAGGCAGACTCAACAGGAAAAAGATCTCTTTGTCCTTCTGTTCCCTGCATCCTTTCTATATAAAATTTAAACAAAATTCTGGAACCTTAGCTGCCACTTTGCACCATGAGGCAACCTAAAAAGCTGAAATCTAAGTACAAAGGGTGGCGTGGTGAATAAATTATAGATAATCCTGGTCTCAAATTGCCTGCCTCCAGACACCTCTTACTTCTGTATTGCTTGAGCTATGTATTTGGATTTTTCTTATAAACAGCCAAATAAAACCTCAGTGATTCCATGGTGCCTGAAAGTGTGGTGCTGCTAAGAACTTAAGCCAAAATATGTAAAGGCTTAATGAAGGCACCAGCTGGAAAGCTGGTGATTTTTAGAATGAAGTAGCAAAATGCTTAGTTAAATGCTTACTTTGGAAGAATGTCCACGTGCTGAAAGAGACTCCAGTGTTCAGGGAACTGGTTGGAATAAATGTAATGATTCATGTGTTCACTCTGTCTTGTCACTTTTAGTAGAACCTACAAGGGAGAAATAAACTCAGACCACAGCTATCAAGTCTGAAAACTGAGATTAAAAGAAACATATCCTTAGCCAGGTAAGAGTTCTTGGCCTGAGATAGGCAATCTAAGTTGAATGAGAGAGCCATAGTTCAAAGCCTCCAAGCTAGAAGAGCAACCACTGCTTCTGTGTGTTCAGCCAGAGCAGTGATAACAAGTATCTGTAAAACAAGAGCCTTAACAGGATTTAAGATGGAAGGTGCACCTGCTGGCAGTGACAAGAGCAATGTATGACTTTCCACTGCAGCCATTATTTCCAGTGTCCTCAAAACTTCAGCCTTGAAGTTGAGAGTGTTAGAGAGAACACCAAAGCTTAAACTAAAGGACAAAACTCTTTAGGTTTTAAGAATTATGCATCTACAGGAGAGTTGGAGTAGTATCATCCTTTCTGGAATGAATATAAGGCTGAATCAGCCCATGGCTGTGACCATGAAAACTGTCCCTGCCTCCTTGACTTCTATCTTCCATAGGAAAACCAGCTGCTACTAATGATCAAGTGTCTGCTGCCCTAAATCATTTATATCAGAAATGCTGGAAGGGAAGAAATCTGTTATTGGCTTTCTTCCTCTTGAGACCAGGAGGAGATCAGGAGGTCTAGCAGCAATTGCATGAACTAACAGCAACAAGTTTACAAAATCAGAATGGTCTTCTGGCTGGGCCCTCCTGACCAATACACTGCTGACCGGTGTAATGTTACCTCATAACCCCTGATACCATTGGGGCTAAAAGACTTGAATGCTAGTCTTTAACTCTTTTTAAGAGAAAAACAAATACCTTCAAAAGAAAACATTTAGCCCTGACTGGGGTAGATCACTGGATTGAGCATGAGCTGGGAACCAAGGGATGGCCAGTTCGATTCTCAGTTAGGGCATATGCCTGGGTTGCCAGCCAGGTCCTCAGTGAGGGCCATGTTAGAGGCAACCACACATTGGTGTTTCTCTCTCTCTCTTTCTCCTTCCCTTCCTCTGTCTAAAAATAAATACATAAAATCTTAAAAAAAGAAAACATTTATTACAAGGTCAAATTCTGCTTTGCCTTTTTCAAACAAATTCCATACATGAGATTATCACAAGGCTAAATTGAAGAGATATCACTTAACTAACTGTGATTTATTTCAAGCAGAATACACAGCATGCACAAAGGGTTGGTGTAGTAAATGTCGACGCCTGTGCAAAGAAGAGTAGACTTGTTTGTCTGAAGCCTGGATACATTTGGACAGGGTGTTGAGTGCTGTAGGTAATAAGAGTGGATGAAAAACAGTGGGTGATGTTTGCAAATAATTGTTTTTCATATGAGTTATATAGCAATCTCCAAAGGTAAATCATGGACTCACCTAGGACCCATACAAAACAGCACAAGTGCAACTAAGGAGAGGAAACAAGCAAAATGGAATAAATTGGTGAGTAAACTAGCAAGCCGACTCAGTGCTCAGAGGACTGGCTGCGATGACAGGATGAACCAAGATCAGTTCTGCTTTTTTGGAAAAACTCTTCCATCTGTATCTCTTCAGAATCAGACTAACCAGTTTGGGGACAAAGGTATTATATGATGCATGACCCTTGCTAATTGAGAACTTTTTAAATCTTGCTTTGGGGGGTGGGGTTAGTAGGCCAGCATTCAACTGCTTCCAGAAACATCAAGAGTCAGATATGCAACTTATCCATCCAGATCAGGATGTATTCAAATGCATGGCCAAGTGACTATTTATGAATGTATTGGAAATGACTAAGGAAATGCAAGGGCAGAAGCTCTTCTAAGCTTACAGAGCAGCCTTGAATTTTTTTTTTTTTGGCACCAATTTATATAGTACTTTCTATAAGCCTTAATCAAGATAGGGTACAAAATATTGTCCTTATGTGGTTCATTTATGTCCGTCGGATTGTGTCACCTCACTCTGGCAATGTCCTATGATTTTTCTGGATTTTAGACAATGTGATACTGAAATGTGGTGTAATTTCAGATTACTTAGAACAATCATTATACCTACACCAGTACAGTCATCTCAGCCTCTGACCTGTCAGCTCCAGATTATAAATCTGACCTACCAGTTCATGAAACTGAGTCACAGAGCGAGAGCATTGGGCCTGACTTTGAAAAGGAAATGGAGGCAAAGATGGATTCAAGTGTGAAAAAGAATGCTAAAAATAATGAAACAAAAAAAATATCACCAATGCCTCTCTAAGAAACAGAGTAAATTATCTGAACATGGCTGCAACAGGAATATTACTATTTGTTAAAATTTATCTCCAGTCCCCCGATTCTCTCTGTTTATCTTCTATCTCTCACCTGTTTGGTACAGTACATCCTTTGAAGTTATGTTTTGCCAAGGGCAAAGATAGTTTGTGTTGGTGCTTTTCTCCCTCAATATGGAAAGCAACGGTGAATGTCATTTGAAAGTACTCAACATCTTATTTGCTCTGTTTGAACCCTTGTACACTGCACAGACTTGATAAAAGCTTTAAATGAAGAAAAATACCCACTCTTAGTAGCACCATCGGGATCTATGTCCATGGTCATACTGAGAATAAAAATTTTAACTTCATAACTCCAGAGTTTGTGTTTCCATAGATACATAAAAAACCCTTCTGAACTCAAGTACTTGATCAGCTTAAGGTTGTAAAGGAAGTGAGCATTCTGGGTATCATTTTTCCACCACAAAATAATACTTTTTACTCCTAAAATTAATTTATAGCCATCAAACAGAAATTAACTAGACATTTTCTTTTTAGTTTAAAGGTTTAAAAAAATGAATAATGTCCTCTTAATTACAGAAGTGTCCTCAGTGACTTAGCATCCTGCATTAATGTGGAGACAAAGATGATTTTCTGGTGCTGAAATTCAGGAGTTTTTAGTGTGTTACCAGGTGCTATGGGTAGAACTGTGTCCTTAGAAAGGTAAGTTGAAGTCCCAGTCCCTTCTACCTGTGAATATGATTTCATTCAGAAATAGAATCCTTGCAGATATAATACAATTAAGATTATTTTATTGGAGAGGGCCCTAGTCCAATGTTACTGGTGTCCTTATAGGAGAGGAAAACGCCGTGTGAAGACAGAGACACACAGGGAGAACACCATGTGGTGACACAGGCCGAGACTGGAGTGATGCAGCTGTAAACCACGGAATGTCAGGGACTGGAATGCCCACTACCACCCAGAGCTAGGAAAAGACAAGGAAGAATTCTACCCAAAGTCTCAGATCAAACATCACTTTACTTCCAACTCAGTTTTGAACTTTTAGCCTCAAAAACTGGATGATTAAATTTCTGTTGTTTTAAGCCACCTAGTTTGTGGTACTTTGTTACAATACTCTAGGAAACCAGTAAAATAATATTGTATTGTAACAACAGTAGGAAATGGGAGTCAGGCTAAATTGGGAAACAATAGGAAATATGTCTGAGAAACCCTGGATTTGTGTCTTGGTTTTGCCACAACTTGCTACATGTATGTGTTACAGAAAAAACTCAGTTTTTTTCTCGACAACACAATAAAGAATTACAGGTCGGCAAGCCTATTAGCATTCAGGCAAAGTTTATTAATGCTGAGTTCTAATGGGAGAGCAAAAGCAAAGGTAGCAAGAACAGAGTGACCAGAGGCCAGCTGGCCAGGGGTCCCCTGTGTGGCGAGAGCTAAGAGAGCCAAGAGCATGAGTCCTTTATTCTGAGGATTTATATAGTTGGCAGGATGGCAGTGAGGGAGTTACATTTTTGTTCGATGGATGAAGATGGTGCCAGCTTCCCCCAGTGAGACACAACTACCCAAATGTAGGTATGTGTGAGGGTCTGTTAGCCTGAATCTTTATCTTGCTCCAGACGCCATTTGTTCATTTTGTATATGTGACAGGGAGGCAGGCAGTTAACCAAAGTCGTTTTATGGGCTTTTTCTTTGAGCACTGTGGGCCCCTTCCCCTTTCCTTTTTCCTTCCCCTTCCCCTTCTCCTTCCCCTTTTCAGGCTGTGGGATGAATACACAGTCTCAAGGTTTTCCTTTTCCCAGCTAGTGGAGATGACACACACAGACTTTCAAGGGCTTCCCCTCCTGCACTGTCACAGTTTTGCTTGTGTTGTTCAGAATGCCTGCCAATCTTATCGGACCAGGCTCAGAGCTGCTGGGTCAATGGGTAAGATATGTCTTCCTTTGCTTTTAGCCTCCTGTATTAAGTTCTTTGTTAGATTGTCATAGTGAGGGCCCTGCCTTTATGTCCCCTCTGGCTGCTCATTCCTAGCTGCTCTGTAACAGAATCAATGGTAGAATTTTTCTGATGAAGAACAAGAAATTCGTCCCTCTCTGGTCCAACAATTAAACAGTACACACGAGAGCAGGACAAAAACCTCAGGAAGCCACAGAATCGATTCTGTCTGCTTAGAGATCTGTTACAGATCTGTAGATACTTGTATTCAAAATGGCCTTTTGATTAGTCTATTTACTTTCTTTTCACCTTTGCATTTTAAAACCATAGTTTTTGTCTCCCAGCCTAGAAACAAGTGAAAATTCCAACAAACCTTTTCCCTCCTGCCCCTCCTCTCTAGTTTGTTGCCAAATCCTACTGATTCTGCCTTTTTAGGTTTCTCTCAAATTCTTCCTTGCCTCTATATCTATCCACAACCTCAGGCTTATTTACAATTCTTATAACTTCACATATAATTATTGCAATAGCTCTGGTTTTCATTGTTTACAGTCTTGACTCCTATGATCTAATCCAGATTAGGTCCTTCATATTCCTCACGGCTTCAGTCAGGATTCTTCCTCCTTTCAGGCTTAACTTCCACAGCATGACCCAAGCTCTGACCCAGAAACACACATCCCAGGGCCAGTCACATGGAACCATTTTATTCTCTGAACATTTCATCTCATGATGCAAATGAATTTCACACATTTTCTATTGTAAATCGCCACTCTGCTTGGAATATGATTTCCCTGAAACTTGTCCAATCATACTCATCATTTCTTCTGGATCATTCTAAATGCTTCCTCCTCTGTGAAATGCTACAGATCTTCCCCTGTGGCATTAACAGAAAAAAATGATAATTTTTGTGAATAGCTCACATCTCTAGATAGGCTTGTTCTTGGTAAGAAAAGAGTATGGGGAGGTAAAAACCAAGCCTTGAATTTGTGCCTCTGAAGCCTGAGATGTAAGGCAAAGAGTCTGATGAAGCCTTGATGAAGGAATAGCCTGGTGCCTAGAGAGAGTCAGCTTACAGACTTTGCCTCTCAACAGTCTTGGGGGCTGCATAGACCTCCCTCCACCATGCAATAGGGCAGTGAGGGGAAAGCTTGAACCATCTCTGAGGAAGGGACCATTTGAGCTGTAGCACCAGGGACCCTTACCACAACGCCAAGAGGAAGGAAGTAGTTGAAAATTCACTGAGAGAGAGGTAAAGCATGGCAGTATTCCACAATGATCACTGTATTCATGATATTTGAAATTCCTAGAACTGAACATCTGAGAAAAGCTCTCATAGAAAACCAGATCTATTTTTCTTCCAAGGACTCACTTTTGAAAGCACCAGTGGATAATAATTTCCAGAGATTGATGTATCTAAATTTAAAAACCTTTTTTTTAATACCAACCCTTTCTGAAAGGTTTGTAGCCAATTCCCACCATACAGATACGCGGGACACTTGGAATTCTCATGCCGGCCCAGTTACCTGTGAGTTCAAGAAGGCACTAGAACGAAGTAGGTCGGGACCTCTGACACACATGTATTCTTGTGTCCCAAACTTATAGAAGAGCAAATGTCCCGTCCATGCTTTTACCTGTTTCAGTATCTTCCTCCTCAATTGAAGCTCACTCTTTTCCCCATCACATCAGACTTTGTATCAATCTGTAAGAAGGAAGCTAATGATAAAAGTAAACTTTGGAGTCAGGAAAACTGGGATCTAATCCAGGCCAGATGTGTGATGTTGGAAAAGGTCATATACATCTCATTTTTTCAGGCAGTATCCTCATCTACACAAAAAGAGAAGTGTGGTATATGTTAATATCTAAGGTGTCTAAAATTCTCTGGGATCTGATAAATAAATTTATATTGAATATATTTACATTGAGAGGGAAGAAACTGCTCCACTTACTAGCAATGGCCTTGAATAAGTCAGATCATCTCTTCACTTCCTTAGGCCTCACTACTGGCATCAGATTGCCTAGTTTTAAACCCCCACTTTAACACCTGCTGGCTGCAAAAATTTCAGAACTTAACCTCTTTGACCCAGTCCACCAGTCTAAAAGATGAGAATAACAGCAAAAAGTTGATGCAAAGACTAAATGAATTAACACACACAGCATGTTTAGAGCAGTGCTGCAAATAATAAGAGCTCAAAAGTGTCAGCTACTATTATTATCCTTATTATCACAATAAAATGAGAATAACAACCTGCTTTGACCTCTTCCTGTGATTCAGGAAAATGTGGGTCAAAATGATTTGTAAATTTAAAAGTGCTATTTCAAGTTAAGGAATTACAGAAATGTTCAGCACTTGGTGACTTAATTTTCTACATATGCCACATCCATACAATGGAAAACAATTCAGCAACTGATAGGAAGTACTGGGACATGCTACATGCAGATAAACCCATTTTGCTCAGTAAAAGAAGCCAGGCACAAAATATCGCATACTTATGTGCACCAGTCTACAAATGTAAAGAGACAGAAAGCAGACTAGTGGTTGCCTATGACATGGTGTGGGAGCAGGGACACTGGCTGCAAATGGGCATAAGGGAACTTTTTAGGGCAATGGAGCTGCTGGGTTGTGGTGATGGCTGCACTGCTCTATAATTTAATGAGACCATTGAACTGTGTACTCACAACAGGTGAATTCTATGTTATATAAACTATACCTCAATAAAGCTGTTAAAATAAAAAACTAAATATAAAGTTAAGGTGTTATTGTTACCTAATATGTTATAAATTATATTTTTTTAAAAAATGATTTGAAGTTGCTGAGTTTGGTGTAAACAGTGAAATTGCTTTGAAAGTTATAACTCTCTATACAAAGTAATGATATCACTGACAAAAATAATAATAATAATATGCACATTTTAAGGAGCTCTGTGATTGGTCCACCACCACCCCGCTCCCCGCCCCACACACCCACACACATACCCTCACTACCTAATACTCCCACAGGAATCCCCTGATTTGGTGAACCTGAGTCCCTCAGCCCCCTCAGTCCTGTAACCAAGCTTTCTTTGGAGCTCCCTCAGACCATTCCTGGAACACACTGCAGTGGATAAACAAGAGCAGGCTTTAGAGCCAGTCATGGGTTCAAACCTCACTTTAACCACATATTGCCTATATATCCGGAAGCGAAGTATTTACCCCTGAGGTCCTCCTTTTCCTCAGGGCAGGAAGACAGGCATCCAGGCAGAAAGATTAGCCCCACACCAAGAGCACCTAGTCCTACTCTGCACATCTTTCCAAGTCCAGTTGCCCCAATTCCTCTACTTGGGCTCTTCTGTTCCTTCAGCATTTTCGTGTAGTCATTCACTGAAGTGCCTTCACCTACCTTGACTTTGAGCACCTTAAGGTCAGGGACCAGGTACATATCTTTCAAACTTCCAAGTTGAAGGTGTTCAAGAAATATTTATTGAAAACATATCAACTGTTTCTACTCTTGACTGAGTGAGCTGTTTTTCACAATCACTTTCGATGAAGTATGTTGAATATGAGGGTGGTCTGGCTGACATGTGTCACCATTGGTTGCCAGGGTTGATTGGGCTGATCTGGCTGTCTGGTGTGTCTTTCCTCCCTCACTGCTGTGGACTCAGTTGAAAAGGACAGCTGTCCTCCATAGAGAACAATTGTCTCCCAGCTGTCCCCCCCGATATCCCCATAGAGGAGAGGTATACGCAAGTAGCTGTGCTGTCCTGCTAAAACTTCCAAACAAGCTCTCAAGAAATGTGCTGAGGATGAGCCACTGTTCGTTCTAGACCTTCAGGTTTTGTTCATATTAGGTTTATCCCAATCCACCTCATCTTCCTTACTTATTTTCTCACAGGAACAAATACTAACATGTGACAACATGGAGAAACATTCAAGTTGTAGCCATAGAATGGAGCTTTTCTTCAGTGCAAGGACAACTGTTGCTGCAATGTTTGGACCCTGATGGCATGTTCTAATCAACTAAGGCAATCAACCTATATTCATTATTTTGTTCCCTGTAACCTGAGGTTAGGTAACACCATTAGCTAATGGAGTCAATAAATAAATATTTTAAAGAGAAAATGTCAAAAGCTTCACTGAAAACAGTTGTCAACTGAATGATTTACTCACAATAATTTGTCCTTCCCAGGCCCATCTCTATGGAGCCCAGACCTACAGCCAATCCATAGCTAATACATACTGTGAC
This sequence comes from Phyllostomus discolor, assembly GCF_004126475.2. Lineage (NCBI taxonomy): Eukaryota > Metazoa > Chordata > Mammalia > Chiroptera > Phyllostomidae > Phyllostomus > Phyllostomus discolor. Next base: position 148,934,486 of record NC_040906.2, read on the forward strand.
CAAGATATAAACCTTTGCTATAATAAGTTACTGATATCTGGGGGTTATATTTTGTTACCATAGCATAACTTACTGAAAGTGGACTAATGACGAAAGCCACCTATATACATTTCATACTCACCCTCTAGCCTTTGTCACACCACAAAGAATGCAATTTGAAGCTTATTCTTTAAAAGCAACAGTAAAAGAGATAAAACCTGTATCATAGGGTTATTGGGATTATTTGGTGAAATAATACATGGAGATAACCAAGGATTGTGTGGCTCCTCCCACCACAATTCCTTCCCTTCCCATTTTATTCCCATTTCCACTGTGGAGGTAGGAAACCACAAACGAATGTCTAGTAGTGTCTTGACTATTTTCTATCCTGTGAGATAAATAGGTTATACACAGTTCCTACCTTAAGAAGCTTCTAGTCTAACTCCTTGTAAGAAAATGCACCATGTGCATGCTTGCTTCTTCATATAGTAGTTTCCAGCATCCAAGTGGAAAGCTAACAATTGTGATTAAGATGTGCCTTGGGGTTGGATACAAGCTATTGTTCATTATTTTTCCCAATGCCCACCACTACCACCCACTCTTCCTCTTATACACACACTACAGCTGCCCCCACCTCCAGCTGATATTCCCTGATGCCCGAGGCTGGTTTAGATTGCCTTTCTTTGTGCTCCCACAGCATCTTGAACTCCCCACTTCTCCCAACCATTATTTTGGATTGGATTTACTAATTGATGAATCAGTCTTTCCACTAGATCCCAGGGTGTGTAAAAGAAAAAATTATATCTTCTTTATTGTATTCCTAGAAGCTGGTTCATGGCTTATACAGGGTGAGTGTTAACTGACATTATTTGAATGAATGAATAAATTTGATCAATTAATTTCTTCCTAATGACTTTTGAGTTCTCACTGCAAGTTGATGAATTTGTTATGCCATGTGCCCAGGGCTCCACTCAATCCTTATAGACGTTTTTTAACTGACATGAAATTCTTCATTATGAAAATGGCATGTGATTTACATCCACCTACAATCTTAAAGCCCTCATAGAGTCCCTTGGAAATGCAAATGAACAAGCCACAAATTGAATTATCAGTTCCTAATTAGGCGGATGTTGATTCTCATTAATACTGGTAAAATGTATCCTGGAAATTAATAGCTTGAGAAGGTAGGGCATTCTGAGGTATGTTCAAGAGCGTTTGCAAATCTAATACATATGTTTCTATAGCTACTTACACTGTAATAACCAAAAAATGGGCAAGCCAATTTCAAAAAAAAAAAAAAAAGAACAGAATGAACTCAAATTTCCTTCATTTTTTGGAAGGACTCCAGAGTTGCCATTACCCTTACTTGCTCCTGAGATCTCTAAAAAACTTTGATCCTATAAGGTTCTTTTTAAAGATGAAGAATGATTCTTGTTCTGTATATTTTTATATAATACCTCTATCATCAAACACATTTCAAAAGATGACTTGGAAGCACCATCATTTTTGGTAGGAAAACATCCTTCCATCCCACTCTCCTTTTAGGTGTTAGTCCACTTAAATCTTTTCTCTTAGTGTAGTAGGATTAATAGAAGTAAATCACAACTCAAGACTACAGTTTGCCAACCTTCCTTTCTCTGGTTCAGCAAAATTCCCTTTCATACTCGTCACCCAGCTCCTGCTGATCCTGGGAGGCATTCCGGAAGGCAGCAAGAAGGGCACACATGTTTGCTTCCTGAATCCAGTAGGATTTTGCTTCTTTTATAATTGTCAAGGAGAGAGAGAGAATGAGAGACTGACTTAGACTTCTCAATTCAGCCATAAGGCCACACACAAGAAAGGCAAGTGTGAGGCAGGAATTTGGGGGAACAAAATGGGTTGTGTACAGAGGCTCCAAGGTCCTTTTGACTCATAGCTTTTAACAGGCTGTCTACAGATCATATTGTCTGCATAATATTTCTTATGTCAATAAAATATATTTTAAAAAAGATTTCCTATGTCATTTTGTGACTCCCCATCTCTTCTCTCCCATTTGCCAGAGTTGTAGTTCAAATGATCTGAGTTTTCCCCCCAAAATATCAGGGAATCTATGTAAAGGTTCAGGGTTTCAGTTCCTGGCAGGAGCCCTCAAGAAGCTCTGTCAGCAGTGCTAGGATTCTGTAAGTGTCTTCCCAAGTTACCTTCTTTGGCCTTGCAGCAGGTGGATTACTTCTGGTACAGCAAGAATAGTGCAAAACCCGCAGCCAGCCTGAAATATCAGCTCCAACCACCCCATCCTACCCCTCTCCTTTTCTTTTCTGCCCTCTCCACCTCTCTACCCCCTTTTACTTTTCTCCTCCCCAATTTTCTTCCACTTCTTCTCCATGACCTTCTTCCCATTCCTCCCTTTAAAGCACTCAGTGGAAGTTGACTATAATTTTCCCCTTGAGGAAAGCAGAGAATTTGCCTGGAGGAGCCACCAAGTTCAAACCTGCCATCTCTTCACTCTCTCTGTCTCTGACCCAGGCTGGCCCCGGAAGAGAAGAAAGGAGTCTGACTCTCTTTGCACTAACTGGCCCCTTCTCTGCCTGGGCAACAGACAACAGTGGGCTCCAGAGGTGTGACCCTTTGTCCACACATCCAAACCCATAGGCCAGGTTTATAGCGTGGACAGCGCTGCCCTCTAGCGTTTCCAATCGGAAGGCCTGAGAGCACCAACAGCTCCAGAATTTCTTTTATAGCCTAAGCAAGACCTGAAGCACCTCGGAGCTCCGACCCCCAAGTCTCCAACACCACTCCAGCTCACCTGTTTATCTCACCTATCTCTTCTCCGTCCAATAGTATCCTGGGTGGCTGCAACCTGCCGGTCGATTTAATAGACTGGCCCCTGCTCCTGCTCCTCCTCCTATTCGCCGCTATCGCCTCCTCTTCCAGTTGGGGCGCCCAGACTTGGTGAAGCGCTGCGCCTGCCGCTCTGTGCGCCTTGCTCGCGTCTCTGTCTCGCCGCAGCCCAGGGTCACCGGCGCGGGCAAAGGACACTAGTGGGGTACAGTGCCCCGGGACTCAGCGTACCCCAGAGCTAGGTGTTGCGAGAAGCGGTGCTTTGATAAAGCCCTGGGGGATGAGGGAAGGAGCGGATTAGGAGTGAGACTTCTGGAGCCAACGGGACGCCCCACTTCGCCCACAGCGATGTGGCTGCACGCTTCGTCAACAAGGTGAGGGGCGCGCGCCTTACCCAGACGACCGCGGCTTTCCTGCTTATCTCCACGCTGGGCCAGGGGCTCAAGGTTTGTCTGGGGTCAGAGGGTAGGGGACGGAATTTTTACTCTCACTGAGGCACAAAGGCGGCGGGAGTTGGGGCAGGGAGCGGGAGAGTACGGGGTAGTAGCCTGGGCACGGCTCATGCCCCCTGGACATCTTAATAAGGAACGCGTTTCGCGGTCAAACAATCCCCCCAAATGTGTGAACATGAATGTCGACATTGCATGTAACTGTAGTTTATGAATTTTACCCTGCTTCCTTGAGAAAGAATTTGAGGAGGCTTAACGATTAAATAAATGTGAAAGGGGTTCTAGGAAGAAAAACTTGAGTGGAAATCAAGCGGAGAGGAATGTGCTCCAGGGACCACTGGAGGACGAGGTGGTTTCAAAGCCAACGCTGATTGAAAAACCTTTGATTAAAAAGGATGGCGCGTTTGCTCCAGCCCTCACAAAATAATGATGTGCTCAGTCCCCTAGTGGGGATGTGATGGGGCTGACTCGTTTTCTGAAATTATGAAATGAAGCTTGGACCTGCAAGTTAGGAGGGAAGTTTTGTCTTAGGCTATTTCCACCCAAGGATATACTGCAAGGTGAGAGGCTACTCTCCCCCTCCCTCCTTAGCAGTGAAAATGAAAGGGAATGGAGGCTAAATGGAAGTAGTTCCTGCTATCACAGGATCACACATGGTTTTGCATTTTTCAAATGTATATACTTAGTATGTTTTTGTCTGTGTCCAGTTTTGGAGAGGACCTTGTATTCAACCCAACCCTCTTGTCCTTGGGTTAAAAGGATGAGGCAGAGAGTGTCAGCATCCCAGGGTGCTTCTTCCTAACCTTCCTCATTGTCCTTCCCTGCCTCCTGCACCAAATCTCTGAGTCCAGGAGAAAATGACAGATGGACAAATGGGTTAGGGTAGGGGTGTTTTTCTCAAATTATTCAGTATTCTCCTGTCATTCTTACTTTACCCTCCCCCCCCCCCAAGCAGTATATGCCCCTAGTCTGAACTTGACATTGCCCCAGAATATGTATTTGCCAATATTTATACATTCAGAAATAATATGCATGCCCTTAAACACCCAGAGTGGACTCGTGAATCTGGGCTTTCCCCATGACCCTGTTCATGGCGCAGGAAGCAGAGGCCTGAGTCTGGGTCCCTGTGCCACCTCTTCCATGGGAAGCGTATTTGAAATCCCTTTGAAATATACATTTCAAATACAAAGAGATTATGATCTAGCCTTTCTTCTCTTGCTGGTGCACTTGTATTCCTGCTGAATTAAATGACATGACCTGTCTTCAACAAATAAGTGAGCAGAGGTATTTGAGGTCCACTTAGCAATTTCAGAAAATATGATGCCTGCCTCTTTCCTCCCTTCAGAACTTTAGACCCCAGACCACAGAACTCTGAAAATGAAGTGGACCACCTAAGTGGAATTCAGCTTAATTTCTGTATCATGTTTAAAGCAAAGTATGTTGCTTATTTTTAAAACTGCATAGCACCTCCACAACTAACCATTTTGCTGCCGAGAAGAAAGGGAAGTGCTTCTGCTCAGATATTTCATCACTAGAGAGCTATATAGAGAGACTCCTTCAAATCCTGATTCATCATTGTTGATAGAACTTAACGATTATGTCATCATCACCTGATATAAGCTGTTGAAGCCCCAAAATTGCTACAGATCTCTGTATAAATGGAGATTTGTGATGATAGAGCTGGAAAGGAGTTCAAAAAATAGTTTAGCCATCACCTTGGTCCTCAGAGTCTGGGTATATGCATGCCTAAATATTCCTTTAAGTGGTCATTGTTCCTTTCATGAAGGTGCTCAGAGGTGAAGACTCCAGCAATTATTTTTATATTAAAAAGTATTCAAATTATCCATTTATATCTACTAGCTGGCAGTTTTAAAAACTCTACAGAAACCAACAACACAAATACAGTAAATTAAAATTTTCATTCTTTTCTCCTCTCTATGGTGACTTTACTCGGATTGTATTACTAGACCAAGAGCTCCTGGGTGTCCTCCTAGACACACTTTCACTGGGCACGCATCGAGACATGAGTCACAGCCTCCCTTGCAAATCACCCTAAATTCACCTTTGTTAGCTATGTTGGTATCTACTCAAGACATTTGCTCCCCATTTCCTTTTATTGATGCCTGGTCTGCATAGATCATGTAAATGAATTTCTATCCCTTGGAGGAAAATAACCAAGTTAGGATTTCTCATAAGTGGTATTTAGGGAGAGACAACACCCAGGACACATCTCTAGCCCAAGTGGCACTATAGTATGTTCCCACACTACCAGAAATTTGTAAAATTTAATATATATCTATAAATTTTTCAAAACTAGCCAACTAGAAATAGAAGAAATAAATTGCTTAGTAAACTAGAAACAACAGATTTTTGCAGTAAGAACATCTTTCTGAAGCAATGGCTAACATCATGCTGGTTGGTAAAGCTCAATAAAGGAGACAAGGATGCCTGCTACCACCACCATTATTTAGCACTCGTCTAAATGTTGTGATCAGTGCAATAGGCAGAAAGCAGAATGGGGCAGGTGGTAAGGAACAAAAGGAAAAGAAAGTGTTATAAATTTATAAATTCTAGTCAGGTTGGACTATTATTTACCAATTAAGGCAGGGATTATTGAGGCCCATCTTAAGGCTGCCTACCACAATATGATAATACACAAAAAGTGATTAGGACTCAATTTAGTATCAGGTGCTGATTTTATTACCTCATAGTACTGTTCTTAGACTGCAATTAGATAATCTGGGTAAAAGAAATTTGTAAAATGTAAATTTTCATGCAAAATCCAGGTTGTATTAGCTTCATTAACATTGACAATCTAGTTCCAAATGGCAGGTGGTGATATAAGAAGAGCAAACCAAGAAGTAAAAGGGCTGAATTGTACACCTTGCTCTGTGTGTGACCTTGGAAAAACCATTGTATTTGTTCCATGCCTTAGTTCTCTCATAAGAGCAATGATAACAACAGCCTTGCCAGGGTAAAATGAGATAGTATGCATAAAATTATGCTGAAACTTAAAAAAATTAGATGATAATGATGGTGATAATGATGTGGCAAAAATGATAAAAAATTATGTTTCAAAGCTACTGCTTCTTGTTCCTTTAACAATTGAACTAAACAGATATGATTTTTATCAGTTAATGTTTTAAAACATTTTTATCAAGTTCTGCAAATCCCAATTTTCACAGTAATTTTATATGACTTAATATTACCTTGTATTGCACATCAGATATACTGCCCTAAAAAGTGGACACAAATAGAATTTTTGGAAACTGACCCATAATTCAAATGCACAGGGAGGGTTTCCATGTATTTAGTGGAATTTTATAATTTACTTGAGATATTGTAATATAATTAATATTTTTCCAATATAAGTCATTATCTTTAACTAGCTTGAATTTTCTGACATATCAAGTGCTCTAGAATTGGGCACACCTGTATAAATATTTTTTAGCATATAATCAAGCCTTATAGTTATTAAACAAAGAGCTCACAAAACAACCTTTTGAAGTAGGCAAATATAACCAACTCTTGGTTATCTCAAAGAATGTTTTATGCTTGATTCTTGTTTTATCTGCATTTCTTTTCTCACTCTATTCTGACACAAATTTAACAAAACAAGTAAAGTTCAAAATCCTCTGTTCAGCTACTTTAAGGTTTTTCTCCCAATTACAAGTGTATTACATATTCATTGTAGAAAATATGGAAATACAGAAAAGTATACAAAATAGAATTAAAAATACTCAAAGAGTATTTTTACCACCCCACCAAGAGATAGCTACTATCAATACTTAGATGTATCTCCATTCTCCTCTCTCACAGTGCTATTCATCTATATAGGCCGAAAACATATGTTTCTTTTTTAATAAAATTAGAACACTATGTATTTTTATCCAATTAACTTTTTTCAATTAACATTATGTCTTTCATACTTTCACATAAATGTTCTTTAAAAACATCACTTCTAATAAGTATGTAACATTCTAATGTGAGGATATACCATACTTATTCAACCAATTATTTCTATTGCCCTTTTAGGTTGTCACTGGTTTTTTCTTTTAAATACAGCATTATAAAATTGTAGTGTCAAAAGAAAATTGTACATAAATCTTTGCTTATCAATCCAATTATTTTAGTAAAAGTTCTATAACAAAGAAGTTCTTTAAGTCACTGGGGGAAAATGAGTTTTGGTAATTTAAGTACAGATAGAATGTATATATACATCAAAGCCTGTTCTTCCCTCTTCCCTTCCTTCCTTGGGCAAAAATTTATAGGCTTTTAGTGCTGGAAATTGCCAAAGCAACAATCTAATTGAGTGGCCAGCTACCGTTCTTTGCCTACCCAGCATCCATCCATCCCCCTTCTGTAGAAACAGTGCCCTGACCTTCCTTGAGCAGCAACACCTCTTCACTCTCAGTCTGTATGGTTCAGGTCAAACTGAATATACCTTTTGCTCCAATAATTACATGTGACCCAGACCAGTCCCAACATCTTGTCCTTTCAGCCACTTGTTTGATTCAGGGATGGCCAGTGATCCAGGGAAAACCAATTGGAACCAATGAAACTCAGTTCAGGGGTTTTCAGGTGCCATCAAGGCACTGTATCTGTAGTGGCTTTGGAGATTTGAAGAGGTATGACTAAGATTGCTGGGACCTGGCAGAAGGGCAGAGCCTCCAAAAGATAGAAGCTTACATAGTGAAAAGAAATGATGGAGAAAAATTCTTCACTACACTGTTTAAGTTTCTAGACTTACCAATGCCTGATCTACCGTGGACATTGAAGTTTCCTGAGTGAATACATTCCCTTTTTTTACAAAAAACAATTTAATAGGATTTCTGCCATTTGTGTTTGAAAGGATCATTACTAATTCAGTGATCTTCCATCCTCAAATGATGAAAATGAGTTATGATTAAGATACTATAGTGACATACTTTAGAAATTTATGAGTTGTGGTTAAGACACATCTGGAGCCAAACCCTAGCCCCATCACTAATGCTACATGACCTTTCCCACCTCAGCTTCCTTACCTCTTCGATGAGGAGAATGCTACTACTTACCTCATAGGAGTTTTGAAGGGTTAGATCAGTTAACATGTGAAAAGTGCTTAGAACAGTGCCCCATACCTCCTGAGTGTTATATCAGTGTGTCCATGCTGCTACTGCTGTTGTTTTGAAGGAAGAAAGTGAAACACAGGAGGGTAAATCTCTACAAGAGATTTATTGGCCAAGCTAAAATTCAAACTTAGGTCTTCTTTCTTCTCTGCCCATTGAGCCTTTTCAAAGCTTAACCATGGCATCATCTTTATGACAGAGAGTTAAGCAGTAAGTTTTGAGAGGGTTTTTGTCCATGTATTTGAATATTTCTGTCAAAAGCCTTTGAGGGAAATCTAGAGCCCACAAAATAGGTTTATGTTACTAGCAGTGATCTGACCCTATTGTTAGGGCTGTTTGTAGGTTATAACTTGTAACAATATCTCTTGTTATAATAAATTTAGTTAAATGTATTGTTAAATTTATTGTTAATTAAAATGAAAATACATTTTATTACAATTTCTATTATTACAAGTGACTGAAAAAGAAACACTTTGTACCTTTCCCAGCTTTCTATTTTAAATAAAAAAATACCTTCCCACTAAACCAGTTGCTCTTGTAGAATCCTTAAATCATTCAGCATTCAGTTAGTCATCTCCCATTACCTACTAAGCACTGGGTGAACATGTTTTAGTGGGAGGCAGCTGGTCTCTCCCAAATGGAAATCAGATTTCATTATGTCTGGCTCAGTGAGAATGTGGCATATGGCAAATGAATACACAGCTGCTTCTTCCACTGAGAATTAGTCTAATATCTAAATGCACAGTGAATAAAACATTATCTAAATAAGAATATTATGTTTAAATTCCTTGTCATTGTTAGAGTCAGGTCATTCCCTTCAATTACAACAAAATTGCACTATCTTACTTTAAAAAGTACCTGTTACCCAGTATTTAATGTCATACTATTCAAGACTAGACTGCCTTTTAAATTCTATCATTAAAAAATATTTTCAGGTAGCTACATTGCCTGTTATTAAAGCTTTCCATAAGGCCTTGTAGAGTTCTACTAGAATGAAGGACTTGGTGGAATGATAGTGTGTGAGGAAGATCCATGGCCTAGAGCTTTGGAACAGTCAGATCAGAGTTCAAATACAGCCCTGCCATGTCTTGGCTGCCTGGCACTAAGCAAGGTACTTATCTACTTTCTGCCTCAGTTTCCACATCTGAAAAATTGTAGTAATAATATCATGCAATGATGATAATAATATGGACCTCAAAGAATTGTTGGAATCAAAATGAGAAATGCATACAATGCTGTTAGCACAGCACCTGTTGCATAACATATATGCAGAAATAATGAGAGCTGCTTTGTTATAGGTTCTAAAGTTTTGCTGAATTATCTTTGTAACCATAGGAAAATTATCAAACTTTCCTGGGCCTCAGTTTTGTCATCTTTACCAGTTAATTGGATCAGATTCTGTATAAAATACCTTTCTGGTTTAAAATGCTATGACAATGCCCACAGGTGTTGGAGTAAACCAAAACTCTGTACCAGTGTCAAAGGTGTGAGCATTTTTTTAAACCTGTTGTTTTACAGTGAAATCAAGCTGCATCCATTCTCCAAGGCTGACCATCCTCCCAGGTGAAATAGCAAGGTTCATCTTTCATGACTTTTCATCCATCCAGTGCTTAGATTTCTCAGAACATATATGGGAAGTTCAGTGTTTCACTGCAGAGTTTCTCTCATCATGACGACTTTCATAGCATTATTGACATTAGTTCAGATTCTGCAATGAAGCTTTATCATAACCAAAGGGCTTCATGACACTGACAACACAGACAAAAGAAACCAGCTCAAACATGAACTGGTTCATGAGGAGGATTGCTAATGTAGATTTTTCCCTCCCAATTGTTTAGGTGGGGTGGGTGTTGGGTGCACTGTCTAGTTGTCTACACTGATCAGACTAACCTGAGAATCTCCTTATTAGCCTTTAACTTTGTATTTCACCAACACAACCTTTGAAGTATTTATGTTTTTCTTTTCATACAGAGCTTTTAATTTTTTGCTTAGACTCCAAAGTGAAAAATTAAATAACATACTTTCAACCTAGACTCTGAATGTTTCCACACATCATCACTAAATCTAAATTGATATTTTTTCCTTAAAAGATGCAACTTTCAAAACTAGTGTCATGTGCTATGTGAATAACTATAGCTATTTGGATTTATGAGCTCTGTGGAAAAAGATAGGCTAGAGAAGCATTAGCTGTTAAGCACATTTTAAACTGATAATAATGACCCTCTTACAATAGATGGTTAAGTGTTAACTGATGTTTATACTCACTTTTCAAAAGATGGATTATAGATTGATAAAGGTTATATATTCAAAATTCAGTTCAGTGGAAGAATATACAATAGGTATATCTATTTAAATATACCCTATGAAACTGAAAAATGTTTTCCTTCTAATAACATACATGGAATTTTAGTAGTACACAATATTTTTGGCCCTCAGATTGATGACACCAGAAATTAAAATAGTAACTAGATACAGCCAAGCATTGGCAAATATCCTTTTATTTGATTGTTCAGAAACTGATACTAACTGCCTTTTCATTGACATGAATTTTTCTTATTTGAGGTTCTCTTGATTACAAGTAACATATTCCCATTTAAAATTAACCTACTCATGAAGGGAATTTATGAGAAGATGCTAGAACATTTGATGGAACCCAGGAGCCCAAGCCAGCTGCTATGCAATTATCAAGAACCTAGAACCTAATGTGTATATGTCTCTCTTTTCTCTTTCCTCCCCTTTCTTCCATATGTCCTCTCCACACCCCATTCCCCTTTTCTCTCTGGATTAACTTTCAGTGTTCCTGCAGGTGCATGGCCAAATATAGTTGTTCTATGGCTCCTGAGTTGAGATGTCTAGATACAAACAACTCAGCATCTCTTACTCGCAGTTTCACATTTTCAGAAAAGAGACTGATCTGCCCAGCTATAGTTAGATGTCTACCCCTGGCCCTATCAGTAATGTCCAGGGTGTAAGGTATGGAACCCAAACATGGTTGCTGAGAATCTAGTCCTAGCAGGAGGGTAACAGTGTGCAGGGGGAAAAAAGGATATGGATTGTAGATATACTGCCCCAAAAGTTGTCTGTTCTTCCTTTTGGCTCACACACACACACACACACACACCCACACACACACCTACCTTTCTTTCCATTTACTAAGAGCTCTCTCTGTTATACATGATTCAACCATGTCACATTAAACTAAACTACCCATCTTCTTTCTAAAAGGAACTAATCCAATCACTCATATCTTGGAATTGAAACCAAAAATGTTATCAATGGACCCTATTTCTCAAAGTGGATTTCCAGATTAGTCCACTTTTTTCTCCAGATCAGACTCCATTTTATTCTGACAACACTCTTTTCCATCCTGAAGTGCAGTGGTTAAATGGGAAACCTAGCTAACAGAACCACAAATACTCCCACTTAGAAAAAGAAGCAAAAAGTAAACACCTTTTTTTTTATTTTTTGTTTAATCTTTATTGTATTTTTTCCATTACCATCAGTCCCCTTATACCCACTTCCCTCCAGCAATCCCCACACTGTTGCCATGTGCATGAGTCCTTTTTCCTCAATCCCTCCATTCCCTAATGTATCCCCTTCCTAGCTGTCATCTGTTCTCCATCTCTGAGTCTGTCTCCATTTTCCTTGTCAGTTCAGTTTGTTCATTAGATTCCACATATGAATGAAATCATATAGTATTTGTCTTTCTCTGACTGGTTTATTTCACTTAGCATAATTTTTTCCAGGTTCATCCATACTGTGGCAAAGGGTAAAATTTTCTCTTTTTACAACCAAGTAGAATTTCATTGTATAAATGTCCTATAGTTGTTTTATCCACTCATGAATTGATGGACACTTGGGCTGCTTCCATGTCTTGGTGATTGTAAATAACACTGCAATAAACATAGGGGTGCTTATTGTTCTTTCAAATTAGTGTTTTGGGTTCCTTCAGATATATTCCCAGAAGTGGGACTGCTGGGTCAAAAAGCAGATCAATTTTTAATTTTTTGAGGTACCTCCATACTGCTTTCCACAGTGACTGCACCAATCTGCATTCCCACCAACAGTGCAAAAGGGTTCCCCTTTCTCCACATTATAACCAGCACTTGCTGTTTGTTGATTTATTGATGATAGCCATTCTGATAGGTGTGAGATGGTATCTCATTGTGGTTTTAATTTGCATTTCTCTGATGATTAGTGACACTGAGCATCTTTCCATGTCTATTGGCCTTATATATGTCTTCCTTGGAGAAGTGTCTATTCAGGTTCTTTGCCTGTTTTTTTAATTGGGTTGTTTGCTTTTTGGTGTTGAGTTTTGTAAGTTCTTTATAAATTTTGGATATTAATCCCTTATCAGATGTATTGGCGAATTCTGTGGCAAGTTCTCCCATTCTGTGGGTTGTCTTTTTATTTTGTTGATGTTTTCTTTTGCTCTGCAAAAACTTTTTAGTTTGATATAGTCCCATTTAGGGTTTTCTTTGTTTGTTTTCTTTACTTTGGGAGATATATCCAATAAAATATTACTATGAACAATGTCTAAGATTTGCTGCCTATGTTTTCTTTTATGATTTTTATGGTTTCAGGTCTAACATTTCAATTTATTATTTTTTTTAATTTATTCTTGCATGTAGTATAAGAAGGTGGTCTAGTTTCACTTTTTCTGCACATATCTGTCCAATTTTGCCAATATAATTTACTTAATAGACTATCTTTAGCCCATTGTATGTGCTTGCTTCCTCTCTCAAATATTGACTACAAAGGTATGGGTGTATTTCTGGGATCTCTATTCTATTCTCTTGACCTATGTGTCTGATTTTATGCCAGTACCAGGCTGTTTTGATTACTATGGCCTTATAGTACAGTTCGATATTAGGTAGCATGATTGGGATTGCTACTTGGGATTGCTGTTGCTATGCATGGCCTTTTGTGATTCTGCCACGGTCCGGCCGCAGCTAGGTCCAAGGGTTTCTGAAAGGTGGGGAAGGCGTCGGTGATGGGAGACAGACAACAACACGACTCAAAGGAGAGTGATGCTCTGTTCCATTTATTGCAAGTACAAGCAGGTTTTTATACTTTCATTTTTGGTAGTGATTAACATTTGCAATTAGGTGAAGCAGAAAAAAATTAATACAAAGGTAACCAGGAAAAATACGAAAGTTTCTATAGATTCGGTTATATTAAACAGCGATTGTTTTGACCAGGAGAGCCATAAATCAGACAATTAGAAATAGCTGTACATACAGAGTTTGAATGTCTTATTGTTTATTAAAGTTCTCAGAATTTGTCATGGGGCAAAAGGATATGCTAGATTGAGTACAGGTTATAGGAAATTTATTATAAGGCCTTTGTGATGTCTAACTTAGCTATTTACCTTTTCTTTCTAAAATGTTTCTCTATGCACCATGGACTCTGACTCCCTGGTAACTATTTCTACGTGCTTAGTTTGTAATAGCTAACCAGTTTTCTTATTTTTTTGCCTGTCTAATTCTACTTGATATATATTCCCATTCAAGGTAAAGGAGGGGCTGTTACTCCAACAACTTTTAGACATTCAGGGGCTATTTCATTAGAGGGGATTTTGTTCTCTGGTCAAGAAATTATTTTGTACAACTTCATTGGAATTATGCAAATCAATAAACCTGAAATACAGGTGTCTAACAATCCCACCACCTTTTGATCACCAAAACAAACATATAAGGAGAGATAAACAAGAAATCCAGCCACAGTAAACTTTTTTTGTTCCTTAGTTAATAAACACCAGGGAGGTCTGCTTCAAGCTAGCCTTTCCATGAAATTTAGACTATTATAAAGCACTTGGACTCCATCCTTATTGACCATTCTAATGCCATCCCCATTATATGCTCCCATATAAGGCAATGGGGGATCTGGAACCCTCTGGAGACTATTAGCTCCTCTTGGGGTATACCATAATTTGCCATTAATCCAGTATGCTACCCAGGGGTATCCCTGGGCTGTAGGTAGGGGTCTATATAGTTTTTTCTTGTTTTCTTGAAAGATCTTTGTATCTATGGGTAAGGAACAGGCATAGGAAAGTCTGGCAATAATTCAGCCTGTTGTAACTGATTCATGAATTCTTTTATGGGAACAATCGGGGATAATTTCTTACTCAGGTTTATAAACACCTTGTTTAAAACAATTTGGGCAGGATTCAATAGTCTGGGGAGAACTAGTTGTCCCTTCAGAATTTCCCTTAAAGTTAATCGTTGACTCACTTGGAGCCTTTTTCTCCTCATGGCCTGTTCTTAAGGGAATCAGGGTACAAAGTAAGACCATGATTAATATTAGCAAGGAAATTATTAAGAGCAATCCCCAGAAAAAATAACCACCCCCCTTTGTATGCCACATTCTCTTTCAGGAAGATGGATTCCTTGAATTCCTTCTTTCCACATTTGGAGCTTGTCAGAAAACACAGTTGAAAGAGAACGTGGCATGATTCCATATAAATTTTTGAAATATTTGTTCTAGTTCTGTGAAATATGTCATTGGAATCTTGATCAGAATTACATTGAATCTATAGGTTGCTTTGGGTAGTATGGACATTTTAATGTTAATTCTTTCTATCCATGAACATTGTGTATGCTTCCATTTATTTGAAGCTTCTTCAATTTCTTTCTTTAATGTCTTATAATTTTCTGGGTACAGGTCTTTTAGATCCTTGGTTAGGTTTACTCCTAGATATACTATCTTTTTTGAAGCAATTGCAACTAGAATTGTTTTCTTAATTTCCCTTTTTGTTAGTTCATTATTGGCATGTGAAAATGCAACTTATCTGGATATTAATTTTGTATCCTGCTACTTTGATGAATTCATTTATCAGTTCTAGTAGTTTCTTGGTGGAATCTTTGGGATTCTCTATGTACAGTATCATGTCATCTGCAAATAATAACAGTTATTATTTACTTCTTCCTTTCCAGTTTGGATTCCTTTTATTTCTTCTTCTTGTCTCATTGCTATCTAGGACTTCAAGTACCATGTTGAATAAGGAAGGTAAAAGAGGATATCCCTGTCTTGTTCCTGATCTTAAAAGGAATGCTTGCAGTTTTTGCTAGTTATGTATGATGCTGGCAGTGGGTTTCTCATAAATGGCCTTTATTATGTTTAGGTATGTTTCCTCTAATCTCACTTTGCTGAGAGTTTTTATCATAAGTGGGTGTTGGATATTATCAAATGCTTTTTCTTAATCTATTGATATGACCATGTGGTTTTTATCCTTCATTTTGTCTATGTGGTTAATCACATTTATTGATTTGCAAATGGTATACAAACCTTGCATTCCCAAAATAAATCCCACTTGATCATGATATATAATCTTTTTGATGCATTGCTCTATTCTGTTAGCTATTATTTCATTGAAGATTTTAGCATCTATGCCTCTAGTTTTCTTTCTTTGTGGTGTCTTCATGTGGTTTGGAATTAGGATAATGCTGGCCTTGTAAAATGAGTTTGAGAGCTTTTCCTCCTCTTGAAATAGTTTGAGGAGAGATATTAATTCTTTTTGGAATATTTGGTAAAATTCACCTCAAGCCATCTGGTCCAGGGCTTTAGTTTGTTGGGAGTTTTTTTTATTACTGCTTCAATTTCATTAGGTGTAGTCTGTCTGTTGAGATTCTGTGATTTTTCCTGACTTAGTTGTGGAAGATTGTATGTTTCCAAGAATTTATCCATTTCATCCAGGTTGTCCAGTTTGTTGCATATAGGTGTTCATAATATTTTCTAACAATCCTTTGTATTTCTTTGGTTACAATTGTTACTTCCTCTTTTATTTTTTATTTTATTTATTTGGGTCCTTTCTTGTTTTTTTCTTGATGAGTCTGGTTAAAGGTTTACCAATATTGTTTATCTTTTCAGAGTACCAGCTCTTGGATTTATTGATTTTTTGTATTTTTTTTAAATTTATGTCATTTATTTTGGCTCTGATATT
This sequence comes from Phyllostomus discolor, assembly GCF_004126475.2. NCBI lineage: Eukaryota > Metazoa > Chordata > Mammalia > Chiroptera > Phyllostomidae > Phyllostomus > Phyllostomus discolor. The sequence goes on from NC_040906.2 coordinate 148,950,784, forward strand.
TATTATTTCCTTCCTTCTACTTACTTTGGGCTTTGTTTACTGTTCTTTTTCAAGTTCCTTTAAATGTGAGGTTAAATTGTTTATTTGAGCCTTTTCTTGTTTTTGGAGATAGTCCTGTAATGCTATGAATTTCCCTCTTAGGTTTGTTTTCCCAGTGTCCCACAGATTTTGGATTGTTGTGTCAATTTTTGTCTCATTTTCATTTGTCTTAAGTTATCTTTTGATTTCTTCCTTGATCTCTTTGTTGTTCCATTCATTGTTTAACAACATATTATTTAGCTTCCATGTCTTTGTGTGTTTTTCAGTGTTCTTCTTGTGATTGATTTCTAGTTTCATAGCATTATGGTCAGAGAAGATGTTTGATATGATTTCAACCTTTTTAAACTTATTGAGACTTGCTTTGTGTCCTAACATGCAGTCTACTTAAAAAACATTCCATGTGCACTTGAAAGTATGTATATTCTGCTGCTTTAGGATGAAATGCCCTGAAGATATCAATTAAATCCATTTGATCTAGTGTGTCATTTAAGGCTGCTGTCTCCTTGTAAATTTTCTGTCTGGAAGATCTATCCATTGAAGTCAGTGGAGTATTAAAACTCCTGACTATGACTGTATTTCTGTCAGTCTGTCCCTTTATGTCCACCAAGATTTGCTTTACATATTTAGGTACTTGTATGTTGGATGTATAATGTTTACTAGGGTATATCCTCTTGTTGGATTGTTCCCTTTATCATTATGTAGTGTCCTCCTTTGTCTCTTAATATACTCTTGATTTTAAAGTCTATTTGTTGAATATAAGTACTGCTAACCCCAACTTTTTTTCTTTCATTTTCAGAATATCTTTTCCCATTCCTTTATTTTCAGTTTGTGTGTCGCTTTCAAACTGAGCTGTGTATCTTGGAGACAGCAAATATATGGGTCTTGTTTTCTTATACATTAAGCTCCCTTCTGTCTTTTTGACGGGCATTTAAGCCATTTAACTTTAAGGTGATTATTGATAGATACATATGTAGTGCCATTTATGGTTAAAATGTCTTCCTCTGGGTTTTTTCTTTCTCTTTTATTCTTCTTCTTTCCCCCACCCTTCTTCTTTTTGTTAAAGCAAGCCCTTTAACATTTGTTGCTATACTGATTTGGTGTTAACAACCTCCTTTAGCTTTTTCTTGTCTGAGAAGCTCTTTATTTCTCCTTCAATTTTATGACAGTCTTGCTGGGTAAAGTAGCCTTGGCTGTAGGTCCTTGCTTTTCATCACCTTGAATATTTCACACCACTCCCTTCTGGCCTGAAATATTTCTGTTGAGAAATCAGATGACAGTCTAATTGGTGCTCCTTTGTATATAACTACCTGCTTTTCTCTTCTACCTTTTAGGATTCTATTTTGATTTTAAGCCTTGTCATTTTAATTAGGATGTGTCTTGGTATAGGCCTCTTTGAGACCAACTTGTTGGACTCTCTAAGCTTCCTGGACTTGTGTGTCTTTTACCTTCACCAGATTAGGGAAGTTTCAGTCATTATTTCTTCAAATAGGTTCTCGATCCCCTTGCTCACTCTCTTCTCTTTATGGTATTCCCATGATGTGGAATATATTGCATTCCACAAGACAAGGATTACAAGGTAAAGAATAGGATAAACAACAAATTTTATGAGCATCCATTGGTATTGGGGTGCGTGGGTTCCTTGTTTTATCAGCTGTTTTATCATATAACTAATACAAATGAAGGTACTCTCTCTATATACCACCAGGAGTGACTCAGCCCATGAGTTCCACATTCTCTCTGTAGCTCTGTTAATTTTAGCCTTCTTTATTGATACAGTTTCTCTTAGTCAAGATTCTTGGGTTACAAGTAAAAACATACACAAATACAAAGCCACACGCTTCAAGTTAGTTGAAGGGAAAAATATATTGTGAGGAATTTATTGGAAGGGTAAAGAATGTATCAGTTAGCTTTTACTGAATAACAAATGACCCCAAAACTTAATGATATAAAACAGTCTCCTTTATTTAACTCAGTCTTAGAGATTATCTGGGTAATTTTTTCTGCTCTGGTGCAGCCCAGCTGGTCTCTGCTGAGATTGCTCTGCACACAGCTGGCAGGTCTGTTACAAGCATGATGATCTATTATGTTTCACATTTCTGGAGTTGGCAGGCTGTCAGCTAGTGCAGTGGAAGCAGGTGGGCCATGTGGTTCTCAACATCCAGGATATTAGACAAGGTGTCTTCACTTGCTGGTTGCCGAAAGCTCACCCTGTGGAACGGGATGTTTTGGAATCCTTCCCAAAGGGCCTTTCTATCACAGTGTGTAATGACAAAGCCCACATGTGTGAAAAAAACAAGTAAATACTCTTTTACCAAGACAGTAGCAGGCACGTGTAACAAAAATTTAAAATAAGGTTGTTATTTCTTTTATTCCTTCTGAACCTGAATCACCTGTAAAATTCTCTGTTCTGTTAGAAAGTTGTAAAACAATATTGAATGGAAATCAGATTGATGTGTTTTTTTTGGGGGGGGGGTTTATTTTATTTTAATATTGTTCAAGTACAGTTTTTTTCCCATTTACTTCCATTTCCACCCACCCAACCCTCCCTACTCCCTCCCATTACCCGCCACCCCTAGTTTTTGTCCATGTGTCCTTTAAATTTGTTCCTGTAAACCCTACCCCATTCCCCCCTGAAATCCCTCTTCTCTCCCGCTGGTCAATGTCCAGTCTGTCCCCTATTTCAGTGTCTTTGGTTATATTTTGCTTGTTTCTTGGTTTTGTTGTTTTAGGTTCCTGTTTAAAGGTGATATCATGTGGTATTTGTCTTTCACTGCCTGGCTTGTTTCGCTTAGCATAATGCTTTTCCAGCTCCATCCATGCTGTTGCAAACGGGTAGGAGCTCCTTCTTTCTTCTGCTGCATAGAATTCCATGTGTAAATGTACCATAGTTTTTTTGATCCATTCATTTACTGATGGGCATCTAGGTTGCTTCCAGCACCTAGCTATTGTAAATTGTGCTGCTATGAACATTGGGGTGCAAAGGTTCTTTTGAATTGGTGTTTTAGTATTCTTAGGATAGAGTCCAGCAGTGGGAATTACCGGGTCAAAGGCAGATCCATTTTAGTTTTCTGAGGAAGTTCCAAACTGCTTTCCATAGTGGTTGTACCAGTCTGCAGTCCCACCTAACAGTGCACTAGGGTCCCCTTTTCTCCACAACCTCTCCAAACACTTGTTCTTTGTTGCTTTGTTTATGATGGCCATTCTGACTGGTGTGAAGTGGTTATCTCATTGTGGTTTAATCTGCATCTCTCTGACAGCTAGCGATATTGAACATTGTTTCATGTGTCTTTGGATTTTCTGTATGTCCTCCTTGGAGAAGTGTCTGTTCAAGTCCTTTGCCCACTTTTTAATTGTATTCCTTGTCTTCTTAGAGTGCAGTCTTGTAAGTTCTTTATATATTTTGGAGATTAAACCTTTGTCTGAGGTATCGTTGGCAAATATGTTTCCCATACAGTTGGTTCTCTTTTAATTTTGATACTGTTTCTTCAGCTGTGCAGAAGCTTTTATTTTGATGAGGTCCCATTTGTTTATTTCTTTCTTTTATGTCCCTTGCTCTAGGAGACATGTCAGTAAAAAAGTTACTGCATGAAATATCTGAGATTTTCCTGCCTACATTCTCTTCTGGGACTTTAATGGTGTCACGTTTATATTTAAGTCTTTATCCACCTTGAATTTATTTTTGTATAAGGTGTAAGTTGCTGCTCGAGTTTCAATTTTTTTGCATGTGGCTGTCCAATTCTCCTAACACCATTTGTTGAAGAGGCTATTTTTATTCCATTTTATGTTGCTGCTTCCTTTGTCAAATATAAATTGACCATAGAGACTTGGGTTTATTTCTGGGCTCTCTGTTCTGTTCCATTGGTCCATGTGCCTGTTTTATGCCAGTACCAGGCTGTTTTGATTACAGTGGCCTTGTAGTATAGTTTAGTGCCAGGTATTGTGATCCCTCCTTACTTTTACTCTTCTTTCTCAAAATTGCAGCAGCTATTCAGGGTCGTTAGGGTTCCATATAAATTGTTGAAGTGTTTGTTCTATGTCTGTGAAATAAGACATTGGTACTTTAATAGGTATTGCATTGAATGTGTAAATTGCTTTTGGTAGTATGGACATTTTGATGATATTAATTCTTCCTATCCATGAACATGATAAATGTTTCCATTTGTTTGTGTCTTCCTTGATTTCTTTCCTGAGTGTTATGTAGTTTTCTGAACACAGGTCTTTTACCTGTTTGGGTTAGGTTTATTTCTAGGTATTTTATTTTTCTTTTTGCTATTTCAAATGGGATTTTTTTTCTTGATTTCTGTTCTGCTCTGTTGTTCACTGTGGTGTACAGAAATGCCTTGATTTCTGGATATGACTTTGTATCCCGCCGTTTTGCCAAATTCATTTATTAGGTCAAGCAGTTTTTTGGTGGAGTCTGTAGGATTTTCTATGTACACTATCATGTCATCTGCAAACAGTGACAGTTTTGTTTCCTCCTTTCCGATTGGATTCCTTTTATTTCTTTTTCTTGTCTGCTTGATGTGGGCTAACACTCCCAGTACTATATTGAATAGAAGTGATGAAAGTGGACATCCTTGTCTTGTTCCTGATCTTAGTGGCAAAGATTTAATTTTGCCCATTGAGTATGATGTTGGCGTAGGTCTCTCATCTATGGCCTTTATTATGTTGAGGAATGCTCCCTCTATTCCCATTTTGCCGAGTGTTTTATCATGAATGGGTGCTGTACCCTTATCAAATGCTTTTCTGCATCAATTGATATAATCATGTGGGTTTTGTCTTTGCTTTTGTTATGTGATGTATTACATTTACTGACTTGTGAATATTGTACCATCCTTGCATCCCTAGAATGAATCCCACTTGGTCATGGTGTATGATCTTTTAATGTACTATTGGATGCGGTTTGCCAGTATCTTGTTGAGGATTTAGCGTCAATGTTCATCAGTGATATTGGCCTGAAGTTTTCTTTCTTTGTTGTGTCTTTATCTGGTTTTGGAATTAGGATGATGTTGGCCTCATAAAAGAAATTGGGAATCTCCTATCTTTTTGGATTTTTTTGAAAATAGTCTGAGAAGGATAGGGGTTAGCTCTTCCTTAAATGCTTGTAGAAGTCTCCTGTGAAAACCATCTGGTCCCGGGCTTTTGTGTGTTGGGAGTTTTTTTGATTACTGCTTCAATTTCTTTTGTTGTTATTGGTCTGTTCAGGCTTTCTGCTTCTTTTCATTGAGTTTTGGAAGATTATATTTTTCTAGAAATTTGTCTATTCACCTAGGTTTTCGAATTTCTTGGCACACAGTTCTTTGTAGTAATTTCTTACAATCCTTGTATTCTGTGGTATCTGTTGTAATCTCTCCTCTTCATTTCTGATTGTGTTATTTGGGTCTTCTCTCTTTTTTTCTTGATGAGTCTGTTTAAAGGCTTGTCGATTTGTTTATCTTTTCAAGAAGCAGCTCTTGGATTCATTGCTCTTTAGAATTGTGCTTTTAGGACTCTATGTCATTAATTCTGTTCTGATTCTTGGTTATTTCCTTCCTTCTGCTTGCTCTAGGCTGTCTTTGTTGTTGTTCCTGGAGTTCTTGTAGACATAGGGTTAGGTTGTTGTTTGGAATATTTCTAACTTTTTTAGGTGGGGGCTGTATTGCTATGTGTGAACTTCCCTCTCAGGACTGCCTTGGCTGTGTCCCATAAGTTTTGGGTTGTTTGAGTTTGTTTTCATTTGTTTCCAGAAACCTTTTGATTTCTTCCCTAATATCATTCTTGACCATTCATTGTTTAATAGCATGTTATTTAATCGCCATGAATTTGAGTGTTTTGGGTTTTTTTTCCTTGGGTTGGTTTCTAGCTTCAGTCCCTTTTGGTATGCTTGGTATGATTTCAATTTTTTGAAATTGTTGAGGCTTGTTTTGTGTCCTGTCAGTGGTCAATCTTTGAAAATGCTCCGTGTACATTTGAAAAAGAATGTATTTAGCTCTTTTGAATGGAGGGCTCTGTATATATCAGTAAAATCCATTCATCAAGGGTATTGTTCATGCCACAATATCTTTGTTGATATTTTGTTTGGAAGATCTGTCCATTTTTGATAGTGGGGGTTAAGTCCCCCACTATAATGTGTTGCTGTCCATATCTTTCTTGAAGTCCTCGAAGATTTTCTTTATGTATTTGGGTGCTCCTATGTTGGCTGCATATATATTTACAATATTTATGTCTTCTTGGTGGATTCTTCCCTTGAGTATTATAAAGTGACCTTCTGGGTCTCTCTTTATGGACCTTTTTTGGAAGTCTATTTTGTCAGATATAAGTATTGCTACCCTGGCTTTTTTTTTCCTGTCCATTTTCTTGGAAAATTTGTTTCCAGCCCTTCACTTTCAGCCTGTGAAGATCTTTTATCCTGAGGAGGGTCTCCTGTAGGCAACATATGTGTGTGTCATGTTTTCTTATCCAATCAGCTATTCTATGTCTTTTGATTGGAGCATTTAATCCTTTTACATTTAAGGTTATTATTGATAGGTACTTATTCATTGCCGTTTATGTACGTGTGTTACTCTCTCACTCTCTCTTTTCCTTTCTTTCCTTAAAGCAGTCCCTTCAGCATCTCTTACAGAGCTGGTTTAGTGGAGGTGTATTCTTTTAGACTTCTTTTGTCTGAGAAGCTTCTTATTTGGCCTTCTATCTTGATTGAGAGCCTTGCTCGGTAAAGTAGTCGTGGTTGCAGGCCTCTGGTTCTCATTACTTGGATTATTTCTTGCCATTCTCTTCTGGCTTGGAGTGTTTCCATTGAGAAGTCAGCTGTTAGCCTTATTGGGGCTCCCTTGTATGCTACTTCCTGCTTCTCCCTTGCTGCCTTTAAGATTCTCTCTTTGTCTTGAAATTTTGCCATTTTAAGTATGATGTGTCTTGAGGTGGGTCTCTTTGGGTTCCTCTTGATTGGGACTCTCTGTGCTTCCTGGATTTGTGTGACTTTTTCTCTCATCAAATCAGGGAAGTTTTCCATCATTACTTTTTCAAGTAGGTTTTCTATCCCTTGTTCTTCTTCTTCTCCTTCTGGTATCCCTATTATATGGATATTATTACGTTTCATATTGTCTTGCATTTCTCTTAATCCCTCTTCATTCTTTCTGAGCCTCTTTTCCTTTTCTTGCTCTTTCTGGGTGTTTTCTTCTACTTTGTCCTCTAGCTCGCTAATCCGATCTTCTGCTTCATCGATCCTGCTTTTCATTCCTTCTACTGTGTTCTTCAGTTCAGAAATTGTATTCTTCATTTCCTCTTGGTCCTTGTTGAGAGTTTCTGTTGCCTTTTTTATGCTGATGTAGTTTTCAGTGAGTTCATTGTAGCTTCCCTGTAGTGTCTGGTAGTTCATTGTGAGCTCATTGAGCTTCCTGACAATCATTGCTTTAAACTCAATATCTGATAGTTGAATTGCCTCTATTTCATTTAGCATTCTTTCTGAGGCTTCCTCCTTTCGTTTGGGGATTGTTTCTTTGTCTTCCCATTGTTTGTGAGACTCTTCTTGTTAGCCTCAGCTTCTTATATTGATCTGTTCTGACTCCCTGGGTTTATGCTGTGAACTTCTTTGGTAGAATAGAAGTGAGCTTCAGTGGTGCTGTTTCCTTGATCTCCCAAGCTCACTGGTCTTGGCTGTCATTTAAGTTGGCTTTGTGTTTGCTTTTGGGTTTTGATTGTTGTTGAGTCTTTCTTTGATGGAAAGAACCAGCTGGTTCCTTCCCACCAGCTGGTTCCTTCCCACCAGCTGGTTAAATGAGGGTCACTCTGTCCACCACCTCCTGTATTTTGTTGTGCTGGTGAGGGCAGGCTGTGTTGAAGCTGGTTCTTCCATGTGTATAAGGTTTAAAGAATTCTTGTTCAGTTGTTTGTATTGGGTACTATCTGTACTGTTTAGTTGTATTTCCAGATAGGTCCTGGATTGATGTTTGTGTGGTTACTACTCCCTTCTTCACCTTCTTCTGTTGTTATCTGTTAGTGGTTCGTTTGTTGTTGGGTTTCCTCTTCCAGTGGGTATCCTGGTGTTCACCTCCTCCACCTATTCTTTTTTGCCATCAGTTGGAGGGGAAGGCAAAATGGTTTAAGACAGCAACAGAGAATTCTATGCTATTTACAGTAGTAGCAAGTAGGGAAGATATAGGAGATCCTTTCACTATGTATAGTGTTAACCGTGGTCTTCCACCCAGCTAGCTGATTTTTAGAAAGGATGGAAAGAAGATAAGACTCTTGTTGGGGGAGGAAGGATTGTGAGTTGGATCTATAAAGCAGAGAGGTTGTGTGTGGTCAGATTCTGGGGTAAGGTGAGAGTAAAGGATAGTAAATAGGTGTAGTGTGCGAGAGAATAGAGTTAACCACTACAGTAATAGAGTTCAGGAAACTTTGAAATGGGCTAAGATTCTGGGGGGGGGGGGGGGGCTGTGAAGTAATTACAATTGCATGGAATAGCAGTTATTTACAATAATATGGCAACAATCATATGACAGAATCTATGACATCTAGGTAACAAGAATAGGGAGTACAGAACATCGAGTAGTGTGCTAATGGGACAAAGGTGAGTTAAAGGACAGTAGATTAGCAATACAGTATGGAAAGAGATATCAGGGGAAAGCTGTCAGGTCATACAATATATCCAGCCTAGCAAAGCAGACTATACAAAAAGAAGAGGAATATAAAAATACTATTTAAAAAAGATGTAGGAATACTGGAAAAAATAATAATAATACAAATATGCAATAACTTGCAGGTTCTCTGTAATAGCAGAGTGAAATTTATCTCACTGTCCCAGCTGTTGTGATGCCCCTTCTTTGGGTTCAACTTTGGTCTTTTCACAGATCCAGGATTTTGTCTCACTTGTAGGTATTTAGAAAAAAATTTAAAAAGTAAAAATAGAAAAGGCAGACGAAGGAAGGAAAAAGAGATAAAATTGGAGGACAGGAAGGAGGAAGGAATAAAACAAGAAATCAGGTAAGAGAGGAAAAAGAAATCAAAAGAGAATAAAAACAATAAAAATTAAAAAATTAAAAATTGTTAAAAAATAGAATCAAATTAAAAAGTCTCTTGGTTTCAAAGTGGCCAACTGGTTTTTCTGCTCTTGCTGGCTGAGGCAGGCTGAAGGGTGATTGGTATGGCTTTCTTCCTCGGCCAGCGGCCAGCGGACCTCCTACTGGCTCCCTCACTCTCTGGGAAGCTAATGTGGCTCCTCAGCCTTGCACCCTGGGTGTGGGAATCAGGTCTTTCCCCAGGGTTACTGCTGTAGACTGGGGTGCGGGGATGCTTTCCCTGCACACGCGCCCATGCGCCCGCGCCCGCGCCCATGGCTGGGTAGCAGGGAGGCTGGAGCCACTGATCACTTTAGGAGAATTCCCCAAACAGTGTCTGTGTCTATTCACTCCTTCCTGTTGAGAAATTCCTCCCGTTCAAGCCTGCTGCTCCCGACAGTGGCCTGGCTTCTCCCACCGCCAAATGCTCCAGCCAGACCAGCGACTGTGGGAGTCTGGGCTTGCTGCATGACCCGCCTCTCCAGTGTCTACAGCCTCCAAAGGTGCTCACAGCCCCCTTGAGTTTGCCAGCACCTGGATTCCTCCCAGTGCCACCCAGACCTTGTTTGGCTGGGGAGGGAGCAGTTATCCCGGCTCTCTCCCAAGGACTCTATGGCAAACCTAGCAGCGGGCCCAGGGCCTGGGGCTGCAGTCCCCGGACCACACGCTGGTCCCTGGGACCCTACCTTGTTGCAGCACTCTTCTTAGGGGTCTGGTCTTTCGGTTCTGCCACAATCCTTGGTCCCCTATTTTCAAAAAAGCTGAAGTATGTTGGTTCACTTGCCTCTCTACCCCATAGATCGGTCAGGATTTTCTCCTCTGAGTAGAGGGAAGCCGAATCTGCTCCTTCCTACTCCAACGCCATCTTAGCCCCCCCCTCCCCAGATTGATGTTTTCACCTATGTTGGGAACATCCCCGATGAAAGAAATATTCCAGAGCACCATCACAGGTTGTAGCTGGGGAAACGAGTGTCACGTAAACCAAGCAAATGGGCTATCTGCTTCCTGACAATAAGCTTGATTCTTGGTCACTTCCCTGAGCCCGTGTCTTACAACTTCACCACACTTTCCTATAGTTTGCAGAGGTCCAGCAAAGAATTGGCTTCCCCAACACTATTGTTGGGGCAACTGCCATCTGTTGCTGGTATCACCACTTATTATTTCTACAGAGCAATTGAAAGGGAACATGGGCTCCATGGCAAATCATCTCCCCATCTGCACTTGCCAATCATGAAACCTCAAGCAGAGCTTCCTATCAGCTTGTCACCTGCAAATTCTAGATTTAAAATAATCTTCTCTTCCTGCCCTCCATATGTACTCAAGACGAGACAGGTGTCTATAGTGGTAGCACCTTAGAAACAGTAGGATGTCCCATGCATGTAAAGAAGTGGAACTTCTCTCACAGACACTTGCTAGTGAGATCAGTTGTGACAGGTCATTTTTATACCCAGTGTCCTAGTACAGAAGTAAAGTCCCACCTTGGAAATGTACAATTAACACAGGTAAAACTTTGCCCTGCCATGCTGGTTCGCTGCTGCTTCTTACAGTATCTTGGAAGCTTTTCCTCTTAGCCTTGCTCTTCACATAAAAACATTTGAATAAGTCCATCAGAAGAAGGTTGAAGGCATGAGAACTTAAAATTTGGTTCTCCCAGGAAACGCCTTCAGTCTGCCAGTGGGTTCAGTGATGTCACACTGACACACTGTTCTCTTTTAGAAGACCTTTGCCCCACTTACCTTCTGATCTCTCTTCCACAATTTTCTCCTAAATTTATCATTATTATTTCCTCTGAATTCCTTTGAACTTTTCTTCAACAGATGATGCTTTCCCATCCTTGAAATTACTTCCAAATGTCAAGCGGACTCAAATTGTAAAATGCTAAAACACCCAACCTCCAATTTATGTTCTGCATGTAGTACATTTTTCTGATACTTTTTCATTTTTACACTTGAAATTTTTCTCCTACTCCTACATTTATTTTAACAAGTTTTCAAGTCTGCAGAAAAAATTGAAAGACTAGTAACATGAGCATGGGCATATTCTTCTAGTCAACAATCATTAACATTTTTTCACATTTTATTTGCCCTTTTGACTCTCCATATGCAAACACACACATCCAAAATTAAACAAAAATATATATGCATATTCATATGTCTATGAGTGTATGTGTACACATATATGTATAGGTTGAACTATTTGAAGTCACAATATATTCTAGGCTCATTTTGGACTTTCTCTGAACCAATATAAAATCATCCATTTCTCCAAGGAGTACTGGTTTCTTCTGATAGGGAATGATACTTAGAAACCAAAACCTGAGTTCTAGATATATTTGCTACTAAAGTTTCATTGCTTCTAGACCTTCTCAGTGAACAAACTAGAAAATAATTTTAAATTGTGAGTTTAGGTTAATGTTTCCAGTTCAAATCTGGCACCCCAGGTTTCTTTCTTACCAGTCCCTTTCATAGTTTATCACCCTCTTTTCACACTGAGAACTCTTGTTTTCAACTACATTACTGTATTTACTCATGTGTTCTATCCTGCAGTACACACAAAGTAGTTTCAGAATTATTGTACCACTACCACTGCTAACAATAAAGCTTCTGAGTAAGGTTAAGATTTCTTACATTTGTATTTTTTCCTTAGAATGTATATCATTAGTATTATAAAGTGTATGTCACTATACAGGGTGGAGCAAAAGTAGGTTTACAGTTCTGACTACACAAAACAGTTTAATTTTATATTATTTTTGTTAATTATTATATTTTCTACATAATACAGTACCTATTTCCATATAATACAATATGCATTATCAGCTTGACTAGAAATATTGTTTCTATTTATGCTCCATTTTATAATTTGCTTTTTTCCATTTTTTTTATTCATTATTTTTAATGTATTTTATTGATTATGCTTTACAGTTGTCTCATTTTCCCCTCTTTATTCCCCTCTGCCCTGCACCCCCGCTCCCAGCCACATTTCACCTCCCTTAGTTCATGTCCATGGGTTGTACATGTAAGTTGTTTGGCTTCTACATTTCCTATACTATTCTTAACCTTCCCCTGACTATTTCATACCTGTCATTTAAGCTTCTTATTCCCTGTACCTTTTTTTCCCATGTGATCTCCATTTCTGTGATTCTGCTCCTATTCTAGTTGTTTGCTTCGTTGTTTTTGTTCTTGTTTTTTTTTTTTTAGGTTACTTGATAGTTGTGAGTTTGTTGTCATTTACTGTTCATATTTTAATCATCTTCTTTTTCTTAGATAAGTTCCTTTAACTTTTTATATAATAGGGGCTTGGTGATGATGAACTACCTTTAACTTGACTGATCGGAGAAGGCACTTTATCTGCCCTTCCATTCTAAATGATAGCTTTGCTGGATAGAAATAGTTTGGCTTGTAGTTCCTTGCCTTTCATGACTTTAAATACTGCTTTCTAGCCCCTTCTTGCCTGTTAGGTTTCTTTTAAGAATCAGCTGACAGCCTTATGAGAACTCCTTTGTAGGTAACTGTCTCCTTTTCTCTTGCTTCTTTTAGGATTTTCTCTTTATCTTTATTCTTGGGTAACTTAATGATGATGTGCCTGGTGTGTTCCTCTTTGCGTCCAACTTCTTTGGGAATCTCTAAGCTTCCTGGACTTCCTGGAAGTCTATTTCCTTCTCCAGATTGGGAAGTTTTCCTTCATTATTTGTTTAAATAAGTATTCAATTTCCTACTTCTGTTCTTCTCCTTCTGGCACCCCTATAATTCAGATATTGGAATGTTTCAGGTTGTCCCAGAGAATCCTCAGCCTCTCATTTTCTTGGATTCTTGTTTCTTCGTTCTTATCCAATTGGATGTTTATTTCCTTCCTTTTGTTCCAAATTGTTGCTTTGAGTCCCAGTTTCCTTCTTGTCATTGTTGGTTCCCTGAATATTTGCTTTATTTCACTTTGGGTATCTTTTATTTGTTCTTTCATTTTTCGACCATGCTCAATCAGTTCTATGAGCATTTTGATTACTAGGGTTTAAATTCTCCATCAGACAGGTTGGCGATCTCCTCATCACTTAATTCTCTTTCTGAGGTTTTGCTGTGTTCTTTCATTTCAGCCATATTACTTGTCTTGGCACAGCTGATAGGTTGTAAGGGGGCAGGGCCTTAGGGATTCACCCAGGCAGGGCAACCCTCTCTGCTGCTCTGCCTGTGTGGGAGGGGCCAGAGAGGGAACAATGCAGTCCACCTGCGTGTCTCTAGTGCACCTTCCAACAGCCTCTGGTGTCATACTGGAAGTAACTCTCACCCTGGCAACCCCAGACTTAGCCCACAGTCAGCTCTGAGTCTCAGTTTTCCCCGTAAGTCAGTCCCTCCTGCGCAGCTCTGCCCAGCTGGAGCTCTCTGCAGCCAGCCCTGTCTCTCCGCTTCCTCACTTCAGTTTTTCGGAGCAGGGCCCTCAAGGTACACCTTACCAGTCTGGTTGTTCTGGTTGATTTTTTCTTAATATTCCTTGGTTGTCAGAGGTTCCATGCAGTTTGATTTTCTGATTGATTTTGGTTGTTTATTGATTTTAGATTGGTTGTTTATCCTCCTTTTGGTTGTGTAAGGAAGCAAGGGTTTTCTATCTACACCTCCATCTTGACCGGAACTCCATGCCTTTTTTTTTTTTTTTTGCTTATTAGTGTATCTTGGAAATAGTTCCATGTCAGTTCAAGAGAACTTTTCTTGATTATTTTCATGACTATATAGCCATGAAAATTACTTAGTTTTGCGATAAACCATTGCTTATTCAACCATTGCACATACAGAACTTTAAAATTTGTTTTTAGTATTTTACTTTTAAAAATAATTTTGCAGTGCTTAATATTGGGTTTTTTATGCGTTAGAGTAAATTCATATAATCAGATACTAAGGAAAAAGTTGAATACTTTTCTAGTGAATTCCCAGAAATAGATGGCTTAATCAAAAATGTAAATATATGTGTAGGTTTGTTAGATATTGTCTAACTGCCCTATCAGCAATGTAGGAGAGTGGGGTTTTCTCTAAACCTTGCCCACTAGAGTATATTGTCAGTTTTTTAAATTTCTCCAGTCTGGCTAGGTGAGAAATGATATTTCAGTGTACTTCATTTTTTTTCCACTTATCTAGTTATTAGTGAATTACACATATTCTTACAATAGTTAAAGGTCATCTATACCTCTCTCCTATAAACTGTCAAGTCATATCTATTTGCCCATTTTTATATTGGTCTTGGGTGTTTTTCACTGTACTTTAGGAGCGCTTTTTATATTTGTAGACTAGACTTCCATCTTCAATAGTGCCACAAAGATTTTTCCTGTGTTTGTATGTGTGTCTTGGTTTAATCTATATAACGTTTTAAATATAGTCAAATTATTATTATTTTCTTTATGGCATCTACATTCTGAGGCATTATAAAGGCTTTTCCCTGGGCTATCAAGGAATTGACCTATATTTTCTTTTGTTCTTGTATAAATACAGTTTTAAATTTAGAACTCTGATTAATCTAGAATTCTGGTATGGATCTAATTTTACCTTTTCTTCAAATTACTATCCAGTTGTCCTAACATAATTTATTTATAAATCCATCATTTTCCCATTGATTTTATTTTTTATTTTTTCCCCAGTAATTTTATTTTTATTATTATTTTAAATTTTTAATTTATTTTTTAGCTAGCAGGGAAGGGAAGGAGAATGAGAAGGAGAGAAACATCGATGTGCGAGAGAAACATCACTAAATGGCTTCCTCTTTCATGCCCTTAACCAAGGACTTGGGGTGCAACCCAAGTATGTGCCCTGAACGGGAATTGAATCAGCCAGGGCTTCCCAGTGATTTTAGATGGTACTTTTATGATAATCAAAATTTCCATTTGCACTTGAGTCTATTTGGGGAGTTTTTATTCTGTTCCATTGGTCTGTCTATTCAAGCACTAATATAAGTGTAATAACTTTTCAACTGAGTTTTATACCACTCCTTCTGCAATTGGTGCTTATATGTGGTAAGGAGAGGAGAGTCCATCAGGCCCAGTATCTCACAATTTAAAGACTTGGAAAAGTATTTGTGGTGGACAGACCTTAAGGTGAGTCCCTGTGATTCCACCTTTTAGTACTCATACCTTTGTGTACTCTCCTCCCCTGGAATGTGAGTGAGATCTCTGACTTAATTCTAACCAGTAAAAACAACAACTATGAAGAGATGCCACTCCCTTTCATTAGGTAAGCCTTGAGTCTTGGTAGCTGACATACTCTCACTCTCCTGCTGGACTTGAAGAAGCAAACAGCTGTGTTGTGAACCAGGGAGTAGGCACATGGCAGAGAACTGGGCTGGCTTCTAGAAACTGAGGGCAGCCTCTGGCCAAGAGCCAGGAAAAACCCCAACCAAACAAAAAACTGATGGTGTAGAGTCTCTCTTCATTGTGGGCTTTAAAGAAGCAGGCTACTGTGAATTCTATAGCTTTGGGGAAATTAATTTTGCCAATAACGAGGAAGTTTGAAAGTGGGCCTTCCTGCATTTGAGTCCATGATGAGAACCCAGTACTGACAGGCACCTCAATTGCAGCCTTATAAACTCTAAGCAAGGAACTCAGCCAAGTCGTGCTCAGACTCCTGATCAGAGAAACTCTAAGATAATAAACATGCATGGCTTCAGGCTGCTAAATCCATGGTAGTTTATTGCATGTGCATAGGTTTGAGTGAGAGAATGTGTGCAAAAGAGAGAAAATGAAACACAGTAAAACACTAAATACATTTTTAAAGCATTTGTATAGTCGTAAAGAGCTGGGATATTACTTGCTTGCCCTATGGCCTTGTACACATTATATACATTTTCTGTTTTCTTTTTTTTTCTTTGTGAAAGTAAGAATAACTCCACCAACCTCAGAGTGTATAAGGATAAATGATTAAAGTATATGAATATGCTTAGCTCATTATTTAGACATGTTAGAAAACTATCAAATTAGGTTTTCTGCTTATTGGTTTCCTTTGATTCTTTTTTTAGTCTTCACTAGGTTCAATGGTTGTTGTTCCATTACATGCACAAACTTGTCTTTCAGTGCATAAAATTATGAGGGATTTGTAGCATTGCTGAAACAGTCAGTCTTCAGATACCTAACAAGCCTGTGCACTGAGATAACTTAGTAAACACCTACCTAACAAAATTTAAGAGAAGCCCTGGAAGCAGGTGTTTGGAGAAATTCAAACAACTTTGGGCACCAACCCACAGGCAATTTTTGCTTAAGTGGATCTAGCATCTGGACTTTTCAGAAACAAAAATTCAACAACGGTTCAAAGTTAATTATTTCTTACCTTTTAAGGTGACTACTTGAGGAATATATTTCAAATAATCCTAATCTAAGGACAATTTTCCATTTAATCCTTTTTAAAAAGGTAAGAAAAGAAATTATCTTTTTTTCCCTCTTAAAATAGCTGTGTAGAATAACCTCTACCTTATTAGGAAATTTGGAACTTTCTTTTTATGATAGATGCTGGCCAAGACCATCTGTGGTTTTGTGAAACACTGTCACAGTTAAATTCCAGGATTCAAGAGGAGCTTTCCCTTACACTGTCACTTTTCCTCTCACTGTTAACACTAGAAGGACTCTGTTGAGACCTCAGATATGTCCCAAGTCAATTGTCCCACTGGTTTTAGCAACTTCTTACGTAATAAAGTATTTTCCCAGTGTGGAAAAGAGGAGATTTACATGTATTTGCATGGAAAGATATGGGCAGGAGGGTCTGCAATATGCATGCTGGTAACCCATGCAAGGGGGGAATAGAATGTGAAAGGGGATGGGGACCTGTCACCCTTAGTTATGTAACACTTCTATGTTTAAACTTTTTACATTATAAGGCATAAATTCACACATTGTTTAAATTTTTTAGGAGAAGTTGGTTTAATCCACACAGGAGAGGAAAAAAAAGACATGTAGTCCTTGATTAGTAGAAGCACTTGTCAACTCCTTGAAATAATCTTTCTTAACAATTCTATCAAAAGTATCCTCTCTTCCTCCATCTGCATCTGCTTCCCTTTTCCCCCCTCAAAACATTTGCCACAATCCAAAATTCACTTGTATAAATGTTTATTGTTTACTGGCCTCTCCCCCAACTAGAATGCAGGCTTTGTGATGGCAAAAACTCATCAATCTTGTTCAATTTCAATTCTCCAGTGTCTAGAAAAGTACCTGGCATGGAGTCAATAAATATTTGGATGAATGAGACAGATGCCTGTTTGCCTTTGTACAATTGTTCTCAGCTGCACAACTCTAAAGGGACAGGAACTGCAAGGAAATGTATCTGTTTGTCGAAGTTTTACACCTCCTTTCAGACTATACATCTCCTCTTTGTTAGACACCTAGTTACCAGAACCCCAGAGAAAATTTGCTCAATGGAATTCTAGCGGTCACAGACTCTGAAAGGGAAATCAAGTGCCTATGAACTACATGCTGGCTGGCCCCCCAAAAAGTATGATATAGTGTGTGTAATCAGGATCTCCAGAGAAACAGAACCAGTAGGATGGATGGATGGATGGATGGATGGATGGATAGATAGCAGATAGGGATTCATTTTAAGGAATTGGCTGACTCTATGGTAGGGAACTGATAAGTTTAAACTCTGCAGGGTAAGCCTGCAGGCTGGAGACCCAGGGAAGAGATGATGTTTCAGCTTGAGCCCCAAAACAGTCTGCTTACAGAGTGCTCTCTTCCTCAGAAGACATCAGTCTGTTTTCTCTTAAAGTCTTCAACTGATTGAATGACGCCCACAGTCACTCTAGAGGGTGATCTGCTTTACTCAGTGTCTCCAGATTTAAATGTTAACTGACCTAAAAAAAATACCTTCACGGAAACATCTAGACTAGCGTGGACTAGTCAAGTCAACCATCACAAGCAGGACTGAGGCATGCGTGAAAAAGAAGGGGCAATTTTTATGTAAATGCCTGACAGATTTTGAATCTCTTAACCCTCTTATGCAATGATGAGAAAGAAAATCAGGAGGGACTTCTGGCCAAGATGGAGGAATAGGTAGACACACTGTGCCTCCTTGCACAACCAAGATAGGGACAACAACAATTTAGAAATAGAATAACAACCAGAACTGACAGAAAATTGAACTGTATGGAAGTCAGACAACCAAGAAGTTAAAATAGACATATTCATCCAGACCAGTAGAAGGGGCAAAGTCTGGCAGCCTGGCAAAGGTAGCGGCATGGAGAGCAGAGGGCGTTGGGACCAGGCTCATGAGGCATCCGGGGTGCACAAGACTGCAGTGGGTGGACCCTGAGCACACAAGTGGCAGCTGGCAGACCCTGGCCAAGAGGTGGCAACCAGCAGACCCAGCAAGGTGGCAATTGTGAAGCAAGGCACTGCACTCAACCCAGGATCCCAGTGCTGGGAAATAGAGCCTTAGGGCACTAATTGAAAACACCTGTGGGGGTTGAGGCAGTGGGAGAGACTCCCAGCCTCACAGGAGAGGTCACTGGAAAGTACCATGGGGTACACAGGCCCACCCACACAGGAATTGTCACCAGAGGGGCCCAGTTTGCTCAGGAAGCGGCAGAAGGGACTGAGGTCCAATGGAGAGCAGAGCAAACACCATTGTTCCCTCTCGACCCCGCCCCCACATACAACATCACAACCCAGCGACTGGGGTGCCCCACCATGGCGAACATCTAAGGCTCTGCCCCTCATACATAACAGGTGAGACCAGACTAAAGGGAAAAAAAAGATGGCTCAAACAGAACTGAAAGCCCCAGAATCAGTACTTTTAAGGGACCAAGAGACAGCCAGCCTATCAGATGCACAGTTCAAAGCACTGGTGATCAGGATGCTCACAGAATTGGTTGAATTTGGTCGCAAATTAGATGAAAAAATGAAGGCTACACTAAGTGAAATAAAGGAAAATGCACAGGGAACCAATAGTGATGCGAAGAAAACTAGGACTCAAATCAATGGAGTGGACCAGAAGGAAGAAAGAGACAACCAAACAGAAAAGAATGAAGAAATAAGAATTCAAAAAAAATGAGAGAGGCTTAGGAACCTCCAGGACATCTTTAAACATTCCAACGTCTGAATTATAGCACTACCAGAAGAGGAAGAGGAGAGCAACAAGTGGAAAAGTTATTTGAACAAATCATAAGGGAGAACTTCCCCAATCTGGCAAAGGAAACAGACTTCCAGGAAGTCCAGGAAGCTCAGAGAGTCCCAAAGAAGTTGGACCCAAGGAGGAACACACCAAGGCACATCATAATTACATTAGCCAAGATAAAAATGAAAGAGGGAATCCTAGAAGCAGCAAGAGATAAGGAGACAGTAACCTACAAAGGAGTTCCCATCAGACTGTCAGCTGATTTCTCAAAAGAGACCTTACAGGTAAGAATGGTCTAGCAAGAAGTATTCCAAGTCATGAAAGGCAAGGACCTACATCCAAGATTGCTCTATCCAGCAAAGCTCTCATTTAGAATGGAAGGGCAGATAAAGTGCTTCTCAGATAAGGTCAAGTTAAAGGAGTTCATCATCACCAAGCCCTTATTTTATGAAATGTTAAAGGGACTTATCCAAGAAAAAGAAGATCAAAACCATGTATAGTAAAATGACAGCAAACTCACAATTACTAGCAACCACACCTAAAACGAAACAAAAACAAAAACAAAAACAAAAACAAACTAAGCAATCAACTAGAACAGGAACAGAACCACAGAAATGGAGATCACATGGAGGGTTAGCAACAGGGGAGTGGGAGGAGGAGAGAGGGGGAAAAGGTACAGAGAATAAGTAGCATAGATGGTAAGTAGAAAATAGATAGGGGGAGGGCAAGAATAGTATGGGAAATATAGAAGCTAAAGAACTTATGACACATGGACATGAACTAAAGGGGGGGAATGTGGGTGGGAGAGGGTGTGCAGGGGACAGGGGACAACTATAATAGCATAACCAATAAAATATAGATATATATAAAAAGAAAATCAGGAGGTAAGCCAAGTTCAGCAGTGGGAGCCCTCGCTATCCAGTCTCATCTCAGCCATGATCCAAGATAAACTGTTGGCAGAGACCCAGTAGCTCTCAGTCCCCAGCTTTGTCTATAGTGACACTCTTCCCAGTGTCACACTATATTCTTGAGTACCAGTAAGGAAGGTAACCAATATTACCCAATTTACTGGTGAGTAAATTGAAATGTAGACTGTCTAAACAAGAGAACTAAAGTGGCACACTGAAAATGTTGTCCAAATAAATCAGAATAAGATTTAGCAGGCAAGTCTGAAAAGCTGTATTTTGAGTTTACATTGTTCCAACTGGTGACCTTCAGCAATTAGATTCTCTTTTTGACTCAACTCAAGCAGATGTTCTGCTACCACAGGTGTTCTGTCCAGCTCTGTGGAGATGCAGGTGGCAAGAGGAGTTGATCAGGGCAACCACGCTGGGAAAGTAGAGAGTTATGAAAGAAAGGCTGGAATTGACCAATAATTTTTTTAAAGGCTGGACTGAGCGTTAGAGGCACAGAATTCCCATAGGATTACCACCTGTTCTGATAATTTGGGAAAAAGTCACTTAATCTTTAAGCCTCAGTTTCCTCATTGATTCTCTCCCTGTCCCTACAATTTCATGGAATATCTAATCTCAGACACTAGACTGGCCATAAAGGCCTCAAGCGCTCTCTTTGTGCCTAAAGCTAATCTGCATGCCTTTGCTGCTGTTGATTTTATTTCTACAACTTAAGTAACTTAAAAATCCATATTTTAAAATATTTATTTCCCACAATGGTGAGTCAGAATACAGGCTCTGAATTGTTTGACACATAATGTGTATGTTTGTCCCAATTATAAGTAGAAAATAAAACTGTGCCAGTGAAAAAATTGAAGCTAGAAAACTGTCAACAGAACCTGATTAGATTTCCAAGTCCTATTACATTCTTTAATAGTTTGATTTCAAAAAAAGTTTCCAAGACTCAGAGGTTGATTTTTCTCTTTTAGATATTTTTGTTGCTCACTTGATTCAGAAAATCTCTTGTTTGCTATGAAGGTTAACTAGGTTTTTGCATCTGTTTTAAAATTTTCTCTTCATTGCCTTTACAGTTAAAAGTAATACCTAATTATAATGCTAAAAGAGTGAATGTGAGATCACCTATAAATAAAAGAGAGCATTTTTCTAATTTTATTATTCTACCAGACTTTAACGCCTTCCCATTCTTTCACATCCCACTTGAATGCAACTAAAGTGTGACTAAAATCAATTATATGAGTTTAATTTGCCCAAACTCGGGGTAAAGTTTCATTACTCTTTTCCTGAGCATCTGGTTCTCCCAATTAATTTTCTCCTCCTTATCAGTGGATTTAATGATTCACTTCCATGCTCTGCTTTGCCAAGTGCGTCAGAACAGTATTGTCAGCCAGAGATGTCTCCATGGCTGTTAAGAAGCTATGACCCTGGATGAAGAAATAAGCTTGTGCTGAGCAGGAGAGGAATGAGGTCATGGCTTTAAGCAGCAACTGCCCCCTTTATTTTGCCCTTGGGTTTTGTAATGTACACACACACACACACACACACACCACACACAAATGCATTGTTGTAGGCATTCTATGTCAGGAAAGAGTGGTGAGTGGAGATGAGGGCATATTCTGCATATTTTAACCAAGTCTAAATTCAGCTCTTGGCCAAGGAGCTTCATCTGAGTAACCCCTTTTAAATCAGAGCCCTCTAATTAACCCAAATTCCTTTAACACTGAGCTCCTTATGTGCCCCTGCTATCATAGCAAAGTCACAGTCTAACATCTACAGCAAGAAGACAAGTAAGAAATGGAGGAACTTGTGGTACAGATCAGGCCCAGGCAAACATGGTCATGACTAGCTCTGAGGGACAAGCCAGACCTGCTAAAAAATGAAAATATGACGTCAGTGCCTGGAATTAAGGTTGGAGGACACTTAAATATAAAGTGGGGTGAGGGGCACCTATCTGTGGAAGGCACATGAACAAGTCCCTGGTCCACAGCAGTCCTCAGGAGGTTTCTGACTCCTTCCCTAAGGTATCTTCTGGTACGTGCCTCAGCCCCATATGCTGAGTGTCTGCCAATACTAAAAATGTGTAAAAACAGGTGCATGAACATGAATGCCATCCATGTGGAAAGGGACTACCACCACCAAAAACTGTACAGAGGCTAAATCAATCACAACAAAAGAGTAACTGGGAACCCGTGCTCTGCACTTCTATTTTGTCTTTCATTTCCCAGGCTAATCTTCTAAGAACTGTTTCCTGGGAGCATTTTTTTCCATGTACCTTTTACTTGTTCACGACAGGATGAACAAAGAGGGTAGTATAAAGCAGGTGAAATTTTGTTTGCACATTAAGAAATTCTTAGTGATAAAGAACAGAACAGTTTATAAAATGTGATTGTGTGTTCTGCAAACCTGGAGCACGTAAATTTAAAAAAGTACTATTTGTCTGAAGTTGCTTGGGTCTGAAAGGACAGAAAGGGAATGCAAATCATCTTATCTAGCTGTGAAACCTGGTCGGACATAGATATGAAGAAATTGATGTAATCATTAACCTATAGATACTCGCTGAGCACCTATTACATGCCAAACACTAGGCCCAGCACTGGACACACAATGAATAGACTGTCTTGTCAAGGCTCTCATAGTATTAGGGGTAAGACAAATACACAAGCAAAAATTGCTATCTGGTTCAGGAAATAATTCCAGGAAATCCTGAAAAAGAGGACTGTACTGGGTGCCATGGAGCACAGGGGGGGAGGCACCTTTCTGGGCAATGCATGCTAGGGATGGCTTTTCTGACAACATCCAGCCCTCCACTTCTAAAACTAAATTGTCATGTGATACTGAAGGAAAGCTGATAAACTCATCTGTAAAAATAAAAATAATATGTAGTAGAATAGTATCTTGAGGATAGTAACACTATTAGCACACAAAAACAAAAATCAATTTATAATTTACAACTATTTGTAGAGGTCATGCTGTTGCCCATAAACTACTGTATACAGAAATATATACAGTTTATAATATAACTATATTCAGTAGTAAATATGCATAAATATGTGGTGTAAGCAATAACACCAAGAATCACACTCAGCAAAGCAGGATGCTCCGAGTGTGAGAGAACACAGAAAATGTGATGGGGGTCATACACTTGTTTAACTGATATAGCAGAATTGTTTGCAAGGTTTAAATTATTTCTTCTGACCTCCATCTTTATTTTTTTTTCAAGCAAGTGTAGTTAGATTTGTCTAAGTTAATGAGCACATGATGTGATTGCACTGTATACTTTGACTTCTCTTTAGAACAATAATGTTACAGTTTCAACAAATATCTTTGAAACAGCTTAAACAAATTCTCCTAAAATGTGATTCACAGTAATGAAGGAGTAAATATACAGCAATAAAATAAAACTTAACAAATAATATTAATGTTAGTGTCCTTAGATTTTTAATGCTCTGCAATTATGAAGAATTATTCATTGCAGAAATGATAACGTTCACATAAAATTAACAATTTGCCATTTAAATTAATAAAGGAAACAATATAGTACCACTAAAGAAATTAAAAAGAACATCATTAAGATGTATTCTCTGAATTTTATTGTGTTTCATCACCACCTCCAGATTGTGGTTGTTTAGATTGTTGCTTTAGAACAAAATCTGTTCAATTAATATCACCTTCTGCCTTGTTTCTGTTGTTTCTATAAGCCAATTTTCCCATCAGTGTACACACTCCCTGCCCTACATGCATGCAGCCTTTTAGACCAATCCTGTCTTGAGGGACTCAGCCCTTTGGACTTCCTTCCCTTTGCAGCAGAGCTATCTGAGGGCCCCCTTCAATCAATCCTGGGACATGCTCACTGCTGCTTTGGTACAAAGCATGACCAGAGCTAGCCCCTGATGCTAGGCAATTCTCCATCTCCTCAGCCCTACAGTTAATGGTCCCTCCCTGATAATGAGGCATAGAATCTATCCCACTCCCCCCGACCTTCTGATGTTTCCCAGTTCAGGGACTCTTATGGATTCCTCAAATGAAACATTAAAAATTCTTCAATATAATGTGATTCTCAAACTTGACTGCATATTTTATTCATCTGAGAAGCTTTTTGTTGCTTTTTATTTAATACCAGTGTCTGACCCTAGCCCACATAGATTCTGATTTAATGGTTCTGGGGCAAGTACAGTCATCAGCATTTTTAGAAGTTCCCAGGTAGTGCTGACATGCAGCCAGGGTTGAGGACCACTGTCCTAGTGGGCTCCCACAAATAATCCCAGTCTTACCATCCAAGGCAATGCCAACAGCCAGGCCAGGCCAGGCCATCCAGGGGTTGCTATAAGTAAACAACTTAAGGAATAACAAATAAGTGGTCTTTCTCTATAATTAAGTAGTTCTAACTGATACAGTCTTACTTGGACAATACTAAGTGAAAAAAGGATAAGATGGGTTTTAATATTTTGCAGACTCAAAAAAATTAAAGTAATGCCTTGGCCATGTGGAATCTGACAGACAGAAAAATGATATTACCAAGAGAAGAGAAAAAAACAGAGCTAAAAACCAAAGTCAAGTGAAGTCATTGAGTCCAAGGGAAAAAAAAAGAGATGAATGAGGAAAGAGAGAAGAGTAAGGAGGCAATAATTGAAGTTTTAAGGAAAGTTATTCTTACTTATATTAACAGACTTACAAATACAGGAAATCTCTACCCAGTTCTAGTATCATCAAATGACTGAGACTCTGGGGTGTACAAAAAGCATAGGATTCCTGACCTAAAATGGACAGGCTAAATCACATCTCTACCTCTTTCTAACTCTGAAACCTTGGGCAATTGTGGCAGATTTTCCAAGATGCCCACAACAAGATCTCTTATCTCACATGTTCTTCTTACAATATGGCATTAAATTTTCTAATGTGAGATGGAGCCTATGTTTCCCATCCCTTGAATCTGAGTGGACCTATGACCACAGTGGACATGACACAACATGAATTCTGAAATGATGCAATGAGAAGCCATACAGCTGTTCTTGGGAAAAATCTCTCTGTGGATGCTTCCTCTTAGATCCTGGTCACCATGATGTGGGAAGTGGCAGACCATGTGTGTTTAGAGGCCCAACAGCTCTAGCTGAGGTCCCAGCTGAACCACCACCATCAACTTCTAGAAATGAGCCTTTAAGTGACTCTAGCCCCCAACTTGCAGACATTCCCAGCTTCAAAGTGTTCGCAGATGAATTCCTAGCCCATAGACTACTGGAGTATAATAAAATGCTTGTTGTTTTATATATTGTTTAGAGGGGTTTGTTGCATTGCAATAGTTGGAATACCAAGTTCATAATTTTTCAAGGTTTGATTTAGTGGTTTATCTAAAGGTTTGGTTCAGTACAATCTCCTATGTATGGTTGTGTTGAAAATAGTAAATAATATGTGTAATTTACCTGGCACAAAATAAGTGTTCAATAAGACTTCCAGCCAAGATGGAAGTGTAGGTAGACACACTGTGCCTCCTCACACAACCAAAATAAGGACAACAACAATTTAGAAACAGAATAACAACCAGAACTGACAGAAAATTGAACTGTGTAGAAGTTAAAACAACCAAGGAGTTAAAATAGACATATTCATCCAGAACCAGTAGGAAGGGCAGAGTTGGGCAGCCAAGCAGAGAGGGGTCGAGGCACAAAAAGCGGTGGCACTGGGTGTGTAAGGCATCCCAGATACGCAAGACCACAGGACTGGCAGACCCCAGGCATGGGGTGGCAACAGTCAGACCCAGCAAGGCGGCGATTGTGAAGCGAGGCTCTGCTTGCAAGGCAGCTGGCTGACCAGGCAATCCCACATTCCGGCACAGATAAACCAGGCAAAACTGGGGAATGAGACAGACTGTGCATCCATGGTCCCGGCACAGGGAAATAGAACCTTGGGGGCACTGATTTAAAACACCTGTGGGGATTGAGGCAGTGGGAGAGACTCCCAGCCTCACAGGAGGAGTTCATTTGAGAGATCCATGGGGCCCTAGAACATGCACAAGCCCATCCACACAGGAATCAGCACCAGAAAGGCCACGTTTGCTTGGGGGGAAGTGGTGGAAGAGACTGAAACTCGACAAGAGAGTGGAGCAAGTGCCATTGTTCCCTCTCAGACCCCAACCGCACATACAGCATCACATTCCAGTGACTGGGTTGCCCGGCCCTGGTGAACATCTAAGGCTCCGCCCCTCTACATAACAGACAAGACTGAGACAAAAAAAAGTGGTGCAAATGAAAAAACAGATCAAAGCTCCACAGCAAATACAACTAAGCAACCAAGAGATAACCAACCTATCAGATGCACAGTTCAAAACACTGGTGATCAGGATGCTCACCGAATTGGTTGAATTTGGTCTCAAATTAGATGAAAAAATGAAGGCTACACTAAGTGAAATAAAGGAAAATGCACAGGGAACCAATAGTGATGGGAAGGAAACTAGGACTCAAATCAATGGAGTGGACCAGAAGGAAGAAAGAGACAACCAAACAGAAAAGAATGAAGAAATAAGAATTCAAAAAGAAAAATGAGGAGAGGCTTAGGAACCTCCAGGACATCTTTAAACATTCCAACGTCTGAATTATAGCACTACCAGAAGAGGAAGAGGAAGAGCAACAAGTGGAAAAGTTATTTGAACAAATCATAAGGGAGAACTTCCCCAATCTGGCAAAGGAAACAGACTTCCAGGAAGTCCAGGAAGCTCAGAGAGTCCCAAAGAAGTTGGACCCAAGGAGGAACACACCAAGGCACATCATAATTACATTAGCCAAGATAAAAATGAAAGAGGGAATCCTAGAAGCAGCAAGAGATAAGGAGACAGTAACCTACAAAGGAGTTCCCATCAGACTGTCAGCTGATTTCTCAAAAGAGACCTTACAGGTAAGAATGGTCTAGCAAGAAGTATTCCAAGTCATGAAAGGCAAGGACCTACATCCAAGATTGCTCTATCCAGCGAAGCTCTCATTTAGAATGGAAGGGCAGATAAAGTGCTTCTCAGATAAGGTCAAGTTAAAGGAGTTCATCATCACCAAGCCCTTATTTTATGAAATGTTAAAGGGACTTATCCAAGAAAAAGAAGATCAAAACCATGTATAGTAAAATGACAGCAAACTCACAATTACTAGCAACCACACCTAAAACAAAAACAAAAACAAAGCCCTAGCTGGCATAGCTCAGTGGATGAGTGTGAGCTGAGAACCAAAGTGTCCCAGGGTTCGATTCCCAGCCAGGGTACATTCCTGGGTTGCAGGCCATAACCCCCAGCAACCACACATTGATGTTTTCTCTCTCTCTCTCTCCCTCTCTCTCTCTCTCTCTCTCCCCCCCCTTCCCTCCCTAAAAAATAAATAAATAAAATCTTTAAAAAAAAAAACAAACAAAAACAAACCAAGCAATCAACTAGAACAGGAACAGAACCACAGAAATGGAGATCACATGGAGGGTTAGCAACAGGGGAGTGGGAGGAGGAGAGAGGGGGAAAAGGTACAGAGAATAAGTAGCATAGATGGTAGGTAGAAAATAGACAGGAGGAGGGCAAGAATAGTATGGAAATGTAGAAGCTGAAGAACTTATATTTACAACACATGGACATAAACTAAAGGGGGGGGATGTGGGTAGGAGAGGGTGTGCAGGGTGGAGGGGAATGTAGGGGGAACAGGGGACAACTGTAATAGCATAATCAGTAAAATATACTTAAAAAACCAAAAAAGGAAAAAATAAGTGCTCATTAAATGGTATCAATTCATGATAACTATCATTCATTTCCATTAACTATTTAAGGCCTGGCCTCTGCCCTTCAAATTTAAAGATGCATGAGAAAGTGAACAAAAAGCTCTGTATGATGGATGCTCTTTCAAAGCTGGTGCACAAGGACCAGCCCTTTGGTTTGAGGTGATACCAGACATTTGCCCCATGACTCAATTATTTGTTCTTTTTATGATTTATGGTTTTCTGGGTGATTTAATATTTATTAAACAGTGTGCTGTGCACAGTGGTACAGAAGATAGAATCCCCACCAAAAGGAGTTAATAATCATAATAATAATTAAGAAAATAAAATCATTAAACAGACCTTAGAGAGTTTCTAAAATATCCCTTTATTTTGTACTTGAGTAAAGTGAAAACTGGAACAGTCGATCAACTTGCTCAGGATCACACATTACTAGCAGCAGAGCTGGGACTAAAACCTAAGACTCCTTACTTCCAATAATTTACTCATTTATTCCTTCAAGAAATATTTGTTAAGAGTTTTCTATGTTCCAGCCACTGGGGATATGAAGATGAATAGGAAACACTCTTACTGGGGAGGAACTTGAGGTCTGATGGGAGATACCATCACAGAAGTAGATAAGTACAGAGCACGAGAGAAGTGCTTCAGCATCATCAGAGGGTATGGGAGGGGAATAGGGAGCTGCCTACTCTTCTTTCTTGGGGAGTCAGAAAGGAGGTGACATTTGTGCTGAGGAGTTTGCCAGGCAGAGAGAGGGCATTCCCGGTAAGACGACCAATATGGAAGTTCCCATTATCTCCGGTTCTGCTTTCTGTGTTACCCTACTGACAGCCAATAGCTATCTGAAAATATTAAATGGAAATTTTCAGAAAAAAATTATAAGTTTGAAATCGAACACCATTCTGTGAAGCATGATGAAATCTCTCATGATCTGCTCCATCCCACTCAGGATGTGAATCATCCCTTTGTCCAAGGTAACCACACTGTACATCTGCCTGCCCATTAGGCACTGGGTAGTGTCTCAGTTATCAGATCGACTGTTGCAGTACCACAGTGCTTGTGTTCAAGTAAACCCTTATTTACTTAATAACATCCCCAGAGTGCAAGAATATGATACTTGCAATTCACATATGCCCAAGAGAAGCCGTAAGGTGCTTCCTTTAAATGAAAAGGCAAGCACAGTACAGTAAGACATTTTGAGAGAAAAAGAGAGAGACCACACTCATATAACTTATATTACAATATATTGCTATAATTGTTCTATTTTATTATTAGTTATTGTTGTTAATCTCTTACTGTGCCTAATTTATAAAATATACTTTATCATAGGCGTGTACATATAGGAAAACACATAGTTATATGTAGGACGCAGTACTACCTACAGTTTCAGGTGTCCATTGGGGACCCTGGAATATGTCCCCCATGGATAAGGGGAGACTATGGTATATGTGAAGCCTTGGAGATATGAATGTGCATTTTCATCACACCAGGATTTCTGAAATTCAGTTTCATGAACATATTCTAAAGGAGTTAGATAGTTTTTATCCTTTTAAAGGATTAATATTGTATTTAAGTTTAATGAACAGGCATAATTCCTAATACCCAAAAGCACATAAAATGTACCTCTTTTTAGTGAAATGTAGAGCATCTGAACTCATAGAGCATCTTCGAGGACCCTCAGAGATCATTGAACTCAGCCCCTTGTACACATGTGCCACAGCTGAGGGGTGATACAGCATAATGAGCAGGAAGACTGCAAAACCAGGACCATAGTTAAAGAGCAAGAACAATTACAGGTTAAAATTAGATTATTATGCCCTTTGAGGCCCTTCCCTTATGGCATATCACAAAATATAAAAGCAGAGGAAAGGAAAAAAACAGGAAATTGGAAGACTATACCCTCTAGCCAGCCTATCAGAATTATAATAAGGTATTTGGAAGAAGTGAAGACATTTCAAAAGGGCACCATTATTAATGCCGCCAAGGAGGAACTAGAAAGTTGCTGTTTAAATCATTGGTTTTGTGCCAGTTCTCTTTCTTACATAAATATCAATTCTCACTGTGAGTTATTGAACCTTAATTTAGTTAAGAATACATTTTTTAAATGGCTTGCTAAAATGTGTGATTCACTAGAGGAAAAGTATTATCAAGTGGTGCAGTGATCCACAAATAGCTATTATTACTAGTATTTAACCTTCGTTAAACACCCACAGTGAGCTAAGCACTGTACTCAACTCTGGATAGGAATGGTTCCTTCTTTGGCAAGCAAAGATTAAATATACAGAAGAAAAGAAAGCTTAGATCTAGGTAGGATCAGGGAAGTTTATTTTTTTACTCCAACTTTTGTCCTTGTTCTTGTCAAATTAATGTAATTCAAGATATTAAACTAATACTAGTAACAGTTATTCCTTGTGTTCAGTGTTTTATACTTTACAAAGGGTTTTATATACATACCTCCTTAGATAACTTAAGATATAGTCTCTGGAAGATGTGAATGTTAAAAAGAGGTAGTTTTATTTCGAGAGAACGCCAAAAAATTTGGAGGGGTCAGCTGGTCTGTCAGAGCATCAAAGGACAGCTGTACTTCAAGGGAGGAGAGAGATTTTTCAGATAAGCAACACTTGCAAAAGTAATTGCCCCTCCCACCTCTGTCATTGATTTTGGCCACTGTTTTCCCTCCCAGGAGGTAGTGGTTTCCCTCCTGGAGGCGGTGGCTATAACCAGTTTCTTGCGTATCCTTCTAGAGATATCAAATTTACACACTAGCTACAGTTTACACAAGTGGTATCATACTCCATGCATTGTTGTGTACTCCGCTACTTTCTCTGATGACATACTTTGGAGATTATTTAATGCCACATCATCATTATTATTATTTATTCCTCACCCGAGAATATATTTATTGACTTTAGAGAGAGAAGAAGGGAGAGAGAGAGAGAAAGTAAGAGAATCATTGATGTAAGAGAGAAACATCAGTTGGTTGCTTCCCATATGCACCCTGACTGGAGATTGAACTTGAAACCTAGATATGTGCCCTAACCAGGGATGGAACCCAAAACCTTTCAGTGTATGGGATGATGCTCCAACCAACTGAGCCACCCAACCAGGGCCCACATTATTATTTTTAATAATTGAATTATATTTCAGGTATAAGTGTACCATAATTTATTTAACCAGCCTACTCTCAAAGGATATTTAGGGGTTCTTTTTGTTGTTTATTTCTTGGTTTTTGTAAACTTCTGCTATTACAATGATTCAATAAATAGCCTTGTAGAAACAACTCTGTGAGTGTATATATAGAATATAATTTCCTGTAAGTAGAATTGCTGAGCCAAAGTATATATGAATTGGTCATTTTGATGGCTGATACCAAATTCCCCTCTGGAAAATCTACATTGATTAAGATTCCAGAAGCAATGTATTGGAGTACCTATTTTCCCACTGTTACTAATGCAATGTGTTTTTGAAATTCTTGATGTTTGATAGACCGGTAAGTAAAAAATAGAATCTCATGGTAGCTTCATATGCTTTCTAATTATGAGACTGAGCATTTTTTCATAGTTTAAAAAGCATCAGTATTTTCTTTTATGTCAACTCTGTTTATACCCTCTCAGTTTTGCTTTTGGAGTAGTTTGTTCTTTTTCTGATTGATTTTGGGGAAGACTTTTAATATTAATGAAATTAGTATTTAGTAGGTAATCTGCACTGCATACACACATATTTTCTTAGTATGCCTTTTGTCTTTGTTAATGATATTTTTGCCTCATAGAATTGTCTAGTTTTAAAAAATTAGTGAATTAATTACTCTTAGGTTTTGTTTCATATTTATAAAGGTCTTTATTAATACAAGATTATTTCTAAAAGAAACTCCCTCATTTTCATTTGGTATTATAATTTTTATTTGTAAATTATTAATCTATTTGGTATTCATTTGGTGTGAGGTAAGAATCTAACTTTGTTTTTTTTTTCTTGATGGCTACTAAGTGGTCCCAACCCCATTCATGAATAACTCACCTTTGCCGTACAACATGAAATGCCACCTCTGTCATATATTAAGTTCCCTTATAGAAAGTAATACTGTGTTAAAGCTATTACTCAATTTAGGGATCTAGAAATTCCTCTCGGTCAATTCACCAGAGCTGATGCTAGATACAACCTACTAACACCAAGTAGACATGTGTGGCAAGGAATGCAGAAAAAGTAATATGCAGGAAATGGGCGGAGGACTTTGCTGGAATTAAGACAGCAAATAGAAACAGAAAAGTTGAGATAAAAAATATGAGGGAAAACATAAGAAAGACTCCAAAACAAATGCTTTAATAATGCAGAAGGAGATGGGAAGGGACTATTCCATTTGCTCTCAGGATCAAGTTCAAATTCCGTCATGTGAACTGGACCTCTGTGATCCAGCCTCTGTTTAGCTCTCCAGCCCAGGGCAGGTTACCTTTTACTTGCCTTTAGGTTTCAGCCTAAGCATTATTCCCTTGGGTCTACTTCCCTGACCTGGCCAAGACTGAGCAAAGAATTCTTCTTCTGTGTCTCTGCCAGATTCTGTATGGTATAGAGGCTAGTAGTTTGGTCTCTTAATGCTTCCACCTCTGTTGTGGGCATTTTCCCACACTCTCAGCTCCTACTCCTCTTTCTCCTGGAAACTAAGTTTCTCTTGGGGGCCAGCCCCTTCTCTTATAATAAGCCTCTGTGCTGCTGGTGCTGTAGACTCCACCCAGAGGTCCCACACAAGATCTAGAGCAAAGCTACTTAGCACCAATCATTCTCCAAGCCCCAGTGTTTAGTTCAGGAATGATGTGTGCCCTGGGACAGCTAATAGGACACAGTGAAACTTAGGCTGAAGATGGTAAATGAAAACTCACACAGAAGTCATCTTACAACACATGGATGCAGAAGGGACCAAAAATGAAGAAAGGACTGAGAAATGGAGAGACAGAGAACATGACTTTAAGCCCTCGGTCAAATCTGAAACCAGTCTTTCCCTTGACTGTTTAATGTTATGTGAGCTAACAAATTCTCTGGGTTTTTTTCCTCAAGTCACTTTAAATTGGATTTTCTGTCACTCCCAAGGGCAACTTCTCAAAACTCCTAAAGGTTAAGCTTCTTAAGGGCAGAAACTGTGTCTTAATGCTATTGTATCACTAACACCATGCCTGGAGCACAGCAGCATTGAATAAATATACAAGACAAAAGGAATAAACAATCTGACAAAGTTCTTTTAGATCCTAAATTAACAATTGCTTCCATGTATTTGTATTCTGCCTGCAAAAGATCACTGAGCTAGCTGATGGCAGAGTCTTGATTCAAATTTAGGACTCATCTAGGTCAAAATTCTTGCTTTTCTCACCTATGAAATGGTAACTATAATATCTACTTTGAATGTTAATATAAAAATGATGATAATAGAGCCTGGAGGCACAGCCCTCATGCCAGCCACTGGAAAGCCAAGTCTACCGCATGGGGACCCACCCACAGTGGATCCTGTGGAGTTCTCTGTGCTGACCTAGTGTCACTGGCAGTAGCCAGCCTGCAGTTCAAGCAAGGGGGTGTGCCCTGGAGGATGCTCTGAGCCCTGGGATCTGACAGCCTACAACCAAGCAAAGATTCAGCACACACTGTGGCAGGGGGTGTAGGAGCTGAAGAGCTGGGAAAAGGTGAAAAACTTCCTTGCCTGAGAGTCCTGGAGCCACCAGTGGAAGAAGCATCAGACTTCCCCAAGAGCAGCTAATAGACCATCACCAGAGAGGGGCTGGTGGTCAGGCCAGAGCACAAGAGCTCCTAGGGACTCAGAGAGTACACTCTCTGCCCAGGGACCACATGTTTGTGGAATTAGGCCAGTTGGGTCTGCTCTGGAATAAAGCAATTGGTGCTTCTTATGAGGAAGGCTCAGCCAATTCCAAGACAGCCCTCACACTCTGGTTCCTGCAAACACCACTTAGTCAGAAACTTCCCAAGGGAAGTCAGAACAGTTGGGAAGTCCCAACTTGTTCCTACCACAGGTACAACTCCCAGCACAACACCAGGGTCTTGAGTGTTTTCCATGTCACAGAGAGCAGAATGGGCCATAGTTCCCTCTGGCTGCTAGGTTGTCTCCTGAGTATCATGGAGAGTAGGGAGTGCCAATTACAGCCTATATGCCAAATCTGGCCAGCTGCCTATTTTTGTAAATAAAGCTTTATTGAAACATACACACATCAGAAGAGGAGGGAAACTCGCAGATCGGTGGAGAAACAGAGCAAGTGGCCTAGGTTACTGAATCACTTTTGAAAGCAGGACATCAAAAATTATTGCGATCACGGAAAAACCAGATGGTAAGGAGACTGCTTCAGGACAAAAGGGACCCAGGGATCAGCGCAGGGACCAGGGGTTTGCAGTCCCCAGGCCCGGTGCTCCCAGGTCTGCCTCAGGGCTCCCGGGAGAGGAGAGTTGCTGCTCCCTCCCCCAAATACGGGGGTTGAGCAACACCAGGGGAGAACTCGTTGTTTGAAGGCACAGAGAGACCAGTTGGGGGGGGGGGATCACCCAGGGTCTATGAACACCCACCCAGAGCCATGGGAGAAGTGAGGGTCTCCAGTCCCCATGACCAGGGGCGGCCTGGAAGTGCACCCGCACCCCTAGCCCAGTGGGACTGTGGATCGGTGGAAAACCCAGACATCGCAGCCCCGATCCAGGAAACAGCGCAGGCGTTCTCAGGTTTCTGGAGCCTGCGGTGCTGAACTGTGGAAGCATGCGCCCCATTGGGAATCCTGACTCGCACGCTGTGAACCCAGAAGAGACCTGGTGCTCAGGGCATTCCTAGAGCCCGAAACTCAAAAATTTGGTGGATGGGCATGCCCTTTTACGATTCTCAGAGAGGGCACAGTGAATCTCAAAACATCGCGGGTGCCTCCCGAGATCATAGAGCTGGAACCCTGCAGGGACCCCGGAGCCTGGAAGAACGCAGCAGGGAGCTCCAGAGAGCCAGTGTCTTCGGGAGTGCTCAGGGTACCCGAGAAACTTAACAGAGATTTGGCTGGAAAGAGTGATAAGCATTTCAAATGTCCCTCAGCCAGCTGAAACCAGCAAGATCAGAAAAACTGGTCTGGCCAGTTAGAAACCAACAAGAGGTTTTTGTTTGGTTTTGTTTGGTTTTGTTTGGTTTTTGTGGCTGTTGTTGGTTGATTGATTTAATCTTGTGTTTTAAGTGACATTTTATTTTTCAATTCTTATTATTTTTATATCTCTCAATTTCTTATGTTTCTCTTCCATTCATCCTAATATTATTCTTTACACTCCAAATTTATCTCTCCTGCACTCCATCCTCTGCTCTTTTTTTCCTTTTTTTTTTTTTTTGATCTTGCAAGTTACTGTATGTTTGTATTATCTTTTTCTCACTTTTCTGACATTTTTCATTTTAACAGTATTTTGGTATTCTTTTTCTTTCTGTATAAGCTTCTTTGCTTGGCTGGTTATACTGTCATTTGATAGGTTCCCCCTGGTATCTCAGTCACCGTGTGCTGATAATTTACCATTCTTCACCTGTGTTCCATTAATACACCTCTCAAGGTTCTATACTCTTTGTTCTTGTTATCTAGATCTCATCGATTCTGCCACAAGACTGTCACTTTACTATTACCGTTAATAAGACCTAGTTCATACAACTGTAAATACTACTCAATACCCCTACCTGATCTCAGCCCACTTTGCAATTTCCTGAACTATACTATTGTGGGAGTTATCTCTATTCTTTTACACACTACTCCTATTTACTAATCTTTATTCCAACCCTACCTTAGAATCTGACCTCCCACAGCCTCACAGCTTTCTAGATCCAACTAATAATCCTCTTATCCCCAATAAGAGTCTTACCCTCTTTCCATCCTTTCTAAAACATGGATAGTGGGGTGGAGGATCATGGTTAACACTATAAGGAGCCCAAAGATAACGCATCTCTTCTCTACTGGCTGCTAATGTAAATATCATAGTACACTGTCTTGCTGTCTTAAACCATTTTGCCTTACTCCTCCAACTGATCCCCCCAAAATTAGGGGGAATTGTGAGCACCAGGATACTCGAAGGAGACTGCACCACTGAATCTCACAAGTATTCTACCACAGAAGGTCACACCATAATTACAGGGAGCCAGAACAGATCAATTTAAGAAACAGAGGCTAACAAGAAGAAACCCAGGAACAATGAGAAAACAAAGAAACAATCCCCAATTGAAGGGAAATGAGGAAGCCTCAGGAAAAATGCTAAATGAAATAGAGGCAACTCAACTACCAGATAGTGAGCTCTAAACAATGATTATCAGGAAGTTCAATGAACTCACAATGAGCTATCAGAAACTAGACGGAAACTACAACAATCTCACTGCAAACTATATAAACATGAAAAAGGAAATAGAAACTCTCAACAAGGGCCAAGAGGAAATGAAGAATACAATTGCTGAACTGAAGAACACAACACAAGGAATGAAAAGCAGGATTGATGGAGCAGAAGATTGGATCAGCGAGCTAGAGGACAAAGTAGAAGAAAACACCCAGAAAGAGCAAGAAAAGGAAAAGAGTCTCAGGAAGAATGAAGAGGGATTAAGAGAAATGCAAGACAATATGAAACATAATAATATCCATATAATAGGGATACCAGAAGGAGAAGAAGAAGAGCAAGGGATCGAAAACCTGGTTGAACAAGTAATGAAGGAGAACTTCCCTAATTTGATGAGAGAAAAAGTCACACAAATCCAGGAAACACAGAGACTGCCAATCAAGAGGACCCAAAGAGACCCACCTCAAGACACATCAGAATTAAAATGGCAAAATTTCAAGACAAAGAGAGAATCTTAAAGGCAGCAAGGGAGAAACAGGAAGTAACATACAAGGGAGCCCCAATAAGGCTAACAGCTGACTTCTCAATGGAAACACTCCAAGCCAGAAGAGAATGGCAAGAAATACTCCAGGTAATGAGAACCTGAGATATGCAACTAAGGCTACTATATCCAGCAAGGCTTTCAACCAAGATAGAAGGCCAAATAAGAAGCTTCCCAGACAAAAGAAGTCTAAAAGAATACACCTCCACCAAACCAGCTCTGCAAGAGATTCTAAAGGGACTGCTTTAAGGAAGGGAAGGAAAAGAGAGAGAGAGAGAGGAACACACGTACATAAAAGACAACAAATAAGTACCTATCAATAATAACCTTAAATGTAAATGGATTAAATGCTCCAATCAAAAGACATAGAATACCTGAATGGATAAGAAAAAATGACCCACATATCTGCTGTCTACAAGAGACCCACCTCAGGATAAAAGACCTACACAGGCTGAAAGTGAAGGGCTGGAAACAAATCTTCCAAGCAAATGGACAGGAAAAAAAAGCCTAGGCAGCAATACTCATATCAGACAGAATAGACTTCCAAAAAAGGTCCATAAAGAGAGACCCAGAAGGTCACTTCATAATACTCAAGGGAAGAATCCACGAAGAAAATATAAATATTGTAAATATATATGCAGCCAACATAGGAGCACCCAAATACATAAAGAAAATCTTAGAGGACTTCAAGAAAGATATGGACAGCAACACAATTATAGTGGGGGACTTTAACACCCCACTATCAAAAATGGACGGATCTTCCAAACAAAATATCAACAAAGATATTGTGGCACTGAACAATACCCTTGATGAAATGGGCTTTACTGATATGTACAGAGGCCTCCATCCAAAAGAAGCTAAATATACATTCTTTTCAAATGTGCACGGAGCATTTTCAAAGATTGACCACATAACAGGAAACAAAACAAGCCTCAACAATTTCAAAAATATTGAAATCATACCAAGCATTTTCTCCGACCACAAGGGACAGAAGCTAAAAACCAACCCCAAGGAAAAAAACCCAAAACACTCAAATTCATGGAGATTAAATAACATGCTATTAAACAATGAATGGGTCAAGAATGATATTAGGGAAGAAATCAAAAGGTTTCTGGAAACAAATGAAAACAAACTCACAAAAACCCAACACTTATGGGACACAGCCAAGGCAGTCCTAAGAGGGAAGTTCATACATAGCAATACAGGCCCACCTAAAAAAGTTAGAAATATTCCAAACAAACAACCTAACCCTACGTCTACAAGAACTTGAGGAACAACAACAAAGACAGCCCAGAGGAAGCAGAAGGAAGGAAATAACCAAGATCAGAGCAGAATTAAATGACATAGAGACTAAAAGCACAATTCTAAAGATCAATGAATCCAAGAGCTGCTTCTTTGAAAAGATAAACAAAATCGACAAGCCTTTAAACAGACTCATCAAGAAAAAAAGAGAGAAGACCCA
Organism: Phyllostomus discolor; assembly: GCF_004126475.2. Lineage (NCBI taxonomy): Eukaryota > Metazoa > Chordata > Mammalia > Chiroptera > Phyllostomidae > Phyllostomus > Phyllostomus discolor. The sequence continues at coordinate 148,988,895 of NC_040906.2, forward strand.
AATAAACACAATCAGAAATGAAAGAGGAGAGATTACAACAGATACCACAGAAATACAAAGGATTGTAAGAAATTACTACAAAGAACTGTGTGCCAAGAAATTTGAAAACCTAGGTGAAATGGACAACTTTCTAGAAAAATATAATCTTCCAGAACTCAATGAAAAAGAAGCAGAAAGCCTGAACAGACCAATAACAACAAAAGAAATTGAAGCAGTAATCAAAAAACTCCCAACACAAAAGCCCGGGACCAGATGGTTTCACAGGAGAATTCTACAAAGCATTTAAGGAAGAGCTAACCCCTATCCTTCACAGACTATTCCAAAAAATCCAAAAAGATGGGAGTCTCCCAAACTCTTTTTATGAGGCCAACATCATCCTAATTCCAAAACCAGAAAAAGACACAACAAAGAAAGAAAACTTCAGGCCAATATCACTGATGAACATTGACGCTAAAATCCTCAACAAAATACTGGCAAACTGTATCCAACAATACATTAAAAAGATCATACACCATGACCAAGTGGGATTCATTCTAGGGATGCAAGGATGGTTCAATATTCACAAATCAGTAAATGTAATACATCACATAAACAAAAGCAAAGACAAAAACCACATGATTATATCAATTGATGCAGAAAAAGCATTTGATAAGGTACAGCACCCATTCATGATAAAAACACTCGGCAAAGTGGGAATAGAGGGAGCATTCCTCAACATAATAAAGGCCATAGATGAGAGACCTACAGCCAACATCATACTCAGTGGGCGAAAATTAAAATCTTTTCCACTAAGATCAGGAACAAGACAAGGCTGTCCACTTTCAACAATTCTATTCAATATAGTACTGGGAGTGTTAGCCACAACAATCAGACAAGAAAAAGAAATAAAAGGCATCCAAATCAGAAAGGAGGAAACAAAACTGTCACTGTTCGCAGATGACATGATGGTATACATAGAAATCCCTATAGACTCCACCAAAAAACTGCTTGACCTAATAAATGAATTTGGCAAAACGGCGGGATACAAAGTCAATATCCAGAAATCAAAGGCATTTCTGTACACCAACAATGAAACAGCAGAAGCAGAAATCAAGGAAAAAATCCCATTTGAAATAGCAAAAAGAAAAATAAAATACCTAGGAATAAACCTAACCAAAGAGGTAAAAGACCTGTATTCAGAAAACTACATAACACTCAGGAAAGAAATCAAGGAAGACACAAACAAATGGAAACATATACCGTGTTCATGGATAGGAAGAATTAATATAATCAAAATGTCCATACTACCAAAAGCAATTTACACATTCAATGCAATACCTATTAAAGTACCAATGTCTTATTTCACAGACATAGAACAAACACTTCAACAATTTATATGGAACCCTAACGACCCTGAATAGCTGCTGCAATTTTGAGAAAGAAGAGTAAAGTAGGAGGGATCACAATACCTGACACTAAACTATACTTCAAGGCCACTGTAATCAAAACAGCCTGGTGCTTGCATAAAAACAGGCACATAGACCAATGGAATAGAACAGAGAGCCCAGAAATAAACCCAAGTCTCTATGGCCAATTAATATTTGACAAAGGAGGCAGCAACACAAAATGGAGTAAAAATAACCTCTTCAACAAATGGTGTTGGGAGAACTGGACAGCCACATGCAAAAAAATGAAACTTGAGCACCAACTTACACCATATACAAAAATAAATTCAAGGTGGATAAAAGACTTAAATATAAAACGTGACACTATTGAAGTCCTAGAGGAGAACGTAGGTAGGAAAATCTCAGATATTTCACGAAGAAACTTTTTTACTGACTTGTCCCCTAGAGCAAGGGACATAAAGGAAAGAATAAACAAATGGGACCTCATCAAAATTAAAAGCTTCTGCACAGCTAAAGAAAACAGTATCAAAATTAAAAGAGAACCAACTGTATGAGAAAACGTATTTGCCAATGACACCTCAGACAAGGGTTTAATCTCCAATATATATAAAGAACTTACGCGACTCCACTCTAAGAAGATAAGGAATCCAATAAAAAATGGGCAAAGGACTTGAACAGACACTTCTCCAAGGAGGACATACAGGAAATCCAAAGACACATGAAAGGACGTTCAATATCGCTAGCTATCAGAGAGATGCAGATTAAAACCACAATGAGATACCACTTCACACCAGACAGAATGGCCATCATAAACAAAGCAACAAGCAACAAGTGTTGGAGAGGTTGTGGAGAAAAGGGGACCCTAGTGCACTGTTGGTGAGACTGCAGACTGGTACAACTACTATGGAAAGCAGCATGGAACTTCCTCAGAAAACTAAAAATGGATCTGCCTTTTGACCCTGCAATTCCACTGCTGAGACTCTATCCTAAGAATACTAAAACACCAATCCAAAAGAACTTATGCATCCCAATGTTCATTGCAGCACAATTTACAATAGCTAGATTCTGGAAGCAACCTAGATGCCCATCAGTGAATGAATGGATCAAAAAATTATGGTACATTTACACAATGGAATTCTATGCAGCAGAAAGAGAGAAGGAGCTCCTACCCTTTGCAACAGCTTGGATGGAGCTGGAAAACATTATACTAAGCGAAACAAGCCAGGCAGTGAAAGACAAATACCATATGATCTCACCTTTAACAGGAACCTAAACAACAAAACCAAGAAACAAGCAAAATATAACCAAAGACACTGAAATAGAGGCCAGGCTGACAGTGACCACAGGGGAGAGAAGAGGGAATTTCAGGGGACCTTGGGAAGGGTTCAGGGGAACAAATTTAATGGACACATGGTCATAAACTAAGGGGAGGGTGGTAATGGGAGAGAATGGGGGAGGGTTGGGAGGGGGGGCTGGATTGGGAGTAAAAGGGCGAAAACTGTAATTGAACAATGATTAAAATAAAATTTAAAAAATGTAAATCTAAAAAAAAGAAACGTACACACATCATCACCATCATCATCATCATCAATCATCATGATTACACATAAATATTTACTCTTAAAACTGATTATTTCACCCCTTTTCTCCTGCTCTTCAGAATATTTAGGGATTATAAAAACCACATAGAATTCCCTCAGCTCTAAAAGGAAGACATCATGGTTATGAGAGTTTACTCTGATTTCTACAAATGAAGTTATATTTTTATTTAGCTCTCAATTGTCTCTTCTAATGAAAGAATGCAAAGTAGTGGATACAGTTATTTGTATGTGCTTAGGGGCCTTGTTCTGTGATGTATTCAGCAGTACATTTTCCTTCCTAGTTGCATTTTACCTACAGTGGCACCAAAATGAGTATGGATTGTCTGAGCATGATGATTGGGTAATAAAGAAGATAATCATTGTGCTGGAAAGGAACAGAAACCATTTTAAAATATTTCAAAATTTTATTTCACGTAATCCTCAAAGCAGATAATTCATGAAGCTCAGTGATTAATGCTAGCAGAGTGTAAGAAACATTTTTATTCTACCGCATCATTTTGATTTTAATATAGTATAATTTTTTTAATTTTTGTTTTACAGTCATTCCAATTATTTCCCACTTTGCCCCCTCCACCCAGTACACCCCTGACTTCCAATCAATCCCAACACTGTTGTCCATGTCTGTGGGTCCTTCATAAATATTCCTTGACTAATCCCTTCACCTTGTTTCAAAAAGTGCCCCCAACCTCTTCCCCTCTTATCGCTGTCAGTGCCTCTGTTTCTATTTTGCTCATTAGTTTATTTTGTTCATTAGATTCATCTTATAAGTGAGATCATATGGAATTTGTCTTTCACCAACTGGCTTATTTCACTTAGCATAAGAATCTCTAGTTCCATCCATGCTGTTGCAAAATGTAGGAATTCTGTCTTTGTTTTTGCTGGGTAGTATTCCATTGTGTAAATGTACCAGTTTTTTAATCCACTCTTCTACTGATGGCCACTTAGGCTGTTTCCAACTATTGTCTACTATAAAAAGTGCTGCTGTGAACATAGGGGTGCATAAGTACTTTTGAATTGGTATTTCAAATTCTTAGGTTATAAACGTAGCAGTGGAAACACTGGGTCAAAAAGTAGTTCCATTTTTAATTTTTTGAGAAAATTCCATACTGTTTTCCACAGTGGCTGCAGCAGTCTGCATTCCCACCAAGAGTGCACTAGGGTTCCCTTTTCTCCACATCCTCACCAGCAGTTGTTGTTTGTTGATTTTTTAATGATAGCCAGTTTGGCAAGTGTGAATTGGTATCTTATTGTGGTTTTAATTTGCATCTCTCTGGTGGCTGTTGATGTTGAGCACTTTTTCTTATGTCTATGAGCCATATGTATGTCCTCCTCAGAGAAGTGTCTACTCAGGTCCTTTGCTCATTTTTTAATTGGATTGTCTGTCTTCCTGGTGTTGATTTATATGCATTCTTTATACATTTTTAGAGATTAAACCCTTCCCTAATGTATTATTGGTAAATATGTTCTCCCATACAGTCAGTTCCCTTTTCATTTTGATGATAGTTTAGCTGTGCAGAAACTTTTTAATTTGATGTAATTTTATTTGTTTATTATTCCTTTATTTCCCTTGCCCTAGGAGATATATCAGCAAAAATACTGCTACATGAGATCTGAAATTTTACTGTCTATGTTTTGCCCTAGGATTTTTATGGTACCACGACTTATATTTAAGCCTTTTACCTATTTTGAGTTTATTCTGCTGTTTGGTTTAAGTTGGTGATCTAGTTTCTTTTTTTTTTTTTGTATGTACCAGTCCAGTTCTCCCAACAGCATTTATTGAAGAGACTCTTTTTACTCCATTGTATGCTCATGCCTCCATTGTCAAATATTAATTGACCATAGAGACATAGGTTTATTTCTTGGCTCTCTATGCTGTTCCATTGATCTATGTGTCTGGTCTTATGCCAGTACTAGCCTGTTTTGAATACAGTGGCCTTGTAGTATAGTTTGATATCAGGTATTGTGATTCCTCCAACTTTGTTCTTCTTTCTCAACATTGCTGAGGCTATTCAGGGTCTTTTTTGGTTCCATATAAATGTTTGTAGTATTTGTTCTAGATCTGTATTTTAATAGGAATTGCATTAAACCTATAGATTGCTTTGGGTACTACAGACATTTTAATGATGTTAATTATTCCAATCCATGGACACAGTATATATTTTCATTTATTTGTGTCTTCCTCAGTTTCTTTCTTCAGTGTTCTATAGTTTTCCAAGTATAGATCTTTTACCTCCTTGGTTAAATTTATTCCTGGATACTTTATTTTGTTGTTGTTGTTGTTGTTGTTGCTGTGGTAAATGGGACTTTTTTGTAAATGGGATCTTAATTTCTCTTTATGATACTTCATTGTTGTACAAAAATACCATCAATTTCTGAATATTGACTTTGAATCCTGCTACTTTGCCTAATTCACTTATTAGATCAAGTAGTTTTGGGTGGACTCTATGGGTTTTCTATGTACACTATCACATCATCTGCAAATAATAACAGTTTTACTTCCTTCTTTCCAATATGAATGCCTTTTATTTCTTTTTTTTTTTTGTCTGATCATCATGGCTAGAACCTCTAGTACTAGGTTGAATAAGAGTGGTGAATGATGCAGATACCAGCCCACAGTGTCTGTGTCATTATGGATAAAATGAGATATTCACACAAACTACCAAGTCTGGTGGAGGAAAAGGGACAGCATGGCTTTTCTCTCAAGTGGAACAAAAGCTGCGGCCTCCACCATGACAGGCCTTTATTTCTCTTTGCACATTACATGATGGTCCTCATTTACTATGCACAGGTTTGCTTTAGGTGGTTACCTTTTACAGAAAACAAAGGAGCCAATGTTGCTAATCACATCACAGAAGAGGGATATTTGCAAATGAAAAGGCAAAAGTGGTTGAACTGGTTACACTCATCCTTGGAAGGCTTAGCATGGATTTTAGGGAGTTACTTTGCAGTAAATGTTCTCAATTCAGGGTGAGGGAGTTTTTTGGGTGAGCAAGAGAAAAACTCAAAGCAGCCTAGGCACATTGCAGGCCTGATTCCCCATGGGAGAACCTATCCATGAGCATGGGTCCTGTGCATCTCTAAGTGGGAGCTGGGCCCACACCACACAGAAAGGTCTCCTACGGGTGAAAGCAGACACTCTTGTCTTTTTCCTGACCTTAAGGGAAACACTTTTAGTTTTTGCCCATTGTGTATGATGTTGGCATTAGGTTTCTTGTATATGACCTTTATTATGTTTAGGTATGTTCCCTCTATACCCACTTTGCTGAGTGTTTTTATCATAAATGGCTACTGAATTTTATCCAATGCTTTTTCAGGATCTATTTATATGATCATGTGATTTTTGTCCAGTTTGTTTATGTGATGTGTAATGTTTATTGATTTGTGAATATGTACCATCCTTCTATTCCTGGAATAAATCCCATTTGATCATGGTGTACAATCTTTTCAATATATTGCTGGATCCATTTTGCCAATGTTTTGTTGAGGATTTTAGCATCTGTGTTTAGCAGAGAAATTGGCCTGTGATTTTCTTTCTTTGTTATGATTTTACCTGGTTTTGAAATTAGGATAATACTGTTACCAAACAACAGGGGGGGACCTGGGACGATATACTTTACCAAAAGGACCCCCCCGAGGTTCGTTATGTCTGCCACCAAAGGAAAGACATCTCTCAATGCCAGAGATTCATGAAAAGGAAAGGAAATGTTTATTTAATGTGATACAAACTTAAAGTAGTGACCTAATGTCTTCTTCAAAATCCGGAAGTCCCTTAAAACACCCACAAACACACACAGTTCTTCCTTCCCCTCTTTGCCCAGTCTGGGGTACTGTATCTCAGGAAAAGGAATAGAAGTCCATGGCTCAGGCAACCCCTGGTTCTTCCCAGTAATCTGTCTCAGCTGGTAGGCCTCCCTCGGTTCCTGGCACCATCAGCTGTGTCCCCAGGATCTCTGCTAAAGCCGGGTGGTGGTTCCCCCTTCTAAAGCTGTGGGGGTCCCTACTCTGGCAAAGCCTTGTGGTTCTCTCTCTACTGCCCCAGCCACGTGGTCCTCTCTGCACAATGGCTGCGGGAGTCTCCACTCTGCCAAAGCCACATGCTGATTCTCTCTCACAGGGCTGCAGGAGTCCCCACTCTGCTAAAGACCTAGTGATTCTCCCTCTCAATGTCTGCCACATCTGGATTTAAATCTCCACACCAATCTTCCTCCGCAGTCCCATTTCCAACTCCTCCCACAATCGGATACACTTGCTAGCCCTCTCATATCCTTCCAGCTTTACTGGGCTGCCATCATGAGTCTGGGCAGGACTGGCCCCATGTCATGGAGCCAATCATCACCAAGCTTCCATGCAAGCACTGTAACTCGGGGGACCTGCCCCCCAGTTACATCTTAGTGGTGAAGTTACTTCCATTCCCCTGGCTCCAAGCATGGCCACAGCTATTTAACATATGTATGTAACCAGTTAAAGGTTATAGATATGCTAAATGACCATGCCAGAAGTTGGCTGCAAAGCTGCTGCTATATAAAACAGCTCTCAATGGCCCTGCTCCATTTGTCTCTTCCCCTAACCCACACCTGTGGGGGTAGAGGGTGAGGACATCCTAATATTTCCCAGACACCTTGAGTTCTGGACCCCATTTCAAATTCCTATTTGGGGCCCCCCTCTTGGCTGCACTCTGTTACAATACTGGCTTTGTGAAAAGAGTTTGGTAATCTTCCCTCATCTTGAATTTTTTGGAATAGTTTGAAAAGGATAGGTGTTGCTTCTTTTTTGAATGTTTGGTAAAATTCACCTGTGAAGCCATCTGGTCCAGGGATTTTGGTGTCAGGATATTTTTTATTACTGCTTCAATTTCACCCTTTATTCAGTGAATTGGTCTATTCAGGTTTTCTACTTCTTCTTGATTTAATTTTGTAAGATTGTATGTTTCTAGAAATTTATCCATTTTGCTCAGGTTGTCCAATTTCTTGGCATATAGTTGTTCATAGTAATTTCTTGTAATCCTTTGTATTTCTGTAGTATCAATTGTTACTTCTCCTCTTTCATTTCTGGTTTTATTTATCTGGGTCCTCTCTCTTTTTTTCTTGATGGGTCTGGTTAAAGTCTTGCCAATTTTGTCTTCTTTTCAAAAAACCAGCTCCTGGATTCATTGATCCTTTGAATTTTTTTTTATCTCTATGTCATTTAATTCTGCTCTGATCTTGATTACTTCCTTCCTTCTACTTACTCTGGGCTTTGTCTGTTGTTTTTCTAGTTCTACTGAATACAGGGTTGGGTTGTTTATTTGAAATATTCTATCTTCTTTCGGTATGACTGTATTGCTATGAACTTCCCTCTCAGGATTGCCATTGTTGTGTCCCAGAAGATTTGGGGTGTGGTGAGTTCATTTTCATTTGTTTGCAGATACTTTTTGATTTCTTCTTGGATCTCATAATTAACCCAAGATTATTTAATAACATATTATTCAGCCTCCATGTATTTGAATGTTTTCTAATTTTTTTCTTGAGGTTGGTTTCTAGTTCCAAGCCTTTGTAATCCAAGAAGATGCTTGATATGATTTCAGTTTTCTTGAATTCATTAAGGCTTGAGCATTATAATTTTTTTTTAAATTTTATTGTAATCATTGTTCAATTACAGTTTTCTCCTTTTTACTCTCAATCCAGTCCCCCCTCCCACCCCTCCCCACTTCCCTCCCATTACCACCCTCCCCTTAGTTTATGACCATGTGTCCTTTAAGTGTGTTCCCGTGAACCCTTCCCACTGTCCCCTGAAATTCTCTCTATTCTCTTCTGTGGGCACTGGCAGCCTGACCTCTATTTCAGTGTCTTTGGTTATATTTTGCTTGTTTCTTTGTTTTGTTGTTTGGGATCCTGTTAAAAGTGAGATCATATGGTATTTGTCTTTCACTGCCTGGCTTGTTTCGCTTAGCAGAATGTTTTCCAGCTCCATCCAAGCTGTTGCAAAGGGTAGGAGCTCCTTCTTTCTTTCTGCTACATAGAATTCCATTGTGTAAATGTACCATAGTTTTTTGATCCATTCATTCACTGATGGGCATCTAGGTTGCTTCCAGCATCTAGCTATTGTAAATTGTGCTGCAATGAACATTGGGATGCATAAGTTCTTTTGGATTGGTGTTTTAGTATTCTTAGGATAGAGTCTCAGCAGTGGAATTGCAGGGTCAAAAGGCAGATCCATTTTTAGTTTTCTGAGGAAGTTCCATACTGCTTTCCATAGTGGTTGTACCAGTCTGCAGTCCCACCAACAGTGCACTAGGGATCCCCTTTCTCCACAATCTCTCCAACACTTGTTGTTTTTTGCTTTGTTTATGATGGCCATTCTGTCTGGTGTGAAGTGGTATCTCATTGTGGTTTTAATTTGCATCTCTCTGATAGCTAGCGATATTGAATGTCCTTTCATGTGTCTTTGGATTTCCTGTATGTCCTCCTTGGAGAAGTGTCTGTTCAAGTCCTTTGCCCACTTTTTAATTGGATTCTTTGTCTTCTTAGAGTGCAGTCTTGTAAGTTCTTTGTATATTTTGGAGATTAAACCCTTGTCTGAGGTGTCATTGGCAAATACGTTTTCTCATACAGTTGGTTCTCTTTTAATTTTGATACTGTTTTCTTTAGCTGTGCAGAAGCTTTTAATTTTGATGAGGTCCCATTTGTTTATTCTTTCCTTTATGTCCCTTGCTCTAGGGGACAAGTCAGTAAAAAAGTTTCTTCGTGAAATATCTGAGATTTTCCTACCTACGTTCTCCTCTAGGACTTCAATAGTGTCACGTTTTATATTTAAGTCTTTTATCCACCTTGAATTTATTTTTGTATATGGTGTAAGTTGGTGCTCAAGTTTCATTTTTTTGCATGTGGCTGTCCAGTTCTCCCAACACCATTTGTTGAAGAGGTTATTTTTACTCCATTTTGTGTTGCTGCCTCCTTTGTCAAATATTAATTGGCCATAGAGACTTGGGTTTATTTCTGGGCTCTCTGTTCTATTCCATTGGTCTATGTGCCTGTTTTTATGCAAGCACCAGGCTGTTTTGATTACAGTGGCCTTGAAGTATAGTTTAGTGTCAGGTATTGTGATCCCTCCTACTTTACTCTTCTTTCTCAAAATTGCAGCAGCTATTCAGGGTCATTAGGGTTCCATATAAATTGTTGAAGTGTTTGTTCTATGTCTGTGAAATAAGCCATTGGTACTTTAATAGGTATTGCATTGAATGTGTAAATTGCTTTTGGTAGTATGGACATTTTGATTATATTAATTCTTCCTATCCATGAACACGGTATATGTTTCCATTTGTTTGTGTCTTCCTTGATTTCTTTCCTGAGTGTTATGTAGTTTTCTGAATACAGGTCTTTTACCTCTTTGGTTAGGTTTATTCCTAGGAATTTTATTTTTCTTTTTGCTATTTCAAATGGGATTTTTCCCTTGATTTCTGCTTCTGCTGTTTCATTGTTGGTGTACAGAAATGCCTTTGATTTCTGGATATTGACTTTGTATCCCGCCGTTTTGCCAAATTCATTTATTAGGTCAAGCAGTTTTTTGGTGGAGTCTATAGGGATTTCTATGTATACCATCATGTCATCTGCGAACAGTGACAGTTTTGTTTCCTCCTTTCTGATTTGGATGCCTTTTATTTCTTTTTCTTGTCTGATTGATGTGGCTAACACTCCCAGTACTATATTGAATAGAATTGTTGAAAGTGGACAGCCTTGTCTTGTTCCTGATCTTAGTGGAAAAGATTTTAATTTTCGCCCACTGAGTATGATGTTGGCTGTAGGTCTCTCATCTATGGCCTTTATTATGTTGAGGAATGCTCCCTCTATTCCCACTTTGCCGAGTGTTTTTATCATGAATGGGTGCTGTACCTTATCAAATGCTTTTTCTGCATCAATTGATATAATCATGTGGTTTTTGTCTTTGCTTTTGTTTATGTGATGTATTACATTTACTGATTTGCGAATATTGAACCATCCTTGCATCCCTAGAATGAATCCCACTTGGTCATGGTGTATGATCTTTTTAATGTATTGTTGGATACAGTTTGCCAGTATTTTGTTGAGGATTTTAGCGTCAATGTTCATCAGTGATATTGGCCTGAAGTTTTCTTTCTTTGTTGTGTCTTTTTCTGGTTTTGGAATTAGGATGATGTTGGCCTCATAAAAAGAGTTTGGGAGACTCCCATCTTTTTGGATTTTTTGGAATAGTCTGTGAAGGATAGGGGTTAGCTCTTCCTTAAATGCTTTGTAGAATTCTCCTGTGAAACCATCTGGTCCCGGGCTTTTGTGTTGGGAGTTTTTTGATTACTGCTTCAATTTCTTTTGTTGTTATTGGTCTGTTCAGGCTTTCTGCTTCTTTTTCATTGAGTTCTGGAAGATTATATTTTTCTAGAAAGTTGTCCATTTCACCTAGGTTTTCAAATTTCTTGGCACACAGTTCTTTGTAGTAATTTCTTACAATCCTTTGTATTTCTGTGGTATCTGTTGTAATCTCTCCTCTTTCATTTCTGATTGTGTTTATTTGGGTCTTCTCTCTTTTTTTCTTGATGAGTCTGCTTAAAGGCTTGTTGATTTTGTTTATCTTTTCAAAGAAGCAGCTCTTGGATTCATTGATCTTTAGAATTGTGCTTTTAGTCTCTATGTCATTTAATTCTGTTCTGATCTTGGTTATTTCCTTCCTTCTGCTTCCTCTGGGCTGTCTTTGTTGTTGTTCCTCAAGTTCTTGTAGATGTAGGGTTAGGTTGTTTGTTTGTAATGTTTCTAACCTTTTTAGGTGGGCCTGTATTTCTATGAACTTCCCTCTCAGGACTGCCTTGGCTGTGTCCCATAAGTTTTGGGTTGTTGTGAGTTTGTTTTCATTTGTTTCCAGAAACCTTTTGATTTCTTCCCTAATATCATTCTTGACCCATTCATTGTTTAATATCATGCTATTTAATCTCCATGAATTTGAGTGTTTTGGGTTTTTTTCCTTGGGGTTGGTTTCTCGCTTCAGTCCCTTTTGATCCAAGAAAATGCTTGGTATGTTTTCAATGTTCTTGAAATTCTTGAGGCTTGTTTTGTATCCTATCATGTGGCTTATCTTTGATAATGTTCCGTGTACATTTGAAAAGAATGTATATTTAGCTTCTTTTGGATGGAGGGCTCTGTATATATCAGTAAAGCCCATTTCATCAAGGGTATTGTTCAGTGCCACAATATCTTTGTTGATATTTTGTTTGGAAGATCCGTCCATTTTTGATAGTGGGGTGTTAAAGTCCCCCACTATAATTGTGTTGCTGTCCATATCTTTCTTGAAGTCCTCTAAGATTTTCTTTATGTATTTGGGTGCTCCTATGTTGGCTGCATATATATTTACAATATTTATATTTTCTTCGTGGATTCTTCCCTTGAGTATTATGAAGTGACCTTCTGGGTCTCTCTTTATGGACCTTTTTTGGAAGTCTATTCTGTCTGATATGAGTATTGCTGCCTAGGCTTTTTTTTCCTGTCCATTTGCTTGGAAGATTTGTTTCCAGCCCTTCACTTTCAGCCTGTGTAGGTCTTTTATCCTGAGGTGGGTCTCTTGTAGACAGCAGATATGTGGGTCATTTTTTCTTATCTATTCAGGTATTCTATGTCTTTTGATTGGAGCATTTAATCCATTTACATTTAAGGTTATTATTGATAGGTACTTATTTGTTGTCTTTTATGTACGTGTGTTCCTCTCTCTCTCTCTCTTTTCCTTCCCTTCCTTAAAGCAGTCCCTTTAGAATCTCTTGCAGAGCTGGTTTGGTGGAGGTGTATTCTTTTAGACTTCTTTTGTCTGGGAAGCTTCTTATTTCGCCTTCTATCTTGGTTGAAAGCCTTGCTGGATATAGTAGCCTTAGTTGCATATCTCTGGTTCTCATTACCTGGAGTATTTCTTGCCATTCTCTTCTGGCTTGGAGTGTTTCCATTGAGAAGTCAGCTGTTAGCCTTATTGGGGTTACCTTGTATGTTACTTCCTGTTTCTCCCTTGATGCCTTTAAGATATTCTCTTTGTCTTGAAATTTTGCCATTTTAATTGTGATATGTCTTGAGGTGGGTCTCTTTGGGTTCCTCTTGATTGGGACTCTCAGTGTTTCCTGGATTTGTGTAACTTTTTCTCTCATCAAATTAGGGAAGTTTTTCTTCATTACTTTTTCAACTAGGTTTTCGATCCCTTGTTCTTCTTCTTCTCCTTCTGGTATCCCTATTATATGGATATTATTACGTTTCATATTGTCTTGCAGTTTTCTTAATCCTTCTTCATTCTTTCTGAGCCTCTTTTCCTTTTCTTGCTCTTTCTGGATGTTGTTTCTACTTTGTCCTCCAGCTCGCTAATCCGATCTTCTGCTTCATCGATCCTGCTTTTCATTCCTTTTACTGTGTTCTTCAGTTCAGAAATTATATTCTTCATTTCCTCTTGACCTCTGTTGAGAGTTTCTATTTCCTTTTTCATGTTTATATAGTTTGCAGTGAGGTTGATGTAGTTTCCCTCTAATTTCTGATAGCTCATTGTGAGTTCATTGAACTTCCTGATAATCATTGTTTTGAACTCACTATCAGATAGTTGAGTTGCCTCTATTTCATTTAGCATTTTTCCTGAGGCTTCCTCATTTCCCTTCAATTGGGGGTTGTTTCTTTGTTTTCTCATTGTTCATGGGTTTCTTCTTTTTTCTTCTTGTTTCTTAAATTGATCTGTTCTGATTCCCTGAAATTATGGGGTGAACTTCTGTGGTAGAATATTTGTGAGAATCAGTGGTGCAGTCTCCTTCATGTATCCTGGTGTTCACTGCTTCCCCTTATTTTTTTTTTTTTGTGATCAGTTGGAGGAGTAAAGCGAAATGGTTTAAGACAGCAATACAATCTACTATGATATTTACATTAGCAGCCAGTAGAGAAGAGATGGGTTATCCTTTGGCTCCTTATAGTGTTAACCATGATCCTCCACCCCACTATCCACGTTTTAGAAAGGATGGAAAGAGGTTAAGACTCTTATTGGGGACGAGAGGATTGTTAGTTGGATCTAGAAAGCTGTGAGGCCGTGGGAGATCAGATTCTAAGTTATGATTAGATTAAAGATTAGTATATAGGAGTAGTGTATAAAAGAATAGAGACAACCCCCACAATAGTATAGTTCAGAAAATTGCAAGGTGGGCTGAGATCAGGTAGGGGTATTGAGTAGTATTAACAATTGTATGAACTAGGTCTTATTAACAGTAATAGTAAAGTGACAGTCTCATGGCAGAATTGATGAGATCTAGATAACAAGAATAAAGAGTGTAGAACCTTGAGAGGTGTATTAATGGAACACAGATGAAGAATAGTAAATTATCAGCACACTGTGACTGAGATACCAGGCGGAACCTATCAAATGACAGTATAACCAGCCAAGCAAAGAAGCTTATACAGAAAGAAAAAGAATGCCAAAATACTATTAAAATAAAAAATGTCGGAAAAGTGAGAAAAAGATAAAACAAATTTACAGTAACTTGCAAGACTGAAAAAAAGAAAGGAAAGAAAAGCAGAGGATGGAGTGCAGGAGAGATAAATTTGGAGTGGAAAGAATAATATTAGGATGAATGGAAGGGAAACATAAGAGATTACGAGGTATAAAAATAATAAGAATTGAAAAATAGAATGTCACTTAAAACACAAGATTAAATCAATCAACCAACAGCAGCCACAAAAAACAAAACAAAACCAAACAAAACCAAACAAAAACCTGTTGTTGGTTTCTAACTGGCCAGACCAGTTTTTCTGATCTTACTGGCTTCAGCTGGCTGAGGGACCTTTGAAATGCTTCTCTCTCTTCCCAGTCATATCTCAGCGAGACTGTCAGGTACCCTGGGCGCTCCCAAGCTCACTCGCTCTCTAGAGGTCACTGCCACGTTCTTCCAGACTCCGGGGTCCTGCAGGGTTCCAGCTCTATGATCTCAGAAGGCACCCGAGACGTTTTGGGATTCACTGCGCTCTCCCTGGGAATCGTAAAAGTGTGTGCCCCTCCACCAAACGTTTGAGATTCGGGCTCTAGGATCTCCCTAAGCACCATGCCACAACCCTTCTGGGTTCACAGTGCGTGCATCAGGCTTCCTGATGGAGTGCACGACCCCCCTGGGTTCACAGCATGTGAGAGTCAGGCCTCCTGATGGGGCGTGAGCTGAGTCCTTCCCAGCTCTTTGTTTTCCACTGATCCGCACCCTGACCGGGCCAGCGGTGTTGGTGCCTTTCCCGACCAGGGGCAGTCGTGTTGGCTGGGGGCCCTCCCTTCTCCCAGGTCTCTGGGTGGGTGTTCATAGTCCCTGGGCGATTTTTTCCCAGACCAACTGGCCAATCTGTTCCTTCAAGCAACACGTTCTCCCCTGGAGTTGTTCACCCTCCGTATTCGGGGGAGGGAGCAGCGACTCCCCTCTCCCGGGAGCCCTGAGGCAGACCCTGGAGCACCAGGCCTGGGGTCTGCACACCCCCAGACCCCGCGCTGATCCCCAGGTCCCTTTTGTCCTGAAGCAGTCTCCCTACCGTCTGGTTTTCCAGTGATCGCAATAATCCCCAATGTCCTGCTTTCAAAAGTGATTCGGTAGCCCAGTCCACTTGCTCTGCCTCTCCACCGATCCACAAGTTTCCCTCCTCTTCACAGAAACCAAGAAAAACGCTGCCTGGAGCAAAGCCGCCATCTTCCTTCTCATTTATTTTATAATAATTAAGAACAATCTTACATGTTTAAGTTAGTGGAAATTTCATTAACTATAAAACTTTATATTAGTTGAATAATTTTATATTTAATTGCCATATTCTTAAAATACTGTGATGACTAAAAGCATTATTCATTCTCTTCATAAGTATTACTGTTTAAATTGTTAATAAAAGGTATTAGCCCTGGTTGGTGTGACTCAGTGGATTGAGTGCCAGCCTGTGAACCAAAGGGTCACAGGTTCGATTCCCAGTCAGGGCACATGCCTGGGTTGCAGGCCAGATCCCCAGTGAAAGGTGCACAAGAGCAACCACACATTGAGTTTTCTTTCTCTCTCTTTCTCCCTCCCTCTCCTCTCTCTAAAAAATAAATAAATAAAATCTTTTAAAATAAATAAATAGTTAGTAAAAGGTATTAAAATTTTGCCATGCATCTTCCCACCCTTTATATTCTCTACTATGCAGGGTTTGAAAGCCAAGCAGAATATTTGAAGATATACTAGGTGAAATGACCCACTTTTACAAGTCTCTGATACCCTTTTCATGGGGACTAGTAGTTGTATATTATTTCTAGAGGGTAGTTTTCCAATTTGTATAAAAGTCCCTGAAATATTTAACATTTAACTAAATTACATTTTGAGGAGTTATCTTAAGAAAATAATTAAAGGCAGAAAAAAAGGTATGTAATTTCAGTGCTATTTATTATAAGGAAAAAATCAAAATTTCTAACAATAATGGCATATCTGTAATTTCAAAAGTCATATTTTTAAAGATCATTTCATAGCCAGACAAAATGCTTATACATATTAGGTTTAAAACACACACACACACACACACACACACACACAGGATTATCCCAGATATCTATATAAGCATGTATAGAGTCTGTGTGGAGGGTGAGGGAGGAGGAGGATAGTAGAAATTTGACAGTGATTGTTAGGGTTTTAGGATCGTGGATAAGTTTCAATTCTCATTTTCAACTTACTACCACCACAAATTTCTGCAATAAGCATTATAGCTTTTACAAGGATTAGTGTTATTTATATAACTAGATCCTGGTTCCCAGAGCAGGTGGATTAAGTAAACAACCTTCTTGTTGCAAGAAGGTACCTCTAAAATCATGCTTTCTAAAAAGAGCCTTCACGAACAGAACTTATTTTACAGGTGCTGTTTCTAATTAGCCAGTTCCTTGTCATAGCTGTACTTCACAGCATGGCCCGTAATGCCGACATGCTTTAGTGAGGCTGGATATTCCCTTGCTGTTCAGGAGGAGAATTTACTTTTAGAGAAAAATACTATCCTTCTCTTTCAAGTCTATTCCATTCTACCATCCACCTTCTCATCTTAAATCCTTTGCTTAAAACGCACAGTAAATTCTATGTTCCTTGCCCAAAGGTAGGAAGACCTGTTAAAAGACTGTTACAGTAATCTGGGGGAGAAATGATAAGCCTGAAGCAAGGCAGTGGCTCCGTGTGTGTGTGTGTGTACGCGCGCACGCGCGCGCGCGTGTGTGTGTGTGTGTGTGTGTGTGTGTGTAAGTAACTGAGTGGGAGAGGCAACAAATTTACACAGCCCACATGTCCTCCGCCTAGAATGATCTCCCCTTCATCTTTGCTCAGTCAGATCCTCCCACTTTTCAGGCTTCTATTCAAATGCATTCTTCTCCATAAAAATCCTCTTTGTGCTGACAACTGGAAATAGACTTTCTACCTTTTTGTATCTAAACTTCTTATTTTGAAATAATCTAAGTTAACAGAAAAGTTGCCAGCTGAATACAAAGAACACTTACATTAAACCATTTGAGAGTAAGTTGCCAAGTTAATGCCCTACCACCACTAAATATTTTAGTGTGTATTTCAAACAAAAGAGACATTCTCTTTTCTTATGGCTGAGTAGTATTCCATTGTATATCTGTACCATATCTTCTTTATCCAATCATCTATCGAAGGATACTTTGGTTGTTTCCATGTCTTGGCCACTGTGAATAATGGGGCAACAAACATAGGGGTACACATATCTTTGTGAATAAATGTTTTTGAGTTTTTCAGGTAGGTACCCTCAAGAGAGATTGCTGGGTCACATAGTAACTCTACTCTTAGTTTTTTGAGGAATCTCCATACTGTTTTCCACAGTGGCTGTACCAATTTACATTCCTACCAACAGTGAATGAGGGTTCCTTTTGCTTCACAACCTCTCTACACTTGTTATTACTGCTAGTCTTGTTGATAATAGCCATTCTAACAGTTATGAGGTGTGGCATCTTATTTAGTTTTTTTCTTTGCATTTCCCTACTAGCTAATGAAGTGGAGCATCTTTTCATGTATCTGTTGGCCATTTTGTATGTCTTCTTGGGAGAAGTGTCTGTTCAGGACCTCTACCCAATTTTTAATTTGATAGTTTATTTGTTTGGTGTTTAGTTGTATGAGTTTCTTATATACTTTGGATATTAACCCCTTGTCAGAGCTGTTGTTTGCAAATGTCTTCTCCCATTTTGTTGCCTTTCTGTTTTGTTGTGTTCATGTGGGCAGTTTTTTTACTGTGCAGAAGCCTTTTAGTTTGGTATAGTCCCATTCATTTGTTTTTGCTTTTACTTCCCTTGCCTTTGGGGTCAAATTCATAAAATCCTAAGATCAAGGTCCATAAATTTAGTACTTATGTTTTATTCTATATAATTTATTGTTATGTGTCTTATATTTAGGTCTTTAATCCAAAAATGAAATACTACTATTTGTAACAACATGGGTGGACTTTGAGAATACCATACTACACAAAATAAGTCAGGGTGTTAAACCTTTTTAACAGTTTTGGTTCAAAAAGTATAACAGAATATGACATTCTTATCTACTATACTTAATATTTCTGGATTTCCAAAAATATTTTTGAAACACAATAGAACTAAAGGCAAAACTTTTAGGGAAAAATAATACCCATTCTCAGAATTAATAGACAGTTAATTCATGGTTTGACTTAATTCACAGATATTTTTAGCTAAGGTAAATCTTTCTACATGCTTCCTACAGGTGCTATTGTAGATACTACTGAAATAACAGTAGAAAACATTAATTGCCATAACATCCATTTCTCTTCCTTCCTTCCTAATAGAACCCTGATTTTGTCTGGATGCCCCTTCTCAAATTACTGAGGGAAAACCAACCCCATTGTCAAGTTCTGGCAGTCAGCACATGGCATTGCTCTCACTCTTGTTGTAGATAGAGAAGTTGTGTGGCCTACATTGGTTCACTCATACTTAGGGAAAATGTTTCTCTGTTTTTTAGGGTATGAACAAGAATATGTGTACTGTGAGAGAATGCTGGTAAGTATCTTGCAACCATAAGAGAAGCCAGTGTGAATTCAACACTGCTACACTGAGGAAAGCAGAGCAAAACTTTGGGAAGAATTTATATCCATGATGACATTATGGAATTATTGAGTCACCAACCTTCCAGGCCTAACTATTTCTGTACTCTCTGTTATGTGAGATAATAAACTTCTTTGCTATATAATTTTTCATTAAATTGGGCTTTTGAATTTACAACCAAAAGTATCCTAGTTGATCAAACCATGTCTAAACTCTACTCTGAAAGCTGAAATTGTAGGCAGACATCCAGGCCAACCTTGCAGTGCAGAGAAAAATGCTTTTATGGGTTAGAGTCAAGAGTTACAAGGACTTCTCAGTATCCCTGAAGAAATAAATCTGAAAATAATTAGGCTTTTCCCCTCAGACAAAAATGTTCTTCTGGTTCTGTGATTCTGGCAGTACTTTATTAGTGTCAAATAGCAAAGTGTTTGTGTAAACGAGGTAATTTGCTTTGATTTCATCTCCAAACTATACTAGTTCACATTGGATTCACATTTCTCTTCTGAGCTGCTATGAGCATAAATTGTCTCTGTGAGAATGGGTAGATGTGTGCAGATAATTTACTGAACTGATCAAAGGAGAGTCCATGTGTATAGGTGATCTGAAATGCCACCAGTATTGTGTCTGTGTCTTTTCAGACTGATTGTATAGGTTGTGTGGTACAATGGAAAGCATCCTAGACTTTACGTCTGGAAGCACAGGTTGTGATCTGTTTTTTCATTCATAAACTGTAGGACTCTTGCAAGTCTCTTCACCTTCCAACTTCTCTTTAATTTCCATAAAAGTGGTCATGGCAACAAAGGCTCTGATGTTACTTCCAGCTTTCACATCTTGTAGCTCTCATGCATGTCCCGTATTGTCATGCCCAATAAACCATCAGTTTTGTTGCATATTGGTTGCTTTAGTTTGAAAGGGCTTTTTTCAGCCAATGTAGAGAATGCTAAACACTATTTTAATGTAAAGTGTAGCTAAAGATAAAAATGCAGACAAGTAGATGACATTGAAATGCAGCAGATCCTCGGTGACTGAGAGTCTAACAGTTATAGCCTCTCATGAACCTTGGCATTTTCCTAAATTGCGTAAATTATGTTTACCATTTCACAGGTAAATATTTACATGCCTAAGTAATGACTCCGCAAAGCTATGAGGAATGAGGAGGATAATTTATGCCCTAGAGTATATCTGAACTTTGTAATTCAGCTGCATTGAAGAAACTCTCCTTAATATCCTTAATATTGTCTTCAGTGTCCTAGAACAAAGGAGTTACTCAGCCACTTCTGAGGCTGAAATATTCCATGTGAACTGTCACGTGGGTACTTGTGCAACATTCCTGCATGGTATAAATAAACAATTACCTATGTGTTTAATACCCACTGCACACTGTATTCGGTGTATTATGTTTGTTTTTAATTCTCACAACTGTCTTTTGTTATTAAGTCAAATTTACTGGTCTCAGAGAAGTCAAGTAACTTAACCAAAGACAATAGCTAATAAGTGATAGAGACAGCATTTCAACCTAAGATTCTAAAGCTGATGCCTACATTCTTTTTTTAAATATATTTTTATTGATTATACTGTTACAGTTGTCCTATCTTCCCCCTCCACTCCCCTCTACCCTGCACACCCCCTCCCACCCACATTCCCCGCTTTAGTTCATGTCCATGTGTCATATGTATAAGTTCTTTAGCTTCTACATTTCCCATACTATTCTTAACCTTCCCCTGTCTATTTTCTACCTACCACCTATGCTCCTTATTCTCTGTACCTTTCCCCCCTCTCTCCTCCTCCCACTCCCCTGTTGCTAACCCTCCATGTGATCTCCATTTCTGTGGTTCTGTTCCTGTTCTAGTTGTTTGCTTAGTTTGTTTTATTTTTGTTTTAGGTGTGGTTGTTAATAATTGTGAGTTTGCTGTCCTTTTACTATACATGTTTTTTATCTTCTTTTTCTAAGATAAGTCCCTTTAACATTTCGTATAATAAGGGCTTGGTGATGATGAACTCCTTTAACTTGACCCTATCTGAGAAGCACTTTATGTGCCTTTCTATTCTAAATGAAAGCTTTGCTGGATAGAGCAATCTTGGATGTAGGTCCTTGCATTTCATGACTTGGAATACTTCCTTCCAGCCCCTTCTTGCCTGCAAGGTCTCTTTTGAGAAATCAGCTGACAGTCTGATGGGAACTCCTTTGTAGGTCACTGCCTCCTTATCTCTTTATGCCTTCATTCTTGTTGCCCCTTTGTCTCCAGCAACACTGGTCGGACACATCCATTACATGTCAAACACTCCATTTGTTTTTCATAGAAACTGGAGCTTTCCACCTAACTTCACTTTCTCCCTTGAGCGATGCCTCGGCACTTGGAGTCTTTCCACATGTCCTTCTAACACCCACCATTCTGTCAGGAATAAGAACTGGCTGCACTTGGCCTCAAATGTCAGCATGCTCAGCTCTGTAACAGGGGCACCTGACACCTGAAAGAGGCTTATCTTTAGGCATTAAAAGCTCTATTTCCTTTCTCTCTTATTCTTAATTATAAACATTTTCCCCATAAGTATCTACCTCTTCTCTCCTTTCACCATTATCAACCAATTGTCCAAATAACATATTCCCTACTTCAAGTTCTCTCCAGAAAACATCTCCCTTCTAAATGTGTTTTAGAATATTGTACACCTTTACTGATCTTTGAGAAAAAAAAGAAAGATTGGAGGCACCGTCCTAGACTACTCCCCTTCTGTCTTATATTGGGTCTCCTGGAAACAGACTGAAATGGAGAACTGTGTGCAGAAGGTTGGTTAGGGAGGCTCCTCAGGAGATTCACACACAATAAAGTGAGGAAAGGACTGA
Organism: Phyllostomus discolor; assembly: GCF_004126475.2. NCBI lineage: Eukaryota > Metazoa > Chordata > Mammalia > Chiroptera > Phyllostomidae > Phyllostomus > Phyllostomus discolor. Next base: position 149,010,770 of record NC_040906.2, read on the forward strand.
GGGCAGGAGGACCCACCCAGAGACGGGTCAGCCCTAGAGAGGGGTCTGGGATGAACTGCACAGGATGCACTACATCCTGTCCACCTGGTGGACCTAATTTGTGTCTTCAGTTTACTTACCTCTTCCTCTTCCAGTGTTTAAGGTTCTAAAGACTAGTGTGGAATCTGACTCTGCAGAATTTCAAAGAACCTGAGCTTTCTCTCCTGGGAAACCAAATGGAACAAAGAAAAATTATGAAATATGAAAGTTCTAAAAATAGTAGAATGAAATTGGGTAATGAAAGCCAGTCAAATCTATGTGGAATATAGCATATTACTGATTCATTATCAGGCCACATAATTTAATTATATTCTACTTAGCAATTTTCACACCTTAAATTCTTTAGTGTGACGTCTGTATTATGTGATTAAGAGAAAGGAGAGGGAGAGAGAGACAGAGCCAGAGACAGAGAGAGGTACCACGTAAGGCAAACTTAAATAAGGATATCAGAATGCATTGCAAATTCCGAAACATTTTTAATATGTAGAAGAAATGATGGAGCCCTGGCTGGTGTAGCTCAGTGGATTGAGTACGGGCCTATGAACCAAAGGGTTGCTGGTTCAATTCCCAGTCGAGCGTATGCCTGGGTTGTGGGCCAGGCCACCAGTAGAGAGCACACAAGAGGCAACCACACATTGATGTTTCTCTCCCTCTCTTTTTCTTTCCCTTTCCCTGCTCTCTAAAAATAAATAAATAAAATCTCAAAGGAAAAAAAAGACATGATGGAGCCCTGGCTGGTGTGGCTCAGTAGACTTGGAACCTGTTGGCAAACCAAAAGGTCACCAGTTTGATTCCCAGTCAGGGCACCTGCCTGGGTTACAGGCCAGGTCCCCAGTTGGGGGCGTGTAAGAGGCAACCAATAGTTCTCTCACGTATTGATGTTTCTTACCCTCTCTTTCTCCCTTCCTTCCCTTATGTCTAAAAGTAAATAAATAAAATCTTTATTTTAAAAATGATGGAAATTCATCTTTTGTTTTTCATGAATAATCTGGGTTTGACTATCTTAAATTATTAGTAAGAATGTCCTTCCATTTCACCTTTCCTCAACTTGAGTCATTTATAATTTATAACACAGAGAACATTTTCAGATCTATCTTAACATATAACTCTTTGCTATCTCAGTTGAATTTAGCAAAACCTAGAAAGAAAATTCTTTCCTAAGATATAATTAATTGCTACAAAGTGTTGATTTAAGGAACATACATGTAACTGCTACTAGGTTCTTCTGGTCAAACTTTAAAGATAATCTTTCAAAATATATCTATACATCAATTTCTAGGATAGGAGGTTTTAGTGACTGAATTATTTTGAGGAAAATTTAAAGTTCTTACTTAAAAGTATTGAATCAAGCACATCAGTGGTATTAGTCGTGTTGAAAACAATGATCTATTTTTGCCTTAGTAGGAGATTGCAGCTGACCCTTGAATAATGCAGGAGTTGGGAGCACCAACACCCTACACAGTCAAAAATCTGTGCATAGCTTTTGACTCCCCCAAAACTTAATAAACTGTTAGCCAGAGCCTTACCAATAATATAAACAATGGATTAACAAATGTTTTGTATGTTATATATATTATACACTATATTCTTACAATAAAGTAAGCTAGGAAAAAGAAAATGTTCTTAAGAAAATCGTAAGAGAAAATATATCCACAGTATTTTCTGAAAGACATCCATGCAATGTAAGTGGACCCATGCAATTCAAACCCATGTTGTTCAGGGGCGAACTATAGTAATAAATATGCAAATAATGCTGTTAGGTTAATATGATTAAATAAATTAATAACTCAAGAAACATTCTAAAGTTTTGTGGAACATTTCCATATAAAAAATAAAGGGGTATATGAGTGTGCATGTATTTAAATCATTTCCCTTAATTTATAGTATCCTAAGAATTACACAAAATGAATCAAGTCTGTCTCTAATGAGACCACAATTAATATTTCTTTTTAAATAAATTTAGTAGTAACAGGATATAAACTTATGGAAGGCACCATTTTAAAGTGTTTCACTTACACCATCTCCCCAATGAGTGGAACAGGAACTAGCACAAGGCACGGCTCACTAAATACCTATTAAACTAGTAAGTTGGTACAATGTTGGTGAGGACTAGAAGACAATAAAAAGCCAAGAAATGCCCGGGCCATTCATTGAATGTACTTTGTCTTAGAAAGAGAATTAGCAAAGTATCTAAAGCAAAGTTCAATCCATGTTTGGGTAAACACTAAAACACTCTATTGAAACCTGTCCAAACTCTATTCACCATCTTGGGTTCTTACATAAATGTTCTGAAATCTTTTTAAATAGCATGACAGGCATAAGCCCAGAATCACAACAGCTTTGTTTCAATAGAGAGCTAAGAGATGGCCTGTTTGCAAAATATCTTTACCATGAACTATTCATGCTGGGAAACCAACAAAATACTTACTAATTCAGCTCTAATGCTTAACTGTGCTATTTGACCAAGAGATTGAAATGGTCTGGAAAACTTGGCAAAGAATAGCAAGAGAGACAAGAGAACTTGGCAAAGAATAGCACTCCATGGAGTCACATGAAAACCATAAATACTACATCATCATCACTGTAATGATGCTAATGTGCTTCACAGCTCACAAAGCACATTGATATACAGGTTCAGTTAATGCTCAGGACAATCTTGTGATTCAGGTAATAGTACTGAACCATGTTGGAAGTTTGGGACTACTAATCACAACCTTTTGCAATTTAACCAATCAAAGATAATAATAGCAATAATAATAATAATACCTAGCACATAAATAGCATTTATTTATGTGCTAAGTACTGTCTACATGCTTTAACATCTGTTAACACATTTACTCCTTACAACAATCATAAGTTTCCAAATACAAGTCAAAGCATCTACTTTATTAAATTTGGTTGGCAAATTTAGTTTCCACCTGATACAAAAATCACACTTTCTTGTCCCTGTCTCCTGAATTGAAGATAATCGAGGAATGGCCACCCTAACTGTCCCACCCACGATCATTCTGTAAAACTGACACAGAGAACTGAAGTCTGATGGGAGCAGGCTTGTGTGCTCTGGGGTCTTGTCCTGACAGAGCCTGAGTGCGTGAGCTCCCAGCCCAGGCAGGTTTGTGAGAGGGGGATGCAGCACGTGTGAATGTCAAGAGCTCCCCAGTTTCACTGATCTCTCACAAGTTTTTTCAGTGGGTGGAAAATTGTTACTGAAAACGATGCTGTTCTCTCCTGGGAAGTAAAGCAGATATCCCCTATGCCTCCATGGGAAACTGCGGGAAAGAAAATCAGTGGTCCACTCCATCCTACCTCCAAATCCCCCACAGCGAAATGAGGAAAACTGAGGATCAGGTAGGTTTGTCATCTTTTTCTAAGTCAAAGAACTGGCAAGTGGCAATAACAGGTCTTGAGTCCTAGTACTCTGACAGCAGTCCACATCATGCTCAATCTATGCTATGCTGGAAACCTTCTACTCAGACAAGTTTAATGAAAACTGAAAGTTCAAAATTCAGGAACACTCTTCCGGAGATGCTTTCATACCTCAACCAGATTATTATTGCAATTTCTTGCCACAGGTGCGGAAAACATATCATTGAAATCATTTCTTTCTAAGCCAAATTAAGGGATGGAGTGAAAGACAAAAAAGAGAAAAAGTTTGCATTTCAGCTCACATCAGCATATTTAAAATTTGCCTCAGTTTGATGCTGGTACATTCCTATTATTCAATAGGCACTTACTAGATTGAATAATAGGGCAAACATCTTCAGTTTATAGAATTCCCAATTGTGCCGAAAGCACTAATATTTTGCTTTGGTGAAAATCATGCTCAGGAGCAGATGCTACATTATCCTCTTGTTTGTATTTTCCATCAGTCTTCATTCAACAGGTATCCTAATATAAAACTTCTTGTTACTTTATTTTCCACTATATAAATATACATAATTAATATGTGCTAGTTCATGTAATATTTACATTACTGTTTGTTATTAACAAGCTCAAACTGCAGAGTATGAATAAATCTGACTGCCCATCACCACCAAGAAAGACTCTCATTCTAGTGCAATTAGAGGAAGTCTTTCCTGTAATTTTTTTTTTTTTTTTGGTTTTTAAATGAATGGCTTGAATGATTCACTGTATTGTATTTCTAAAGTTCTTTTGAAGAATTTTACTACAGGGATTTAGAGTTTAGTATCTAAACTCTCATGTAGGCTCTGATCTCTTTAACTATTCTCCTACCAATAAACTCTCCACTTGCAATTATAATAAGAACTTCTGTGACTAATTATAGTAGAATTTGAGTCATGGGGTGAAATGGGAAATAAGAAATCCCAAAGTCCTACAAACTGGACACTGTTCATGTGTCTGTGAGACAGAGGACTTTGGTTTCTGCTGTAATGCTTCCTGATCAAATAAAAAATGAAAAATATTAAGTACTTTTAAGACTTCACATAATCATGAGAAAAATCATTTTCATTTTGAATAAGCCAGTGATTACTTCAAATAATGACATCCATCTCATCTGTCTTCTATTTTCTGCAGACAGATTTTGCTGGGTACCCCTTGAAATGTTACTTGATTTGTTTGACTATTTGTTGTGATGGTTTGGAAGCCTAATTTAAGTATATAATATTTGATTTTAAAAATCAACAAAAGTTGTTTCCACTAACACTCCTAGAGCCAGAGCATCCTTTCAGCTTACCCACCTTAATTTTGTTTCCTAATAAGTCTGGTTAGTTTTATAGTTGTATCCATTATTAAATTCACATAGTTATGAGTAATTTCACTGCCTATGAAAATGTAACGAAAGTATGGTAAAAGCTAAATAATCAGGAAAGAAATGCACTTCAATAATACGAAAATATTTCAAATCAAATTATTTTTTTAAATTTTTTTTTATTTTAATCATTGTTCAAGTACAGTTTTCTCCCCCCTACTCCCATTTATTTTCTATTTCTGATTAAGTAAGCCTATCTATCTCACTAAACAATTAGCTTTCAAAAATAACTAATATATAAAACTCAAAAGTCAAAGATTATATCTTGAATTGCAACAATAGTATAGTTATTTAAATATATGTCTATATTTAATGATATGTTTATATATTTGTATATTCATAAATATATACAATATATATTTGTATATATAAATATTTATAAAGTATATTTACTATATAAAATATATTTTTATATTTTAAATATATTAAATATTATCTTTAATATATTCATATTGTTATGTATTAATATAATATATTATAATATATTTATTTATATTATTTATATATTTATATTTACTATATAAATATATATAAATATATGCTTGTAAGTATATATAGATATACAAGTATACTTATAAATATATAAGTATGTGTTTATATATAAGTATATTTATGCACTTATATCTATTATACAAATATCTATTTATATGTAAACATAAATTAATATTTTAATATTAATATTAATCGATATTACTATAAATCAATGTTTTATGTAGTTATGTATGTTTTACATATTTATATATAGTTATTTAAATATATCTTTTATATATACATCTATATGATGTTTGTCCAGAAGGTATCTAGCCTATAATATAAAAAATAGAGACATTTATTAAAGAAAATACAAGATACAAGAAACACTGTATCTAGGACAGTGATGCTTCAGTCCCCTTCAAAGTAGGCACCTTGGGACTTCACACAGTTCTCCCAGTTGGTGTCAGCTGCCCCACCATATTGTCCTGAACCTCATCTATGGTCTGAAATCTCTTCCCTTGCAAAGGTGATTTTAGTTTAGAGAAAAGCCAGAAGTCACAAGGCACCAAATCTGGGCTGTAGGAGGTTGAGTCACCTGGGTGATTTGATGTTTTGCCAAAAAATGCTGCATAAGATATGATACATGAGCAGGGTGTATTGTCATGATGAAGCTACCAATCGCCAGTTGCCCATAACTGCAGCCTTCTGAATCATATGAATAGTTACTGCAGAGGAATGTTCAAGCTTAATGCAAAATTTGATGCAGACTCATTGTCCTACTTGCTCAGTCATTTTGAATGTGACAGCCACACAGTACACATGCTCACTAAATAGCATCTAACACCCCCACTGACTAGTAGAATGAAGTTGTCATTGTTCACACGTGCATTCCAGTCCACTCTCTTTAGCTGCCAGGTTACATCAATGTTGTGCAAACACTCTCATTATATTACCAGTGGCTGGACTTTTTCCAGACAGACCTCATTCATATTTCTAGAGTTACTTGAATTTCACTTAACTAATACTTTTCCTGATCCATTCCTCTAGTTAAATTCAAGTTTATATTAGCCTATACTCACATTTACTTTTGGAAGTACTATAAAAATTCTTCCAAATTTGGCTTTTTAGCATAGTTCATTCTTCCTATTGCTGTAAGAAATCCCAGTATGATTCATTTCCCAGAGGTAATGGATCTTAGCTCCTGTGACCTTTGCTTCAATGGTTTTATTTTTAAGGTAAAACCTCACTTCCTTAATACATTCTAAGACTAGGCACATGTATTTAGGCCTTAAAAGGCTATATCTTCAAATTTAAGAAGCAAAAGCAGTAGTCATTTCAAAATACATGTGTGTAAAATATAAAAGTATCTTTTAGAGTAGAGGATCCTATAATTCCATTCTCATTAGGAAGTCCAGGACTTGGAGATGGTTTTTACAAAGTTGATAAAATGGATTTGAACTAATCAATCTACATTATCTCAACCAGCCTCCCTTAAACCCAAAGCCCAGCCCTCTGAGCTTCTGTACTTAGTGCAACTCTATGGCCTACACAAGGAGCCCACCTTTGACTTGGGTTTTAATATTGTGCCCTTAACCAATGGCAGATCCACCAACAATAAAAAACAGAGACACTAAATTTAGCACCTAACTATAATTCTTTATAGGTTAGAGTAACCCTAAGTACTATAACAAAGAATCCCTGAAATGTCAGTCACTTGAACAGCAAAAGTTTATTTCTTCCTCCGGTAAGGGTCCAACTGAGAAACTGATTGACAGGTACTTTACATGGTGATTTCAGATGGACTCCTTTGTCCTTTGGCCTTGCCATTCAAGGCCTCACAATCTTCTGCATTCAGCCAACAAAAGAAGAAAGCATGGAAAAACACCTCTTCTTCTTTAAAGCTGTGGCCCAGAAGTAACACACATCACTTTTATTCACATTTCATTGATGAGAAATAATGACAAATCCAGGTGCAATGGAAGGAGGAATTGAAAATATAGTCCTTGATTCGATGGCAACTTCCCAATGAGAAACCTAGACTATGGAATGAGAAGCACAAACAATTTATTAATATCAAAAAATGATTTATTAACATCTATTTTGTTCTGGGTACTGCATTAATAATCAAAGACAACATATGTGAAGTGGCAATAATTAACTGCAGTTTATTCACTCAGTCATTCAACAAATGCTTGTTGAACATCGACTGAGTGCCTCTTGCTGGGCTGTGGACTAAGGAAACAAGGATAGTGCTTTCAATCCAGTGTAGGAGACAGACCTAAATAGTGCTAAATTACCCCAAAGTAAATCAACTACATGTTTAAGGGTTCCAATGTAGGAGCACCAAAAATAGAGATTTCTGTGTCTTTTTTTTCTCTAAAAGAAAACCTTTGAGACAATTTGATCCTTGATATGTCCTTAAAAGGTGTTAAAATGATAATAGAAAGGAAAGAACTTTATGAGACTTCCTTATACTTAAATCATTTAGCATTTTTAATTACATGTGGAAAGAACATCAAAATATTTTCAGAACGAGTGAGGCCTGTAAATTCTCAACTTGGTCTTAGATATTTAAGCAAATACCTTAAAGAATGTCAGAAATAACCTCACAAGTGGGGTGGGATTTGAGTGCTTTGGTAAAAGAATAGGATTCAAAAGAGAAAAGGAAATGAGGGAAGGTGTGCCAGGTCTAAGAACTTGAATAGTGTTAGTTAGATAGCAGACAATGTCAGGCTACCATTATGGCTAGGAATGACCAATTAACCTGGGGGGAGGTGGAGTTCTCTTATGAGCCTAGCTTCACTCAGGCTGTGATTCAGACAAATTAGTTCTATCTTCCGTGATGAACTGTAAGCACCTCAAGGCAAGGACCATGGTCATCCTTTAACTCCAGTTGTGTCTGTCCTATTGAAAGCATCTACACAGGTTTGGACAGTTGACTAGAACTGAATGTGTGCATTCACTTCCTATAAATTCTATGGTAAACAATACAGTAAGGGGAAATCTGTTTATGTTTTTGTTTGTTTCTTTGTTTTTATTGATTTTAGAGAGAGAGAGAAAAGGAGAGTGGGGGAGAGAGAGAGAGAAAAACGTTGATTTGTTATTCTACTTATTTATTTATGCATTTATTAGTTGCTTCTTATATGTGCCCTGACTGGAGATTGAACCTACAACCCTGGTGTGTCAGTAAGATGCTATGACCAACTAAGCCACCTGGCCAGAGCCAGCAGGAAACTTTTAAATCATATCTTGACTTTGAAAACCATGTGTTGTCTGGTTGGGATAGGAGGAAAGTGAATACTTTTCTCGACTGGGATTGGAATGCTTCTGACTTTTATCATAAATTAAGTTTACTATAATCTTTTCTTCTCTGTACATTTCTCCTTCTGTCATTTCCTTTTACTTTGTGTGGTAAATGTGAGATATTTTTCTCCACATAATCTTTACCCCAGAAAACTGGCATTATTTATTCTATTATTCCTAAACATCTGAAGAATTGGGAAAACTCTCAGTTAAAAATTCATGGTGGCATTTGTCACATTTTGTAGAACAAATTCTGGCAATGTTTACTATTGCCAATGTCTAGAGGGCTGTTCCTATTTGTGCTGTTGTAGAAAGGGAACAAGTTATATCACTACCTTGTTGTGCTTCTCATGAACTAGAAAAAGTGGCATGAAAGGTCACAATTCTATCAGTTTTCTGATAAGAGCTTGAATTCATAAGCATGATGGTTGGAAGAATTTGGTTTTCTCTGGGCAGAACTGTGCTTGAAATTAAATCAAATCAAAATGATGGTCCTCAAGACCTTTGCTGCCATTCGGAAAGATAATACATTTTTTTAATTCTAGGGAAGTAAAAAAAATTAGCTTTTCAGATATCAATCTAGGCTGGTTACTAGTTACTGATCACTATTGGTCATAACTCTCTTCTTTTTTTTTAAGATTTTATTTATTTATTTTTAGAGAGGGAGGGAGAAAGAGAGAGAGAGAAGCACCAATGTGTGGTTGCTGGGGGTCATGGCTTGCAACCCAGGCATGTACCCTGACTGGGAATCGAACCTGTGACACTTTGGTTCGCAGCCGCGCTCAATCCACTGAGCTATGCCAGCCAGGGCCCATAACTCTCTTCTGCTGAGTGTAGACACCACTTCGGAATCAGCTCAGCACTCCAGGCACCAGGACCCAGAGTTGGAGTTTGTATGAGGCGAAATTATTTGCTTTTTCTATTATATCTGAAGTTTAAGAAGAAGAAATAAATACAATCCTATAATATTTACAGAGATATCATTGCTCTTCCAAATTCTGATTAGTGCTCCTAATTCCTGTAGACTCTTTCAATACTTTGCTGGAAAATAGTGAAATCTAATTAACTATATTCTAAAAGGGACTGGCTGATAATAAGCAACTAAAAGCATTCATCAGGGGTAAGAAGAAACATTAAAAGTCCTCTTAGCACCCTTAATAATCATAACATTAAAGGAGGAAAAAAGAAAAGGAGGCAAAAATTGACTACATGAATATTGTAAATTTGGGAGTCAGACAACTTAACTACAGAAAATTCAAAACAAAAGGAACAAAAACACATTTACTTTTTGAGGCAAGAGAGTCAAATACAAAATGAACAAACAAATGTAGGACAAAAAAGCAAATATACATGGTGCACATGTTCCAGCCCCCTCCACCCCCATACCCACAGCAAGTATCACTTGCCATTCACAGAAGTCTCAGGCTGAGCCTAGATGCAACCTTAGAAAATTCAGCACTTCAGTTTGTGCAGCCACTGGTACATGAAATGAGGCTTAGTTTTCATTCCCAGTCTTATCTCTGCTGCCAAACTCCACCTAAGATTTTATTGTATATGGAAAGCCAAGAGCTCTCCATATGGCACAGGTAAGTCTAAAAACTTGACAAGTTTAGCAATAAGGCAAGTGAACTGGTCCCATCCAACCTCCCAATACTAGCAAAGGAACCAAAAAAAACCCTCATCTTTCTATAACACTGTATAAAGAGTTTTGTCAGCACTGTCCAATAGAATTGGGGACAGTTATAGAAATGTTACACCTGTTTTTATCTAATCACATGTGAGTATTGAACACTTGAGAAGTGGTACTAGTATAACTGAGAAATTGATTTTTAATTTAATTTTAATATGAATAGCCATGTATAGTTACCATAGCAGATAGCACAGGTATGTATTATCTTTTCTGATCTTTATAATAACCTTGTGAAGTAGATCATCTCCACTAAAAGGAGAAGGAAAAGAAATGCAAAGATATTAAGTGACTTGCCAGTGTTACAAAGCTAGAATGTGACCAAATATATTTTTGAATCCAGTTCTTTGGGAATCCAAGTTCTCAGGTGTTTTTATGGAACCTCATCAAGCTCAAGGCAAGTATGAATCAAAAAAGGACCATCCCCCAAAACTGGTAATTCTATATAGCCTACTAAAACTTCACAATGGGCAGTGCACTGCAAAGACTAATTGGAAGTCTGTAAGCTAACAAAGCCAGTTTCATGGAACCATCAAGAAAGAACTCTTTTACAGCAACAGAAGTAGCCAGAGTATTAGCACTTTCTTGCACCAGTTACCCAAACTCAAACTCCCAGAGTGATGCAAAGAGGGCCAGATGACTCTTGCATGCAGTGAGAGCATTACAGGTTGCATGCTAAGCTTAGGGGAGGCAAGTCTTTTATAATGGGCAGTAAGCTCCTTTTTCCAAAAGGAGCAGGGTGCTTTATCATACTTGATAGTAAGCATGCTTCCTTTTCCCAGTCTCTGTCTTTCAAGGCTATTCTTTATACAAATATTCTTGAAATAACAGCCTAGAATAAAGTCAACCCCAAGACTTACGTAAATGTAAGAGACCACACAACTCCCATAACAGGTGACAAATCGAGAGAAACCCAGACAAGAAAAGAGAGGTGGCTAAATATCACCATGAGAGTCAAAGTGTACAAATAAATATGTGTGTTTGATAGACAGATTCTGTGTTCAAAGTTAAAAACATAAAAGTAATGTTAAAACCAGGAAATTAATATGAAAGTAAATTTTCAAAATAATGATACCACATAAATGTCAGGAATCCTTGGCATTTTTATTGGGCATCAACAGCACATTTATAAATATAATTTCCCCAAAACTAGAGGCTACTTTTCTCTTGGAACTGAAACATAAATATATGCACATAGCCTTCTTCCAGCCACCATAAAATTATAGCATAAAAATCATAGGATGTTAGACCTGAAAGATGCTCAGAAATAATGAAGTCCTAATTACACAGACAGAGAAACTGAGACCCAAAGGCATGGTGTATCTTTTTCAGGGTCACACAACCTACCATCAATAGATCTGAGATGCAGTCACAGGAAGTCTGTACTCTTGACTCTTTCATTTCCATGCAACACACTATCTCTAGCTTCTCAATCTGAAGTACGTTTGGGGGGTGGGGGGAAGATGCCTGAAAACCACCCTTTGTAAAACATACTTTTAGAGGCAGCTGAAGCAGTACCAAGTGATCTGAGATAAAAATCTTGCCTAGATGGAAGCACAGTATGAAACCATGGTCCTGCAAGCAGCTTAAATACTCATTCCATTGGATCTGCCACAAAGGCATGTTACACTGCAGAAGATTTAAAACAAAAATCTATGCACAGCACAGGAAAGTGCCTAGATCTTCTCTGAGGAATTGAGTTCTTCAGTTGTGTCATTAAGCTGAGACAAAAAAAAAGTCATTTCATTTTTTAAATATGCTAATACAACCTCAAACACCAGCTAGTTTAAATGGCAACTACTTCGTAAAGTTCATTTTTTATTATTCTCAGCTGAGAAGCAAATAACATTTCTACAGGTGTCCTTCATATTGAAAAGTCTTTATTTGCCTGCAGCATAGACTCTTTATTGACCAAAACCTTATCTGTACTTCAGAGAACAGATTGTTTCCCCCACCTAACAGCTTTTAAAAAGATGTAGCCTGTCCACACAGGACAAAGGAAAACAGACTTACAAAAGAGACAGAGCAACAGGAGCTGACCAAAGAGTTCCCAATGGCCAAAGCTGGAATAATTTGAACAATAAACAAGTAATGTAGTCTTCAGATTATAACCCAAAAAGCAAAATAAATATCCCTGAGTCCATATGGACATAAATAAATAATATAGGCATCAACAGCACTTTTCTAAAGGTAACTTCCTCAAAACTGGTTACTACTGTCCCCTTGGGATTAAATCATAAATGTATACACATATAAACATAAATTATTGAATAAATAAACACATGGTGGAGAAAAGGCAAATCTCCTTACAGAAGAATTCTAAATAATATACAAGATGTACAAGAATGTACAAGATGTACAAGAATTCTAATATAATATATAAGATGTACATATTTCTCCCTCCAGGAAGTGGGGCTTAATCCCCCACCCTTAAAAGTAGGCTAGACTTATAGACTCAGTTCCAAAAAATAGGGTAGGGAAGGGAAAAATAGAATCCTGGCAAACACTACCTTAACCAATTGACAGGAAAGCACTTTGCTTCCATGGTATTCTTTCCAAAAAACCCCATACCCCAATCTAATCATGAGGAAAAAATCATACAAACCAAGATAGGACATCCTATAGGGTACCTGGTCCATAAACCTCAAGACCATTAAGGTCATGAAAAACACAAGGATTGAGAAATTGTCACTGACCAAAGGACACTGAGGAGATATAATAACTAAATACAACATGGCATCCTAGATTGAAACAGAAAGAGGACATTAATGAAAAAAAATGGTTAAATCCAAATACAGCCTGAGTTCAGTTAATAGTAATAAATCAAAGTAGCCTTCTTCATTCTGATAAATGTACTATAATAATGTAAGATGTTAACAATGGATGAAATAGGTGAGAGGTATACAGGAATTCTCTGTATTATCTTTACAACTTGTCTATAAATCTAAAATTATACCAATATTAAAAAGTAAATACTACAAATTTATTTTATTTTATGTTCCTGCCTGGAGCATGGCAGAGTTTTAAAGCTAATGAATTGCCAAACCCAAGAAGTACAGTTAAAGAAGGATTTGAAAAGCTAAATGAGTTCAACAGCCAGGGGTGGAATAACAACAGATTGTAAAATGAAAGGAAAAGCAATGTTTGTTCTTCACTGAACAAACTAAAGTATTATTTGTGTAGTAGTCTGAGAAGCATAATATGTTCTGATCATTAAAAAAATGAAGCCTTCCTTTTTAGGTCAGCAAAGTGATAAGGTAAAAGTTCAAATCAATAAGCTAACCAGAGTTCATAGAAACATAAATGTATGCTGGTTATCCAGAAATGACTATGTTTAATGATAAAAAAGACTCAAATGAAAAAATGTAAGTTTTAGACAGAGTCCTCAAATTTGGGAAATATTTCTAATTTCTCTTTATGAGCTATTTAAAATACTATGATAATATCCAACTTTTATATTATCACCACCAAAGTAGTAAAACCATTTGGCAAATAAATTGCATCAAGTTCATGTTCTGCAGTCTTCTAAATTACTTTCTGTTTCCACTCAGGCATTTAACCCCAAAGATTTCATCCCCTAACCAACCTCCCCTCTTCACCCAACACACCTGGCCCCATTAAAGAATTCTCAACCACATTCTTGTTTTTGGCATCTTTTCTGGATTTGTCTTCTAAAGAATCTTTTCAAATTGACTTTGTGAAAGAATGAAACTGACTTATGAGAAAGGGGATATATACCTGCTTGCCACGAAACTTTATGTCAATATGGAAAATTACCTGTATAACTTGCCTTTTTTCTCCTCATCTTTGCTTAGAATCATAAAATTGTGTTTTCAAAAGATCCAAGAAAAATATGGGGATAGTTTGTGATATGGATTTTCTTAAAAACAGTTCTTAAAGTCTAATACATATGAATGTTTACTAAGTAACCATGTCAAGTGGGCTGACAAATGCATAATATTTTAGTCAATATATATTGGGTTTGCATTACATTTCATCACTTTTACAGACAAAGAATAAATTTTAAAGTGATACATTAAACATTCAAAGACACAAACATAAGTAAATACCCCTTAGTTCATATGGAGATAACAAATCCATCAGTATGTCAGCATGTCAGCATGCTTAGCAAACAATAGCTTGAATAGTTTGAGTGTCAGGAACTGTGCAAGTACTTTGGCCAGTGCTATCTCATTTAATTCTCTCTATAAATATGTAAGTCACAACAGATATAATTATCTTCATTTTTCAAATTGTGAAAGAAAACTAACAAAGACTGTCACCCAAGAATAGCTGGTGTGTTACTTAAGATAGTATTAGTCCCTTGCACTGATAAACTCCAAACTATTAGTAGTTTAATAAAATAAAATGTTATTTCTTACATATATCACAATCTAATGCAAGCCAGAAGGTTAGTATTCTGGCCATTCAGAGACCCAGGATACTTCCATCCCATCCACTGGGGGATAGAGACTGAGTGTAGGGACAGCACATCAGAAGTTTTTGTAGACCAGCCTGCAGGAGGCACATACCACTTCTGCTAATTCCCTTCCCCCAAAAAATATCCCTATTCTGTTAATAGGGAATCTAAATGTTTTCTCCCTAAAATAAAACATAAGATAAAGGTGTCTATTTTCACTACTAGTAAGCAACATAGGCTCATAACTGAGCCATATAATAAGTTTCAGTAAACCTCAAATGATTGAAATCATACAGACTCTATTTTGTGAGCCTCAATATGATAGAATTAAAAATCAGGTTTTTTTAAAGATTTTATTTATTTATTTTTAGGGAGGGAAGGGAGGGAGATAGAGAGAGAGAGAGAAACATCAATGTGCCGTTGCTGGGGGTTATGGCCTGCAACCCAGAAATGTACCCTGGCTGGGAATCGAACCTGGGACACTTTGGTTCCCAGCCCGTGCTCAATCCACTGAGCTATGTCAGCCAGAGCTTAAAAATCAGTTTTAAAAGAATCTGTGAAATCCTTAAATATTTTGAAGTTATGAAATGCACTCATAAATATTGCATAAACCAAATAAGAAACCATGAAAAAATTAGAAAATATTTTTGACTGAATGATAATAAAAATACAAATATTAAAATTTTTAGGATGAACCCCTAAGAGTACTTAGAGCAAAATTTATAATTCTAACTATATTGTTGGTGAAAAAGTTTTAAACTAATTAATAGTCCAGAAAAAGAAAAAGTAAGGAAAGAAAGAAATAGTAAATATGAAGGCTGAAAATAATTAAAGAATAAATAATAGAGGAAGCTGATTCTTTGCAAAGATCAATAAAATTTTTAAAATCCTTACCTATACTGATCAAGAAAAACCTAAAATTATCAATATCAATAATTAAAGAGCAAATATCACTATATGGTATATTACAAGCATTGAAGGGATATGAAAGGAACATCACGACCAACTTTACGACTATAAATTTAAAACTTAGATAAAATAAACAAATTTCTTAAAAGACATACATCACCAAAAGCAAAACGAGAATAAATAGAAAACTTTAAAAGCCCTATATATATTTTTAAAATTGAATTTATAAGTAAAATCGTCTCATAAGGAAAATTCAAGATTCAAAGGATCCACAGGTACATTTCATTAAATATTTGCTAAACAAATGACATCAGTATTTTCAAACTTTTTCAGAAAGTTTTTAAAACTGATTTTAAGTATATTTTATTGATTATGCTATTACATTTGTCCCATTTTTCCCTCCCTTTATCCCCCTCTACCCAGTACATCCCTCCCTCCAGCATTCCCCACCCCCCCTTAGTTCATGTCCATGGGTCATACACATACTGGTAAGTTCTTTGGTTCCTTCTTCATTTCCTATATTATTCTTAACCTCCCCCTTTCTATTTTGTACCTACCAATTATGCTTCTTATTCCCTGTACCTTTTCCCCTATTCTACCCCCACCCCAACCCCTCCCCACTAATAGTCCTTCCTGTGATCTCCATTTCTGTGATTCTGTTTCTGTTCTAGTTGTTTGCTTAGTTTGTTTTTGTTTTTGTTTTAGGTGTGGTTGTTAATAACTCTGAATTTGTTGTCATTTTATCATTCATATTTTTTATCTTCTTTTTCTTAGATAAGGCCCTTTAACATTCAATTAATAAGGGATTAATAAAGGCTTGGTGATGATGAACTCCTTTAACTTGACCTTATCTGGGAAGCACTTTATCTGCTCTTCCATTCTAAATGATAGAGAATGGATAGAGTAATGTTGGATGTAGGTCCTTGACTTTCATGACTTTGAATACTTCTTTCCAGCACCTTCTTGCCTGCTAGGTTTCCTTTGAGAAATCAGCTGATAGTCTTATGGGAACTGTTTCCTTTTCTCTTGCTGCTTTTAAGATTCTTTCCTTCTCTTTAATCTTGGCTAATGTAATTATGTGCCTTGGTGTGTTCCTCCTTGGATCCAACTTCTTTGGGACTCTCTGAGCTTCCTGGACTTCCTGAAAGTTTATTTCTTTTGCCAGATTGGGGAAGTTCTCCTTTAATATTTGTTCAAATACATTTTCAACTTCTTGCTCTGCCTCTTCTCATTCTTGCACCTTTATGATTCGGATGTTGGAACATTTAAAGATGTCCTGGAGGTTCCTAACCCTCTCCTCATTTTTTTTTAATTCTTGTTTCTTCTTTCTGTTCTGGTTGAATGTTTCTTTCTTCCTTCTGCTCCAAATTGTTGATTTGAGTCTCAGTTTTCTTCCCTTCACTGTTGGTTCCCTGTATATTTTTCTTTATTTCACTTTGCATAAATTTCATTTCTTCTTTTATTTTGCATCTGTACTCAATCATTTCTTTGAGCATCCTGATTACCAGTGTTTTCAACTCTGCATCTGATAGGTTGGGTATCTCCTCACACTTAGTTCTTTTTCTGGAGTTTTGATCTGTTCTTTCATTTGGGCCATGTTTCTCTGTCTCAGGCCACCTTTTACATTTTAAAGGGTGGAGGCTTAGATATTCATCATGGCAGGGCAACCCACTTCACTGCATTGTGATGCAGTCTGGATGAATGTTTCTTCTTTAACTCTTTGGTTGTTGAACTTCCATACAGTTGGATTTTCTGGCAATTCTGGTTGTTTTTGTTTTTAAATTGGTTGTTGTCCTTCTTTTGGTTGTACAAGGAAGCAAAGCTCATTTGCCTACACCTCCATCTTGGCCAGAAGTCTAAAACTTATTTTTAAAGACCAGCATTACTTTGCTATCAAAACTAGGCAAGGTAAGTACAGGAAAAGAAACATTCACACAAATATCTCTCCTAAAAATAAACATAAAAAGTTTTAATAAAGTATGAAGCATGTCAAATACAACATTATTTTAAAAAAACAATACACCATAACTAACAGAGATTTTTCCAAAAATTCAAGAGTGGTTTAACATCCAAAAATCAATTACTTTAAGTCACCACATTAACAGAATAAAGAAAAATGTTGTAAAAATCATCTCAGTAGCAGAAAAAGATAGATTTAATAAAATGAAATATACCCTCTTATTATAAAAACTATCAGCAATTTAAGAATAAAAAAATTCCACTCAACCCAATAAAAAAGATCTAAGGGAAAATTTTGCTAATATAATAATGGTGAATTATGAACATTTTTCACCTCTGATACTGGGAACAAGGTAAGAATATCTGCTTCCGTCACTTCTACTCAGCATTTTACTGGAATTCTAGTCAGTATGATAAGGGTATGCAAAAATATAAAATTGGAAAAGAAATAAAACAGCCTGTAGTTGTAAATTACATGATTTTTTTCATAGAAAAATCATGACTCTACAAAATATTTACCAGAATTGATAACAGTATTCAGCAGGATACTAATTCAAAATTAATATCCAAAACTCCATTGCATTCTTCTATACAAGCAATAAAAATGGAAATTGTAATACAACTTACAAAAACATCAAATATACTAAAATACATATGAATAGATATAAATAAATATGCAAAAAAAGCCTCTACATTGAAAAGTACTAATGTTACTGAGAAAAATTAAGAATAAATGAAGAATTCTATGTTGTTCATAGACCAAAGGACACATAATATTGATAAATTTTAATTCTCATTTATTTTATAGTTTTTGCACAATCCCAACTAAAATTTCATCAGGGTTTTTGTAGGAATTGAGAATTTGATTTTAAAATGTATATGGAATTTAATAGAATCCAGAATACCCAAAACAATATTGAAAAAGAACTAAGTTGGAATCACATCACCTGATCTCATAACTTACTATAAAAACAACAGTAATCAACACAATGTTCTATTGGTATAAAAGTAGGTCAACAGAACAGAAGAGAGGGTATAGAATTAAACTGACACATATTTTAATGGGGACAGTCTTCCCCATAAAAAGTGCTGAAATAAGTAGACACCCATACAGGGTAAAAAAAATAAAGTTCAACACCCTTCACATGCAAATGTAAAACTTTACTCAAAATGGATCATGAACTGTTGGTATGAAAATTCAGAAAATCAGTACTTGTACACAGAAAGCAAGAAGAGATGGAAGAAAGAAGCAGACCACTCCAGGCTGGTAGGTGGCAGGCTTAATAAGCAAGAGAAATTACGTATGAGACTTGTTTGGGGCAGCTGCAAGACAAATAGGTTGCTGTACCTGCCTTAAAAGTTTATGTAGAGGCTCTAACAGGTTCAGTTACATACACCATCCAGATAGTCTAACCAACACACTGCTGTCTCAAAGCTGCACCTTTAAAATTGCTCCAGCTGTGAGAATGGTTGGCAGAGGTACATTCTAAGAATGGGATGGGATTAAGAGCCTCCCATTGCCCAGGTCTAGCTTTCTCATCAACCAGCAGTCCTGTTCTCTCTGACCACCTCCAACATGAACATAAAAGTGAAAGCTATTAAACTCCTCAAAGAAAATATAGAAAAATACTTTTATGACCTTAAACTTGGAAAAGACTTCTTAGGACACAAGGAACTCTGATCATAAAGAAAAAGGAGATAATGTAAACTTCATCAAAATTAAAATTGGCTTATCAAAAGACACCCTTAGAAACTACAAGGCACACCACAGCATGGAATATAGTGTTCACAAAACTATTTTTGTGACAAATGTTTTTATACGTGGACTTGTGTCCAGAATATATACACTTCTCTTTCAATTCTATGTACTCTGTCTTGTTTGAATTTTTATAATGATAAACCACATGTATGCCCAGTCACAATTTAAATAAGGAAATAAATAAGAAAAAAAAGAATAAAGAACCCCACACTCTAATATCTTTTATATCTTCCTTTGCTACCATTGAAGAGCAAATTGAGAAACATACTACTATCCACCCTTCCTTTGCTTGGACACGTAAAGAAAAGTCTTTATGAAGACTGAGGAAGTGAATTTAACTAACAATTAAAGAGATAAAATATGGGAGTAATATGTCACTTCCAAAATAACAAAAGAAGAAATTGGCACACATTGTACATTTTTTCTAAAAATTATTTGGAGCAATTTGGGCAAAATGAAAATGATCAAAGAAGAGGTGAAAATATGGTGAATTATAATAAATAGTTGTTGAAAACCCACAGAGGATGGTAAAATTAAAAATGAGTTGAGTGTGCTCATGATCTCATCTCTTTGGTGCTCTGGCCATCACTGAGGCTCTAAAACATCCTGGTAAATGAGAGCAGCATGTACTAACCAGTTTGGTTTAGAGTGGTTTTCTCCTACTCATTTTAGTGAAAAACCATTGAAATATAGCTTTGGAATGCACTGGTATTTTCCAGGCCATAGTTAGAGAAGAAACTGAAAGTCACAAGTCCCCGAGAAGTTCTTGCATCAACTCCTGATATGTCCATTTTAACTATGATTATTGCCGTTAATCTGCCATTCTAGTGGACTAATACAAGTTTGGTGTGTTGTTATTAATATTTGAATTGGTTCTGCAGAATGTGTTTTGAGTTAAGTGTTATTATAGTCCCTCCTTTCCTACTAAAACTAAAGAGACATAAGGGATTTTCAGGCGCCATTTAACCAGCATTCTTCTAATTAGAAATCACACTACCTCCTTAGAGTTGGTAGTGATTGTAAAACCATGTGTTATTTTCTTAAGAAGATTAGAAAGAAGACAGGACAATTGAGGCTGGGTCATTGCCTGAGTATGACTGTTTCTTTGGTCCTTCACTGCCTCCAATATGATCCCTTAAATTGCTCAAGGAATTCTTACCTCAGGTCCCAAGTCCCACTGACTGACTACCAGCCTCCTCCATTACTACTTTCCTGCTTCTTCTTTTACATTTCACTCAGCCCAAAAATGTTCTTTGTCCCTATATAAAGAATATGAGTGCAGCAGCAAGGAAAATGACAAATGGCCTGGGTAAAAAAGATAATCTTCAAAATGAAACAACCTTGACCCCACATCTCCTCCACAGTTATTACCTTATTTCTCTGCTCCCCTTATCAGCAAAACTCTTAAATTGCTCTTACTCACTTTCTATTTCCTCTCTTCCCATTCTTTCTTGAAACCACATTCAGCCTTCCATCTTCACTCCTGCACCAAACCTCTCTTGTCAAAGCCATCAGTGTCATTCATATTGCCCAGTTCAATGATCAGGTTGTTAGCACCCACAGCCTGTCAGCCATATTTACACCATTGATCACTCTCTTATTTGGTACATCTTCTTCACGTGGCCTTGGGATGGAATTCTCTCTCAGCATTCTCCTCTACCTCACTAGCTGTTCTCTGCTTTGTGGGGTCCTCCTTCCCTACCCAATCTTTAAACTGAGAAGCGCTCCAAGGCCAGTTCTCTGGTTTGTTCAATCTGTCCCGGCTCCCTAGGTGAGCTCACCCTGCCTTTCAAAAGAACACATTGTTAGGAAATAAATGATGGCAAGTTGAACATGTGCAGGAGTTTGGGGTGACTCACAGCCCGAGGAAGGAAACTTAACTCCTACTCTAAAAGGCAAGGACACAAAATAAACCAGTAAGTCATGTTAAAGAGCTAACAATGTAGTTCCCTCCAAACTGCAGAGTTTTTGCTAATTTCACTAGAAGCAGTTAAAAAGATGAATCAGGCATACATCCTACCCTCCAGAAGTGTATGATCTGCTGGGGGAATGGGGGGGGTGCGAGGAGGAGGATGGAAAATAGTTACAAAGTAGGAACAAAATGGTGTCACTAGAGAAATGATAATTACGAGTTATGGGAGCTCAGATAAGCAGAACAGCTTTTAAAGCTCTATGAAACTGTATTATTTCTGATTATTTTTACTGCATACTTTCAAAATAACTACATTTCCTAATTGCCTCTATTATCAAATTGAAAATTCTAAAGTTTTCTGTCCCTTATTCATGCTATTCTTATACTCAATCTTATAATCAGAGTTGGAAGGCCTTTTAATTGAGAACTGTTCTTTCCAGCAAAACTCAAGAACCTAAGAAAAACATAACTATGGATTACTATTTGCGGCAAAAAAAAAACTTTATTTAATTTTGTTAAAGAAAAACAGGTCAAAATTGAGAAATAAAGATATGGGACGGAGGGAGAAATATAGAGAGGTTGCCCCAAGCAGCTAGCTAGCAGCTGGCTCAGCTGTCATTCTGAACCCAGGTCTGTCTGATTCAGAGCCCAAACATTTTCAACTTTTTAGCCTGGCCTCAAATTTATTTTTTTAAAGCCTTTATTATTTTATGTATCTGAACTATAAATTTTATATTACACATGTTCTAACTTTCTGTGAGATACCATGTGATTAGCAAAAAAAATTATTTCCTCTGTGATATATTTGGCCAGATCAGAAACAGAAAAATATTTTTTCATTGCTATACAGGGGTACTAAAACCTGAAGATAGTAAAGTATATATTTTTATTTTTTATTGTTTATGCTATTACAGTTGCTCCTGCTTTTCTCCCTTTTCCCATCTCTATCCAGCCCCTCCTGCTCCCCTCTGTCAGTCAATCCCCATATCATTGTCCATAACCATGGGTTCGAATTTAAATGCACATTTAAACTGATTATATAAGGGGGGCAAGGTACCAGTGGAGGAAAAAAAACATCCAATTTACAATAAAGAGGAGATTGTTGGTGGAGCAATTTCCCTGGAAGAACTAGAGAAACTCAAGACATCCAAAAGTGGTGAATCTACAGCAAACACTGTAAAAGTATAATGGAAACAGAGAGAGAGTATGTTTCTCATTTAAACTGCAGGAAGATGCTAATTGTCTTTAAGACAATCGCCCTATTTTTGGTCTTTAGTAAAATCATTATTATTTTCTTTTATTTTCGATACCTAAAGGATAAATGACACCTATTTCCCCTCTTTTCACCCTGTGGGCAGGAGAAATTAAATCCTGAGCTATATTACACCCACACTAGAGATTTTGATTTTTGCCCCCTGACCTCCCATCCCCACTCCACCCAGAAACACTCACCACTTTCACTCCTGTTCCACACACACCTTGCTTGCTCTTACTCTCATCTTTTGATGAAATCATTTTGATATATCTGTAAGTCCTAATCCACATCAGTCTATGTCCCTTCGTAAAACTGCTGAAACACCAGTTTTTCTTTAAAGTTCCTGGACCTAATCCCATAGAGTCTAATCAGAGGATTTGATCAGCGTTCTAACCAGCAGCCATTAGCTGTGGCTATCTCTATGGTGAATTGTGATTATCTTGTGAATATACATTTATATTTAACTTTACTTTTTAAAAATTCCTTACAGCTATGCATTTAATAAATGTCTCTCACCTCATTGACTACCCAGCTTACTCACAGCTATCCAATAGATAGATTAGATGATAGATAGATAGATAGATAGATAGCACAAATATTAACCAAAACTAAACTCATTTTTTAAAATGCAGAGATCTTTGAGCTTCGTGATGATACTGTTTCACAGTCGGTTTACTGCATTACTCTGAGAACAATTTGTCATAAACATCAAAGTAACATGATATGCTTTTTTCCTCTTTTCTCCAAAGTACACAGTGGGATATATAAAATGTCAAATAATTAGACAAAATTGGACAATCCCACTGAGACACTAAAATATCTCCAGAGTTGAATATTTGCTATGAAACTATAAAATCTTGTTTGAAGCCTGCTTATTATAAACAATATAATTTCTTAATGTAATGGTCCCAAAATTTTTGAAGCATGACATAATGCGAATATGTTTCCAAATGTTAAAAAAAAAGCCTTTTATACATAAGTGTGTATCGTGTATAAAGAAGAATAAATATAAATAAGAAAAGATGGACTAAATTTGGTAATGTCTTCATCAGAAAGAGTTTTGGAACTTAAAAGAAAAGTATCCTTTGAGGAATAATGTAAAAATGAAGTTTACATTCAGAGCAGAAAAAAATTGTAGCAAAATTGTGTAAAAAGATGTATGAATACCAAAATATTACCATGCTTTCCAGGAAGAAGAATATGACTTTTCATGTCTTAACCAGTAGCATATTGTTTTACAGGAACCCTCCATTCAGAAGAAATGCTGTGGCACTTCCCTCTACCCACCCAGAGTGGAACACAAGAGACTACATAGCTGAAGAAATTACAGCCTTCTTACAATGAGAGGCATTCAAGTCTAAGAAGTTTCCAGCTGAAGGAAAATAACCAACAGCTCCTCCACAGTGTAGACTGGAACGGGGAAAACATGAACATCACTAACTGTACTGCAGAAGCCAGTGTGGCTGTGAGAGCCAAGACCATCACTGAGAAGATGCTCATTTCCATGACTCTTGTGATCATCACCACCCTGACCATGTTGCTAAACTTGGCCGTGATTATGGCCATCTGTACCACCAAGAAGCTTCACCAACCTGCCAACTACCTGATCTGTTCTCTGGCCGTGACAGACCTCCTGGTGGCAGTGCTAGTCATGCCCTTGAGCATCATGTACATTGTCATGGACAGCTGGAAACTAGGGTACTTCATCTGTGAGGTGTGGCTGAGCGTGGACATGACCTGCTGCACCTGCTCCATCCTCCATCTCTGTGTGATTGCCCTGGACAGGTACTGGGCCATCACCAATGCTATTGAGTATGCCAGGAAGAGGACCGTCAAGAGGGCAGGACTGATGATCCTCACCGTCTGGACTATCTCCATCTTCATCTCCATGCCTCCTCTGTTCTGGAGAAGCCACCGGCAACCCAGCCCACCCCCTAGTCAGTGTGCCATCCAGCATGACCATGTCATCTACACCATCTACTCCACTCTTGGGGCATTTTATATCCCCCTGACTTTGATACTGATTCTCTATTACCGGATTTACCATGCAGCCAAGAGCCTTTACCAGAAAAGAGGGTCAAGCCGGCACTTAAGCAACAGAAGCACAGATAGCCAAAATTCATTTGCGAATTGTAAACTTACACAGACTTTTTGTGTGTCTGACTTCTCCACCTCAGATCCTACCACAGAGTTTGAAAAGATCCACACGTCCATCAGGATCCCTCCCTTTGACGGTGATCTAGATCACCCAGGAGAACGCCAGCAGATCTCTAGCACCAGGGAGCGCAAGGCAGCACGCATCCTGGGACTGATTTTGGGTGCATTCATTTTGTCATGGCTGCCGTTTTTCATCAAAGAGTTGATTGTAGGTCTGAGCATCTATACTGTGTCCTCTGAAGTGGCCGACTTTTTGACATGGCTTGGTTATGTTAATTCTCTGATCAACCCTCTGCTCTATACAAGTTTTAATGAAGACTTTAAGCTGGCTTTTAAAAAGCTCATTAGGTGCCGAGAACATACTTAGGTTGTGAAAAACCAAAAGGCATGATTTTGACCAGCCTCATGAATGGACATGGGTAAGAGGTACAACATCTTAATTCTTGAACATAGTTGGTTCAGGAGAGTTTGTAAGTATGTGTGGTCTTGTTTTTTGTTTGTTTTGTTCTGTTTGAGGCTTGTTATTTGATGTGCTGTTTGCTACTTCTGGTCTTGTTTGTGGTATATCAAATAAATATTGTCATGCAAAACCAGATATTTTATAGAAGTAATAATAAAGTGAATGAGTAAATGCTTTTTATTATTTTGGCCATTTCAGCTCACCCTGAAATTAAAGAATGCCAAAATAAATCTTCATTTACAGAATTTCTTTTTTTAGGTTTTTATGTAACATTTATTTTTTAAAAGTTAACAAGTGCATTAATAGGAAACTGAAAAACACAAGAAGCAAAGAACAAAGTCATCCATAACCACAAGCAGTCTACAGTTTGACATGTCCTCAGTCCCCTGTGTATCTATCTACACAACTAAGCTTCCATTTTATGTAATTAGGATCATAAGTTATAAATCATGCTTTTTCACACATCATGAATATTTACCATTTCAAAGTCTCCAAACTATGAGTATTCTGATAACCAAGAATACACTACACCAACTCAATGTGAAAGACAAAAAGTGTAATCCTGGCTTTCTCGGTGACAAAAAATTTCATAAAGGACAAAAACAGCAACAGACAAAGATAAAGATATTGGCAAAGTTGCAATTAGATAAAGATATTGGCAAAGAATTTCTTATTACTTATAAACCAAATGTCTGAATACTTACCCTCGTGTGGCATTAAATCCAAGGTTACAGCTCCAAACACTTACAAATTCCAAGGGGTATTGCATGACTACAGAAAGTGTTAAAAAAGTGATGTGCTGCCATCTACTGCTTGCAGACGTGAGCTAAAATCATTTACTCTGACTACTAGCTCACTCCTTTCAGGGGCAAATAGTACAGATGGCATGCCTTTCCTGTTCACGATTACATAAGCTTCCTCATTCCCTAAGAAGAACCTGGGATAAATACACTGGCACTTTCCTAGGCCTGTGATTATGAATATGAAACATAAGCAAATAAGAAATAATCTAAACTTACTGTGGTCAATGTGTTGCTACATTACCTGAAAGACACTTGGGGTCTCCTCCCATTCTAAGAAGTGTCCCAGCTAAGCCTCAAACACACTCTCTCACTCTACCAGGATTAAAGTGAGAGTACATGTCAAATTTTAAAGTAGCTAAATGGGACACAGTGATTAAATAAAGAAATATATTACCTGAAGAACTTTTTTGGAGAATATTACTCATTAAGTTACCAAGTGTGGAATTGAAAAAATTAAAAGCTGAAGATCTATGTTTACAGCAAAGGCCACCCAGCAGGAAATGAGCATGGAATTGTGCCTCCTGGAATCTCTGTAGCACCCATGCCCTAGAGCCAGGAGGCTGCACGTAGGACCCGAGGCCACACTGTGGCCTGACTCAGCCTCCACTGGCCAGGAGTGACCACTGTAGGTGACATGGAGGAGATCACCACTAAATCGAGAGTGATGACAGAAAGGACTGAAAGTCTGTAAATGTTTGTATACTCCTAAGGAAATGATTGTTTTAAACCTCTGCTCTTTATTTTTCACCCACAGTTCCTCATCTCTTCAGTCCTCACAGATCATTGCTTCTCTTAGTTTACTGAGAAGACATTGATTTGCCCCCTCTCCACCTCCATGTCTTAGCCTAATTAAGTCTACCCCCCCTCATCTTCTCTTGCTCCTTTCTTCTCTCTCTCTTCACCCCTTTCTTTCTCCCTCCCACCCCTTCTTCCTCTACCCAATATTCTGTAGTCTAACCTATTAATTTGCTCCAGTCTCTTGGACACCAGAGTAGACTTCCTGTGGCCCTACTTCCCCCTCAAGCTCCTGCTTCATCTCTCCCCTAAATCTTCCACCTAAGTTTCTCCAATCATCAATCCACTCATTCTGCTCCACTTCCACTGAATTTTCTGCTCTATGCCATCTGAATATGCCCCTCCCAGCCCTTTCAAAGCAGATCTCCCAAAGTCATCAGTGACTTGCCAATAAACAATTCTAGTAGTCTTCCCCCTGAGCTTATCTACGTCCCATACTCTCACCGATTGAAAGAGCTAGCCATTTCTTTCTTGTTGAAGCTTACACCTTCCAGGATATTTTACTATCCTGGTTCTCCCACTACCTCCTCATTCTTTGTCTTCCTTTTCAAGGCTTTTTCCTCAGCTCTCACCTCCTGTATATTTGTGCTCCATCCCAACCTCCATCATTTCAACAATTAGTTCTGTGCCTGTGGCTCTTCAATGTGTGTCTTTAATTCTGATTCCTCTCTTCCTCACACTCCAGATCCATGAATTAGGTCTGGTGAATATCTCCCTATAATGACTCAGTCAGTGCCTCCAATAGTCTTTCTAAACTGAACTCATGCTGACTTTCCCACACTCAGACCTCCTCCCTCCACCTGAGTCTCAGATAACAGGACTACCATGCTTTTCATCATTCATATTAGATAAATACAATTCTTTCTCTTTGTGGCTTGTCTCTCACATCCAGATAGTCTTCACTTCTTGTCCATTTACCTCTATAGAAATGTTTGTATATACCCTGTTCTTTTCAAATATTTTGGTTCTCTCACCTGGACTAATCTTTTTATCTGATCCACCTACCTGTGGACTCAACCTGCAACTCTGCCCCTGTACACCTGCCAGATATATCTTCCTAGAACAGTTGTTCTCAGAGTGGCATCTCCAGACTAGCAGTATTAGCACCACCAGAGAATTTGTTAAAAACGGAAAGTCTAGGATCCCACCAAAGACCTACTTCATCAGAAGTTCTGAGAGTAGGGTGCTGCATCAATCTCTGTTTCAACAAACCTTCCAGGAGATTCTGCTGCATGCTAAAGTTTAAGAATCAATATCCTAATGTGTACCATTGATTTTTAATTGCAGTGCTCAAAATCCTCTACTATTTTTCCATCAGTATAAAATGAATTTAGATTCCTTAGTATACTATTCAAGGCTCCTTTACTATGTAGCCTCAGACTCCAGCCATGTCTGGATATTTCCTTATTTGCTGAGCTCCCCTAATATTTGTTCCCACTGCTTCAGAAACCTGACCCTATGGATTCTTACCTTCTTCCACAAATCCTTCATCATGTAATTCACATGCAGCCTCTTCTGTCAAGTCTTCCTGAGATTCCCCTCTCTCCTTTGTGACTATGAAAGTCTCCTCTCCTTGCTCTCCCCTCCCATAAAACCTCATTTGTGTCTCTGTTACTCTATACATCCTATCCTATAGTGCATTTGTTTGTGTGTTTCTGCTGTATGCCCTAGTAGATTGTGAGCCCCTTGAGGGCAGAAACTGTGTTTGTTTCCTCTCTGTATCCCAGGGCCTCCTACTCTGTGTTACACACAGTAGGCACTCAATAAATGTCTGTTAATGTGAAAATTATGTGCCTGGAAGAGAAAAACATAAATGTGCTATCTTCTCTCAGTGAAAAAAACAAACTTCTAAAATCTCATGGTGTAATACTGACTCCCCTTTCCCCCAAATTCCCAGATTTTTCCCCAAAAATGTGAAAAAATGTTTTCACATGGAAAGGAAATGGACTTTTCATTGAATATAAATGAATGTCCTATATTTGTTAAGATTCAGACTAAGCTACTGTTAAAGAAGAGATCCCCAAATATAGGGGCTCAAACCAGATAGTTTCTATCTCTCTCACATGAGAGTCAAGAGATAGGAGGACATCCCAGAGTGAGTAGGAGACTCTGCTCCATGAAGCCATTCAAGCTCTTGAGTTCCTTCCATCTGTGGTTTTGCCTTCCCTCAGCGCTCCCCATTATACCCACGTTCCAGTCCATAGAAAGGGAGAAAAGTAGAGAGCAAATATTTCCCTTTTAAAGAGGTTGTACATATCACTTCTACTTGTATTCTATTGGCAATAGCTTGCTCACCTGGCCACATCAAGTTGTAAGGAAAACTAGGAAAGTAAAGCTCTAGCTAGGCAGCCATGTGCCTTGCCAAAAATGAGAGCCTTATAACAAAAGGAAGAGGGAAAGGATGGATAGAAGGGAACAATGAACAGTCTCTGCCACAAGAGGACATTGGTTTCTGCATGTGCTATTCAAATAGTACTGGGCAAGTCAAATGATTGCCCAGCTGGTGGTGAGCTAGGTATAAGGATGTTGAGATTTAAACTTCAGGGGATTTGACTGAGATTGTGCATTGGCTGAAAACCCAGTATTTATCATGACAATAATATCTATACTATCTAGAAATTATATGAGGAACTCAACTTGCTTTTCCATCACCCTCCACATATTATCTTGGAAATTATAAGAGTTTTAAAATTAAAAAAAAAGGAGATGCATAACTAATTTTCACTTACAACCTCTTTCCTATTTACTAGGTAATTTCCAATCAAAGCCATTTCTCTCACACCTATCTCTGCCTTTAATAGAGAAGAATCTGTATAGATTTATTTTATAAATCAAACCTAATGAAAAAAAGTCTGTTGTTTGGCTTACTCGTTTAACCAATAGTGCTGGCTGCCACTATTGCCCCCTTGAGAGAAGTAACAGAACTGCTTGATATAGTCAGTTTTTCCAGTATAAACATTAGCAGATTAAAACTAAACCCCAGAGGTGACATTTCCATTATCTTCATTAACTAATAAATTAGGACTTCATGGTTTGTATACTTAGTGAAAGAATTCTTGGACATAAGTCATTCCCTTGGAAACCTGGTAGATGCTTTGATTTTAATTGGTGGCAATAAGAACCCCTATTAGTATTGCTGCCACTACCTGCTTTGGATAACTGTATGGGCCTCCTATACGTAATGAACTTCAGTTTACAAACTCGGATAATTATACACAAGGTAAGTTCCAGAGCAAGGTCCAACAACTGTGCTGGTCACCAGCACATGGGATTTTAGTTTCAACCATCACACTAGTCTTAGTCTGCTAATGTGTGTTTGCTGTGTTTGCTTAGTTTTTAAGGTCTTCTACAACAAATTCAAACTTCAGTACAGAAAGCATTTGCAAAAGTAAGTGACAGCTCAGAAAAGTTACTGAAAGGAAGTTTATGACCACAATAGAAATACAAGTAAAGATAATTTTCAATTAAAAGTGCTGATAAATATGGTGACCACTGTATATAGGAATGTAATCACATTTCAGTTTTCAAAAACCACCATACACTACATGTGAAAAAGTATTCTGCCAAATTACCAACTATAATTAGCAGGAAATAAGGAAAAATTATTAACAAGATGAGAAAATGTCTGATCATTACACAGTGTTTGGAAATATTTGTGGGCGTGTTTAGTTATCCCAGTAGAGAGCATTAATGGAATTTTGTGGAAGGAGACAAGGAGGCTAAGTCCTGCAATAAAAAGGGAAGCTAGTCCCACTCAATTGAGAATTGTACCACCCAAAATACCAATATCACCACCTGCTGAGAAATTCAAGAGTATCAGTGTCAATCTGGGATGCTCAGAAGCTTAATGTTAATTCAGGTATCAGCTAGGGTTGACTTAAGAAATTAAAGTCTGAGCTTGTTGAAAGTGCTGCTTATGTTGCTTCAGGAAAGTAGTCTGTTAGCTTCCTGGAAGCTCTTAGTACCTAGTATAAAGAGTGATGCAGAATGGCATTCAATTCATGTCATTTATGTCTGTTGGATTTAATTGAAATGAACATATTGATTATAGACTTTAAGAAATTTAGGAGCAGAACTATGTGGTGGTTAAGGAGGGTACCTTCTCATATGGAAGTGAAGTTGTCAAATATTTAACATTTTTAAATGAAAGAGGGGCATCAGGACAATGATGACACAAAAGAAACAGCAACAGAAGGAGTTGAAAAGTATCAACAGAGTTTTAGGCCATCAAAAAACATTGATTACCCACTTGCTATGAGTTTGAGTGGACTATGAAAAATTTTAGTTGAAAAAGAAAAACAGGTATAAGAACAATGATATGAAGAAAGCAAGACTAGAGCAATGGAAGGGCAAAGGCTGAGAGACCAGATTGGTGGTGGTTTTGAACCCACACACACAAAGTGAGCATCTGTTCTAAGTTTGGCATCAAATCAGGGACTGGGATCTCTGTAGGGAAAGGAGGAGGGAAGAGGGCAGATAGTCAAGGTGAAAAACTGCGAGACCCAGATCCTCAGAGGAGATTTGTAGAATGATGATTATATTTATTTTCTGTTTGTATCAAACAGCATTTTAGAGGGAATTGTCTTTGCTTAAGAGGGTGAGGAGAAAGGAGGCAGAGGGAGCATTGTGCACATGTGAACCTTTGGGGAAATGAAGGTGTCGCCAGAAACTCTGAAGAATGGGGCAAAATGGACACAAGTCCATTTTTGGACTTCTTCGAAGAAAATATGTAATAAACATGGACACAAGAAATAAGGTCATATGAACATGTTTTTCCAGTTTTTTTTGTTATCAAACAGTCCTATATCAAAGTTCATTAAAGAAAAACTAGTTTGAAGATATCCAAAGGAATGATTATGGCAACACTTCTCTAAGGAAAATTTAGACTCATAAGCAGCCTAACAATAATAAGCAGACCAGTGACTCCAAGTGGCTCTGGTTCTTAGTTGAGTACTCAGTAAAACAGGGGATTGGTAAATAAATAAATCAATTACTCAGTTAAGCCATCAATCCTGAGTTAGAAGTTGGTACGCAAAGAACAACAACTTGGATACATAACAGAAATATTTATGAAGTCAGTAAGAAAGATGTTAATAAAATATGCATCCAAAGGTATGTAAAAGTACTTATATGAAAAGCTGAAGCTGCAAGCTAAACCACAGACCATCCTATCTTTCTGTACTTTGGTGAGCAGGAACAGAGAAGAGGTGTTTTATAGAGAACACTAAGAATAACCATAATGCAAATGATTTTCACATTTAAATGTTTGAGCAGCATGTACTTTTTGCCTAATAACTTTACCTGATTACTTCTTGTTTATCAGTTTCTCACTAATGAAAAACTAAGGCCTGACTTCCCTTTCTAATCACACACATGTACATAGAAGCAAAAACAATGTTTTCAACCCCCACTAATGAAAACAAAAGAGAGAATATGAGCACAGGAAAGCAAAGAACAGGATATGAGGGTCTCAGCCTCATTGGTGATACTTAACAAGAAATCATGGTCAGAGTTTCCAAAATACCGGGGGGTGGGGGGGGGGGGGTTGTCTAGCACAAATAATGCCCCTTTTTATTACAAAATCATAAGCTTGTAATTCTGTAACAGAACGAGCACAGATTCAAGCACACAATATGACATTTTAGGTGAAATGTTCAAATTGCTGCCCATCTTGTGTGAGACACTTGTGTACCCTACCAACCACACCAAAGCAAGCCTTACTTCTGCTGGACCCTGTATGTCTATACTGAAGAGATCATGCCTTAGAATGGCTGCCTGCCCACAGACTCCTCCTAAATGGATTATCAGGTGCCCCCTGCTGAGAAAAACAACTCTGGGTGGTTTTTTAAATATAATCTACCATGTAATACCATTTGACACCATATCTCTCTCTTTCTCTCTCTCACACACACACACCATCCTTCCGTATCTGCAGCTGATCTCATGGTCCAAGAACAGCCAGATCTATAGGTTGGCTTATGCTATGAGATGGTCTGGTACAAAAGCTCCCTGCAAACAGAAGGTGATTAGTTACAATGAGGACATTCTCATTGCTCAAGAATTTGTACAAAAAATATAGGAAGAGCCCTGGCTGGTGTGGCTCAGTTGATTGGAGTATCATTCTGTAGACTGAAGGGTCATGGGCTCAATTCCTGGTCAGGCAGGGCACATACCCAGGCTGTAGGTTCAATTCCCAGTCTGGCATGTACAAGAAGGCAACCAATCAATGTTTCTTTCTCACATCAATGTCTCTCTCTGTTTCTCTCTCTCTCTCTCTCTCTCTCTCTCTCTCTCTCTCTCTCTCTTTCTCTCTCTCTCTCTGTCTCAGTCTCTCTCTGTCTCTGTCTCTGTCTCTCTCTAAAAACAATGAGAAAATATCCTTGGGTGAGGATTAAATAAATAAATAAAAATCTATGAAGAAACAGTCCAATGTCTCTGGAATCAGAAGTAGAAAGGAAAGCAAAGTGAGGCTGAAACAAAAAGAGCAGCTGACCTGGGTTAGTTTCTCAGCAGCAGGAGTTGAGCAGAAGAACAGTGTCTCCTGTCCTCTGGAGCTGCTTCTTACAATCCCATATGGCCTTCTGGTTCCCAAACTATGCTCTAAATCCTTGAGGTTTAGCTATAAGAATATTCCAGAAACTCATTTGTCTCTTATTCCAACAGTCACCATTACAGTGAATCACCACCACTTGACATATCCTGCAATGTTCTTTCTTCTAACCAAAGGAGCCCTAACACACAGAGCCCCTCAGTGTCTGAGCTGTGAGCCTCTGAAAAGGCATGCTGGCTCCATTTGGACAGTAAGTGCTGTTGGACTAGATTCAAGTTTTTTCATTTCCACTAACCTTTCTAGTGTGGAAATCTGCATAGTTTCTATTACTATCTGATACCCTTTTGTTCCCTTCAAGAAACTAAATTTCTCCATTTAGTTTTTACTCCATGGACTTCAATTCCATCTATCATAGGTTGTTTTTTGTTGTCATCGTTGTTTTGGAGGTGGTTGTTCTTTGTTGTTCTTGGTTGTGGAAAGGAAGAAGGGCATGGTAGGAGTGACAATGGGAAGAGGAATCAAAGTACTGTCTCAGTTTGTTCAGGAAGCTATAGCAAAATACCATAGGTAAGTTGGCTTATAAACAACAGGAATTTATCCCTCACAGTTTTGGAGGCAAGAGTTTTGAGCTCAGGTTGCCAGGCTGGTCAGGTTCTGGTGAGAGGCCTTTTGTGGGCTGCAGACCACTGACTTCTCCTTGAATCCTCACAAGGAAGCAAGCTCTCTCGTGATTCTTAAAAGGACACTAATGCCATTCATGAGGACTCCACCATCATCACTTCATCTCATTGAAATTACCTCCTGAAGACCCTACCTCCCAATACCATTGCATTGGGAGGAGGGGGTTTCGACATGAATTTTGGTGAGATGCAATAGTCAGTGCGTGACAAGCGCTAACAAGCATCTCTGCATGATTTGTGGACCAGGCTTTGCCAGAGCTGCCTGCAGCCTCTCTGAGTATTCTGAGGGCTTTGGGGAGCAGAGTCATGACATTAACAACCACTAAGCACTCCACCAGGTTTAGCTCAGTCACAGCCATCCTGGGGGATAGAATGACCTCCTTTAATCCAATAAAAGTGTTGTAGAAATTAATATACTCTAGAAAATGGGCATATTTCCAGTGAGATGAGCCTTTTTTAATAAAAACAAACACAAAAAAATACTAAAATCCAGCAGAGGGGCTGGAGGAAAACTACTAAAAAAATTTTCTTGGAGATAAAGTTCCATTTAATCAACAAATATTTCTTAACATCTGTGTGTCAAGCTTTACAACATATTGTGTTGTGAGACAGACTCAATCCTTAAGAAAAACATGGTATATCAAAATTGAAAGCCAAGTAAACAAGTAAGCGAATGCAACAGAGTGTAATGTATTGCATAACAGTGATACATACAATGAGCTATGTAAGTGAAGAAGAAGAAACACACAGCTCTGTGGGTGACGGGGAGAGGAGCTTTCACTGAAAATTTGAACTGGAATGTGATGTAAGAGTTCACTAAGCTGACAATTTATTCAAATAAACAGCATGAACAAAGGCCTGGAGATTCAGAGATCCAAATGGTGTTCAGGGAACGAGAAGTGGCCTGTGGTAGCCAAAGTGTGGGGTAGGAAGGACAGTGGCAGGAGCAGAGGCTGGCTGGGCAGGCATGTCCATGACGGGCCAACTGCCTCACTAAGGACATTGCATCTTATCCTACAGGCAGTAGAAAACTGCCCAAGGAGTTTATCCAAAAGAGAACATGACCAGACCTGCAGTTTTAACAGCATCCTTGAACAAAAGAGGATAAAAGAATGAAGACCAAGTAGACAGGTGCTGGAATAAGCCAGAGAGCAAGAAGGGAGAGTTTGTATTAAGAAGAAAAGGAAAGTGAGAGGAAAGAGAAGGTGGGGAGATTTTAGACTTTAGAGATAAAAGTGGAAGGCAGACAAATCAGTTGATTTAACTGATATGTGACCTTTTAAAGGGAAAGAAAGTGAAGTTTCAGACTGCTAGGGGGAACATGGAGTAATCTCAGCAGCAGATCATAAACTCACAATTTGAGAATACAGTAGACTAGAGCAAGAGCCACCTTTTTAGACAAATAAACC
This sequence comes from Phyllostomus discolor, assembly GCF_004126475.2. Lineage (NCBI taxonomy): Eukaryota > Metazoa > Chordata > Mammalia > Chiroptera > Phyllostomidae > Phyllostomus > Phyllostomus discolor. The sequence continues at coordinate 149,046,112 of NC_040906.2, forward strand.
AATGCTTTCTCTCCATTAGACTGTCTCCCCTTGATCAATCACAGTCAGCTGGACAGAAAATCTTTTCTAGGAAATAACAATAGAATCAGAAGTATTAATTCCACACTTCATTTGTCTCCACTATTAGCAATACTCTTGCATCAAACCCTTCTAAACACATTGGTTACTTAATAACTCAGTTAAGCAAACAACTTGCTCCAGCAGATATTCATTCATTTATCATTCAACAAACATTTACTGAGCACCTGCTATCTGCCAGGAATTATGCTAGGTCCTAGATATTCAATGGTGAAATACACCATACAGTCTCCTTGCCTAACTTAAATTTCAGTCTAATTAAAAACAGATCATTTAAGTGGCATTTTCAATGCAGCATGTTAAAAGACAGTAAAGGGTGCTATTTCTCATATTTCTGATTTGGGAAGTCTGGAGTAAGACCTGAGATTGTACATTTCTAACAAATTCCCAGGTGAGGTTGCTGTTCCTCATCTAGGGACCATACTCTCAGTTACATAGGATCATGTAACTCTGTCTAGAGACTGGTCATCCAAACCCATTCAAAAAAAGTTGAGACTTAACTCTGGCAGGCTGAAAATAATATGGAGCATGAAGTAAGACAAACTAGACTTAAGTATTCATTTATTATTGAGTGACATTGGCAAAAGTTGTTTAATCTCTTGAAGCCACACTTTTTCCATCCATAAAAACAGGTGAAATATTTATTTCTTAGGTGTTGTGAGACTTAAATGACACAAACTCAGAAAGGTGCTTTAGTGGACTGCAAACAAAGGTGGGGATAGAAAGTGAAATGAGAAAACCTCTAAAACTGTATAAGGAAGTGAGATGAGGGTTCTTTTTGATAAATGATGCTAAGAAATCAAACACACAATGTCCAGAAACTGTATGGTACTTTCAACGCAAGTTCTGATTTGATCAAGGGAGCCCCCCAGTGGCTGATAGAAAGGACGCATCTAAATTCTCCTGTTTACATAGGCGTTCCCAGGTGAATGAAGACTCATTGTCACATTATAATCTAAGTAGAATAGACCGTGGAGAGTATTTCCTCATCTCCCACATTTAAGACAAGAGAAAACTAAAGCACAAAGAGCTTCTATATACATATTCTGAAAGTTAGAAATCAGGCTATTTATTTTGAAAATTAACCCCTTATATTTTTCCTAGGAATATCAAAATTCAAAAATTTCCATTTCAACATAAGTAAAAGCTACTTTTATTTTCAAAATATATATCTAAAGCATGTGTATAATCACTGAGATCTGAAATTATCACTCAGCAATGTAACCCTGGTGCTTTAAACACATTTACATCATGAAATTATTTTACTTTAGTATAGATGTTCTGGCTGAAACTGTCCTACAATTAAAATACCAATATTTTTGTCTTATCAAAACCTGTACTTGTGACTATTCCTTTATGCCCTCTACTGGCCATAATATTATTATCCAATGTACAATATAAAATATTTCTGTGTGGCCTACTCATCTACTTCATAATTTGTGTGAACACTAGAAAGATTAACTTGGAGATAAAATAAGTAAATAAAATACTAAAGAAATTTACAAAATTTAGGAATGCATCAAAAACATTTAGGCAATGAAATAAACCCAAGACAAATTATTACTGGGGTAAATATTTGGGATGTTAAAAGATTATGATGTCAACTAGTTTCACCTAATATTTGGTCTACAAAATACAGCATCCAGTACAAATAATGCCCCTTTTTTATGTCAAAATCTTTTATTAGAAAATCATAAGCATGTAATTCTGTAACATAACAATATCACACTCAAGTACACCATATGACATCTTAGGCAAAATGTTCAAATTAAAACTATAAATTATTACACCCATATTATTACCCTACCAACCACACTCAAGCAGACCTTACTTTTCTGCCAGACCCTGTATAATAACTAGGCTGTGAATTTTGTTCTTAATTTTAAAATTTCCAACTGCACCAGATTCTATAAGAATGGTCTTTTTATAATATATTACTAAATTTGATGCTGGAAAACAGAAATGTTACAATTAAATTACCACATGTTGAGAGATGCTAAGTTTAGTAGAGGCGACAGAAACGTGTGAGTGAATACAGTAACCAGTCAGATGGTCTTAAGACTAAAATAAGCCTAACTAAGATATATCCCTGGTTTCCACACAGTTTTATACTTACAAACATGCCCACATGCACTCATGTGCGCATATACACACCCCCTGCACAGCATTAAATTATACTTTTGATCCAAAGAAAAATCACAACCCCTAAAATAAACCAAACTATGATCAGTTAAAGCCAAAACAAATCAAATCCCTTATGATCCCCCATGACTCCTCTCCACCACCGACCACATCATCTCTCCCCACTCATAGCTAAGCCTGTTGATACATTCCCACGTGGAGCCCCAGTGACGTCTGCCTCCTTAACAACAGTTGTGGAGGCCCACCCTGTAGTCCTGTTCAGTGACTTAAGAGGAGGCCTATGTTGTTCTCTGGGTCATCTTTGCTGCCAGTCGTACTTGAGGCCTTACATTCCCTGATGTAGAAACTTTCTTGACCCTGTGAACCCCAATTCCTAGTTCCAGGCTCCTCTTTTAGTTCCTCCCTGCCCCCCACATCCCAGCCCAGCGTCCGTATTCATTTCTAGGGCATAATAAAATACCACAGGCTGTGTGACTTAAACAACAGAGTTATTTCTCACAGCTCTGAAAGCTGGTGTCCAAGATCAAGGTGTCAGCGAGTTTGGTTTCTCCTGAGGCTACTCTCCTTGGCTTGTCTTCTTCCTGTGTCCTGATATGGTCTTTCCCTGGTGTGTCCCTGTGTGTGCAAATTTCCTCTTCTATAAAGCTACAGGTCAAAGTGGATTAGGGTCTACTCTAATTGCCTTATTTTGACTTAATCTCCTCCTTTTTTTATCTTTACATATTTATTTGAAGTGCCAAGCAAAAAGGTCCTATCACCAAATAAAATCACATTCTAAAGTAGTAGGAGTTAGATCTTCAACATATGAATCTTGGGGGGTAACACAATTTAACCCATAGCAGCAATGAATACCTAATAGGCCTCAGGAAGCAAGGCCTCATGTCCATGAGTGATTGAGGCTCCCCTGCCCTGATGATCTGCCAATAGGTTCAGCCTGTCCTATCTGCCCACGGAAACTGAGGTTCTGATCATTGCTTGACTGGACCAAAACATCTTTTCCCATAAAATCTCATCAACCTTGGTAGCAACTCTGTGGTTTCCACTGACTGTTATATTGGTTTCTCTGGTCTCCTGTCTGGGTCACAGGCGGAATCACAGGTTCATCTACATCATGTTGCTGAAATAGTACTGCTACTTATAATAATAGTAATTAAAATATTTATTTAGTTCTAGTCATGTTTCAAGTACCATGACACGTGTTTCTCATGTACTATAAGGCAAAATAGATGAGTGAAACTATAATTGTCTTTGTTTCACTGATAAGAAAATATCGACTCATAAAAATTAAGTAGCTTGCTCATGGTCACATAACCAGTAAGTAGCAGAGCTGGAGCTCAGGGATTTTTAACCCCAGGCCTCACGCACTACTACACCCTGTCCATTCCCCTGAGTTGTAACCGCTAAGCCATTTACTGCCCTGTCTCCCTCATCACTCATCCCTGGACATTCCCCCAAGTTTCAAAGAGATGAGACAAGAAAAACTTCTTTGGAGACATTCAAAATAAAACTCAAGCACTGGACAGTCACACTTATATAGACTGGGGTAAGAAATACATTTAAAACTGAAAACACTTTGTTGCTGGTGGTAATTTTAAAACATAGTCCCCAAACTATCTTGAGCTTGATGGATTTTCGATTGCTTAAGCCAAAAGAATAGGACAAAATTGTACCCTGACTTCCTAGTCTAGGCCAGAAAAGACCATCAGTTTTCTACCTAGTCCTCTTGGTATGCTCACTCTGGAACAAGTCAGCTGCCATGTGAGAAATCTGCCTACCCTGAGATCACTAGGCTGAGAGTTAAGTCCAGTGCTCCAACTCAGCCCCAGATGAGCTCCCAGCTGACAACTATGAGCTCCCAGCTGCCATGAGAGTGGGCCAGTGTATGTCCAGAAGTTTTGAATCTTCAAATGACTGTGGCCCAGGCTGAGATCCAACTAATGTGTGACACCGCAAACAAAAACAGCCTGCCCCAGCACTTCTTGAAGTATTTGTCCACAAAACTGTAAGCAAATAAAGTGACTTTTGAGCTAGTACATTTTGGGATAATTTCCAATGCAGCAATAATAACCAGAACATTAATCCACTCAATTTTAATATCTCATGTTACTCCAAGTTCCTGACCTTGTCCCCAGTCTGCTAAGCACGGGAAAGCTTTAGCAATCACATTCACCTGTGACACAGATGTGTTAAAGTACATTTCTAACAAAGGCATACAGAAAAGAGGAAGTACATGAACCTGAAAAGAACATATATAAACACACTTCCTAAAATTTAGGCTGAATCATTTTTACTTTTTAAGAAGAAATAAATATTGCTATTCAGAATGTACCATTTATATGATGTGATGAGAATAACATTTTACCTCTGTGATTTTCTTTCCAAAACCCTTTTCCATACTCTAATCAGAAAAGATCCAAATTCAGTAACATCTACAAAATATCTAAGCAATATTCCACAAATGTGCCAAAGTCAGCAAAAACAAATAAAGTCTGAGAAACTGTCACCTTCAAGAGGGACCTAAGGAGACCTAATGGATAATTAAATGTAATGTGGTGTTTGGATGGGATCCTGGGGCAGGAAAAAGGAAACATTAGGTTAAAAACTAAGAAAATGTGCATAAAGCATTGACTTTAGTTAATGTATCATCAGTGTTATATGAATGATATATACATTGGTTGTGACACATGTACCATACTTATATAAAATAGTAGCAATAAAAGCAACAGGATACAGAGTATGTGCAAACTATGTACTAACTTTGCAATTCTTCTGTCATCTAAAACTATGCTAAAATAAAAATTTATTTTAAAAGAATTTTTTAAACTCCTACTGTTCTATCAAATTTTTACTGTTACTTATAAAATTTTAGTTTATTCAATTCATTCATTAATGTGTATATAATTGTAGGTCCAATTAACAATCACACTATCTTAGACGTGACGCAAAAAAAAAATCCCAAATCTAACACTGCACTATCGTGAATGCTTGGCCAAGCTGTACTCTCTGATACGTTCCCTGTAGTGTGGTACTTCATGTAGGCATCTTGGAAGAGCTCTCAGAGTAGATGCCTAAGATAACATATGGTGTGTTTATTATTTATGCTTAACTGCCCCAGTATCATGCTTTGTAATGCTCACAATTATAAAACACATTTTTCTATCTTGATTTTAAGTTGTTGATGGCTTATATTTAGATTTCATCTTGATTCATCTTTTGACATTTCCCTCCCCTTCTCAATTCCATTCATTCTTCTTATAATAGAATGTTAAATAAATGGGACACTTCTTAATCTCAGCTGAAACTAATAGGTGTCTCATATTCTTACCTTCTAAAGAAATGTGCTGCCTGAGACAGGGCACCTGCACAGATTTTATTTCTTTTGACTTCTGGCAAGATGGAGCAATATGTGGACGCATTGGACCTCCATGCACAACCAAGATTAGAATAACAACAATTTACAGCTAGAATAACACCCGGAACTGATAGAGGATTTATCTGAATGGAAGTCAGACAGCCAAGAAGTTGAAGTAGACCTGTACATCCAGACTGGTAGGAGAGGACGAGCCGGGTGGGCACGGAGGTCGGGGAAAACTTGGTGCGAACTCGGCGCGAAAGCCATCCGGGGCGTGCAAGAACGCAGTGGTGGTCCCTGACCAAAAAGAAGATAGAATCAACCAAGCAGGAAAGCATGATGAAATAAGAATTCAAAAAATCGAGGAAAAGCTTAAGAGCATCCAGGACACCTTTAAACGTTCCAATATCCAAATTATAGGGGTACCAGAATCGGAAGGGGAAAAGCAACAGATTGAACACGTATTTGAACAAATAATAAAGGAGAACTTCCCCAATCTGGCAAAGGAAATAGTCTTCCAAGAAATCCAGGAAGCCCAGAGAGCCCCAAAGAAGTTGGACCCAAGAAGAAACACACCAAGGCACATCATAATTACATTAGCCAAGGTAAAAACAAAGCAGAGAATCCTAGAAGCAGTAAGAGATAAGGGGGCAGTAACCTACAAAGGAGTTCCCATCAGACTGTCAGCTGATTTCTCCAAAGAGACCTTACAGGCAAGAAGGGGCTGGAAAGAAATATTTCAAGTCATGAAAGACAAGGACCTACATCCCAGATTGCTCTATCCAGCAAAGCTCTCATTTAGAATGAAAGGGCAGATAAAGTACTTCTCAGATAAGGTGAAGTTAAAGGAGTTCATCATCACCAAGCCCTTATTTTATGAAATGCTAAAGGGACTTATCTAAGAAAAGAAGATAAAGAAAAAACATGTATAGTAAAAGGACAGCAAACTCACAATTATTAACAACCACACCTAAAGCAAAACCAAAAGAAACTAAGCAAACAACTAGAACAGGAACAGAACCACAGAAATGGAGGTCACATGGAGGGTTAGCAGCAGGGGGTGGAAGGAGGAGAGAGGGGGAAAAGGTACAGAGAATAAGTAGCATAGAATGTAGGTTGAAAATAGATAGAAGGAGGGCAAGAATAGTATGGGAAATATAGAAGCTAAAGAACTCGTAAGTATGACACATGGACATGAACTAAAGAGGGGGGAATGTGGGTGGGAGAGGAGGTACAGGGTGGAGGGGAGTGAAGGGGGAAATGGGACAACTGTAATAGCATAATCAATAAAATATATATAAAAAACGAAATGTGCCAAAAACACATACAGGACTGGCTAAGAAGCGTCCAAAAATAAAAATAAAAACTATAATCCTTAGCCCATAACCAGTCTCCAGGATATTGGAAAGAAAGCTAAGAAATTACTTAAGGTCATTGGCAAGGGCTTTGAACAATGCATTCCTATCCCAGTTTCCATTAAAGAAGTGCCATCCCCCACCCCCACACCAACACCACCAGCCAAAGGACAGGGCTTTCGGAAAACTACTCAGAGAGAATGGTGGTGTTTGCTGAGGGGACCAAGACTGGACAATGAGGAGAGGTGCCTGGGGGAGGGTTTACTGAGAAGCAAGTGTGTTACCTTGCCTGGTGCAGCCATGGGAGAGTTGAACCTCTATCCTTCAGGGTTGGGGAGTGCTGGTAGTGGGACCTGTTCTTATCTGGAAAATGTTAAGGTTAGAGGTTAGATGGAGTGGCTTTTGACTGCAGGGGCAGAAGAGAAGGCTGGGGTGCAAGAAAGCTGCACTTGTACCCATAGTGGGCCAAGACAGCATATTTCCGAAGGGCTAGAGTGGACACAGCAGAAGATAGTCTGCCTTGAGTGACTTCTAAGGTCCCCTGCTCCCAGAGCACTGCTAGAGGGGTGAGGTGAGCCTCACAGAAAGAGATTGCACAGCATAGCCAAGAGCACACACTGGATGGGTCAGCCAGGGAGCACCAAGCCAACTTCAGGGAAAGGTTGAAGGCTCTGGCCATGGATGGGGGTGTCTGAAAAATCCATGAAATGCTCCATGAGAGAAAAAAACAGCATTTGGCCATGAGCCACACAGAGAGCACCAATTCCATGTTATAGTTGGACAAGGTAAGGCCAAATTGCCTCTGTTCCAAATGACCAGAACTGACCTTGAAACCACAGTAACTATCCTACTAAAGTACATTTTTTAAAAAACCTGAAAACAATCTGGGTTGTGTGGCTCAATGGATTGAGTACCAGTCTGTGAGCCAAAGAGTCACCAGTTTGAATCCTAGTCAGGGCACATGCCTGGGTTGCAGGCCAGGTTCCCAGTAGGGAGTTCATGAGAAGCAACCACACATTGATGTTTCTCTCCCTCTCTTTCTCCCTCCCTTGCCCTCTATCTAAAAGTAAGCAAATAAAATCACTTTAAAAAACTGAAAACAAGATGTCTTAAAAGGTTCTACTTTAATTAATAGATTTTTCCCCATGGCAAAGAGGTTAAAAATAGGTAGCATTCTGGAAGGAAGGAATGGAGGCATTTTTATTGTTGTTGTTGTTGTTATTATTATTTATGCATCTAGTGGAGAAAATACAGTTTCTGGCAGACCAGCTTTAACCCTAGAGTCACACAAATTGATTTGTAAGGGAATGGAAACCCTGAAAGAGTTCTAGAATACATAGGTGAGAATCACCTTTCAAAATTATATTGATTCTGCCTGGAAACCAACTACTATACAAATACAAATTGTAATGCAGGTTTGTTCAAGATAAAGAGCTTGTTGGCATAGTATCAAACAATGCCCATCAACCAAATGGAAATCTACTTGCTATGCAAAAAGATCTGTCCCTGCTACTGTCAAGAAATCTATCACTCACCAACTTCAGTTAGAGCTCATCCATCAATCTTGTTTTAAGAAGCATATCCACTCCCATCCGTACAAAAGTGTAAATTTCCTCAGGGAAATTATCTCATGAATTTCTCACACATGACCAAAGTTTAGAGTAGTCCTTGGCAAGTTATTGTGAAGAGATTATCCCCTGACACTGGAGAGCTGTATGTACATAATGATGCCAAAGTCAAGATTTGGGACCTGACACTCTTTTAAAGTAATTCTAATAGAAACCTGCATCTCTAGGTACTTCCCATGTCTGCAATTCTGTATGAATAACAAGACAAATTCAGCAGCAGCCCATGTGCCCTAATGTTCTTCATTTTAAGGGTTACCATCTGTATTAATTTGCTAGGGGACAAAGCATAATTGTCCCCTTATGCAAGGGGGATATGTCCCAAGGCCCCAGTGGATACCTGAAACCACCAATAGTACTCAGCTCTATATATACTATGTTTTTTCCTACACATATAACACACCTATGATCAAGTTTAAACTATCCTTGGAGCCACTATGAAGTAAAATAAAGTTTACTTGCACACAAGCACTGTGGTACCAGGGCATTCACCTGGTAACTCAGATGGCTACAAAGCGACTGATGGGCAGGAGGATAAGAGTATGGAGATGCTGGACAAAGGGCTGGTTCACATCCCAGGAGGGACAGTGGGAACGAGATCTCATCACATTCTTCAGAACACTGCACGATTTAAAACTTGTGAATTGTTTATTTCTGGGATTTTTTTCGATTTTATATTTTCAATATGCAGTTGTCCCAAAGTAACTGAAACCTCGGGGAGTGAAACAACAGAGAAGGGGAGGTACTGTGCCACAGACTGGGTGGCGAAAATAGCAGAACTTTATTTTCTCACAGTTCTGGAGTCTGGAAGTCCAAGATCAAAGTGTCAGAAAATTCGGTGTCTGCTGAGGCCTCCCTCCCTGGCTTGGAGATGGCCCCTTCACACTGTCCTCAATGGCTTTTCCACATTTCCCACAACAGGAGCTCCCAGGTATCTCTTCTTCTCCTTAAAAAGACACCAATCCCATCACATTACAGCTCCGCCCTGAATACCTTATTTAACCTTAATTATCTCCCTGAAGGCCCTGTTTCCCAATATAGTTACATTGGGGTTAAGATTTCCACATATGATTTTATTTTTCCAGGAGAGGGAACACAATTTAGTCCATAACATTACCTTTTCTGCAATAACAGCACCCCAACTAATGCTAAGACTGCCTGAGATAGAAATGCCCAATTTAATTCTGTTCTCTAGCTCTTCAGAAGTCTCAGATAACTATTCAATGTGAGTAACGCTTTATTAATTCACATACCACTCATTTGAAGGTGGTATTATTTGACTTCTGCCACTGGTATATAAATAATAAGCTGGTTTCTAATTGCCCTTATCTTGTCATAAAAGCAGCTGGGCAATCTCTCCTTTCAAGCACTCACTGCTTATCTTCTGTCAAGTAACTATAAATTCAGTGTTCTAATCTTTTAAAAAATATTTTTAAACATTCCTGAGTTTCTAGTGTATAGAAATAACACCCAAGATCCTCATTTGGATAGTCAAGGCCCTCCTTAATCCAGCTCTATTTATGTACCCACCACGGGCTCTGCTCCCTCCCAGTATGACCCCCTACTTCCATCAGACCACTATTCCAGTGGCCCCTGGGCCTCCGATGGCAATTTGACCCCTGGCTTGCCCCTTTCGCCCTTGGTGCCCTAAGCCCTCACACGCTGGAAAGGATTCTCACAATACAGAATATATAAATTGCATGTGCATCCCTTGCTTAAGGACTCCAATAGCCAGGTAGGGTTTCCATTCCTTAGTCACTTTCCTGATGGAATTCCCACTTTTATAAGTCTCATTTCAAGTCCCACCTACGTGAAGAAAGACTGATTTTCCTACTCATTTTTTATGAAGTTGCTGTTCTCTGAATTTAAGATCCATTCCATCCACTCTCACTACGCAGTACAGCTTTTCTTTCTAGTTAATTTTCATAAGTGGGTCTTGAAATGGACCGTAAATTCCTTCAAGTCAGGCAATGCTGACTTTTACAGGTTTTAAACATCCAAAGAGTTCAACAAAGTGTGGAAACATTTGATAAATATTTTTCTCTTCAAAGTGGCTTGAGTTCAAACCCTTCACTACTTCAATCTTCCCAACTAATGCTAATTACTGAGGCTGTGCTGCATCTGGCATTTTACTCATGCTTGATATCACAAACCAATTATGGGCCAACCAGTATGACACAGCGAGAAAAAAAACATGAAAAAGTTTTGAGTATTGACAAATTCCTTCATAGAGGTAGAAAGAATCACTGTCAAAGAAAGAGTTGCTTAAGGAAGTTTCACTGTAGAAAAAAAAGCTCCCCCTTGAAATACTAAGTGGAGAAACAATTTAACTTTATGCACATTAGTGCTAATTATTAGATAATAATAACAAAATTAGTTTCTGTTTTTTAAACCAAATAAATTCAAACCACTTTAATTTTCTAAAGTACTAAAGCAAGTTTTGGGTAGAGAGGGCTGAGGTAGGATGGGAGTGGAATAATGATTGAATTTTTTCTGGTTGAATCCTATCATCTAAGAGCAGTTTCTGCCCCTTTCCAAAACTGAGCTATAGGTGCCTCACTTTGGCCTCAGCCTAATATTAGGCAATGATGAAAAACTGCCTTTTAGCTCTGTGAATCGACGATTCTCAACCCACTAGAACTGCAGTAAACTTCAGTATCTTATATTAAGTTGCCTTTACAACCACCACCCCCCTAAAAGTCATCTATGGTACAATTATATACATACTTAAAGCTTATAAGCTAAAAATACATACTTTTACTAAAACTAGACACAAATGATTGGATGGATTGCACTGAATTGCCTACTAAGATAACCATGCTAGAACATGAACAAAAATTCTCATGTTCATGGAGTTATGTAGTTTGTACTTTCTGGTACAAACTACATAACTCCAAGCAGGGAGAGCTCCTACCTCCCTCTGACTGAGTTCTAGTGCAGTCTGATAATCCAAACAACATTCCCAAAAGTTTTGGACAGGCTATTCATTTTAGCTGAATATATTTATTATCTGACATTAGACCTCCCTTTGACTCATCTACCCATTTTTTTAAATGATAGTTTTTAGTGCCAAAATGATGCAAGTTTTCCCCCACTTAATTCAGTAGTTGATCTTACTTAGTAAATCATATGCAATTAGTTGGAAAAATGGCTACACTTGATTCCTCTCACTGTACTCATATCCCCCCTTGTCATGTAAGTTTGAATGTCCTCAAACTTGACTCTGAGGTAGGCCATGGGACATGCTTTGACCAATAATATGCTGACAAACAAGGTTTGAAAATCACTTGCGCATTGGGGCTTCCCCTCTGGCCACTACCACCACCACCACATTAACAAACACAAACAAACCCATTGCATAATAAAAGGACATGGTCCAGTCAGCCACCCTACCCCCAGAAGCAGAGCTAACAACTGACTACAGAACATGAGAGCCAGCCCAGCCAGAAAATTGCCCAGCATATTCCAAACTACCCCTGCAAAGAAGTGTGAGCTAAATAAATGGGTGCTGTTTTAAACCACTAAGTTATGGGGTGGTTCATTATTCAATAAAAGCTAACTGACAAACCATGAGATTTCAAATAATAGCTTACTATTCCCTTCAACCCTCAATCACTCCTATGACCCCTTGTTTAAGTTGGTCATTGATAGATTTTATTTGTTCCTAAACACGAGGGGATTGTGGGATTGCAGTCCAGGAACCCATTCAGAGATTCAAATGATTGTCTCATAAATGCGAGTCTGGGAATGCAATAATTTTCATCACCTGGGTTTTTACTAATATTGAGCTGTAATGTGTTCCAAATGCTGAAATACAAGCACTGAAGTCCAACATCTTTTATCTGCAAAGTTATTTGAAATCTAGTGAAACAATGAAAGCTTTCAAGTAGAATGAGACTTTTTCTTTGTTTCATTAAATAAACCAAGCAAATCGCATAGTATAGCCAAAAAGCACATTCAAATTTCAGAAATTTGACAGTTTTGTGGATTAATACTGGATCAAACACCCCCAAAATAGCCCTCATTTTTTGTACTAGAGATTTCAAAATTGAATGAAGGGGGAATCATAAAACTAAGTTGTAGCATATTCAAATAAATTATTCATTTATGTCACAAATAAAAATTATTTTGTTTTAGTGGTATTATAATTATTTGGCATTAATTTTTTCTGATTCCTGTGACATACATATTTTTTTAATTTTGCATTCTTGATGACTATTCTTGTTTAATGTTAGGACATATGGATAGATGTCCACCCAAATTTTTCCATGCTGAAATCCACCTTCGCACCAAAACTTACACTAAATGTTTTTTTCTCATCATCCAGTGAGGAGACGAAAACTGACAAGTGGAGACTCATCACAAATATGCTGGGGAGAATTCTTGTAACATTTTTCAAAATCTTCAGAGAGTATTATTATTTCTCAAGCTTTCTTTTCTGCTGCTTTTTTGTTCATTTCATTTGGGGAGACTAAGACAAAGGGGGTTTAATATTCTCAGTGAAATCTTGAATGAGCTACTGGGCCTCTCCTTCTCTGAAGACTATTCTCCACCAGAGTTCAGAAACTCGTGTTCATGTGATGCCAAAATGAACTGAAGTAAGAAAGGCTCCCTTTATTCATTTTTTAACTTTTGAGGCATCTCCATACTGCTTTGTACAGGGGCTGCACCAATCTGCAATCACACCAAGAGTGCAAAAAGCTCCTCTTCTCCACATCTTCAGCAGCACTCCTTGTTGTTGATTTATTGATGGGTAGTCATTCTGTCAGGTGTGAAATGATATATCATTGTGGTTTTAATTTGCATCTCTCTGATGATTAATGATTTTGAGCATCTTTTCATAGATCTATGAGCCATCTGCATGTCCTCCTGGAGAAGTGTATATTCAGGTCCTTTGCCCACTTTTTAATGGGGTTGTTTGTTTTTTTGGTGTTGAGTATTGTAAGTTCTTCATAAATTTTGGATATTAACCCCTTATGAGGGTATCAGCAAATATGTTCCCCTATTCTGTGGGTTGTCTTTTTACTTTGTTGATGTTTTTCTTTGCTGTGCAAAACTTTTAATCCCATTTGCTTATTTTTTCTTTTTTTTTTCCTTGCCTGGGGAGATACATCAGTTAAAATATTGTGAGCAATGTCTGAGATTTTGCTACCTATGTTTTCTTCTATGATTTTTATGGTTTGAAGTCTAACACATAATCTTTAATACATTTTGGATTTATTCTTATGTGTGGTATAAGAAGTTTCATTTTTCTACGCATATCTGTGCAATTTCCCAACACCATTTATTGAATAAAACTATCTTTAACCCATTGTGTGTGCTTGCTTCCATTATCAAATATGAATGACTATAAAGGTGCAGGTTTATTTCTGGGCTCTCTATTCTGTCTCATTGATCTATGTGAATGTTTATATGCCGAGTACCATGTTGTTTTGACTACTGTGGACTTACAGCATAGTTTGCTTTTGACCCAGTGATTCTACTTCTGGGAATATTTCCAAAGGAACCCAAAACACCAATTTAAAAGACACAGACACACCTATGTTCATTGCAGCATTATTTACAATCACCAAGAAATGGAAGCAGCTCAAGTGTCCATCACATAAGTGGATAAAACAACTATGGGACATTTACACACAAAAAGAAGAGTTTTGCACTTTTGCAACAGCATGGATGGACCTGGAGAACATTATGCTAAGTAAAATAAGCTAGTCAGAGAAAGATATACCATATAATTTCACCCATATGTGAAACCTAATGAACAAACTGAACTAACAGGCAAAATAAAGACAGACTCATAATAGAGAGCAGGATGACAGCTAAGAGGAGGGGGAGTGAGAGGCGGAGGGATTAAGCAAAAAGGAAAAAAGACTCATGGACACAGACAACAGTGTGGTGATTACATTGGGATATGAGGAGACTATATGGTAAAAGAAAGAGTTACAATAAAAAGTAAAAATGAAATGGAGAAAAGGAAAGAAATGCTCCCTTTAAAATGCAGCCATCTAGTAGGCAAGTCAGTTAGGTATGGAAAGTTTCTGACTACAAGCGAATCATTTGTGTTTCCAAAAATTAGAAGCTTGGTAGAATAAAACAGTTGACATTCTCAAGTTGAATGAACCTAAATTTTATATTAAAATGGTAATGATTTTTTTGTGCACTGGATAAGGAAAGTTTACTGAGGGAAGACTAAAAGGAATATTTAAGGGTATGCACTTAATAAAAATGAAAATGGATTTTCTTTCCCTGTTGTTTAATGATTGAATATTATTTAACAGCTCATTACATCCTGTGAGGGAACAGACTAAGAATTAATTTCGTGATTATTAGAAATTATACTGACTTCCTGGAAAACTATTCTCTAGTTTTTGTATAGTAAAAATACCCTATCTTCCTGTCACTTGGTGACCTGGGTGTTACATGATCACAGACGTGACTTCCCATTGTAAAAATAAGCAATCCAATGAACCTTCTTTATAAGAGAAAATCTTTCAGAGCTAATGGAAAAAGAGAAGGCCAGGTCTGTTCAACCTGGGATTGCTGTGGTTTCCTACTACCTAAACATAAACTCAATCCCTAAGGGCACTTATCAAGTGATGAATAATTATAGTCCCTTTATTCAGAACCCAGCAATTATGTTGACAGAAAAGCAACCCTGTTGGACTTTCTTTTTGATGGGTGTGAAATTTACTTTGGGAGATATAACCTCTTCCAAACTTGTATAGCTGCCCACACTGTATTACATTCTCTTTATGCCTTATCTCACTTAACCTTCACAAACAACCCTGGGAGATAGATGAGAAATTGAAAGTTAAGGAGCTAAGACAACTTGTTCATGACCACACAGCGTATAAATAACTAAAACATGGATTTGACCAAAGCAGTGTTTTGCAATGACATGTCTTAACCAGTGCCTTCAACTTAACAAAGGAAGTAGCAATGAGGAGACTAGATGACCAACAGTTGTGTGGCTATAACTCACATTTAACTAATTTATTTAGTCTGAAAAGAGAGACTAAAACAGCTGATTGCACTACAAATAAACACATCCAATATATTAGACCGATCCCTAGCAATAGTTTCCTAGGCACCCTTAGTCAATAAGCACCCACGCACCTAATCAATGAAGCCATATGTCAGCTGGGTTTATTGCATATTAAAGTATCCAGGAACAAACAGAAGAAATAATGTGTTTCCAGGAGCAAGGAAGAGATTATTGATCATGATACATGAGAATTCACTTAGGTGCTTTGCTGTAGTTGAGTGGGTGAAAGCAAAGAAGAAACAGGTTGGTTGAAGTAGAGCTCCTGTAAAGAGGTGGATATTCTCCACACTTTGCACAACTTGATTTATGAGTATATATTCATATCACAGAGTTTGCCACCCAGCAACCATATAAAACCATCTACACTCACTGGTAACTGCTCAGAATAACTAATTCTCCTGTTTTCATAGCTAATAACAAGAGGTGCAAAAGGAAAACATAGGGAATTGGCAGAAATGCAGGTGAGGTGGAATCTTTGCCAATGCTGAACTTAGCATTCTGGCAAAGCTTACACTCATTAAACAAGATCCTATCTATAGGGTATTCTTCAGGATAATTTTGAATATAATATATTTTAATAATCATAGCTTATAAATTAAGTAAATAAAGTTAAATCTGTTCTGTTTGTGGAATTTCATATTGAAGTCTTCATGACCATATCCTAGTCCATCCACTCCCTCTCAGCATCCTTCTAGCCCCTCTAACTCTGCCACATCTCACAGCTGGGACCTCTGGAAGAGTCTTTCACTCACCTTTCTTTTCCTCTCTCCCCGTCCTCTTGGCTTCCACCATCATGTCTATGGAATTTATTCTGAATCTATATTACCAGCTAAATTTCCCTCTTAAATTCCCACAGCTTTTTCCATCATTGTGCTGACATCTTCATTATCAATGTGTTTACTCACTTATTTTCAAAGTCATTAGAATGGCCTAGACTAGTCTTGTTGTTGTTCTTTGAATATGCCAAACACATTCCACCTCTAGGCCTTTTGCCCCTGCTATTTTCCCTGCCTGGAACACTATTCCCTTTATACAGAATGTATGGCTTACATTCTTCACATCCCCTCTCTAATGTCAGTGAGATACTCCTGACCATGGTCTTTAAAAACATGATACATGTTACCCCAGAATCTGTATTCCCTATTCCCTTTCCCTGCCTTATACTTCACAGCAATTACCACTTGTACAATATGTTTTACTTATTTATTTCATGTATTGCCTATCACTCCATGCAAAGCTCCTGAGCAGGAATGTTTTTCTGTTTTGTTCATTTCTACATCCCTTGTGCCTAAAACATAAGTGTTTCGAAGTAGCCACCCAATTAGTACCTGTTGAATGGAACAAATGAAAAAGTGAATGAATGAATGCCCCATTGGCACCTCATATAAAACTCCGTATCTTCCACAATCTGCTCCTCCTCCTTCCAATACTTGTTAGTTGTATCTGCTTCCTCCCATTCATTCAGGCCAAACTTTCAATACTTCAAACGAAACTTCTCTTTATCCCTTTGTCAATTGTCAAATTATTTTAAGTCATTCCAAAATCCCACTTACCCACCCTTTCCTACCTATTCCATTTCTATATCCCCAGCCCTGGTCCAGGGTCTCATCATCTCCCATGTCTATCACAGACACTGTTGTGTAACCATAAGCCTTACTTGCCCCCGCCTTCAATTCATCCCAAAGACTGACCCAGACTGAGGTCCCTCCTAAAACACATGAGTCAGATCCTATTATGCCTCTGCTCTAAATCCTTAGCATAGAATTCAAGGCTGCCCATGACCTGATCTCAAACAACTTGCAATTGTTGCCTGTCCTCATGTTCTGTACCAGACATATTGGACAGCTCACCATATCCCAAAGCCACAGAGTACTATGACAATTCCAAGCCTTATTTGTGTTGTTCCCTCAGCCATCCAAGCCAGTTCAGCTGTCAGTGCTCCTGAAAGTGTTCCCTGGCATTTCACTCCCCTTTACCTCCCACCCATTTTGTTAACACCTCTATTTTAGCATTTACCCATTTAATTTAAGTTGGTCCCAATTGTTGGTGTCTCACCATAAACCAAAATCTCTGAGAACTGGCGGTAGGTATCATTTATCTTACATAAGTCATAGTGCCTATCCCAGTGTTTGATGTACAATAAAAGTTAATAAAATATGGATCATTGCTGAACAAATGTGAGCACATATTGAAAATCCCATAGAGAATGACCAGACAGAATTCTCAAACAGAATTCAGAAAAGAGGCACTGGTTTAATAGGGCACAATGTAGGCTAATTTTCTACTCATCATTCAGGACCAGATTCTAGGACCACTAAGGAAGGCCTGCGGCCTGACCCCAGTATACCAGCACAGCCTGTGCTTTGATCACAGCGTTGTTCTTGATTACACGTGACAGATGAGTTCCTTTAGCCCCACACCCAGCATCACACCTACCCACTCCCAGTTCTGGGCTGGGCAACTAGCCCAGAAATAGGAAATAAATAGCCCAAGCTAGGAAATAAAATCATTACTTATATAAGCAAATCAAAATGAAAAAAACAGGCAGAAAATTGGTGGGAGGAGAGAAAAGGGTGTGGCAGGGACCACCTTTATATAGTCCATCTTATTTTGTTTTATCACATTTGATTTGATTTGATTTCACCTTTACAAATAAATAAACAGAAATGTGCATAAATGCACAAATGTGACTATATCAACATACTTTTATTTTACCTTAATATTTTTCTTCTTTGCTTAGCTCCCTGTCCCTCACGAATCCTGTTTTGCCTCAGGCAGCCCATGTTAACAATCCAGCCCAGCATAATTGTCTTCTTTTTCATATAAGCATAGGAGAAAGCTATCAATCATATACACGAGAAATTTGTAATTGTTTTATAAAACTAGATTACTGTATACACTCTTGGGCATCTTGCTTTTCTCACTCAGTTTACTTGAAAATCCCTTCAGATCAACTAGTATGTAGATCTAATTCATTGTTCATAATGCTTGCATAAAATTCTATAATCTAGCTATTGCATAATGAACATGCACTATGGCTCTAGATCTTCTCTACTAATAAACCATGCTATAATAACATGACTGCACAAATATCTTAGTGTGGTGCTCTCTTTATAGGGATAGACTCCCTGAAGTGAAACTTCTGGTTTACGTGTTGTATTTCTATGCCTTTTTTATAATCTAGTTTATCTTTTATCTTTGTACTCCCCTGCTCTGCCAAATGTTATCTTCCCCCCAAAAGGCTAAATGCTTTTTGCCTTCGTGAATGACAGAAACCTTGCCTGCCTCCCCCCCGTAATAGATGTTCTTGGGCTCTTTACTTTCCCTCTGTCTGAGTTTCTTAAATCTCTTGGTGTTAACTCAGTTTCTCTTGCTCCTAGTGACTGTGAGAACTTTTTCATGTTTGTCCCCATGTGAATTTTCTCTTCTGTGTTTGTTCGTGCTTTTAATTATATCTTCATTGGGGTCTTTTGGCAACTTGCTTTAATTTTTAAGTGGTCTTTGAGTATTATAAATATTAGCCTTCTGTCTTCTGCCTGTAGTTCAAATATTATCTGAAGGCTTTCTTTTGCATTTTGACTTAGTTTATAGTATATTTTTCCATGTTTATATATTCAAATGTTCAATCTTTTCTTTAACAGTTTCTAGGTTTCTAGTCACGGGGGAAGATGTCTCAAGCCCCTAGATTTTTCACAATCACCTAGGTTTTCCTGCAAGATATTAATATTTTTTACATTAATTTTAATCCATTTGAATTTTTGTTATTTTTAATATGTTTATTGATTTTAGAGAGAGAGGAAAAGAGAGAAACATTGATGTGAGAGAAAAATATCAACTGGTTGCCTCCCATTTTTGTTCCAACCAGGGACTGAACCTGCAATGCAGGTATGTGCCTTGACCCAGAAGGGAACTCCCAACCTTGTGGTGTACAGTACAGCACTCCAAACCAACTGAGTCACACCAGCTAGGGCTTGAAATTTTTTGTTTTGATTGAAGATGAAGAAAAAAGTGGAAGTGGAATGCTATTTTTATATTAATAGCCAATTGTACCGGCACAATTTATTAAATAATTATCCTTTCTCACTGAATTGATATGTCTATCTACCTGAAAAAGAAAACTGAGAAAAAGTGGCTACTGAGGTAGGAGAAAAGCCAGAAGAATGTAGTATCTTGGAAGCCACATGAAAGAGTAGTTCTAGAATGAGAAAATTGTCAACTGCCAAATGCTGCTAATAAGATGAAGACTTAGAATTGCCCAGTGGATGGATTTAACATCATAGATGTGATAGAAGCTTTGGTCATGTGGATGGTGTTAAGAGAAGGTTTAATAAGACAAATAGCACAGAATTGTGGATAGCATCTGAAATAGGAAGTGATAAATTTATTAAAATTGAAGTTATATTTATACTTGGATTGTTAACTATGATTTTATTTCTCTATATCAGTTTTTCATTAACCAATTAGCAAGAAATAAAAATGACATCTTCATCTTACATGGAACACTTATTGGTTCTCAGTAGATGTATGGTATAAACCGTACATTATAACACTTTCTAGCAGGGGCTATCCTTAGTGAACCAGCACACTAACCAGTGGGACAGGAGTCCAGAACACCAGTTTAAGGAACCAATTAGGTTCCTTAAACTAACAAATTATCCTTTACAATGGTGCCTACATGATCTCACCTGATGGACTGTGCTAAATGATGAAGCAAGATAATACTAATTCTGGTCCGAAACCCCACTCCCACTTAAATAATGTTGGCAGTTTCCTGCTTCGGCAGAGAGGAGGGAAAATAGGTCATCTATGACAGGTGGCAAACTACTACATGACATTTTAATCAAAGACTGACTGTTCTTTAAAACTCAGTTTTAAATTCTGATTTATATATTTTTAAAAGGGCAGTAGCAGAAGGAATAATAGCCCGAGAAATAATGCAGTTCAAATATAGCAGGTTTTGGTAGGAAGTGTCTTTATATGAAAATTGTATACTAGATGAAGATCAAGCATGAAAGAAAAAAGACAGAAGAAAATGCTGTAAAAGATAACGTTCATAGTTCCACCCCAGAGGATTCTAGAACAAAGAAATGATCGTGAACTCCCTTGAAGTATTTTATGCCTCAAGCCTTTATGAAGGCTGTATATTTCTTTTTTTCAAAAAGTAGAATTAAATTAGATTTCTTAACGCTTCACCAATCTTGCTTCATGTGCAGTTCTTTGATTACACATTTAGACACCTCTAAAATTCAGAATAAACATTCTCACTCATTTAGACAAAGTACATCAGAATGAAATTTCCTATGCAATACATTAGCTACAAACTCACATAGGACAGTGTGTGTGAGGAGAGAAAATTCTGACTAAGGTGAGAAATACAGTCAAGTGACATATCTTTATCCTTAAGAAACCAAGAATGTTATAAAACAAAGAAATTTATAAACAAGGGTAAAAATAAACTATCATTTATAAAGCTGAAAAATCACTTGCTTTGATTATTATAAATTAAATAATTTTTAAAAGTAGGTTATTATTATGTAAGTAGTAGATGTCCTTGAATCTTTGAAGCAAATTGACATTAAAATAAGATATTCCGAGCCCTGGCTGGCGTAGCTCAGTGGATTGAACACAGGCTGTGAACCAAAGTGTCGCAGATTCAATTCCCAGTCAGGGCTCATGCCTGAGTTGCAGGCCAAGGCCCCAGCAACGGCACATTGATGTTTCTCTCTCTCTCTTTCTCCCTCCCTTCCCTCTCTAAAAAATAAATAAATAAAATCTTTTAAAAAAATAAGATATTCCCTTGGAGAGATGAAAAAAGCTATAATACATTTAAATTATGTATATATTTTGAAATAAACTAGATGAACTAGCTGGGGGGATTTTTGAGATATTAACATATAACACTATATTAATAACACAGTATACTATATCAAAATATAACATAAGTTTATAACATTATATGAACATGATGTTAGCTTCAGGTGTACAACATACTGATGTTATATATGTATACATTAAAAAATGATATTGTCATTAAGTCTAATTAATACTCGTCATGACACATGGTTACAAATTTTTTCTTGTACTGAAAACTTTTAGGACATAGCATCTTTCAAATACACAATAGAGTATTACTAACTATAGTCATCACATTGCACAATACATCCGCAGGACTTATTTATTATATAACTGGAGGTTTATGCCTTTTGACCACCTTCACCCATTTCACCCACCATTCACTCCCCACCTCCAGCAACTACTAATCTGTTGTATATTTATAATTTTTTAAATATTTCACATATAAATGAGATAAAACTTTATATTTTTATTTCTCTGAATTATGTCGCTTAACATAATGCCCTCCAGTTCTATCCATGTTGTTGCAAATGGCAGGATTTCCTTCTTTTCATGGCTGAATAATATATCATTGTATATACTCATATACCACATTTTCTTTATTCATACATCCATTGATGAACACTGACATTTCCATGTCTTGGCTTTGTAAATAATACTACAATGGACATGGGGGCACAGATGTCTTTTGAGTTAGTGTTTTCATTTCCTTTGAATAAATACCCAGAAGTGTAATTGCTGGATAATACGGTAGTTATACGTTTAATTTCCTGAGGAAACTTCACACAGTTTTTCATAGTGGCTCCCACCAACAGAGCAAAATAAACTATTTGTTAGTATGCTCAGTTTTCAGCTAATATATCAGACTGTTATTGTTGGTTTTTTTAAAAGGTCTCTCAGGGGTTTCCAAGATGGCTGCAGAGTAGCTAGAAGCTCTGTCCACTTGCTCCCAGCCCCAGACGGGTCTTGCAGCTAAACCACAGAGCAATCAACTTGCAAATCCCAGCTGAGTGTGAGTGAGAGTGGCTGTGAGTGAGCGTGTGCATGGACAAGTGTGTGTGTGTGTGTGCGTGTGCAAGTGTGCGAGTGCCTGCCTGCTTGCAAGGGCACTCAGGGGTGGGTGGCCTGGGCTCTCCTGGTGGAGCCACGGCTGCCACCGCCCAGCCAAGTACATCTGGCTTCACAGATTTGGAGCAGGAGCCATTTTGAGGAAATTACAATATCTTCTTTGAAAAGAAGCCACCAGAGCAGCCATGCTTCAGTGCCCAGACTTGTCTCTGTGCCCTCTGCCCTGGGCAGGGCCACACACCCTGCTACCACTGGTAGCCAGGGTCTGGGGGCTGCAGTACTTGCCAAGGTGGGGACTGTCACTTCCCTGGCCCAAGGCACCACTGGAACCACAAATATGACAGAGTCTAACTGAAGAAAGAGGCTGCAGTTCGGCCAAGGAGCCTGATTGCTGTGGGCAGACAGAGGCAGCTGGGCAGCCCTGGCTGCAGAGACCACAGCAGGAGCACAGCAGCAGGAGCCTGAGGCTGAGACTCACTGGAAGGAGCTGCATGAGCATCCCACCAATGTCCAGTGTTAGCGTTTTGCTGCTGGACTCTTTCCTACCATCTCCCACCCCATCAGAATGATACAAGACTTGAAAGATGATGTGTACAGGATATAATCTATTCATTTGGGAGAGAGGAGGAGAAACATCAGTGTAAGAGGGAAGTGTCAATATGTTTTCCCTTGTACGTAACCTAACTGGGGATCCAGCCCACACCTAGAAGCCCTCTCAAGACAGAAGCAGTTGTGGTAGGGGTTGATTGAGCTCTTTAGTCAGCCAGATGGGGGAAAGTTCCCACAAACAAATAGGCCAATAAATATCAGGCCTCAAATACAACAGAGAGCTCACACAATCCACACAAGTGACATTCCCAGGTCATCCAGGTCAGGAGATCAAGCGGTCTGTACCATGGAGGCTCTCTGCTCTGAAGAGAGATGAAAATCACTGGAGACAAACCCACCATCTTTTTTTTTCCTTAAAGGGGCAAAGCACGGGTTTTGTGTTTGCAACTACCCACCTTGGGCCCCAGTGAAGCAAGGGTGGTGCGGACTACAGGCACAAGGAGTCTGAAGTGGGAGGCACTGGGCAGTCTTGGGGGAGCAGCTGTGGAATTTTCAGAGCCAGAATATACCTGGGCCCACCGAAGCCATCTTTCTTGAGGTGAGCTAGGCCCTCCCAGGGGAATATCAGTTACCTTACCCTGTGGGGGGCACCACCCCTCTGCCACCCTCTGGAAATCCCCTAGCCACAATCTCTGAAATCCTGTTTGCTCCACTCAGCAACATTTTTTTGTTCTTTTTTTCGGTTTTGCTCTGCCTTGGTGTTTTGTTTATTTGTTTGTTTGTTTTCTTTCTTTCTTTTCTCCTATCCTGCTGAGGTGGCAACATAAACAGACTCAGGGATCATCAGAGACTAGCATTAGGATGCTGCCAATCCATACACTATCCTAAGAAACAGACTGGTGCTTCCCCCTGGAAATAATCCCGGACAGACTCAGACTAGTGGCTCAGGGGAGGTGGAACACACTCACCACCTTTGTTGAAGTCTGAAAGGCACCTGCCATGGGAGATTCAGGAATCACAGTCCCTTTTCTGCCAAAAGCCCTCCCAGAAAGTCAGGTCTGTGACTAGTCTATGACTGACAGCAGGACAGCAGGCAGAGACAGGCAGAGGCAGATCCTGTTGTGACAAGACATTTGCTGACACACTTCTGGATCAAGTGCTGATAAAAGCCAGCTTTGCAAAAGAGCTTGGCCAACCCTAATAGCAACTAAACCCGGAGGAATCAACCACTAACTGTGGATCATCTGTAGCTTTGAAAATGCAGCCAAGGGCCAGTAGTGGACAGCACCTGACATTGGCTTACACCAGACTCAGACATAGCAGTATCCAAAGGGAGAAACCAGAAGGCAAGATCTAAACTGTGCTGAGACAAATCCATTCATTATTTTTTTCATGATCTTAGCTATATTTCTTTTTAGAGCCTTTTATTTATCTTTTTATGCTATTAAATAATGAATAGGTTAACAATGAGAACAAGGAAGATATCAGAAAAGAAACAAATGAAAATGAACACAAAACAACTCAAAACCTATGGGACACAATGAAAGCAGTCCTGAGCGGGAAGTTCATAGCAAAACAATCGTAACCCTAACCCTAACCCTAACCCTAACCTAAAGAAGATAGAAAAATTTCAAATAAACAACCTAACCCTACGTCTATAAGAACTAGAGGAACAACAACAAACAAAGCCCAGAATAAGCCAGAGGAAGGAAATAGTCAAGATTGGAGCAGAATTAAATGACATAGAGACTTAAAAACAGAATTCAAAGATTCAATGAATCCAGGAGCTGGTTCTGTGAAAAGATAAACAAAACAGACAAACCATTAACTAGACTCATCAAGAAAAAAGGGAGGATCCAACTAAATAAAATCAGAAATGAAAAAGAAGTAACAACTGATACCACAGAAATACAAAAGATTGCAAGAAATTACTATGAACAACTATATATCAAGAAATTGGACAATCTGGGAAAAGTGGATAAATTTCTAGAAATATACAACCTTCCAAAATTGAATCAGGAAGAAGCAGAAAACCTGAATAGACCATAACAACTAGGAAAATTGAAAAAGTAATAAAAAAAACTACCAAGACACAAAAACCCTGGACCAGATGGCTTCACAGGTGAATTTTGCCAAACATTAAAAGAAGAACACCTACCTTTCTCAAAGTATTCCAAAAAATTCAAGAAGAGGGAAGACTCCCAAACTCCTTTTACAAAGTCCTTATATCCTAAGCCCAAAACCAGGTAAAAACACAACAAAGAAAGAAAATTACAGTCCAATATCTCTGATGAATGTAGATGCTAAAAATCCTCAACAAAATATTAGCAAACTGTATCCAACAATATTAAAAAGATCATGTGCCATGATCAAGTGCTATTTATTCCAGGGATGCAAGAATGGTATAATATTCACAAATCAATAAGTGTGATACATCACACAGACAAAATGAAAGGAAAAAATCACATGATCATATATAGACACTGAAAAAGCATTTGATAAAATCAGGACCCATTGAGGATAAAAACACTCAGCAAAATAGGAAGGGAGCACACCTCAACATAATAAAGGCCATTTACAAAAGAAAAAAACAAACTATTGACAACATCATACTCATTGAGCAAAAACTAAAAGCATTTTCCTTAAGATCAAGAACAAAACAAGAGTGTCCACTTTCACCACTCTTATTCAACATGGTATTAGATGTCCTAGCCACAGCCATTAGACAAGAAGAAGAAATAAAAGGCATCCAAACTGGAAAGGAGGAAGTAAAACTGTCACTATTGTAGATGACATGATAGTGTACATAGAAAACCCTATCAGCTCTACCAAAAAACTACTTGACCTAATAAGTGAATTCGGCAGAGTAGCAGGATGCAAAGTCAATATTCAGAAATTAATGGCATTTCTGTACACCAACAATGAACTACCAAAAGAGAAAACAAGAAAAAATCCCATTTACTCTAACAACAAAAATAAATAAATAAAGTATCTAGGAATAAATTTAACTAAGGATGTAAATGACCTATACTCAGAAAACTATAGAACACTGAAGAAATAAATTGAGAAAGATACAAATAAATGGAAGCATATACCCTGTCCATAAGTTGAAAGAATTGGCATCATTAAATTGTCCATACTACCCAAAGGAATCTATAGATTCAATGCAATCCCAATTAAAATAACAATTACATATTTCACAGATCTAGAACAAATACTTCAAAAATTTATATGGAACCAAAAAAAGACTTTGAATAGCCATGGCACTCTTGAGTAAGAAGAACAAAGTAGGAGGGATCACAATACCTGATATCAAACTATATTACAAGGT
Organism: Phyllostomus discolor; assembly: GCF_004126475.2. Classification (NCBI taxonomy): domain Eukaryota; kingdom Metazoa; phylum Chordata; class Mammalia; order Chiroptera; family Phyllostomidae; genus Phyllostomus; species Phyllostomus discolor. The sequence goes on from NC_040906.2 coordinate 149,072,510, forward strand.
CACTGTAATCAAAACAGTCTGGTACTGGCATAAGAACAAACACATAGACCAATGTAACAGAACAAAGAGCTCATAAATAAACCCATGTCTCTATGGTCAATTAATATTTGACAAAAGGAGCAGGAGCATAAAATGGAGTATAAATAGCCTCTTCAATAAATGGTGTTGGGAGAACTGGACTGGTATATGCAAAAAAAAAATAAATAAATTAGACCACCAACTTAATCCATATATCAGAATAAACTCAAAATGGATAAAAGACTTAAAGATAAGCCATGATGCCATAAAAGTCCTAGCAGAAAACATAGGCAGTAAAATTTCAGATATCACACATAGCGATATTTTTGCCAATATATCTCCTAGGGCAAAAGAAATGAAGGAAAAAAACAAACAAATAGGACTAAATCAAATTAAAAGCCTCTGCATGACTAAAGAAATCATCATCAAAATGAAAAAGGAACTGACTGTATGGGAAATTATATTGGCCAATGACACATCAGACAAGGTTTGATCTCCAAAATAGATAAAGAACTCACATGACTCAACATCAGGAGACACAATCCAATTAAAAAGTGGGCAAAGGACCTGAATAGACACTTCTTCAAGGAGGACATGCAGATAGCCCATAGACATATGAAAAAAATGCTCAGCATCACTTATCATCAGAGAGATACAAATTAAAACCACAATGAGATATCACCTCATACAGATCAGAATGGCCATCATTAACTAATCAATGAACAAGTCCTGGTGAGGATGTGGAGGAAAGGGAACTCTCATACCCTATTGATTGGAATGCAGACTATTACTGCCACTATGGAAAACAGTATAACATTTCCTCAAAAAATTATAACTGAAACTACCTTTTGACCCAGTGATTCCACAGCTGGGAATATACCCTAAGAATCTTGGAACACCAATTCTAAAGAACTTATGCACATCTATGTTCATAGCAGAGGTATTTACAATAGGCAAATGTTGGAAACAGCCTAAGTGCCCAACAGTAGATGAATGGATTAAAAAACTGTAGTACACTTACACAGTGGAATACTATGCAGCACAATGAAAAGGAATTCCTACCCTTTGTGACATCACGAACGGAACTGGAGAATATTATGCTAAGTGTAATAAGCCAGTCAATGAATGACAATACCATATGATCTCATAAGAGGAATCTAATAAACAAAATAAACTAATGAGCAAAACAGAACCAGAGACATGGAAATAGAGAACAGACTAACAGGTGCCAGAGGGAAGGCCAGGGGTGGAGGTGAATGGTGGAAAGAAGGGGAAGGGATTAGTCAAATTACGTGTATGGGTGACCCATGGATGGACAATGGTGCGGGGACAAACAGTGAGAGGGAAGGGTGGGCTGGACAGAGGAGGACAAAGGGGGAAAAATTGGGAACACTGTAATAGAATAAACAAGAACTGAAAGAAAAAAAAGAAAGCCTCTCAACCAATAATAATTAATAATAATAATGATAAGTTTAATGCACACATATACTATGAAAGTATGGAAAGCTTATAAAATGTCAGTAATGGTTTTTATTCTTTTCCTTACTATCTTTATTTCTAGTTTTTTTTCTAATAAAGATGAATTACTTGTATAATTTTTAAGTGTTAAATTTGTAGAAATATTCATGCATAGAAGAACAATGATTATCAGGAAAACTTAGGGTGCCTTAACTGAAAAATTAATTTAAAAGTTTTATCCAGTGTTCTCAAGTTACACATGAAAAGGCTGAGGTAGTGAACAGTTTGTCAGTTTTGCTAGTAATAATCTGAATGCATATGTCATGCAGTCGATAGTTCTCAAACCTGGCTGATTTAAAGGGCAATAAAAATGCTTGACTGAACACTACACCAGACCAATTGAACTAGAACCAGAGCTACTGTGGACCAGAAGTTACAGGTTCTCCACACTGACTCCAAAGAATCTAAGAAAATTAAGGGGGAATGAGGGGAACATTACATCAGAAATAAAATCAACAAAACCTTTAACAAACATCTATGTATGCATAATTTTCCCTAAACATATAATATTTATGTATGTGATTAAGATCAATTTCAAAATACATGTTGGCAATAGGGATGCTATATATTACAGGTATATGGCATATACCAAAGGTATTCTGAGGACATACTCTTATACTAAGGGTACAATAGCTCCCTCTTTGCACTTTACGTAAATTCACATTTCAGACTCTGCAAAGTATAACAATAACTAATATTTATTGAAAGCTTACTAGGTGCCAGATATTGTTCTACATATGTTACTCATTTAATCATCTCAACCCTATGAGGTAGACACTAGATTATTCCTGTTTTACTTGGGGACACTGAAGCTCAGAGAAGTTAGATAACTTCACCTACAGTTACCAAGTAATTTAAGTGCACATGCCTGGAATTTAACTCAACCAAGCTCCAGAGTCTATGCCCTTTAGATATATACTGCTGAGTAAATAAAGTGTTTAAACTTAATCAAGTCCAAAGGGTTAAGTTGGATTCTGATTTCTACATAGTAAATCAGTAGCTGAGCTCCAGAAAAAGGAAAAAAGAGTGAACATAAGGGAGGAAGAGGATCAGGCAAATAGTACCTGAAGGAGAAACTAAGTTAAGTGATTTCCCATGAGTAAAGTCTCTAGGCTTTAAACTGTGGACTTCAAGTCACCTTTTAACGGCCCAGCTGACGTCTCACTTCGTGATGGTGTTTGGAAAAACTGAGGTTGCCAGAGGGTATCCTCTGTGTAGGCAGAGTGTGGTTGCATCATCATATGTCTAACTGCTTGATTAAGCTTATATATATTTAAAATAAAAGGGGAATAGACAAATGAAAATAACAGACTTACATTCTATAACTATCTTAGTTTCCTCTTCAGCAAAATTAAGTTTTCTGTTTCCTTTAGGGATTTAGAGAGATTTATAATTCATGGTGTGTATGAACACCTACTACAAACTAAGCTTTCAATGTGTCTCTTTTTCAACACTATTATTATCATTGTAGGACCACTTATAATTATTGTTAACACAATATCTGACATTTCTGAATATTTTAATTTTCATTTCTTTGAACTCAAGATACAAGAATAACCCTTTTGAAATTTAGCACTTGGTGCTCAATAGAATAAAAAATGAGCAAGGGCATTTCTAACCTTTCACCTTTCCCTATGCCTGCCCTGGGCTCACTCGTAAGTTAAATTCATATTGTCCAGAAATGTCAGCTCCCCTAAAAGTCCTTGTAGTCTGAAAACATTTCATCTAAAGGCAAAAAATGTTTACACATCCCAATAGCCCCTATGACATCATTAAATTAGAACAAATTACAATGAAAGAACATTTATTCACTTAAATGTTCAACAATATTTATTCAGCATCCAGCATGTGTCAGGAGGTGGGCTCATTGCTTGAGATAAATCATTAATGAGATAAAGTTCCTGGTCATAAAAAAAAAAGGTTTAGTGTAAATGAGGATACTGTACAAATCATTTTAATACAATATAGTTATTACAATAGAATAATAGAGAAAGTCAAAGAATGCCATTACACTACAGAAGAAGGCACAAAACCTAGTACAGGAAGCTCAGGAGAGGCTTTCCAGAGAAATAGGGATCCACACCAGGGTCGAGAGATAAGTAGGAGTTGGCAAGGGAAATGGAAACAAAAGGGAGAATACTCCAAGCAACAAGAATAGTATGTGCAAAGATCCAGACGCAAATGACAGCACAGGGCCACCTTAGGGCATGTAATCTGTTCACAGGACCACATGCAAAGAAGTCACCCACACCCAGACTTGTTTAATACTCTGCTCTCACTATTTTCAAATTCTTTTTTTAAATTGTGAATATTCTTTAATACTACATCAATCTTCAATAGGTAGCTGTTTCTTAAAGGTTATTATTTTAAACTTTTTAGCATTTTATTGATTATGCTATTACAATTTTCTCAGTTTTCCCCTTTTGCCTACTTCCACCCAGTACCCCACATTCCCTCTGACAATCTTCACCCTTAGTTCATGTCCGGGGTCATCTGTATAAGTTCCTTGGCTACTGGAGTACCTACCAATTGTGCTTCTTAATCCCTGCACCTTTTTCCCCATTCTCCCTCTTACCCCTCCCAACTGATAACCCTCCAAATGATCTCCATATCTATGATTCTATTTCTGTTCTGCTTATTTGCTTAGTTTGTTTTTTAGATTCAATTATTGATAGCTGTGAACTTATTGCCATTTTCAAGTTCATAGTTTTATCTTCTTGTTGTCTTAACTAAGTTTCTTTATCATTCCATATAATAATGACTTGGTGATGATTAACTCCCTTAATTTTACCTTGTCTGGGAAGCACTTTACCTGCCCTTCCATTCTAAAAGTTAGCTTTGCTGGATAGAGTAACCTAGGTTGCAGGTCTTTGCTTTTCATCACTTTGAAAACTTCTTGCCAGCCCTTTCTTGCCCAGAAAGTTTCTTCTGAGAAATCAGCTGACAGTCTTATGGGATCTTTTATAGGTATTAACTCTCTATTTTTCTCTTGCTGCTTTTAAGATTCTCTCTTTATCTTTAACCTTTAGCATTTTAATTATGATGTGTCTTGGTGTGGTCCATCTTGTTTGGGATCCTCTGTACTTCCTGGGCTTGTATTTCTATTCCCTTCGCCAAGTAAGTTTTCAATTTCTTGCTCTTTTTCTTCTCCTTCCAGTATTTGAAGTTGTCCCAGAGGCTCCTTAGCATAACTTTGTTTTTTTGTTTTTTGGGGTGTTGGGGGGTATTCTTTTTTCTTCTTGCTGTTCTGATTAAATGTTTTTTTCCTTTTGTTCCAAATCATGGACTTAATTTTCAGCTTCATCCATACCACTGTCGGTTCCCTGTAAATTTTTCTATATTTTACTTAGCATAACCTTCATTTCTGCCTTTTTATGCTGTTGAACTACCCGCTGAGTTCCTTTAGCATCCTAATAACCAGTGTCCTGAACTCTATATCTGATAGATTGTTTATCTCCATGTTGTTTACTTCTTTTTCTGGAGTTTTGTTTGTTCTTTCATTTGGGCCATATTTCTTTGTCTCCTCATTTTGGCAGCCTCCTTGTGTTCTGTGTATTGGGTAAAGCTGCTTTGACTTCTTGTCTTCATAGGGTAGCATACCTGTAAGTTGGATCCAGCAAAGCCTTAGGTAATTGCCAGGGTAGGGCAACCCATGTGAACCAAGTTGATGGAGTCTCTGATATGGTGTCACTGCTCTGTGTCTCTGTGTGGGAGAGAGCTCAGAAAGGGGACAGTGCTGCTGCCTGGCCTCTGGAGTTCATTCGCAGAGGAAGCTGTCTCCCAGCATTTGCCCTAATGCCAGCCACTCAATCTCCCTGTATGCCACTGGTGCCCTTCCAGCCTTTGTCCTCATGCTGGAGCCCAGAGGCAGTGAGTCTGTGTAAGTCCTAAATTTGTTGTGGGCCCTTTAAGAGGAGACTCCTGAGAATCCTGCTGTTTCTTCCACTGCCCCAATCGCCACTGGTTTTTACAGTCAGAAATTATGGGGACTTAGCTTCCTAGCACTGGAACCTTGGGCTGGGTGATCTGGTGTGGGTCTAGGATCCCTCGCTCCCAAGGTATCCCTCCCGATATGTGTCCACCACACGTGGGTATTGGACCACCCATCCCGCATCTCTGCTGTTCCACATCTCCACCCATCTCCGAGAATATCTGTGTCTCTGCCCCTCCTACCGGTCTGGATGAATGTGACTTCTTTAATTCCTTGGTTGTCAGACTTCCATACAGCTTGATTTTCTGATGATTGTGGGTGATAGTTATTTTGTAGTTTAGTAATTTTTGCTGTGGTTGTGCAAGGAGGTGAGCTGTGTTTACCTACACCTCCATCTTGACCAGAAATCACGAACTCTTTTTTTTAAGATTATATCTATTTATTTTTAGAGAAAGGGAAAGGGAGGGAGAAAAAGAGGGAGAGAAACATTGATGTAAGAGAGAAACAGATCAGCTGCCTCTCACACACACCCATGACTGGGGAGTGAATGAACAACCCAGGTATGTGTCCTGACCAAGAATTGAACCAGCGACACTTTGCTCTGCAAGACAATGCCCAACCAACTGAACCAAACTGGTCAAGGCAAAATTCTTAATAATTTTATCTTTGAACTTGTATTTTTTAAAGTCCAATAGGACAATGGGCTGTCTATGAGATTCAGGAAAATATGATGGGGCAGCTGATGGCAATTGGGAGATCTGTGTGAGGTCCCAAGGTGCCTATTTTGAAGGGGACAGAGACATCATTATCATATGTACAATGTTTCTTGTATCTTGTATCTTGTTAAATAAATGTCTTTATTTTTCATACTACATGGCTGGATACCTTCTGGACAGGCATCATATATGCATAAATGAAGTACAAAATACAGATTGTGTAATTTCAATGATTCAACATACAAGATAAATGCTCTTACACTTAAAAACTGGCATCATACAATATAAGGATGAATAATAAAATTCATGACAATTTAAATTTTTAATTTTTCTTTGCTGAGAATATTAAGTAGCAAATAAAAATCACGATAACAACTGAAGCGATAGAAAAAGGAAGCAATAAAAAAGCTTTGTATTTTTTCCTGCTTTTTGAAAATAGGAGCCCCCAATTTTCATTTTGTACTGAGCTTGACAAATGATGTAGCTTCCTGTGTGATGGCATAAAAATCTTGTGTGACATAAGAAGTTCAGAATTAGAGGAATACAGTGTATAATATCTGTGGAAGGCGAGAAGGAGGAGGGAGAGACTTGAGTCAGACCAGACTATCTGGCAATCTGGTTGCAAGGGAAGTATAGGGGCTTTCTATATCAGTGAGAAAATATCCACTTATCAAATACAGTTGCCCACTGAACAATGCAGGATTTAAGGGCACTGGCCTTTGTGTAGTAGAAATTCAAAAATTTTTTTGAAAATCCATGTGTAACTTTTGACTTCCCAAAACTTAACTATAGTTGTTCTTTGCTTCCAGCTGCAGCACCCCCACCCATCTTCAGCAGAAATCAAAATCCACAGATAATCACGTCTCTTATATAAAATAGCACTGGACAATGGATAGAGTCAGCCCTCTACATCCACAGAGTCCCAGCTGCGGATCCAAAATACTGTCTTGGATCCAGGGCTGGTTGAATCCACGGATGCAAAAGCTAAGGAGATAGGAGGGCCAACCATATATTTATTGAAAAAAACCTCACATAAGTGAACCAGCACAGTACAAACCCATGTTGTTTAAGGGTCAAGCATAAATTAAGAGAAAAACCACCATCCCTGCATCCTATCTTTACTGGTGACATCACTGCCTGAAATGTTATGTGATTTTGTGTCACTATCTTGACTAGTGGCTGTGGCAGGGCAGTTCTAGAGGGTTCAGGTGTTTCCACCTGCCCTTCCCTACAGGGGCTTCAGACTTAACCGGGGGCCAGGCAGGGGAGGTAAGGAAGATTGGATAGGAAGGGTGACCGACAGCATGCAGTATAATTCTGAGAAACCTCAGCCAGGCTGATGGTAAGGCTCTGAACTAAAATCCAGCCTCAAGGCAACCTGTTGTCAGACAGTTCTGGTACCTACATTATACTCAGTCATTAGCTGGAAGCAATTCATGATGAGGATTGGGGAGAATGGCCTGGTATGAACCCACCCCAGATCCAAAGGTGTAGCAGCAGGGACTGTCAATCAGCCGCACTCCTCTTGGCCACCACGGAGAAGAAACAGGGTATGTGTTCTATGAAATATATACAAGAATATTTGTAACACAGTGTTTATCATAACCCCAAACCAGAAAGAACTCAGGTGCCCATCAGCAGGAACATAAACAAATACACAGTGAAAAGCTTTTCAGCAATGAATGGGCCACAACTACATGGATGAATCTTACAAACAATGTTGTACCAAAAAAGGAAATCATAAGAATAATTAAATACAGTATTTCCATGTATGAAGTTCAAATATAGGCAAGATTAAAATACATTTTCCTAACAATACATACATGGATGGTGAAGCCCTAAAGAAAAGCAAACTATTAACACAAGTGTAAGGATAACAGTAACATCTGGGAGAAGGGTGGGAAATCTGAGTCAGCTTCCAAGGGCCAGATAACACTGTTTCTTTACCTGACAAATGTATTCAGGCAAGGGGACTCATTTCAGTACTGTTCTTTGGACAGTGCACATATGCTTTACAGGCTTTTCCCCTGCATATGATGTATTTTACAATGAAAATGTTTAATGTGACCATTTCGTTAGACAAGTAAAAGACATTTGCTTTTTTAAAAAAATCCTTTTAGTAAGCCACATATAGAAAAAAACTTCTTCATCCTCATGAAAGCTATCAAACTGACATATGCATTATGCAGCACAAGTAAGAGCAGAAAATTAAAAGCACTCCTGTTAGAGTCAGGGAGGTGCAAGGACACACTGCCATTGCTAGTCTTTGTCTGTACAAGAGCCATACATTTTTTTAAAGTAAAGTGCAAAACATGAACTCACTAATGAATAGTTGGTCCTTAATTCATTTATTATGTTGACAAAAGCTAGACTGACATTCTCATCACGATGTGACTTTGTCATAGTCCCAGGAACAATTATGAATGTGCAGTTCCAACTCCCTTTCATAGTTAATTAATTACACCAACAATACTAATTGTTTTCAACCAAACTTTGTGGACTTTTCTCTCCTTCTTTTGACCATGGATTACCTTTCAGAGACACATGCCTTTGGAAGATGAATCAATGAGGCAACTTGGAACAGTGAAATGTGTGCAACCTTGAAGTCAGTCAGATGTCTGTTCAAATCCAACTCAGTAACTTCTAAGTTGAATATGACCTGGGGCATATCACCGAATGTCTCCATTCTTCTGTTTGATATATTTAAAAATGAGGATGATAATCCTTACTTGGCATAAATGCCATGAACCGTCAAAAGATATGTCAAGGGCCTGACTCCAGGCCTAGATGTAAGAGATGATCCAAGTGTTGTAGCTGTGATTATTTTCTCAATTTTGTGGTAACCAGCTAAACTCATGAAACAGCCACCTAGAATGTCAATCAAGGGTCCTGGACAGAAGTCCGGTGTACTGCCATGGCACTTATTACCTCTGTGCCATCCAACATGTCCAACAGCTTGAGACTTGAATGAAATTTCTAGATGCTGTAAAACTGGACCAGGCAACTAAAACATTTCAGTGGTCCCCAACAACAGTGGAACCAACACCAACAAGGTGGAATTTGATGAGCATAAAGAAAGCTCTGTGCTTAATCTTTCTGACATTTGCACTTAACACTGGACTAGCACCAGGTCTAAAAGACCCACATGGCTTTGAGTTTGATGTGAGTTAACAGTGTGTGAGAGCTCCTGTAATAGAGGGAGGTGTAGGTTATTGACAAGATAGGCAGTGTCCTAAAGAAAGCACCAGAGGAGACTAATGTGGTGGGCCGTGCCCAGTTGCAACAGGTGGACAGGTATCTCTCCCCTAATTAGAGTCCCATTGCCCCTCTCAGAGACCCTCACAGAGAGCTGGCTGCAACATGCAAACTTGGGTCACACTAATATCGACTCAGCTTTTAAACAACTGAAATGTCTATTTCAATACCAGCCCCAGGGAATGGGAACTACATGCCCTCACAAAAAGTTGGTTTGGTTTTGTTTTAATTTCAACAAATGGCAGCAACACTATAATAAAATGGCACAAAACAACCACAGGGACAAATGCAAGAAGAAAGAAAAGGTCAGGATCACAGCCATGGTTATTGAAATGACTTGGTCATGTTCCTGCTTTTGAAGCGCCAGTTTCTCTAAGTCATTTGAAAGGAAATCAATCGTTTCTGCTATTTTCTTCCATCACAAATTTTTCTTTTTTTAAGTTTTTTGACTAGACATTGCCACTAGGTGGTGCTCAAAGTCCGCAAAAGTACCTTGGAAACACAGAAAGCAAGTAATTTAAAGCAAGCAGCCTAGGACCAGTTTTCAGACACACGCACAAAACATTTAAAATGTTTTCTCCCTTGTAGTGATGTATAAGGAAGCACAAACATGCGAAAAAAAGAAAGTGGCCATCTTTAAAAAGAAAAAAAGCATCTCTGGAACTTTAAAAAAAAAAAAAACAAAAAACAAAAAACACAACATCCAGCTAGGAAAGCAGTTGCTGAAGCAGTTTCAGAGATCAATAATGTGCAATCTACTTTAGCTGAAGGTGTAATTGGCAACTTGCAATAATGATAGAATTGAGGTCATTGCCCAAGGTTTGTTGGGGTTTCTAATCAGCTCTTTTCAGTTGCACGGAGACCCTTGCCTTTCTGCAGCTATATTTTGCAATGTGTACACTCTGTGGATGTGTGTGAATCTTATGAGTATATGTTAAACTTGTCTCTACAAAAAGGCCAGGGGCCACCCTTGAGGTCCAGACGATCTGGTTAGCTCCAGAACTATCACCTTAGGAAAGTCAAATACAAATGCTGCTCAGACAAGCAATTATTGCACCGTTTTACAGAAGGCAACTTGCACCTTTCCTCTTTGTCAAACTCCTCAAAGGAAGGGCTGCAAAGCAGAGGGGGGAAAAATAATGAGCTCTTCATTTTATCTGTAGAGCATGTACTGAAAAGTTCTTTGACAAAAAGATGAAATTCAGGTGTGTCCCAACCAGCACTAGCATTTTCTTTTGTAACTGCTAACATTTTTCCAATTTTCAGTATCCTTTTATTGTGCTGGTTTATGTAATACATGTTCAACAAGATACAGTTAGATAATAACAAAATAGCTGGTGGTGCCAGGTCATTAAAAAATAGCCAACATTTGAAATACTAGGCTTTTATTATATTCCAGGTGCTGGGCAATTTATCTGCTCACTCCCTTTAATGCTTACAACAATCCTGTGATGAAGGAATTATCATCATCTCTACTTTGCAAGTGTGGAAATAAAGCCTCAGCAGGGTGAATTAACTTGTGCAAGGATACACAGCTAGAAAAAGGCAGTACCTGGTTCAAATGCATCTCTGCACCAAAGTGCATGCTCTTTCTTTTCAATAAGCATATTTTGCTGAGATTTTAGGGTGTCCTAGTTAAAGAACTCAGCCTGAATGAAGGTGTCCTGGTTATGAGAACCCCTTGCTGGCCCACCTCATCGGCCCCTAGCCCCCACAAGGCAGCACTGTCATCTGAGAATGAAGGAAGACCACATCCGGTTTCCCACAGGGATGTTTCATCTGAATAAGCTCAGCATCCCCTCTGCATCCAGTGGAGAGGCTCATCAGACAGTCTCTATTATGCTGACTTTGATTTCTGCCTCATGGCAGTCACTGGAGAGTACCCCAAATCTAGCTGTAAGAACTTGGGCATGTTACTTAACCTCATTTGCAACTTCAAAATCTTTGAAACAGCACTAGCAATACCTGTCTCAGATTGTTGTGAAAATTAAATGCTTCTAATGCCTGGCACAGTATAGGAGCTAATTAATAGCTATTGACTGTTATCATTATCACTGAGTCAGCATCTCCAGATTTGTATCCCCTATTTGAAACACAGCCTCTTTACCTGTCTCCTCTCCCCACACATTACTTCTAGTCTGCCATGAAAGCTTCTTCATGTTCAGGTCCCAGCCTCTCCAAAGAATCTGGGAGCTGTCTGACAGACTAGTGTCACTAAAATGCCACCCACTTTATGACACTCTCCACATTAAAAAAATCATGACTCCCCATAATCTAGACACTGTCATTCTATATTCCTTAGTCCAAAATCCAATGTTTTTCCACAATCTGCTCCCAACCAATCTTTCCTAACTTTTCTCCCCCGTTCTGCTTTATTCCAGTCACATCTCGTGACCATATCATGCCTTTGTACATACCACTCCACATGTCTCTCTGCCCACCCCCATCTGTCAAAAGGTGACATCATGTAAGACACGGGTTGCATTCTACTTCCTTCCATTCTGAAATAGCTTTTTTTAAGGAAGACTTCCCACAGTTTTTTTGTTTGGGGTAGGGCACTCATGCATTTCCCTATACTGCACTTATTTACCTGTTTTATTATTATTTTACTCTTGTTTTATAGCAGACTAGAAGCAGATGAAAGGCAGGGACTGTGGAAATTGTATATATGAATTTCCATAGCTAAAGGTCCTTACTTAGTCTATGAGAAGCTCTGAAGAAATTTTTCACCAGAACAAAGGTGGAGACGACTCTTCCAGGCTAACACAAGTTGTGGACTTGAGGGCCTAAAAACTTAAGTGGAAGCTTCTTAGAAGATGGTGTGTGTAAGGTAGTAAAGTATGGTTGGCACCTAGCACCAAACACTTCAATTTCCTGTAGACTCTAGCTAAAAAACCACCCAACAGCCTCTAAGGTTGTAATGGAGACTGCCAGTAATAAGAAATACTAGAAATGGTCAAGATATTTTTTAAATTGTGTTAACATTCTTGAATAATGAGTTATTCTCTAATTAAGTATCCAAGCCCTCTGACTGAAAAACTTGTAAAATAAAATGTGTACTTGCTTTAATTTGCATGCCTTTCCCCTACCCCCCACCCCACACACAGAGGTTTGATTTTGATCTTCCAAATAGTCATTGCTCTGAAGCAAACACAGCAAGGGAGCCCATGTCCTGAGTGTCTGCCTTGGTCAAGTCTAGGTAGGCAAGACTACCGTGACCAGTCCCAAAGTATCAGAGGTTCAAAGGAACATCAATTGCAGATGGGAGCCCCGGTACACATAGTCACTCTGGGACCCTGGCTCACAGAGTCTCCATCACCTGGAACATCACTGATCAACAGTGTCTGTGCGAGGCAAAGAGGATTCACACCAGCCCAAAAGTGACTTGCTCTCACAGCCCATTGACCAGGAGCAGTCACATAGCTATACCTATGTGTGAGGGGGGAATGTACGTGGACCTCTTGGTAATGTTCCTGTGTTTATCCAAAATGTCTCAGACACACTGCCCAGCATTTCTCCTCTAATGGATAGCAGGGTCTGTCACTTCTTGAACAGGTATAGGAAACTCAATAATGTGCTAAAATAAGTCACAGGGGAGAATAGAGAGTCCAACAGATGACTTCAGTATGTCTAATTACTGGGTCAGGAAATTAAATTTCTTATGAGCCCCATTAACATCTGTCTCTTTGAGTTAAAATAATCATCCAGGCCTTCTTTAATATTTTGATAAATGGAATGATTATACAATGTGACTAAGTGAAACATTTTCTCAGTAGAGAATAATCAGACAATAAACAGTTGAATTTGTTTTGTCAAGAGCAAAGTTAAAACCTTAACATTTTCCATTGTGCTGTGACTTGGTGACACTGTTATTTGTGGTGATGGTGATATTTTATTACTTGTGTGCTAAGAGAAAGAACATCCATTAACAAGAACACCATAACCAGCTTTCTTTGCATAAAAATGTGAAGTGACATGACAAATGAAATCTATCAGGAAATTCCTCTAATTTGAGTGAAGCCAAAACTCCAGAAACTAAAGGCAATAATATTGCTGCTTTCTGCTTGCTGATCCTCAAGATGTTTATCCAAGAGAGTTAAGGAAGAAGAAATGCAAATATACAGAATTTTCAAGCAGTGCTTTGAAATTAAGAATGTTTTAAATCTTCAGTGCAGTAGTCATCAGTCAGCAATCACAACATCTGCTTTCTTGTTATCTTTGCAAACAGTGCTTTGAGATGCGATGCTGCTCTAGGCTCAGCCCAAAGGTTATTCTGCCTTGTTTTAACATTCCAAAGGTTTGAGGCCTAAGACTTTCAAGGCAGCTCCTCAAGGATGGCAACTCAGACTCCATTTTAAAGTGGTTCCATGTATATTACTTTTTTACAGGAACAAGAGGCCAGGAGTGTCAGACAGACAAAAAACAATAGAATTTGTCAAATAAACATGTCAGTAACTAACAGAAAGAAACTCAACACAGGAGAGTAGGAGACGCAGAAATCTGATTATAAAGAGGATTTTTGTTAACTTTTTTATTTTAAACTTGCAGAAAAGTAACAAAAATAAAGCCAAAAGTTCCCATACCCTTCAATCAGCAATCCCTACTGTCCACGGCTTGCAAAACCATGGTACAATGATCAAAACCAAGAAATTAAATTGGTACACTATTATTAACTAAGGTACAGATTTTATTTGGGTTTCACCAGTTTTTTCCACTAATATTCTGTTCTGGGGTCCAATCCAAGAGCCCCACTTTGCCTTCAGTTGTGCCTCTTCGGTTCCCTCCCACCTGCGACAGCTCCTCACCTCTCTTTGTCTTTCATGACTGATGCTTTTAAAGAGTACTGGCCAGCTGTTTTGTAGATTGTCCCTCTGTCTGGGTTTGTCTGATGCTTTCTCATACTTAGTTTGCACTTTTGGTCCTTAGCACATCACACTGGGGACTTCTGATGGTGATAATACCTCATTACTTGACCACTTGGTTAAGGCAGTGCTTGACAGTTTTCCCTACTTCAAAGTTTTAAGTTTTTCCTTTGTAATAAATATCTTGGAGAAGATATGCTTTGACTCTACAAGTACCCTGTTTCTCCGCAAATTTCTGCCCCCTTTTAATAGCTCCATCAGTGGACCTGCCTTCAACAATCATTACTCTGGTGGTGAGTTTCCTCCATCCACATTTATTTAACTGGAATTTTTTTGTAAGAAAGAACTGTCTCTTCTCCTCATTTACATATATAGTTAAGCATTTATATCAGCATGGATTCATAGATATTCATCTTATGGGTAATAATACATTGTTACTGTTATTTATCTTGTTGCTCAAATTGTTACAGCTTGGGCCATTTTGCAGTTCTTTTAGGTTGGTTCCTGTGCTTTGCAACTGCCTCTCTCAAGGTGAGTTTCTCATTTAGAGACTTGATTTAAGCTTTTTAAAATAAAACCAGTCTTGTGGAAAAATTATACTGCAAAGCTCTGCTCTGATAAAACTACTCGCCTATTTCCTCCTCAAACCTTGAAACAGACTGACTGGGAGCCTGGAGTAACATCAAAGGCTGCTGTAAATTGAACACTCCGATTTTAAATTCCGCACTGCCGGCTTACTCAGCTTACACGTGGGTGTGGGGGCAGGTGAGACAGCACGCAAGGAGGCCTCCTGGGGCTACAGTGGGTCTGTCTGGGGAACTAAGAGAACTTCAGAGATTTTCATATTCCTGTTGTGGGTTAGCACCAGCCTTCGGAAGGCCACTCCCAACTTTCACCACAAATGGCTGCTCCCTACTTTTGTGTTGAAATTGGTCATGCTAAAAAGTAAAAATATATTATTTCTATTCTAAAATACAGGGTCTGGCAGAAGTAAAGCCTGCTTGAGTGTGGTTGTTAGGGTAATAACATGGATGTAATCATTTATAGTTTTAATTTGAACATTTCACCTAAAATGTCATATAGTGTGCTTGAGTGTGATAGGGTTCTGTTACAGAACAACATGCTTGTGATTTTGTAATTAAAAAGGGGCTTTATTTGTGCCTCACCCTGTACAATCTGATTTACTGAGGTTCTGATATCTGGGATAATAAAGCCTAAAAACTTCAAATGTTGATGCAACTGGCTAGTGCCCATAGGAAAGTCATAGAAGTGATAACTGAATTTCCTCAAAGCACACCATATTGGGGGAAATTTCACATGCTGAAATTTTACTCACACAGGGTAGAGTTCTTTGAGAAAGAGGTCCATCCGTGAAGTGCCCAGTGAAAGAGCTGCTCAACTTCCCACTCTCTCAACCACCCCTTTGCCTTCCTTTTGTCCTCTTCCCTATATGCTCCTGGGGTAGCAGGGTGGGCCAGTAAGGGTAGAAAGGGTCTAGCTACAGGATCTAGGGTTTACCTCATGTAAATCACAAGCAAACAGTGCATAGGCAAGTGGAGGGAAATGATTTCTTTCAAAGGTCAGGAGTCACTTGTCTTATTTTAACTTTCCTCTACAGTAAACAAGGCCCAGAATTCTATGAAACCTTAATAGCAAATCACTTTTACCATTCTATCCAAATTCAGATCTCAAATTCAAGTAAAGAGACACATGAGTAAATGAGCCCATAGATAGAAAAAAATATTTAGTGATCCATCTCCCAACCACAGGAGAGAAAATGGACTTGGTAGAATCAACTGTTAAAGGTATTGATAAATACTTATAAATATTTGTATGTTCACTGTGTAAAACAATGAAGACAGCAAGCAAAATGAAAATAACATTAGTGGCATTTCACACATCTTAAACTAGTAGCAACAGGTTACTGTATAATTAGTTCTATTTTCCATCCTGAGTTTGCTAAGCATTTTTTAGGATCTCCTTCTCCTGAATGTTCATTAGAGGCTTTTGTGTATGCTGTGTTTTGTTGTAGATTGCGATCGAAGTCTCTCTCCCACTGCTCCCAACCTTTCCTGTCATGGCACACAGAAAAACCTGGAGTGAATTAGAGGGTGTTTGGGGATGTCCTTGATGCCCTGATTTAAAAAAAGAACAGTTACGAGAAAAATACAAAGTATCAGATTTATTTAAACTGTCAAATAAAATATGTTTTGATATTTCAATAAGAAATTTGAGCTTTTTGTCAGGTTTTATGATGGAAATAGCAACATGAAATTCATCATCAAGACTTTTTAATGATGGTCTCTTCACATCCTTTATTGTCACTACCAACAACAACAACAACAAAAAACCACTGTGCATATAAGTAAAAAAAATTCTTTAAACAATAATTTCACAAGCATTCAAACTTTATAATAGTTTAAATTATATTTGAATGAACTAATGGCTTTTCCTTTTATTTCATTGATAAATGTCATGTTGAAATTCGTAGAATAATGTGAATGGATTTTGAGCTTCAACTTTAGCTTATCAAATATTTCTAAGTGATGTCAAAGCTGTAATTTGCTCAATGTCCACGCATTAGAGGTGTCACCTGTAGCTAGTTAGATGCCACTATAAGGGCACATCAGAGGCAAGTGAATGCAAGGATCCCATTGATACGAGGACAAATGTGCTCAGGCAGGTAGTTACAGGACCCAGGCAACCCTGGAAAAGCACACATGCTCCCCAATCTCATCCACTAACTCTTCTAAAAATTCCATGTCCACTGGGGGCAGCAGTGCCTCCGCACCTGACTAATGGAGTAACCCGTTCAGCATTCTGCAGAGTCTCCGGCCATGCTCAAGTTTCACAATGCCATGGGGAGCACTGGTGTCTTCAGCCTCAGGCACCACAGGGTGCACCTTAGAGTACATTCTATCCATACAAATGGTGACTACACTCTTTATGTTATGATTCTCTTCCACGTCAGAGAGTAGTACCAGAGACATAGTTACTAGAATAACCATAATTTAGATAGTTAATAAATTCTTTCCCTAATACCCAAGACTAAGGCTTTAGTTCCTCCTATCATAACTTTGACCCAAGTATCTGCTAGCAACTTCTTATACACAAGCCCATCCCACTTCCCTCATCTCCTCAAAGCTACAGTGCATTTCCAGGTCAAACCCAGATTTTCTTTCTTCCTCTTTGTTCCTTTGTAGCTCAGAATCCGTCTTGGCAAACCACTACTTCTGCACTGTCTCCCAGTTCCCCTCCATTTCCCAGGCAAAGCCCTAATACTAGCTTTTTCTAAATCTCCCCAACATGACTTGCAATTGAGAAAAGGATGTGTAGAAGGAAATTTGCACATGCTGAAATTCTACTTACTGTCAATTTAGTTGAGAATCAATTACCGTTCAAAGACAATTTGCAATTGACTATAATTCAAACAAACTTCCTGATCAGAGCATTTGGAGAAAATTGATGCAGTTTCATGGGGTTTTCTACTCTCCTATCCTACTTTCTGCACATATTCCATTAGTGAAAATGGCGTTAAAACAACAGAATATCTTAGTGGGAAACATTCTTGCAAGTTTTCAATTATGTGCCAGGCTTTCATCTGCTTCTTCAGAGACTCTGCCCTGACCCCTATTTCCCTCACTCTCTTCTCAAAACCCAAGCTTTCAAGTCCTTCAGACAAGTGAGCCCTGGAAGTCAGGTTCAGTAGGAAAGTATGTTCTCAGAGCATATGCTTTTCTGGGGCTCAGAAGCAGAATTCATTAAATAATAGCCAGCAGTTATTTTCTTCTTATGTCTCCCATTTTGAAGTTTGATGCAATAATTAACTTCTCTCTTTGTTCCAAGGAAACTCAGATCCAGTTCAGTTCTTTGTGAAAACAGTATTTGATATTTACAATTCTGTATGCCATGCAGTTTTGAATAAGAAAATATGAAAATCCTACTTGGGTTTCAGAACAGAGGAATCTCTTTGTGTTTCTCCTAATTAAGTTCAAGAAGAAAGTGTCTGAAGGATTTCTTGAGTGAATCAAGAGAATTTATAAATGTGAAGCTGAAGTCCAAGCTGCCAGACAAACATCAGTGGATAATTCAAGTTCAGACTTCATTTATTTCAATATGGTAGCTTCTCACCCTGGGCAAATCTCCAAGAGAACTCTCCTATTCAGTATACAGGAATAAATTAGTTCTATACAGGTAAACCAAGAACGTCATACCTAGAAAAAAATTGGAATTGGAAAAAAGCCACACAAACTGAAGATAGGGAAGACCTAGGGTTCTGTGCCATCTCAGCCCCAAAGCATTTTGTTCCTCCATTTATTCAGTTGTCCAGTAGAGGTGGCGCCACCTGCTCTTACTTGTGGTCCATAAGGAGCTGGCTGAGATTTGTGATACATTAGGCACAGAAAGTTCTGAGAAAGTAAAAGTGCTGTACTTACGTCAGGTGGTTTGGCATTGACTAATTTTTTCTTTTTTGTCAAATAACCAAACTTCTCTGGATTTCTTGAGGTTTGTGGTACTAACCAACTTCTTCACATCAGCATCATGGTCATTTATACATGGATTCTTTGGTTTTACCTTCCTGTTGGACCAGAGTACAGGCAGTTCTAGTTTTACCACAGATGGCCAAAGCAACACAAAACTGTTTGGGGCAATATTTTCTCATAAGCCTCCCAGCAGGATAATTAAGACACCAATATCTGGACTCTTCCAGGGCAACCAAGATTCTTGCCAATTTAAGACATGTTCCCACCAAAATACAACAATGATCATATTAGGATGATGAGATTATGCACATCATGGGTACTACACAGAGACACCCAGCCAAGGAGTAAGGACCGATACCCACTTTTCTCTGCCATCTAATTATGAAGCATTTACTCTAGGTGCTCTGCCTGCCCAGAGAGGGCATGCTTTTCCACCTGCACAAAAGCTCTGTGTAGGCTACAGGTCCTGACTATGGGTGATTGCTTAGATTCTGACAGAAGTGGAAGCGGGGATGCTCATGGCTTTTTCTTTCTGCTTTACTCCAGTTCAGCCTCTGTGAGGCTTCAGATTCCTCCAGTAGCTCTTCTAGCCCCTCCATCTTCCTTCTCACACATTTTCCTTCCCATCCTTTTTATGCCCTCTTCATTTTCCTTTTTCTTTCCTCCTCTCTCTCTCCCCTCTCTCTCTCTCTCTCTCTCTCTCTCTCTCTCTCTCTCTCTCTCTCCTTCCTGCCCTTTCCTTTCACTCCCAGGAGACAGATGGATGCACAGGAGCCATCCTGTTTCATCAACCTCCTCCCTGAGCCCTAGTCATCAATGGCATCCCTGTAAACACTTAGGAATTTCTCCTCATGATCAATTCTTGACACAACTACAAAGTAGCAGAAGTCTTGCTTCTGTTCTACCCTCTTTCTCTGATAACCAGGGTCCAGGACACCCAGTGCAGACAGACTTGGTGGTCTGCTAATGTACCTTGAGGTATTAATAGCCAACTGTGTTGCCTCAGTCAGATGTGTTGCTATTGAAAAGGAAGGTGCCTGAAACACTGTGTTTTAGCCATAAAGAAGGTAAATCCTCAGACAGGAGGATTTCAGGCAGCTTGCTGGCTGAGGTAATGATAGGACATTTTTTGAAAGAAACACCCCTGAAACATGTACCTACTCTACCTCTATTACTTCATTTAGGCATTTTTTACAGATAAACTTAAAGCAAAACTTCCAGCCTCCATGCCTGCCTCTCTTTTTCTTCCCTGCTTATATATCTGAGATTATCGTCTCTTCTCTAGAGACAGCTCCTATCAGAGCTTTCTAATTGACTGTCCCAAAAGATATAGCACTCGTTTTCCCCGCCAGGCTGGTCCAGGATCTATCCTTGGTTAGTCAGAATCTTCTCATCTTCACGCCCTTACAACACCCCTAAGCAATCCTAGCCAGTCCTGTGGTTTTGATTCCACCAACCACTGGTGCTCCTGGAGCCTGTAACTCCAGACAGGAGTCCTTGCCTGGGCTCTGCACCACTGCAGATGCTGCCTGTCAGACAGGCTCCCCTGCTCCTTAGAACCTCAATGCTGGAGGTCTCCTCCCGCTGCCATCCCAAACTTTTCCATTTTTCAGTTATTGGCACAGTCATCCACAGCTACCCATAAGCCAGGAGTCACACCCACAATCATCTCTTTATTTGCTCCTAACTCCCCCAAATCCAATCCTTCCTCTTACCCTCACCCTCATGGCCAATAGTCCGTCACCATCTCTTGCAAAGGCCCCAATTCATGATCTCTTGTCCAGGGTCTCATCTTCTCAAATCACCCTCTGCTTGCTGCCACAATGATTTTTTTTAAAGTGCAAAGATGAGCATATTTTTCCTTTAATAGAACTTTCAAACTCCTCCACCTAAGTACTCCTAATGTAAGTAGAGTGAACAAGCTCCCAGGAGGCTTGGGGAGATCAGAAGAGCAGGATCCAGAAGGCCTCACTTACAACAGGAATTTTCTCTTTAAGTCACAATTTTTAATCCCATTGTTGCGATTTTGCATTCTACTTTATAATATATTAGTTTTTGTTTTGAAATTAAAATAACATTTTCCCAAATCCTCAAGCAAAATTGATCCTGCAATAAGGAGTACATTTATCCCATGGCTTTCAGAAACCCTCAGGCCCTCTAGTTTGAGAAGCTAGAGTCCTAGACAAAATGCACATTTTTTCATGTTATACAAGGACCTTCTTGACAGGCTGGCTGTTTGTCTCTGCTGTGATGGAGACCGGCCAGCAGTATCCACCGCTGCTGCAGATGCTTGTCGAAACACGAGAAAAACATACACATGGACAACCGACTCCTGTGGAGAAATAAGTAAGAAACAGCCACTCTCTCCAGTGGAGAGCGCCTTGACCACTCTCTCTAGTGGAGAGAGCCCCGTTCTCCCACCTAAGCAGGCTTTTATTAAACATACAGATACAGTTTGTGAACTACAGTCTGACAAGGAAGATAAAACAAGTAGCTAACTTTGAAAGGGAGTGGCAGATCTCCCACTGGGATTCTGAGATTTGGGGGGTTTTATCATTTAAAAAGACTACAGGACCTAAAAGCTTAGTTTCATTTCCTGCCTGTGCCTTAATATTCTAATTAAAGAGCATCCTCCAGCAAGCAGGTCTCACAGGATATTTCATATTCTATGTCTCAGGCCTGATTACCCCGGGGGTCCTCGGACTCTGGTCTGGACTGCACCACCCCTGTTATTTCTGCAGGCCTGAGTCAGGCAGAGGAGACAAAGGCAGCCGGGAGACTTGGATTTCTCACAACTAAGAGCAAGGACTCAGGCTTTGACAAAGCCAAGGGGGCAGGGGTCGATCACCCCTTCATTTCCACAGCTCCCCGAGTCTCCTCCCTTAGGGCATTCCCAAGTGACCACGTCTGTCTTAGATTCATTCTCTTTCCTAGAGAATTCTTACCCATCATTGACTGCCGATCACACAAAGGGAGCCGGGCATTAGAACAGGCAGTGTTCATGCCAGGGAAATAAGTTTCGTCTCCCTAGTGTCTCCTGGTTCAGAGGCCTCTTACTCAGCCTTAGCCACAGACGGTTACAGTTTCCTGAGACCAGGCAGGGCGGACCCCAACACTCTATAGCTCCAACCTTCCAACCAGCTACCTGCAGTCTATTCACACTGGACTTTATGCTATTCTGTGACTATCATACTGGTTCTCATCTTGAAACATTCCCTACACTCTTTCCTCAAACTAGAATGAACCCCCTTTCCCATCCACCTACTTATCTTCTAGAGTCAACTCGAGTATCACCTGCCCTCTGAAGCTCTCTGGGAAGAACCACACCAGGCAGGGTTAGTCCTCTCTTCCTTTATGCCACCAAAGTCCACCCCTCTCCCATAGCAGATATCTCACTAGATTGTAATTCCTTGCTTATGTCTATCTTCCACAATGGGCCATGAATTGCCTCAGGGCGGGATTTGTGTCTTATTCATGTTGGCCTTCCCAGGACCAGCACCATGCCAGGTACATGAGCAGATGGGAAGTAAATATGGTCAGGACATTTCACCCTAGTGCTCACCAGAGTTGATTGACCTGATCTGAATGATCCTGAGGATATCTTCTTCCTTTCTCATTACTGCTTCCATCCCCTCTACCAAATGGGATGGTCCCAGATGGACAAGGGTCCTCCAGTCAAAAGTGTGTCAGTAGATTTCCTCTACTGCTGAATCAGCTAAATAAACTCTCAAGACCTGACACATAGTAGGTTCTCAATGAATATTTGTAAATATTTGAATGAACTATTGATTAGCACCATTCGTCTTTCAGACTAAGCTGCATTTTATTTTCTCAATCTTGTCTTCCAGAGATGGTATCTCTGAATCCTCATGATCTAACAGTCTGCTAGCATTTAGCAGATATTAAATAAATATAATGAATAAATGAAAGAACAAGTAATATGCTCATTTAAATTTCAGTGTCTCTCAAAAGTACATGCACTCATTTTAATTTTTATCCTGACACTTGGTATGTTTACCAACCTTTTAAAATGGGGCTTTCCACTCAGAAATCCTGAAATCTTGACAAATTGGTAGTGACTGATTTTTTTTAAACCTTCTCTGTGACTAGTGGTGCTTCTCCCCCCTGCCCCTTCACCCTAATTTCAGGCTCCTTCAGAAGTAGAACTCCTGGGTGGCTTTGATCTCAACCATAGCCAATACAATTTAATGAGCAAAAACCATGGTCCTCAAAGTAAGGACAATCTCTGTTTTTAAGTATAAATGCTCAATAAATGTGACTTGGAAGCAAGGCAACTCTTAAGCATTTAGCTATAACTAAGTAAATGTACTTTGTCTAGCTAACCCACAGCAAACAGTTAGTGAATACTTTTCTCATCATATATTCATTCCCATTCACACCTGAATGTGGAATGTAAGAGCTGATGCTTCTATAATTTCAGAGCAGTGCCTACCTTTAGTTCAAGAAAATGTTATCTTTTCCTGAGGCACCCCATTTTGTTTCAACCTGGAAGCCAGGGACTGATATGTTTTTTTTTATTTATTTTATTTTTATTTTTTGCTAGACATAAGCCAAGTGGATAGAAACTCCAGGCTAGGGAGGATTTTGTCTTTCCTAAACCCTAACAGTGTTCTTTATGTATTTTTTCTTCTGATCAAAAACTTCTACCAATAAAAAGTTGGTACATCCCCAAGTGTGCATAATTATTTATTTATAAACTTTATATATGCATTACCATACTAATGTATCTGTAGGTTTACAAAGCTCATCAACCATCTAAAGGGAGGATATAAAAATGATTAAAAGTGCAAGTTATATTTTCTTCCCTCACCCCAATGGGATGTCTTATAACTAGTCCACTAGCTGAGGGATTCACAACTTGTTCTGGAAGGCTCCATGGGAACAAGGTTCTCCAGGGTCAGGCCACTCAGCGCATGTGGCTCCAGTTCACCCATGGGCTCTCTCCCTTCAATTAATTTTAGCAATATCAATTGGCTTTAAACTTTGAAGAAAAACTTTAGAATTCAATGATAGAATGGTGATTTAAAAGACTTTATTTCCAGCAGAACCAGCTTTTTATAGTTGTGCCAAATGCTATATTTCATTCCAAATGAAAAGAACTAACTGCTGACTATGTTGTAGGATACAGAAAAGCAATAAAGCTACAGTATATCCTTGAAGCATGTCAAAAGTGGTATGGTAAGGAAAAGAAGGGTTTTATCTCACAAAGCCATAAACACTGAACAAACTAATTTTTCATTCCAGGAACTCAGTAGTCATCAACACGGCACTTTGCAAAATATTTAAGATTTGTGATAATAGCAAGTACTGCAGTGGCATGCTGTGTGGTTCTCCACCTTGACACTTCCCATGACGTTGACCTAAAGGGGAAGGGAAAAAAGATAGATAATTAGATAGATACATACATACATACATAGATGATAGAGAGATGACAAAGTTGAAAACTGTTAAATAAAATTATCTGCAGCCAGCTGAGCTAAATAGATGCTTGCTATATTTGCATTTTCTCCCTTTCTCATATTTTCACTCAAAAAAGTGAGGTATACATTGTGTAAGCATGCTACCTATATTCTCTCCCAACCTGCCCCTCATCCCCTCTGCCCCTATTCTGTTCATTCTAAATAAAACCAGCCTGTATCCATAAGGTTGTTGGTGCTTTTGATTAAAGGGGATGAATGCAACCTCTCCCTATTTAAATGTCCACCAAGGATAGGTCATTAGACACCTCTGACATTAAACCCCATGGATATACTCTGGGGTTCTGTGGTTGGACAGTTAGAGAGCTCCTGGGGCCCTTTTAAGTTCTCACCTTGGTAAATGCTTTGGCCACACAGCATGAGGCTTCTGAGGTGATGTTCTTTGGGACCAACATTGTCTTCTTGGACCTTGCTGGAGTGGGATATGCTCTGGAGAAGCAGCAGCCCATACACTGATAAATTGGGGCACCCGGCTTGGAGAAGTATTTGTTTTCCTTTAGCTTGCATTCTGGACAAACTATCACATACATACACACACACAAAGACAGACAATAAAATAGTCCAAAGATGATTCAAAAAGAAACTATAAATATTTTTATTATAAAGTAGTAGTCTTTTTCTATTGAAAATAATATAAATACCTTTTGACTATATGTTCATCTTAAAACAATTTTTACAGATATGCATGGAAAATCTCAATAATAGTAGTAGTCTCCCTCTCTCCCTCTCTCTCTCTCCCCATCCCCCCCCAAGCATGACTTCCCTTCCCCAGCACTAATACTATGCCACAACTTGACAAATAAAAACATCATGCTCATCTGAAAGGAGAATTTTGCCCAAAGGCAAAATATTTCCCCTTTAAAATCTGCTATTGTTATTCCCATAGAAACTCCAAATGTTGACAGAGAAAAATATGTCAGACTTAAGAAAGCTTGGTGAGAGCAGAGACCCTGATGTTAGAGGGCGCATCTGCATGTGGCATCTGGGATTGAAATATTAGCACTTGTCTAGAGAAAAACCATAACCAATAGTAGTTCACACTTTCATAGCAGATGGAATTATATCAGTTACTCCATGAAAATTTTCAAATAATACAGCCAAACAAATTTGCTGCATTCAAAAATTGTCTTATTTTTCTCACTTATTAACTGATGTGAAAATTTATCTACAAAGGCAATGTTAAAATCCTCTCAAGTCTTCTGGGAGAAATGTAAAAAAAATTGAGCTTAACTAAATAAGGAAATTTTCTGCTTGCAAAACTTTGATAAAAAATAATCAAGAGCCCTGGCTGGCGTAGCTCAGTGGATTGAGCGTGGGCTGGGAACCAAAGTGTCCCAGGTTCAATTCCCAGCCAGGGTACATTCCTGGGTTGCAGGCCAGAACCCCCAGCAACCGCACATTGATGCTGCTCTCTCTCTTTCTCTCTCTCTCTCTCTCTCTTTCTCTCTCTCTCTCTCTCTCTCTCCCCCCCTCCTTTCCCTCTCTAAAAATAAATAAATAAAATAAAATAAATAAAATCTTTTAAAAAATCTTTTAAAAAAATAATCAAGAATCTATTTCAGGTGAAAATGTAAAGGTTGCTATTTAAAAAGACATGTAAAATATCATTTTCATTGTACATTTTTGGAATTTAATTTTATTGTTCACTGCCTGCAAGTGCTTAAATAAGTATCCAGCAGCAAGTATTAACCACATTTAAAAAGGAGGTGGATATACAATATAGTTAATGGAGTTATTGATGTACATCTTGAAAGGTGTGTTTTTCTTATTATTGCAAGCCCTAGTTAGGTCACACACCCTGTATTGTAAACTCTTCATCAGGAAAGGAATGGAGAATATGCAGAAACACACACAGCATGGCCAGAATGACAACTGCATGTTTTCTGTAGTAGTCCATGGCTCTTCTGCAAAATAGGATGGAAAAATAAATGTTACTCTAAAATTGGCTTACCAGTTATAACAACAACCAGTAGTTTTAAAACATTACTTCTAATAATAGTCATCAATAGTCCTCAGTATCTTGATCTCTCTGCTTACAGCTTGCTTACAGCTCCCAACACACTCTAAAGTCATGTATACAAGGGGATACCTCAAAAATACCCAGAATTTATTTATAAAAATTGTGCATTTATCCTTACATGTTTAAATTTCAGTCACCTTCAAAGTACTCCCCATTTGATGCAATATACCTTTCGAGAAGTTTTTTCCACTGCTCACAACAGTTTTGGAACTTGTTGATTTGGATGCCTTTTAGTGCTTCTGCTATTTTTTATTTCATATCTTCCACATGGGCAAAAGGTTTCCTTCTGAGGACTTTTTTCATCGGGAAAACAAAAGAAAGTCGCTAGGGGCAAGATCAGGTGAATAGGGAGGGTGGGGCATGGTGGTCATGCCATTTGTGGTAAAAAACTACTGAACACTCAACCTGATATGGGCAGATGTGCTAGTAAATCACCCATCGTGAAATGGGCAAATGCATTCAGAGAGTCTTTTCCAAAAAAATTCAGGGAAGGCGAAGGCAGCTTCTCAAAACAACACCGGTTGGCATGCTAATACAGATGGGTTCCTAGAACACTCACCTAGCCAAGGAAGCCTGTACTACAAGGGGCCAACCCTCCAGAAGATAATTCCATTTTGGGGGGTCCCACCTCATAAAACAATTTGTCTTTAGGAAAGACGTGGGAAATTAAATCTTCTCATTTCTCACATCAACCAGTAGACTTGGGGTTAATGATAACAACAATAAATTGCCATTTTTAAATATATCATTCTGTTAAGAAGCCTCATTGTCCTTATTGGTAGTTGGTGTTGGAAGGAAATTGAGGGGCTAGCAAGAGGGAGCCTTGTGACGAAACAGTTCTGTATCTTGATGTGATAGTAGTCACACTAATCTACACACAGGTAAAATTGAACTACACACATGCACACACACAAACAATGCTAGTGAAATCTGAATAAGCTCTGTGGGTTGTACCAGTGTCAATTTCCCAGTTTTTCTCATCATATCATATAGTTGTGCAAGGTATTATCATTGAGGGAACGGGCCAAAGGGCATCTAGGACTTCCCCATACATTTTTTTTGCAACTTCCTCCAGATCTGTATTTACTCAAAACACTTAAAAAAAAGACATTTCAGAATGAGATTTAAAATTGCATGTTAGTCAAAACTTGTGGTTATTTTTCATGTAGACTGACGTACTAAGACGATGTTTTTGCTAGATGCTTATATCAATCCTTATATCCCATAAGAATGATTTTTCAAACAGTAGAACTA
Organism: Phyllostomus discolor; assembly: GCF_004126475.2. NCBI lineage: Eukaryota > Metazoa > Chordata > Mammalia > Chiroptera > Phyllostomidae > Phyllostomus > Phyllostomus discolor. The sequence continues at coordinate 149,100,066 of NC_040906.2, forward strand.
ATAGTTTATAATATAGAAAATATGCTGTATAAGCATAGGTAATGCTAAAACATATGTATGTCTTTATTTCCACCTGATATATACACTTATATGTAATTATCTATTTTATCTCTCTTCATCCATAATGAACACTGAATAAATACTGTTCTAAGTCAGTGGCTCTCAAAGTGTGATTTGGGGGCCCTAAACACTTTCAGTGGGTCTCAGAGGTTAAAATGGTTTTCATAATAATACTAGCATGCCATTTCCCTTTTTCACTCTCATTGTTTCATAAGTGTTCGAAGAAATTTTCTAGAGTCTACATGCCATGTGATATTACAACAGACTAAATAGGGAAACACATGAGAGTGGAGCTATGTTCTATTAGGCAAATCTTTTTAAAATTTTGCAAAAAAGGTGAAACACTGTCACTCTTCTTACTGATTTTTTTGTTTTGGAAATTGCCATTTTTTGTAAATATATGTTATTTGTGTTAACATGTGATGGGTTTGATGTTCTCATTTTTAAAAGAATAAATATTGTGAAATTCTTTCTGACATGATTTCTAAATCAGTAAATGTTGATGAATATAACTTGACAAAAAAAGTTCTTTGGGCTCTGGTCATTTTTAAGAGCATAAACAGGTTCAAGACCAAATGTTTCAGAACTACTGCTTAAGTGATATACAAAGTCACAAGGAAAATTTGAGAATTGAAAGTGGTTTCCTTTTTAAACTGGCATCACTTTGTGCTTCTATATTGCAGCTCATATATTATGAAAATTCAGCACTATGCAGTAAACATACATCAGAATAAATTCAGAGAGAAACATTTGGAACAAGATTGCAGAATGTGATAACATGAAGTCAATCCACATTTTGCAATTTGCTTTATAACAAAGGGAAGAGATATTAGTTAGATATGTGTATGTATATGTATGAGTATACATATGTATATGTGTATATATGCATACACACATATATGTACCTTTACATATATCTATGATAGTTCCAAGAAGACTACAAGCATTTGGTACCATGTGACATCCTGCCCTTCACTTACAAAGATGCTGCCTTTGCTCCCCACCGCCAAAGGGTGAAGTTTCCGTTTTTCTCAGGGTGTGATAAATGAGGTGACTCATCTATACTCTCCACACCAGGAAGCCCAGTTGACTCATAGCACATTTTTTGAGATGACTAGCTGGGATGAGCAGCATAATTCTTTGTTAACAAAACAGATTAAATCTAACCGACTTCTAGAAGGTTAACCTAAGACTTCACCTCAGTAGCTCATCTCCCCCAGCTAACTACCAAGGAGAGGAAAAGCAGGCTGCCTTCAGAGAATGGTAATTAAGGAAAGGGAACCTTGAAAGCACAGCCTTTAATCCCCAGCACACTGTCTGGAATGCAATAGGTGTTCAATAATTGTTTGTTGCACAAAGAATAGGCCTGTAAGTTATAGCATCTTGCCTGGTCCAGTGAAGATAGCAATAGTTCAGCCTTGAGGAAAGATTTGAGGATGGAAAGTAACAAGGGAAAGTAGAATGTTTGGAATCCTTCATTCCAACACCTCCCATGTAGCAAGCCCTTGAGCAGGATCACCTCTGCTTCCCATCATGTCTGTCTCTGGGTGCACAAATTTAAAAAGCCTGGGGTCAGTGGTTGAAAAATTTAGCTTGGAGTGGCTGTGGCTACTAGTTTTCTTCCCTCATGTACACTAGTTGCAGTAAGTGAGTTTTTACCTTGTTACTGTAATATGTAACATGTTCTGAAACCCCCAGTCTAGCAGTGAGTCTCCATAATCCCATGCTCCAGCCCTCAATCTCAATAATCCTCCAGGTTCCCAATTTTTCAAGTAGACATTCAAACATTGCACACAGGCAGTGGAGTGATCTTGAGACCTATTCACACGTTCACTGATAGTTTTCTCCAAAGGTAGTAACAAGGGATGTCTGAGACACTGGGGAAGGTGGACAAGGAGAGGCTCATTAAAACTCTCACAACCAATTCCAAATCCCCTCATCCATTCTTTGATGTAGATAATTAGTTTTCTCTTTCTTTTAAAAAGATGAGTCTTGGGTAATTTGACAGGAGTTCAGGGTTGTTAAGTGTCCAATTTAAGGTTCAAATTGAACGCTTGAACAATTGAAAGATTTTGAATAAGTACCTGCTACAAGTCAGGCACTGTGCTAAGTATAGGTAGCATAAATATAAATAAGTTTCCTGCTAGCTTACCCAGATATAAAGGCAATAGCTATGAGTTAAAATGATGAATGCTGTAATAAAAGCATTTGTAGACATTGAGACCCTTGGAAGGCCAGGCACATGAAAATGGAGAGATGAAAAAAACTAATGACAATAAAGAACATGTACTTGATGGAAAAAGAAACATGACAGGGGTGAGAAAGGTGAAGGATTAAGAAGAAAAATAACCTCCTAAACACAGACATCAGTATGGTAATTACCAGAGGAAAGGGGAGTTGGGGGAGATGGAAGAGGGTAAAAGGGGGATAGATGGTGATGGAAGAAGACTTGACTTGGGGAAGTGAACACACAATGCAATATATAGATGATGTGTTATAGAATTGTATACCTGAGCCCTGGCTGGCGAAGCTCAGTGGATTGAGCGCGGGCTGCAAGCCAGGCATCACAGGTTCGATTCCCATTCAGGGCACATGCCTAGGTTGCAGGCCATGACCCCCAGCAACCGCACACTGATGTTTCTCTCTCTCTCTCTCTCCCTCCCTCCCTTCCCTCTCTAAAAATAAATAAATAAAATCTTAAAAAAATTTGTATTAGTCAAGTAACTTGCACACAAAAAAAGAATTGTATACCTGAAACCTACATAGTTTTATTAATCAATGTCACCCTAATAAGCTCAATAAAAAAACACATCAATATAAGTATATATTTTATTGTTTTGGCATTTGTGCAGGACTTTCATATATTCAGTAGTCCTCATAATTTCCCCAGAAAAATAGAGGTGGCAAACAGTTTGTTCCCAAGGTATCCCAATATCCAAAGGAAAATAAGACCAAGTGAAACGACACAGTTCAGCAACAGTATTTGTGATGGAGTTTCTGTTTATTAAACACTTAATATTGTTTTGTGCCTTCACAAAATTTTAAAGGATGCCAAGTTGTTTTCCAGGTGAAGTAGAGAGAAAAGAAATGAAAAAATATTTCCACAACTAGGAAGATATACAGCATAGCTTGTGGAGCTATGCATTCAAAAACAGGGGTTTCCATAAAGATGAACAGAACAAAAGATGACCTTATAATATGTATTTTAAAAAACAAATAAAAAGAGAGGCAGTATCTAGAAGAAAATTTAAAGGCTCATAGAATTATAAAAACAATTTCAATTTTTATGACCATTCTTATAATAATCACATTTTGAGAAGTTTCTTTTCTGATCGACTAAATTGAAGGGGCTTATAATAAGATGTACACTTTCTTCCTTTAATTGTTATTTAAAGACACTTCACAATATTAACATAATTATGTAATTCAAGTCTTAGCCATTACGTTTCTGGTTTTCCTAGCACATCGGCATATTTTTAAAATTGTCTACACACTAAATTAATAAGAAATTTTGATAGACAATCTCTATGAAAAGTGAAATATTGTTTTAAATGAGAAATGCAAATGTTTGTTGTTTTAAAATACCCAATTTTTAAAATTGACATTATTTCAGTAATAAATGCTTACCAGGAATAAAACCTTGGATAGTACCAATTTATCAGCCAGCAAAATAAAACATCCAAAGGCCAGCAAAGTTTTATGGGGAGCATTATTATAGTATTATTAAGACTTTGGTGTGCATCATATTCTGTTGTGTTTGAGCTATTTTCATGCAATCTTTTAACATACAAGTATCATTCTTACTTAAAAGCACTAAAGCATAAAAACATATTTAATTTTCCTTGAAGTCTTTCAATGATAGGTTAGACAAACCAGGACTACTGATTTCTCAATCCTGGAATGTTTATAAGAATGTTTTTTGTGTGTGATAGAAACAGAGCAGAGTTGCCACAAAGAGAAGCTTCCTTCTTGTTCATTGCCCCTAAGTTTTCAATGCTACGGTAGGTTGTACTTTCTAAAAATGGCCACAAAAATATCTCTCAGCCTATATTTCCTCTGCAGTATGACCTTGCACCCCCACATCGAATCGTATATCTATATTTGAACCTTCACTTGATCTAGGTGTGCCCAATGACTACTTAGACCAATAGAGTATGGCAGGAGCAACACTGGGCCAGTTGTGAATGGATCCCTCTATGGACCAGGCAGTTCCTGCTTCCCATCTCTCAGAAGCCAGTTACCATGTAAAAAGTGCTACTACTCTGAGACCTCTGTAGGTTAAGAGGGCCAAGCCACATGGAGAGGTTCTGAAGAATGAGATGCCACATTAAAGCTGTGGAGGGCAGGACATGTGGGCATCACCCATTTATAGGGTCTCCAGGTATCTGAGTTGACTCAGTGGCACATAACACACATATAACATACTTTAGAATAATACCTAGCATTAATTGATCATTTGTGTATGCTACATATTCTTTTAAGCACCTTGAAAACACAAGTATATTCAAAACTCATGATAACCCTGTGAGGTATTATCCTAATTTTAGCAGATAAATTCTAGAGGACAGGTAACCTACAGAAAGTCACAAAATTCATCACTGGCAGAGCCAAGATTTTAGAATTTTTTTTACACATCCAAACTCTAAGCTCTGAGGCATACTTCACTATATTGCCTTCAAATCTTTATAATTTATAATGAACTTCTCAAATAATTTTTTCAGATGGCATATCCCTACATTAGATGCTGACTCTTTATTTTAGAGCAACATTAAACATGTCAGCTTAAATATAATTTGCTCATATAATTTTTTATTTTACATATTTATCTGACTTCACTTTCTCCAGAACAACCTTAAGAAAGCATTTCATTTGGATAAAAAGGCCTTTTATAACTGATCAAATTATGAGACCTAGTATCTCATTCATAAGGAGTGGGGACAAGGGAGAAAAATTATTTTTCACATACATTCCCTTGTCTGATTCTCTTTACACTTCCATGAGAAAAGTATCACTATGGCACTTACTTCACAGACTAGAAAACTATACTTCAAAGAAGTAAAAGAATTTGCCAAAGTCACCTGGAAAGTGATCTTATCTTAGGATGGTCCCCTGGTACCTATACTACCTCTATACCCTCAAAGAACTCAGTTACTCCACCTCCTTCTTCAGGGCATTGATTAACACATGGATCATGCTGTTACCATCTGTTGTCTTTTCCAGTTCAATTTCTAACATTGCCCTTCATTCTCAGTCCAACCTAAGCACCTCTCTCTCTCTCTGTCTCTCCCTCCCTCTCACTCAACCCAGTGTATTAAGGACACTAGAGCATTTCTAGAATGTTATCTCTGAGTCTGATAAACCAAAGATTATTGGATTACTTTGTGCAACATTTCAATGGGTAATGCTGAACTGTTAAACACTAAAACCAGAACTTGCAAGGATCATAAGTTAATGGCAAACTACTTGAGGATTTATAATCTATAAAAATGGGAGTTTGGTGCTATGGTCATGCTATTCTCAATAGAACCATTAATTGATTCCTGCATATTTTCTCTTTGTGAAAGCAGATTATCTTCATCTACTTTTGAACAAGAAGCACATTACTTCTAGTTTTACTATTTCTATTTTCCAACTCTCACTTTGAGTTTTTGTGTGAATTTGAGCCCCACATTACAAAGGAACGTACAATAAAACTGAGAATCTGTTCTGGAACATAATTGCTTTGCTAACATTGTTTGCTTGCTACCTTTTTCAGCAGGAAATGGTAAGAAATATGACTCAAAATTTCAACAACTATACTACTGCAAGAAAAAAAACACTTAAATCAAAACTGAAGTTAAAGTTAAAATGAAAATACATAAACTTTTCACAAATGGTGATTGTTTTTATCTTTTCAAAATAATTCAAAACTATAGCAAAGTATAAGAAGCAATTTCAGTGACAAATATTTTAAACAATTGAATTGGTAAGTCAAGTAAATATTTAAAAGACATCTTCAGAAACTTAAAAACAGTCCTCTGTTCTAATGTAAAACTATCTTACTTTTGAGTGGGGGGAAAGGATGGCTGAGTTTAGGAAGCAAAGTTCCTATGAAGATGAAATGGAGCTTCTGTGTTCCAAGGGACCCACATAGTGTCAGCCCATAATTCTTCCAGGTGCTTAGATCCTGTTCCCTAACACTAATAGGAAGGGACAAAACAGTACTTTTTCCAGCCTCCTTTTCCCAACCACCTACCATTTCAACTAACAGTGATGCAAATATAACTAAGGTTAGCAAAAGTTTCCAGAAACTATCTTTGGAACAAGCCAATTAGACTTGGGCAAGTGATTTAGAACTACAAAATCATTAGTAATAGTTGGAGAAATACTACTGACTCTTCTTTTTGCAGCATTCTATGAAAGAAGAGAGTGGAAACAATGATGTTCAAGAGATTTCAATGTTACTATTCAAGTCTAGACAAGAACATCTATTGAAAAGATATCAGGAGCTATGGTCCTTCCGCTGAACAGGTGAGCTGCTTTATCAGTGGATAGCTTTATCAGTCATGCATCACTTAAAAACTAATGATAAAACAATATCAGCAGCTCATACAATGTCTACTCACCCCCTGCCTGATCCTTCAAAGCCACTCAAAAGAATGCCTTTCAAATGACATCAAATATTTCTTGAGGACAGTTTTTAGAAACAGGCATTCATGCATCTCAGCAGGAGACATTTGGTTTCTGGCTTCTGTTAGATAACATCTCAGGCTGTGATCATAGACCACAGCATTAAAGACTTCCTCCCAATGCAACCATGAGTACTGAACAGACAATGTGTAAATGCCTGTCCCTCTTTTTACTGAAGTTTACACATAGCTCCCTTATATTCTCAAGTATTTTAGCCTTCATTCAAACAACTCCCCAAATTGTTTCATTTTATATTACCTTCCTCTGGACTTTTTGCAGGATGCTTTCAGGTCAATTGATTGTGGATCTGAAGAGGTATCTTAGTTTCGTTTTATGATTTCTCAATAACTGCAGTGAAGTAAAGTCCTCACCTGCTTTTATAACAGCAGAGCAATAAAAACTGCATGTTCCTACCTGCATCTAAGCCCAGGGATCAACTGTAAATTCCATCCAATGACTGAATGGTACTTTGTGTAATTACCATGACATCAATTTGATCTTATCTTGTTTCAACCCTTAGATCATTGCTTAGTTTTGATCCATTTTCGGGGGTGATGACCTCAAGGTCAGCCTATGAAACAAGAGCATGCTGGTTTTTTCTAAGTAATTTTATCAAGACTTATACACAACATCCTGAAAATTGACACTTTCCTATAAACAAGACCCTATGAGTATGACATTTAATTAGCTAAGTACCTGATGTTTACATCAAACAGGAGAAGAGCTGTAAATTGCAGATCACAGATACAGAGCATTGCCGGGCATACAAGACTATTCCAGTAGGAAACAGAAAAATAAAATACATGCTTGTTTAGACTTTTCTAAAATTAAATGTACATCTGGATTTAATAAGGATGCATGAAGAAGGTATGAGGCAGAATGAGAAGGGCTGGTTGGGTCTCAACATTTGTGCCTTTTCCCCCCTTTCATTTCACTCCTGTAAAAACTCAGTTTCTTTCTAAGCAGAAATTACACATGTTGTGACTTGCCAGCTGTGGGACAACGGGACAGATTTAGAGAATATTGTGCTCAATGAGATAGTCAGACAGAGAAAGACAAATGCCTTATTAGTTCACTTATATATGGAATCCCCACGCCCAAAAAGTGAACAAACAAAGCAGAAACAAACTCATAGATACAAAGAACATTTTAATGATTGTCAAATGGAAGGAGGGTTTGGGGGGCTAGGTGATAAAGGGGAAGAAATTAAGAAGTACAAGTTGGTAGGTACAGAATAGTAATGGGGAGGTAAAGTACAGCATAGGGAATATAGCCAGTAATACTGTGATAACCATATATGTTGTCAGATGGTCACTAGGTTTAGTGAGGTGATCACTTTGTAAGTTATATAAACATCTAATCACTGTTATAAACTTAACTAATACAATATAGTGTGTCAACTATAATTTAATACTAAAAAATTATTCTTTAAAAAATCCCTACCCAGCTCCTCAGGCTGCGGCTAGGGCTGCTTTTATCCACACAGAGATTATGATCTCCTCTGCTCAGGGCCACTTCTGTAGGGACTGGTTTAAACACACACACTACCAGCAACTGCCCCAAGATAGAGATTAGAGGATTCTAAGAAAACCAGCTCTTATTTAAGGAAAAGAAGCTGACTAAACAAAGCAAAATTGTTTTGTGATTTATAATCTGTAATAAATTGATTTCTTTCCATTCTTACATCTTTTTCAGATATTCATTATCTTCTTCCAATGGTTCCTCCCAGTATTTACACTATCCATTCACCTTTTCCTGGTAACTGTTGATGTCATTATTATTCATGAATTTCTATTATTTAAATCCCATAAGATCAGTAGTATATTTTCAAAATAGCAGACTTATTTGGGAAATGTGTAGCCTTCACAGTTTCAGGGGAAGGACACATTTCAAGTCTTATGGAAAAATTCCTTTTCCTTTGCTCCCTAAGGCATTTCATTCTCCTTTATCTTATTTTCTTCTCTTCATTTGCCCTTCTTTCAATCCTTTTCTTCTTTTCTGTTTGGATGATTAAGAAGAAATGTTTTTTCTGTGCTCTTACTAAATCATCTTCATTTGGTTTATGATTTAGTAAAGGGCTTTATTTTTATTTCATATATTTCTATATAAGAATTAGAAATATCAGGGGATTCACATGAATATTTTATAGCATTTTTAATGTCGATAGTGCTTTTGTATTTTGGCGGAGGGACAGATAACGGGGTGGGGGAGGAAGGGGAAGAGCCAAGCCAGGGAACATGAACAGAGGACTCATGGGCATGGACAAAGTGGGGGATTGACTGTGGGGGGGATGGGGACAGGGCAGGGGAGAGCAATGGGGGAAAAGGCAGCACAACTGTAGCTAAACAACAATTAAAAACAAAAATTAAAAAGACATCATATAACAAAATAAATAAATTATTATATAAAAGAACTGTTAAAACAGCCCCTTCCAAACATGAACTTTTCCCTCCTCAGACCTCTGATTCCCTTACTTCAGGAGTGAGTGTCCAGTTCCTTATGTCTATTTTTGCACATATCCTATGTACACATAAGTAAATTATATGTAACTCCCCATCCCCATCCGAATTCTCCCTGAAATGATCAACAGAATACAAAATTGGAGGAAACTCTGCATTTGTGCTCATGATTTAGAGAAACTTCTTTCTGTTAATATAGTAAAAATTCTATTTCTCTATGCTCTCTAAAATGGCATATGATAACTGGGGAAATTATTTTTTAGTTGATTGGGAAAATATAATTCATAATTACAATTGGGAAAGTATGGTAATCAAAAATGTTTTCACATTTCAGTGTTTTATGTAGCTGCTTTCATGTGTTTTTGACCATTTTTATCCTATTCTTAATAGCTCTATTTTCCCCCATCTAGAATAACTGGAAGCTAAGAGATCCAAACCACTCTTCATTCACTTACAGTTACCTCCAGATGCTAAGAGTTGGAGTGCCAGTTAGCAAGAAGGTAGACTGGCTGAAGACACTAAGATGACATGGCAAATAGTCACCTTTACTAGGCAAAATTCTAAAAGTATGCTATGCTACAGGGGGCATGTCAGGAACATCTTTGCATATCAATATGACAAAGCGAAGTATATATAGGCTGTACCAACTGCATGAATTTTTTCTTATAAAGTTTTGTCATTTAAAACAGAACTGCCTTTGAGCAATGTTTCACATGCTCAGGGGAGTGGGAGGAGGAGAGAGGGGTAAAAGGTACAGAGAATAAGTAGCACAGATAGTAGACAGAAAATAGACAGGGGGAGGGCAAGAATAGCATGGGAAATATAGAAGCTAAAGAACTTATGACACATGGGCATGAACTAGAGGGGGAGAATGTTGGGGGGAGGATGTGCAGGGTGGAGGGGAATGGAGGGGGGTAATGGGACAGCTGTAATAACATAATAAATAAAATATTTTTTAAAAATAAAATAAAAGCAAAAAATGTTTCACATGCTTACTTGATTTGTTTTATTAAACATAATTTGATCTTTCTAATAGCGAAGTGTGGTTATCACAAAATTGTGCTATAATCAGAATAACTGAGGTATATAAAATTCTTCCCTTTTCAAGTAGCTTTTTCTTTAGTAATTTCAATGATACATTATGTAATTTTAAATTTTTAAGCAATATAAGAGTATATACCATGAAAAATACCCCATCTTCCTCATACCCCCAAATTTTTACTCCCATTACCAAAGGTACTTATTTTTAACAATTTCTTAATGTTTCCAGAAATGTTCTGTGTATATACACACATTTTTCTGTAGTTCTGAGGTATGCAAATAGAAACAATATATGCATCAGTGTCCTGTCTTCTTCTTTCTAATTCTAACAATGTATCTTAGTAGCTTTTTTATATCCAAATATGCAGATCTAATAACCAGAAGTTTTAAATAGCACAAAGTATTATGGATTATTAATTATTTAACCAGCCTCCATTAATGATCATTTGCATCATTTTCAGTTTTTTTACTATTTCAAAAATACTATAATTATCATCTTTGTTCTGATTACATGTACAATTATAGTTCTAAGATATATTTTTAGAAGTGCAACTACTGGATCAAAGGTGATTTTAAACTTATACAGAGACTGCTCAAGTGCTCTTCTCTGCTTTTCCTCAAAACTGATGCTGTGAAATACATGAAAAATAGTATTTTATTTTCATTTTCATTTGCATAATTTTGAGCAGGGTCAAATATCATTTAGTAGTTTGCAGGTCATTTATGGGTTCTTTTTCTGTGAACTGCCTATTTAAATATCTTTTTCTTCTTGTTAATTTTATCTTTAGTTTAAGCTTGATTTTTGACTCTTTTATGATATTTTTACCATACAATAGATTTCATAGAATCAAATATGTCTGTCTGTGACTTTTACACTTGTTGACTTTATGCAATATCAAGACACTAGAAAGAAGCATTTGTATTTTATTCTGGAATGTAATAGTTTTCTTTGTTTTTGGTTTAGATCTTTAATTCATGTGAAATTTATTTAGGGGTGAGGAGTGAAATAGAAATCCAGCTTCTTTTTTAATCTAAATGGCAAGCCAGTTGTTATAACACCATGTAGAGAATAATAAATCTTTTTATCTTGCCTAATTTGAAACACTACTAAATTCCCAAGTATTTGGGGGTCTAGTTTTGGGTTCTCTATTATAATTCATATCAATAAAAATGTTCAATAAATGATAATAAATGTTTTACATTAGTTAAGCATGGTATCAGATTCAATTATTTAGTGCTTATCTACCAAATACATCAACCAACATGCATTACCAAAGAAAAATTAGAAATAAATCATATCCTTAAGTTACTAACAATCTGGATGCTATAAATTAGAAGCATTGGGATTTTCCCTCAACATTGTCTTTGACTTGTCATGACAATAAGACAGAACTCTAATTTCTTAACCTCCACTCAACTCTTTAATTCTGTATAGATATGTTCCTTGAAGTACATCCCATGTTTCATCTGAATGAGAATTACCAGGCTGTTTGTTAAAATGCAGATTTCCTGGGTCCTATCTGGCATCTACTGGATCAAAATCTCTGTCAGTTCAGCTGAGAAATTTGCATTTTATATGCCAAAGCTTGTGAAGCATGTCTGCACAGCTTTCTTTAGTAAGCCAGAAATGTAGTTAAGGGGCAATATGGTTTGTTTTCATCTTCTGCTGCCCCTGTAGCACAACTAAATTGAAAATGGTAACATCATTTGTTCAGCTATGTGACCCTCCACTCTGCACAAACAGCTGAAACTCCCTGCACTGGGACTCTGTGATAAAGATAGCCCACAGTACCCAACAGCTATCTGTGGACACAGACACAAAAATAAGCAGCAGACTGTTTCTTGGTTGAGATAAGGCTTGTAATCAGCTGCAGCAGGTATGGTGACTGACAGTTTGAAGGAACATCCTGAGACACGATGTCTAACACATGTGGCAGCAACAAAATCTCTGCAGAATTGATGGACAAGAAGCAGCCGACTTGACACATGCAAATCAGCCAAGGATATTCACTGCTATTTCAGTCAAAACGGTGTGGCCTCATCGATAATGCAAACATCTTATTTCTCCAACTAACAACCTCCGTCACTGGAACCCTAGGAGAGAGAAGGAAACTATTGGTACAATTGTGCATAATCTTCCTCTAGTCTGAAATGTCAATAGACTAGACAAATAATGCTGGGGAGAAAGGGAGGAAAATCTCACCATTAAAAGTAATTTGTTTAACATTTTCCCATTTCTTTTTGCTTTGCACATATCTCCTCCCACTTCCATTTCATAAAGCTTTCAATAATGGGCTATCGATGAAAACCTATAGGAGAGAAATGGGCTTTGTGCAAGAACCAAAAGAGAAACAATTGTATTGATAGAGTGGTTCAGTTATATTCATATTGTAATGTGGAAGGAGAGTAGGGATGAAACCCAAAAGACCTTCCTTCCCTAACTGTGCAGGGAAGTTATAGAAGACATTAGATATCATATGGGTTTGCCTAAAACATCTCTATCCTAAAGGGCTTGGCTATTTTGCCATGAGAAGTAAGGGTGTTACATTCAGAAAACTCTGTGTACTCTCCCTCTTGCTTGTATGAAGGGCCATGTGCCACTTTAGAGACAGTGAAGAACTTGGAACAAGGGAATCAGACCCACTTTAATTAAGTAAAGGAGCTTTCCTTTGGATGATGCTTTTGGTATAGATCACAGGAATCCCAAAGTTCCTATAAGAAGGAGGATCCAGCAGTGCCAGTAATTCAGCCTAAAATCTTGGCTGCTATTCAATGAAAAATATGTTTAAGGGGAAAGAGGGAGACATTCCCAGAAACACTATATGGACTCCCTCTCCCCACATACCCAACTATACCTACTCCCCCACCCCCTGAGCTCCAGATGAACTGGAGGGTAGAAGGATTGTCTAATCCTTCTAATCTCAGCCTCTAAATGCTGCCTATGCCTCATTTGGGCTGATAAAGCCCCACTCAGTGTTCAGACAGTGGATACTCTGCTGCTCACAAAGGTGCCTCCATATTTCTACAGCATCTTTGAGGCAGTGTAAGTCAGTCATTACCCACCAAGTGCTCTCCACACCAGTGCATTTCCCATACTTATATCACTAGGATAAATGTAGTGCAATTTGTGGCAGGGAGGGCAAATGGGTTACCCCCACTTCATTTAGCTCAAGTCTAATCAGAGGCCATGGAAGTTGCTTTAACTTGGGTCACTCTGTGAAACATTTAAGCTGGGTTCCAGGGGCTGAGGGCGGGGAAGAAGGAGAAGAAAGAAAAGGAAGAGAAAGAGCAGGGTATAAAGAATTTATATATACCTGAAAATTGCCAAAGGAATAGAATACCATAAAATATTGTGTAAGAGTTGTTAATAAAGAGACAGAGAGAAACCCATGTGGAGGATGACTCCTAAAATTCAGAGAACTGAGAAGCACAATTATTATTTGAGTGTGTGGCCCTCTCTCCTTATATTCTTTGAGATAGAGACATTCTGAATTTAGTTTCAGAAATAAAGTTGAAAGCTCTGACCTCCAGCACAAGGTACACAAAACTCAATCTAGCTCATAGTTGCACATAAAATCTGTACCAGACCTGACAGCTCCCTTTAGCTTCATGCCAATGTCTTAGTTGTGTGCTGTCTATTGCTGTATGATCAATTACCCCAAACTTAGCAGCTTAACACAACAGACATTATTTCACATAGTTTCTGAGGGTCAGAAATCTGGAAACATCTTTGTTCAGTGGTTCTGAATCAAAATCTCTCATGAGATTGCAGCCAAGCTATCACCAGATGGGACTGCTGTCATCTTAAGGCTCAATTAGGATGGAGAAGCCACTTCTGGATTCATTCATGTGGTTACTGGAAAACCTCAGTTCTTCAATGCTTCATTGGCTGTTGGGCAGAGACAGGCTGGTTACCACGTGGACCTTTCCATAGGACTGCTGGCTACCCCCAGAAGGAGAGAAGGCACCTAAAACAGCCACTGCTGGTGAGGATAGAGTAACTAGAACTCCCAAACATTATTGGTGGAAAAATAAGTAATATTGTTATTTGAATAAACAGTTTGGCAATGTCTTATAAAATTAAATATATATATATATATTTATATTATGATCCAGAAATCTCTCTCCTAAGTATTTACGCAAGAGAAATTAAAACATATGTTCATACAAAGGCCCATATATAATATTTTATACTAGCTTTAAGCATAATAGCCAAAAACTTAAATAATCCAATTGTTCTTCAACTGGTGAATGTATATACTGTTAATAAGAAAACCATAGACCCAAAATGATGTCCATGCCACCAAACCTAGATGTAATACCTTACCTAATTGCTGTTTCAACCTTCTCCCCACCGAAAAAAATAATGTTTATCAACCAGTCTGGAATGTTCTGGTCAACACCAATGAGGTAATATGTCACATGGGTCCTCTCTAGCTCCCCGTCCCCAATAGAAAGAAGAAGCAACCTGTATGATAAAAACCCTTGCTGTTCCCTTCTGCCTCAAAGAAGATGTCTTGCTCTAAAAATAATCCTTTCTTTTCTTTTGTTAATAGCTCCTTTGCCCCACCCTTTTTATAAACAAAGGTCCATTTTGTACAACCCCTCGGTACTTCCTTCTAGTTATTAAACGTGTTACAGCACAGTTCATGAATCACTCAATAAAAACAATTAAATCTTCAAATTTGCTCAGTTGAATTTTGTTCTTTAACAATGCAAAATATAACGCATCCATACAAAGGAATGCTATTCAGCAATAAAAAGAAACAAACTACTGATTCATGCAACACATGAATGGATCTCAAAATCATTATGCTAAGTAAGGACTCCAGACACCAAATGCTATACACAGTATGATTCCATTTGTATGGCATTAAGGAAAAGGCAAAACTATCAGGACAGAGATCAGATTAGTGTTTAGACTAGTGTTAGATCAGACTAGTGTTAGATCAGATCAGCCATATATATATGGCTGTATATTTTGTTAATACTTAAACCATACATTTAGAAAGGATTAATTGTAGGTAGATTATACACCACTGAGCCTGACTTTAAAGAAATAACAAAGTAAACGTGGGAAGAGCATTTCAGAGATAAAAGCAAGAGAAAAGGCATGGAAGTATGACAGTGTGGTACATGCAAGAGAGAACTACAACAGTTCAATGTTACAAGTACATAACATTTAAAGCAAGGAGTGGCAAGAAACAGAATCCTGAGTTTTTCTTTTTTTTTTATTTTAACCATTGTTCAAATACAGTTTTCTCCTTTTTACTCCCAATCCAGTCCCCCCTCCCACCCTCCCCACTTCCCTCCCATTACCACCCTCCCCTTAGTTTATGACCATGTGTCCTTTAAGTTTGTTCCTGTGAACCCTTCCCACTGTCCCCTTAAATTCCCTCTTCTCTCCCCTCCGGTCACCGTCAGCCTGTCCTCTATTTCAGTGTCTTTGGTTATATTTTGCTTGTTTCTTTGTTTTGTTATTTAGGTTCCTGTTAAAGGTGAGATCATATGGTATTTGTCTTTCACTGCCTGGCTTGTTTTGCTAAGCATAATGTTTTCCAGCTCCATCCACCCTGTTGCAAAGGGTAGGAGCTTCTTCTTTCTTTCTGCTGCATAGAATTCCATTGTGTAAATGTACCATAGTTTTTTGATCCATTCATTTACTGATGGGCATCTTGGTTGCTTCCAGCATCCAGCTATTGTAAATTGTGCTGCTATGAACATTGGGATGCATAGGTTCTTTTGAATTGGTGTTTTAGTATTCTTAGGATAGAGTCCCAGCAGTGGAATTGCTGGGTCAAAAGGCAGATCCATTTTTAGTTTTCTGAGGAAGTTCCATACTGCTTTCCATAGTGGTTGTACCAGTCTGCAGTCCCACCAACAGTGCACTAGGGTCCCCTTTTCTCCATAACCTCTCCAACACTTGTTGTTTGTTGCTTTGTTTATGATGGCCATTCTGTCTGGTGTGAAGTGGTATCTCATTGTGGTTTTAATTTGCATCTCTCTGATAGCTAGCGATATTGAACATCGTTTCATGTGTCTTTGGATTTTCTGTATGTCCTCCTTGGAAAAGTGTCTGTTCAAGTCCTTTGCCCACTTTTTAATTGGAGAATCCTGAGTTTTTCACTTGCATCTCCAGCTCCCACCTCAATCTTAATATATCTAGCAATAAAGGTGGCATCCCTGTCTCCTGGAAAAGTATCACCTTGTCTGTTGATGATGTGATTTTCCTAGTCACTGAAACAGTAAAGCTGGAGCCATTTTGACTGCTCCCCTTATCTGTCCTACCAAATCAATTGAACTCTCTTGCAATATCATAGTTTTTGTGGTTTTGGCGGTAGCAGCAGTGGTACAATGATACTGAATAGTTTTCCATTTCTCTCACATACCATTCTTTCTTATCTCAGTGCTCTCATATAGTTCAGGCTTTTAGTTCTCCCCACCAGGATTGGCAGTGCAGCCCTCTAACTGGTTTTAGTGCATCTGGTCACTCCCCTTTCTTGCCAGATGAGCCAGTCTTCTGAAAATACCAATCTTATCCCACCACTTTGTAATAAAAAAATTGATTCAAGGTCCTAGTCAGGGAAAAGAACCTCTCCACCCGATCCTAATCTACTTTTTAAGTTTGTTACTTAATAAACCTAGGACAATAACCTACATCAGAGCCAGCCAGCTTAAAAGTTGTCCATTCCCACCTGTGTGCATTTTCTTCAAGACAGATCTTACAGTTCTGTCTAAATCGTCCTCCCCTCTCCTTCCTCCATGAGTCAGCACAAGTCCTATCTCCCGATTCTAACCTCTGGCTCTCAGTAAGATTCTTCAAGTGAACTCTCTGAACCCTTCTCTGAACTCTGCAGCATTTATTGGGGTTTTAGTGGTTATATTAATAATGGTAACTGGTAATTCTACAGCCCTTTAAAGATTTCAAAGAACTTTCCTATTTATTATCTGTCTTGCAGTCTTCTCAACAAACCTATGAGACTATTCCCATTTCAAAGGTAAAAAAGCTGAGGCTCTATAATGCACAGTTATTTGCCTAAAGTCACACAGCTAAGTAGAAGGACTCTGATACTCTGAATTTAAAAAAAAAAAATTATCCTCACCTGAGGACATTTAGAGAGAGAAGAAGAAAGAGAGAGAAATATTGATTCAGGAGAGAAGCATTGATCAGTTGCCTCCCATACGTACCCAGACTGGGGATTGTAGGCACCAAGAACAAGAATCAAACCTACAACTTAAGTATATGCCCTGCTAGTGAATTGAACCTTCAACCTTTCAGTTACTGAACGATGCTCCAACCAACTAAGCCATGACAGCCAGGGCTGATATTCTACATTTTTTTTAAATAAACAAATAAAGACAGAGCCAGAATATTGTTTTGCTTTCAAGAGGAAGAGGTAGGACTATTTTTAATGGAGAAGAAATTACTTAAATTCAGAAAAAGAGTATGAAAGTCATAATTGAATCATGATGACCTCCATAAAGACCACACTGTCTGCTTAGCTTTTGAGAGTCTGGTAAGATACTGTAAAGGGAAAAATTTAATCTAAGCAGTTCAACAGGTGAATTTTTAAAAAACTGGGCAACTGTACCTTCAATAAGCACTTACTTCTGCTTCTGTGACTGTTGGCGCTGTGTGGGAGAGTTAACTGCTGCCTAAAATGTGGAATTAAAATTAAAAAGTTCTGATCTATATTTTTAGAGAACAGAAAGAATTAAAATTACATGTAACTCAAATTCCAGTTAGTACAGTTGGCATTTAAATTGGCCTTAATTAGCCAAATTTCTGTATGATTAAAGTAGTCACTTAAACCTGATTTTCAAAGTAAAGCATCTTAAATATGCTCTAGTTCTTAGAGAATCTACATTACCTTATCTTTGTGTCCTGCTCTGGAATTGACTGATTCTGCAGTTTGGGTTAAGGAGCTCCTGGACTAACACTTTAGAAAGGAGCTTATCAGAATGAAAGCAGAAAATTAATCTTATTTGACAATAAACTATACTAGACCTTGAAAGAGCATTAGCTATTTTTAGTACAGAAAGTAGTATAGGGCGAAACCTTTGTCTTCATAGGGAAGTCTTAGAAATCTATCTTACATTCCATCAGTGTCACTGGGTGGGTGAGTACCTCTGAGGATGAGTCAGAGAATTCTTGAGATTGTACTCCTGACCTAAAACATTTTTTAAACAAAGGACACATTTTCTTTTAAACTTCTTACAGAACCATAGGAAGGTATGTGAAAAAAGATATCTAGCTCATTTCATCTTTTTCATTTAGAACTAAACCAAAACCATGACCTGCAAATAAAAATCCAAACAGTTTTTAACATTCCCCATGGCAGAGATTAGCTAAATATTCACCAAATACGTTTCCTCTTTCTGTGCACCCAGATATTTCCCAGCTGCCTTGAACATAGAAATGGAATCATCCATGATTAGTTCTTATGAATGAAATGTCAGAAAATATGTTCCTATGCCCAATCAAGGCAGTTAAGAGGGATGTGCATTCCCCCTGTGTTCTCTCTTTTTCCCTAAGTGCTTCCTTGATGATGGCACAGTACCTTTGAGATGACATGTTGAAGATGGCAAAGCCACAGCATGGAAGGAACCTAATTTTTAAAGGACTGTGCACAGAACACCCTCCCACACTGACTGCTTGGATCTTCAAGGTGGGCAAGAAATAAATTGTTACTATAAGGCACTGGGTTGAGGGGATTGTTTATTAGATTAATGAATGTTGGCCAACCTGCTAACTATATACTCCACCCAAAGTCACTTTTTGGGACTATAATCCAACATGCAATATCTAAACAAAGATGTTTTGTTCAAGTTGTCCTTTTGTTCTAGTTGCTTGTGCTAGAAGCCAGTGGATCTTAAACTTGTTTGGATCTAATAAAAATTTATAACCCTATTGCTAGGAAAAAAACCAAATGCACATATGTTCAAAATTTTGCCTAAAATTTCAAGATGTTTTCAGAACCCCAAGAGGCTCTTCAACAGACCCCTAATTAAGATCTCTGCTATTAATAATTAATGTATTAAGAATGTGGAGGAGCCCTGCCCTGGCTGGGTGGCTCCATTGGTTGGAGCATTGTTCCATACATCAAAAGGTTGTGGGTTCAATCCCCTGGTCAGGGCACATACCTAGGTTGTGGATTCCATCCCCACTATGGGCACATACAGGAGGCAACTAATTAATGTGTCTTTCTTCCTCTCTCTCTCTCTCCCTCTCTCTCTCTCCCTCCCCCCTGCCCCCTTTCTCTTCTATCTAAAGTTTACCTTTTTTAAAGTTTAAAGAAGAAAGAATGTAGAGGAGGCCTAAGTATTAAGTGTATATTATTTCCAAGCTTTCCAATTTTACTCATCATCCCCTTCATATACAGTTGCTCCATTATAATTATGTTTTTGATCTCTGGATTTTAAAAATGCAGAAAAGTCTAGTTCTTCAACATTGATTTTCCTCTCCCAAAGCAAAGATGTCAGTGTAATAGTTGCAATGCCAACCATCAATTTTGTAACCATGTCTTTTGATTTCTGTATTGATTGTAAGTAGTCCCTGCATCAGAACCACCATCGATGAGATCATCAATATTCTATGCCAGACACTGTGCAATTGCTTTTGGAAATAGATTCTTAACTCCCTAGCATGACCCTTGAGATGCTTTCAATTTTGCCCTTGTCAAGCTCCCTAACGTCATCACTCCCCTATACAAACTTTTTGTTCTTCTAGCATCACACTGCTGATGGTGCAGTGAATCTACTATGTTCTTTCATGCCTCCATGACTTTTCCTGAAACATCCTTTCCCCTGCCCAAAAACTCCTATTATCCTGTAAGATTCAGCCCAAGCATCATCTTTTTAGTAATCATCCCCGTCAGCCTGCTGCTGAGTAAAGCATCCCCAGAGTGCTCCCATGATATTGGGAGCTTGCCACACTATTCATCACACAAAATGAGGATTTACTGCTCTGCCTCACATTAGACTGTTAGCTCTTTGGGGGTAAAGTCTATCCTTTACTGCATATTCTTTTCATAGCATAGTATTTGACACTCATTGAAGCATGCCATGTTCTCAAGGAACTCACCTTCAAGGCAGGTAGTTAGGGATACCTGAAGAAAAACAACCAAATGTAACATACCATGTTTTAAAGACACCAGCAAAGAATGCTCAAAATACCATGGGAACACACAGGATGGAACAATTAATTCTGGAAGAGAAAGAGGGTAGAGGAGACATCCAGAGAAAGTTTCACTGGAGAAGGGACTTTGAGTTAAATCTTAAGAATTGAGTTAGAGCTTGCCAGGGAGAAAAGATAGGGATTTGTCCAGGGATCCCTTAGGTGAAAAAGCTCTACGCCATTATTGTATAACCTGACTGTCAGGTTTAATCTTTACTAGGCTTTCCTTGTTGAGAGACCTGCTCTCATCTCATTCCTTTGTCAGTTCCACTTTCCCTCTCCAGGGCCTAATCTTAAGTCTCTTCCTGGTTTACCTGAATCACTAACCGCCATGGCCCAGGAATGTGGCTCAGGAGGTCTGTCTTTTCTATCAACTTCTCAGATGTGGGCAAATTTGATTTCTAAGACCTTGGCTTGGAAAGCCAAGAGTAAGTTGTCTCACTTGTAGAGAGAATTTAACTGAATTAGTTGTCAGTGGTAGAAAGCTGTCTGAGACTAGTATAGGCAAAAGGTGAAAATCTGAAGAGACTTCAGTGACTCATGAGGTAAAAGTACACCTAGCCCTTGCCCTCTCCCCATTTTCCATTTTGTCTCCCTTCCAGGGGACTCCACTCTTCTTCCTTTTATATCAGTTTCTTCCATACCTCAAGATATATGACTCTTGATGGAGTCCAAACCTCATATGTCAGAGCTTCCATCACTGTGGAGGATTTTTCCCATGTGCCAAGGCAAAAAACCCAAGGCTCTGGCCAGACTTCAGTCAGATTTTACCCCTGGATCAACTGTGGCAGGCTGAATAATGCCCCTCCCCAAAGATATCTACATCCTAATCACCAGAAACTGGGAAGACTTTAGTTTACACAGTAAAAGGAACTTTGCTTGGGTGATTAAATTAAGGATATTGAGATAAAGAGATTATCCTGGATTATATGGGTTAGCACAATATAATCACAAGGGTTCTTATAATAGAGAAGGAAGAGGACCAGAGAAAGGGGTGGGGGGCGGGAGAGAGAAAGAGAAAGAGAGAGAGAAATGTAAGGATAAAAAGAGAGAGTTCAGAGAGGAGATAAAATGCTATGCTGCTGGCTTTAAGATGAAGAAAGGGACCATAAACAACACCAAAAAAAAATGTATGCAGCCTCTGGAAGCTAGAAAAGGAAAGGACACGCATTTTCCCCTAGAGTCTCAAGAAGGAATGCAAGTCTGCCTTCACTGATTTTATCCCAGTGAAACTGATTTCAGACATCAGACCTTTGGAACAATAAGATAATAAATTTGTGTTATTTTAAGCCAGTAAGTTTGTGGCAGTATGTTACAGCAGCGATAGGAAGCTAATACACTAATCAAATATGACCATGGAACCAGCAGAGATTTATCCCACTTGAGTAAGGTTCTGCCTTAGATTGATTTCCTATGACTGATACCACCCATAGATAGTGTCTATGTTCCAGGCTAATTAGAGGATCAATAATTGTGGAGTTTTTATTTTAATTTGTTTAACCTATTAAACTCCCTTGAGTGCCCTCAAAATCTAAGATTTCCTTACTGTAATATGACCAGTTGGTAAATTTAAGGTAAGGATTCTAATATGTTGACATTATGGATAATTTTAATATATATTCTAAAAAAGAACTAAATATTATAACATTTCATATAGTAATATAATAAGATGTACCATATTTTGTCATGTATAATGTGCATCCATGGTTTCTATGTAAATTATACATGGGATTATTATACCTATTATTATAACCATGGTTACCCATGTATAATGCACATCCTTATTTTTCCCTTGAAAATTTGGGCCAAAAAAGTGCATCATATACATGGCAAAATACGATAATTTTCTATTCAATTACTTTCACTGAATATCTCCCATGTACCAGACACTGTTCACCCATAAACTGGTGATGGATAAACAAAATTTATGTGTGAACAAAATATATATGCTCTCTGCCATCACTATGCTTATGGTTGAGTAGAACACATAAATAATAAGCAAACACAAATAAATATTTAATTATAAATTGTAATAATGTCCTCATGGAAAAGAGGAAACAAAATACAAAACTTTAGCTAGGAAACAGGTAGAAAATGTTTAGTTTTTATGTCCAATTTTCAAGGGGAAAAATTGATAAGAAACAAAGATGAGTTAGCCACACTTCTTTCTTTTATCCTTAGGTAATTTAACGCTTACATTTTCCTAATAAAGGCCCAATCTAAATTTTGGATATACAGCTTCTCTTTATGCTGTTCTATCTTTTATTTATATTTAATAGCCCATGAAGGATTGGTGGTGACTTCTTATGGAGGCTTGTCTTAAGCCTTCCAGTGAGTTAGACTTTAAGATAAAAATGTATTTATCTAAAAGAAAAAAAATTCTCTCTAAATGTATTTAAATGTATTTAAGCACAGAATCTGAGTGTTCTGAAAAATAGTAAATAAGATTAATCTAGAAAAAGCTTTGGCTGTATGTCTACCTTAGATATAGTTACAGAAAATATCATGTTTATTTCTTCCTTGCCTTTTCACAAACTTAATATTTAGACCAGCATAACATAATCCCCCCCTTTTTTTCATTCTTTACATAGTTTACCCAGAATCCATTTATGCTTGGGATTAAATGGTAAAAATTAAGGTCCTGGAAAAGGTGAAGGCATCAGGAATCTTTCAGATTTTGTGGGTGGCTTCTTGCTATACAATGACTTCTAAAATTCAGCAGTGCTGCTACAAAGGTGATGGTATTCCTCTCACCTCCTATCAATGGATTGCTGATCACAGACATGCTGTTCTCACTCAGCAAACTGACAATACTTCGAGGAAGCAGTTTGACAAAGATTGCAGGAGTCCAAAGACACAATTAATAATAAGACATCTGAAACAAATTAGAAGATTCTATTGGTTTCTCCTTAATTCTCTCTTTAAAAAAAAAAAAAGGAGGAAAGAAATATCGAAATATCTCTCTCTCTCACACACACACACAAACACACACACAAACACGCACACACCCATATCTTGGATTACAGCAGTAACTGAGTTCATCTATCAAGTCAGATCTTACAATGAGGGCAGGTTCTAGAGCCAAGTTATTCAAGGTATAAACTTGTGATTTAACTTGTGAATCGCTTAATGAGTGAAATCAGAGCTTGCTTGATGAAACCATCATCATTATCATTACAGTTATAAGTGATTTCTAAGGACCAGAATGCAGAGTAAGCTGTGGATATACATCATATTATCATAATTATTTCTCATAACAATCCTGAAAGATAGAAACTTTTATCTCCATTTTACAAATGAGCTAAAAGATACTTAGTAAACCAAGAAGTGGCAGAACCAACATTTAAACCAAACCCTAACTTTCCACATCCCAAGATGCTGTCTGTGTCAGTATTTTTATCTGTTGTA
The DNA here is from genome assembly GCF_004126475.2 of Phyllostomus discolor. Lineage (NCBI taxonomy): Eukaryota > Metazoa > Chordata > Mammalia > Chiroptera > Phyllostomidae > Phyllostomus > Phyllostomus discolor. The sequence continues at coordinate 149,123,880 of NC_040906.2, forward strand.
TATTGACTTTAAAAGTTCAACCTAGCCCTGGCTGGCATAGCTCAGTGGATTGAGCGTGGGCTGTGAACCAAAGCACCACAGGTTCGATTCCCAGTCAGGGCACATGCCTGAGTTGCAGCCCCCAGCAACCGCACATGGATGTTTCACGCTCTCTCTCTTTCTCCCTCCCTTCACTCTCTAAAAATAAATAAATAAAATATTTTTAAAAATCTTTAAAAAAAGTTCAACCTAAATGAATAAAAAATAATACAAGATTCTGGCTCTAGAATTGTTCAGTCATAAGTACTATTTGAATGTATGCTAATTTATTTACCTATATTAACTCTGTACATATGAACCTGTCAGTTTAGATCTCATTCCTAACAATAATATCATTTTTCAAAGGACAATTCTTTAACCTACAAATTACTGCATCTTCTCTCCAATAGACATGCCAGTTCCATGTTTTTAAAGTAATGCTGGCTTTCACAAACTATATGTTCGTCATGAAAAGCAGGGATTCTTTAGATAAGAGTTTCCCGTCATTTCCCTATTAACCTTATTAAACTCGCCTATTAGTTTATGGAGAAATCTATTACAAAAATGTATTTAGTTGAGATATACTGTGTTACACGATAGTAACGTTAATCCTGAATTCTTGGTGGCTTAACATAATAAAGATTTATTTCTTGGTCATATCACATGTCCCTCACAGGTCAGCAAGAGTCTCTGCTCCACTCGGGAACCCAGACTGACCAATTTGTAGATGCGCCACAAGGAACAGATAGCTTTCACGATTAAAAAAAAAAGGAATGAGAGAGACTAAAAGTTACTCGTGGGCTTTTTACTGACTCAGTCTAAAGATTACTTTTACCCCCATATCATTGGCCAAAACCAGTCACATGGGCTCACAAACTACACAGAGGATAAAAAGCGTAGGAGATTACAGGGAACAAGTCCGCCCCGCAGCCACCACTTCCGCTCCTGCCACAGCCTCTAGCGCCACGCCACCGCGGCCTCCATCTCCAACGCGCGCCCGGGGCTTCTCAACGTGACCAACAGCGTGCTTGCACTTCCAACCTGGACCTATTCGAGCGCGTGGTGAGCCGGCTGGGCTTGGAGCTGGGCAAGGTGGTCACGAAGAGGTTCAGCAACTGGGAGACCTGCATGGAGATCGGTGAAAGCGTGAGAGGGAAAGACGTCTACGTCATCCCGAGTGGCTGTGGAGACGTCAACAGCAGCCTCAGAGACCTTCTGGTCATGATCAATGCCTGCAAGACCGCGTCGTCGTCCAAGGTGGCCGCAGTGGTCCCGTGTTTTCCATATGCCCGCCAAGATAAAAAGAACAAGAGTCGTGCTCCGATTTCTGGGAAACTTGTGGCCAATATGCTCTCGGTCGCCGGGGCAGATCACATCATCACCATGGACCTGCGTGCCTCTCAGATCCAGGGATTCTTTGACATTCCCGTGGATAATTTGTATGCGGAGCCCGCAGTTCTGCAGTGGATTTGGGAGAACATCATGGATTGGAAGAACTGTATCATGGTTTCCCCCGACGCGGGTGGAGTCAAAAGAGTCACGTCCACTGCGGACAGGTTGAATGTGGTCTTTGCCGTGATTCACAAAGAAAGGAAGAAGGCAGGCGAGCAGAGTGGACTGGATGGTCCTAGTGGGTGACATGCAGGACCGCGTGACCATTCTTGTGGATGACATGGCTGACACATGTGGCACAATCTGCCACGCAGCAGATAAGCTGCTCACGGCCGGAGCCTCCAAAGTTTGTGCTGTCCTTACCCATGGGATCTTCTCTGGACCGGCTATTTCTAGAATCAACAATGCCTCCTTTGCGGCTGTTGTCACAAACACAGTTCCTCAAGACGACAAAATGACTCACTGCTCCAAGATCCAGGTTATTGACATTTCAATGATCTTGTCTGAGGCAATCCGCAGGACTCACAATGGTGAATCCGTGTCTTACCTGTTCAGCCACAACCTGCTGTAAGTCCAGGGTGGAAGACTGGGGCAAGCCTGCTGACTTCTGGCTCCTGTGTTTTTATCTGATGTTTTAGCTTTAGGACTCATCAGTTAGAATGCGAAAGTATCAGATCTTCATATCCTCCAAGATCTGTTGTTTACCCCCTTCTGCAGCTCTAGACAGTATTTCCAGTTCTGGGGGAGGAATCTGTGAACTGTCACAAATCAGAAATATTTTTGTCATCGTGACTTGTTCCAATAGGTGACTTTTTTCCTCATCCTGTTAGTATTTTGAGGTCATATCTTTCAAGTATATAATTCCATTGTGGAAGTTCATAATTTATATATTTCAGGATTGCCAAAGGTGACTTAGGATAAGGACTTCTGTATGATAATGCCTGTGGACACTTGGGTAAAACCTTGTATAATATGAGAAGAAAAACTTAGAAAATTTATAATACCATGAATTTTTACTTTTTATTTTTAGTAGCTGAGTTTCAAACAAGCCATTTTGGTTATTGTGTTTGATTTGGACCACATTTTGTACTTTAAGATGACCACTGATACATTTTCGGGTAAACATTAGACATGTGAGAGGCCATGTAGCTCAGTACTTTTTTTATTACCACTTCTGAAAAACATGTTATAACTATCATGTATGTGAAATGTCATGTCTAAAATTCCAAAATGATGTTCAGTGGTAGATCTGACTTAGAAACCATTTTGAGATAGTCTGTGCTCACTGTCAGCGTGCGTGCTTGCCTCTGCACACCCCACACAGACAGCTCTTCAGACACCTCTTGTCCTGTCCTATTATTTGAGGTTGCAGTTTTAGTTCTAGCTTTTACTTTGCCTTTTTTCAATGATTTCATGTTATTGATCTCCACCAAAACTCCTAAATACCCTCAAATTGACTAACCTGGTCATAATTTCTCTTTTGATAAAAATAAAGAGGTAGATTTTTGTGAGTTACTCAAATGCATCCTTAAGCATCATTAGTTTTGATTTTTAATGTTTGTTAGCTTTTTGTAATCAGAAGTTTAGGCAACTGATTATTTCAGCTAATGTCACTACATGAAAAATGTGGTAAGAAAAGCCTATGAAAGCACTACAAATAAGTTACCATTAGTTCCTCCATTAAAATAATATTCAAATAGGGGCCCGAGAGTGATTGTGGAAGGAAAGATTGCTTTCTCCACAAGGTAGCCCTTGACAACCTTCTCTTCCATGAGGTTCCTCCCTGACGCAGGCAGAAGGTACGTCTTGTCTCTTTGTGAATTTTATTATATGCACATTTGTGTGCAACCATCCGAATTCATTATACCCAAAAGAAGAGAATTCGCTTGCATAGAATAATAAACAACAGTGTCTCCCTTCTGCTAAATCTTAAACTTCAAAGAGAATAAATTCTTTAAAGTCTGCAGGTGGAAATGTAAAATCTATTGTAGTCATTAACAAATAGAGCAATCATTAAGATTTCAAATTTCACTATTGCAGAGGTGGAATTGAAGTTAAAAATGTTCATTTTGGTCATTGCAGAAATGAGCATTTTGTACCTTAAAATGGTTTTTGAGATAAAATGACATTATAGTCCAGTAAAACCAGCTATGCAATACAGATTGACTATATCTAGAATGAGTTGACTTGCAATATGTCAGGAGTTTATTTAGATGCTATGTAATTTTAAGTTTTGATAAATGAGTGCTACATGTATTTCTTGAAATTTCTATGCACAGATGAATGAAATGTAGTTATGAACATGCATAAGTAGACAGCTTGGCATGCAAATGTAGACCTGTTCACATGGCTAAAACCAGTTGATTTAAAGGTAATCATTTCATCTAACGTTTATAGTAAAATAGGGAGTTAATTTTAAGATAATGATCCAAAACCAAAAAATGATAGAAAATCTATTATAATTCTCTGAATTAGGAACTGATTTTGTTGCTTACATTATTTAGTATTAAGTGTGTGTTTCAGAGTATTTACATTACATTGATTAACTTATTAGACTAGACTTAGCCATCCACAGTGGCAGTGTGAGCCTGAGCATTTTGGTTTCAGTTCAACAAAGATAAGGAAGACGGCCTTCAAACAGCTTCATCCCAGAACTCACACTTTTCTTACTGCAGGTGTGGAAACATTTCAACGAAACCACTGAAGATGTTCAACCTGACCAACTCTGCTGAATGGAGGCCAACTTGATGCACATCTAGCCACAAAGGGGAGCCAGAGAAATGTGAGCATATAAAAATCACTCAGCCTCCAAATTAACTTATATTAATCAACTTACAGATATTCATAGGATAACTGTCTTTTGTTAGATAAAATGTTAATCAGATTCAGGAATACATAATTTGCAGTGCTTGTATTGGTTTAGAATATAGGATTTTAAGATCTTTCAACACTGTATTAAAACATTTTCGTGAGGTCATACGACTTCTTTCAAAAAAATGAAACATTTGATAAGCATTATTGTCTCTACTACACATAATATCAAACTTTTCTTGTCTTTTATCCCTATTTCTTGTCCTTTGAAACTAAAATGAATTCTCAAGATGCATGAACTCAAATAGAAATCTTTTTAAAATTTTGCTTTCTTTTGTTTTTATGTTTATTTAAAATCTGTATATATTGAACTAGCTTAAGCATTAGTCTGGGGGGAAAAAAAAGTGGTTTCTTATATCAGCTAACAATTTCCATTGTGGCAGAATAGGAATCTGCAATGCAAACTTCTCCTCTTATGTTTTTACCATTGTGATTTGATATGACTTTTCCTTAATCTGAATGCATGTCCCCCACTATAAAGAAAAGAAAGATAAGCACTCCCTTACATAGAGATAGCATGCCTCTATTCAAACACTCCATGATTGTCTTTTACAAAGAATCATCTTCCCCCCCAAAAAAGCTAGAGACCAAATATTCTACAGTGAGTCATTATTTTCTTTCACTATTACCCAATATTAAATTAGTTTATAATTTAAAACTCCATAAATCGATTTAATAACATTTTATAATCAGTTTAACTCAATATGTTCACCAGGATATTATATTTCTTTTAAGGTATATATCCTGTGGATTGAAATAATTTCATGGTCAAACAAAATGTTTAGTTATAGCTGTTCTAAAGTTTTTACGTGATAAAATAATTATGTACATGATTAGAGTGAATAACTTTGACCTTTTGAAAGGGCATTTGTGTTTTCAAGGTCACCAAATATCACTTTTTGAGAAGAATCGTGCCCTGCCTACAGATGCTGCCACAGCCATCTCTATGCAAAGATGAGGTAGCTGCTTTATTGGACCCCTAAGTTGCTATCCTAGCCAGTTTACTGTTAAAAACTAAGGCCCATGCCTCTACCTACTGAATAATTGCTGCTTGCCAGATACGTGTCAGGGAGTATAACCTCACACCCACCCTTGGTCCATTCCTACCATAACTCCCAGAAAGAAAAACAGCACTCGCAAATTAATGCCCATGGAATGTGCAGACTATCCCTTCTCTCACCACTCAAAGTGTGATCCACAGACCAGAAATATCTGCATCACCTGAGAACTTACTAGATTTGCAGAAACTGAAGCCCTAACTTAGACCTAGTAAATCAGAGTCTTCATTTTAACAAGACTCAGGTGTACAGTAAAGTTTAGGAAGCACTACTCTAATCTACATTCCTAATCTTCAAAGATAAGAAAGCAGAAAACACCTAATCAGAACAGCAAAAAGAAAAAAGAATTTTAAAAAATGAGGATAGTTTAAGAGACCTCTGGCCAACATCCAGCATAACAACATCCACATCATAGTAGTTCCAGAAGGAGAAGCAACTAAGCATGGAATTAGGAACCTATTTGAAAAATTAATGGCTGAAAATTCCCTGAACCTACCTAGTAAGGAAAAAAGAACAAGTCTAGGAAGCACAGAATACCAAACAAGATGAACTCAAAGGGGCCTGCACCAGGACACATAATTTATTTTTTTCTTTTTATTTTATTTTATTTTAATTGTTGTTCAAGTACATTTTTCTGCCTTTTACCCCCACCCCAACCCATCCCCCTAGACCTCCCCACCTCCCTCCAGTTTCCACACCCCCCTTCTTTTTGTCCATGTGTCCTTTATACTTGTTCCTGCAAACCCTTCCCCTTTTACCCTGAAATTCCCTCCCCTCACCCTCTGGTGACTGTCAGCCAAGACACATCATAATTTAAATGCCATAGGTTAAAGATAAAGAGGGAATCTTAAAAGCAGCCAGAGAAAGACTTAATTACCTATAAGAACACTCCTGAAAGACTGTCAGCTGATATCTCAACAGAAATTTTGCATGCCAGAAGGGACTGACACAAAATATTCAAAGTGATGAAAAGCAAGTACTATGACCAAGATTACCAGTAAAGCTATCATTTAGATTTGAAGGACAGATAAAGAGCTTCCCAGAAGAAAAAAAAAAAAGCTGAAGGAGTTCACCACTAAACCAGTATTAAAAGAAATGTTAAAGGTCTTCTTTAAGAAGGAAAAAAAAAAAGGTCAAAACTATGAATAATAAAATGGCAATAAATACATATCTATCAATAATTACTGTAACTATAAATGGATTAAGTGCTCTAATCTAAAGACATAGGGGGATGAATTGATAAGAAAACAGGACCCTTATATATGCTATCTACAAGAGACTCACTTCAGATCAAAAGACACACACAGACTGAAAGTAAATAGAAAAATATATTTTATGAAAATGGAAACAAATCAAAACAAAAAAACTGAGGAAGCAATACTTACACCAGGCAAAATAGACTTTAAAGCAAAGGCTATAGCAAGAGACAAAGGAGGACTCAAAATTCCACTTCTGGGATTTTAGCCAAAGAAACCCAAAATATTATGTTGAAAAGACATGTACATTTATATGCTAATTTTGGCATTATTTACAATAGCCAAAATATGGGACAACTTAAGCATAGATCAATAGATTTTAAAAAAAGACTTCTGGTCAAGACGGTGACATAGGCAGATGTGGCTCACCTCTTTGTACAATCATATCAAAATTACAACTAAAATATAGGGCAACCATCACTCAGGAACATCAGAAATCAAGTGGAGCAGAAGTCGGACAACTATGGAATTGAGGAAACCACATCCATCCAGACTGGTAAGAGGGCACGGATGTGGAACAAGCTGGCCCCATACCCACGTGGATAAAAATTCAGGAGGAATACTAGTCCCAGACCGACACCAGGCCCCGCAGGCCAGGATTCCAGTGCCAGGAAGGTAAGTCCCCACAACTTTTGACTGCAAAAACCAGCAGGGATTAAGTCAGTGGGGGAGGCTGCTGGAGCCCTAAGCAGTTCCTCTTGAGGAACGCACACAGGGACTCACCTACTAACACTAGCTCCCTCTGAGCTCCAGCACTGGGGTAGCAACTTGAAGGGCACCAGTGGTATACAGGGAGAAACTGAAGTATATGGCATCGGGATGAGCAGAGGCCATTGTCCCTTGACTGAACCCTTCCCTCACAGAGACAGTAGGCTTGTGCCATATCTGAGACTCCAGCAACCTGGCTTAACTGTATGACCCGCCTTGGAGATCCACAGAGGTTCTACTCCACCCAAATTACTGGCCCACCCAAACTGCTTTTCCATAAGAATGGCTTTTCTTGGCTCCTAAATCCTATCAAACAAGCAACAGCTGGCTTCAGTGAGCCCTAGAGGCAGCCAGATTAGAGTCACAGCTTGGCTTCATCCAGGAATCTCCAAGCCCAGCAAAAGTAGCAGCCATCTCAGATTGTTTTACAGCTCAGGCAGGGTGGCCTGCAGCAAAACACAGGTGGGGACTGACTTTAGCCTGCACCACCCAGAAAACCCCAGGACCAGTGCAACCAGTGGACAGCTATAGGCCACATTGGAGCACCACTACTTGCCCCTGCACAGCCGATTCTCCACAGAGGGTGGAGGTTGGTGGTCAGTGGTCACAGCTAATCCTTACAGCTGACTGGGTTGGGTAAATCCCTCCCATTGATTTGCCAACAGCAACCAAGGCTCAACTACAAGAGGGTGTACTCAGCCCACACAAAGGGTGCACTTTGGGTACCCAGCTTGGGTGACAGGGTGTCCCTATAGAACACCTACTGCATTCAGCCACACTACCAAGACATGGAGTCAAAGCAATTCTGCCTAATACATAGAAACAAACAGAGGGAGCCTGCTAAAATGAGACAAAGAAAAATGGCCCAAATGAAAGAACAAATCAAAACACCAGAAAAAGAGCAAAGCAAACTGGTGATAGCAATCTATCAGATGCATAGTTCAAAACACTGTTTATAACAATTTCAGGGAACTTAGTGAGGACCTCAGCAGCATTAAAAAAGACTCAGTCAGAAGTGAAGGATACACTAATTGAAATAAATAACAATTGACAAGGACACAACAATAGAATGGATGAAGCAGAGAATTAAATCAATGATTTGGAACATAGGGAAACATAAAACAACCATGCAGAAAAACAAGAAGAAAAAAAATCCAAAAAAATGAGGATAGTAGTATAAACAGCCTCTGGGACAACTTTAAGAGGTCCAACATTCACCTCATAGGGGTGCCAGAAGGAGAAGAGAAAGAGCAAGAAATTGGAAATCTATCTGAAAAAATAGTGAAAGAAAACTTCCCTAATTTGGTGAAGGAAATAGATGTGCATGTTCAGGAAGCACAGAGAGTTCCAATTATGATTACTGCAAAGAGCTCCACTCCAATATACATCATTATTAAAAGGCCAAAGGTTAAAGATGAAGAGAGACTCTTAAAAGAAAAAGAAGTTAGTTGCTGGAAGGTTGCCACATGGAATGGGGTCAGGGAAGAGTGAGTGAAGAGGTGAGGGGATTAGGAAGTACAAATAGGTAGTTACAGAATAGCCATGGGGATTTAGAGTGTAGTATAAGAAATGGAGTAGTCAAAAAACTTATATGCCTGACCCATGGACATGAACAATGGTGGGGAGATTGCCTGAGGGGGGGGGGGCAGTGCTGGGTAGAGGGAGGCAAAGGGGAAAAAATCAGAACAGCTATAATAGTATAATTGGTAAAATATAATTTTAATAAAATAAAAAATAAAGCTGGTCAATGTGGTTCAGCTGGCTGAGCATCATCTCACAAACCAAAATGCTACTGTTTCAATTCCTGGTCAGGACACATGCCTGGGTTGCAGGTTCAGTCACCAGTCAGGGCACCTAAGAAAGGCAAGAAGGCAACCCATCGATGCATGAAGGCAACCAACCAATGTTTTTCTCTCACGTTGACATTTCTCTCCCTCGCTTTTTTCCTCTCTTCCCCTCTCTCTCTTAAAAAAAAAAGAATAAAATCTTGCCATCTGTAACAACTTGGATGGACCTAGAGGATATTGTACTGAGCAAAATAAATCAGGCAGAGAAAAACAAATGCCATAGGATTTCACTTATACCAGTATGTGTAATCTAAAAAACAAAATAAATGAACAAGTAGAATAGAAACAGACTCATAGATAGAACATTTTGATGGTTGCCAGATGGGAGTAGGCTTGGAGGGATGGGTGAAGGAGGTGAAGGGATTAAGAAGTACAAATTAGAATTTACAGAATAGCCATGAGGATGTAAAGTATAGCACAGAGAATATCATCAAAAATATTGTAATAACTATGTATGGTGCCAGGCTGGTATCAGACTTATCAGGGCAATAACTTCATAAGTTACATAAATTTCTAATCACTGGGTTGTACACCTGAAACTAATATAATATTGTATATCAACTGTAATCAAAAAATAACAAATTATTTTAAAAAGTAAATCACATATAAAATATTACACTCACAAAGATGAATTGACATTAACAGTTTTATTCCCAACCCTTTCTGGATATATTGAGATGTTTCTAAGTGAATGAGTAACAGTAGCTAATGCTTACTTGATGATTCTTAGTAAAGCCTCTTTGGGAGATTTCTCCAAAATGAAAGTCTCTAATGACTAAGTAACAAACACCATGCAAGTTAGATGGTTTCTAATTCTGTGCTTTCAACAAAATTGAAGAAGCACCTAACTGAGTTGTCAGTTGCAGTATGTTTAGCATACAACTTGAAAGAAGTTTTAAAAATTGTGTAATGTTGCCACAATAAAACTTCTTCCCTTCCCATAACTTATAGGAACAAAGATTTCTCACAGCTTGCATCATTAAAAAAAAAGAAGAAGAATAGAATAGAATTCAGGCTGAAAATCTCATCTTCTTCCAGTCATAAGTTACCCAAAGATACATGTAAAATGTGAGTTGTCACCACATTATAGGATTGCCTTGAAAAATAAACTAACACAAAAAAAGACTTAGACAATGAGTGGCACAAATGGCAATAGACATAAACTATTATTGTTATGTAAAAATTTATGACAGAGATCTTAACCTACATAGGAATCAGGAAGGCCTAGAGGAGGAGCTCTCTGGTGGTACAATTGGCTTCTCTAGAAATAATACACAGCTTAAAAATAATCCTTTTTGTGGCCTGCTTCTTCACCCAAATATTAAAGCCTTTCTGCTCTGTGCTTTAGTCTTTTTATGTAAAGTGTGGACTTTTATTGTTCCCCCAGAATCCCACTGTAGGCTGCCAGAAAGGATCCCTGATTCATCTGCCCCTTTAGAGGCATTTTCGTGTCCTTTGTTCTAACAGATGTAGCAGGTTCCAACATTAGGACTCTTTGCATCTCTGTTTCTACAGCTCAAGATTTCTAAAATCTTATTCAACTAATCTGCCATCAATATTCTGTCATTTTCTTCTTTTCTATTTCCACTTCTCTCTTGCTCCTTAGTTGCCCCCCAAATAATCACTCACCTATTTTGGAAATATAATGTTCATACTTACTAAAATGCAGACAGAAATAAAATTAAGTATACTAGAATTTCATATGAAGGAACTTAGGAAAGGATTGCTGGCCTTTCGAGCCTGTAAATATAATTTTTAGTCACTACTTTCATTCAGACAGCCCCAGATTCTGTAACTGCAACACAGTCACGATAAATTTGTCTAATAAATTATTGTGACTGTGTTGGTGAGACTGATAATTCATGTTTTTGGCTTATGATTGACTTAAATAACTTAAGCAGTTTCTCTCCTGCACATGTCCAAGCACAAACTTGAAATTACTTTACTCATTCAGTCCCATCATCCTGAAGGTTCTCAACACCACACTTTCCATCCAGGAAGGTATTACAACAGACCCTAGCATTTGTTATGCTAAGTGGTTCAAGTCATAAACAGTAGACTGCTTTTTTAGGTTTATAGTTGTGCAACTAGACGCACCCATTAAGCAAAAAATCTTGACAATAAGTAGAAGTACAGGATTATTTTTCCACAAGACTCTCAGAGAAAGTTTGTGATCTGTACAAATTGTAAAATATGGCCATAACAAAGGGAGACTCGAGACTTCCTAATCCCTGAGATAATAACATTAAGGGCTTCTCTGTCATTTGTGCATAGTTCTGTTCTTTAAGTGATATTCTGTTAAGTAACAATTGATATCTCTTTATCATTTTATATATAGATACTGGCATTTTATGACTAGACTCCATTTCAGTGCTGACGTGATGATTTATAAATGCTAAGAAACAGTAGTTTATGTTCATTATAATGCATTCCTGCAGACTAGAAGTCAATAACCACTAGACATTCCGAAAACATCCTCATGCTGGCAAGTCCAGTGCTTCTCTCTTAGTTTGATCAGGCTTCATAACAAAATACTATAGATTCTGGGGCTTAAACAACAGGAATCTATTTTCTCACAGTTCTGAAAGCTAGAAGTTCGAGCTCAAGGTGCCAGCATGGTCAGGTTCTGGTGAGGATCTTCTTTGTGCCTTGCAGGCAGTTGCCCTCTGGCTGAGTCCTCATATGGTAGAGAGAAAGGGCAAGTTCTAGCATCTCTTCTTAAATTGCCACTAAAGCCACTATGAGGGCCCCATCCTGATGATGTCATCTCAACCCAATTACCTCTCAAGGGCCCCATCTCTAAATACCATGACATTGTGGGGTAGGGATTAAACATATTAATTGGGAAGAGGCGGACACGATTTAGTCCACAGCAGCTTTATAATACCTTTCTTGAGTAAGCATTGAAACAGTTATGTAGAAACTATGCTTTGTGGGAGAAGTACCTGGTGGGAGTAATGTAACAGTAGAGGTACAGATGCAAGGACTTTAGTATGAATTACACACACAATGTCACAAAATGACATCTAAGAAATTCCCCCAAAACTGCAATGCTTGGTGTTTAACGTAAGCAATGCACTTTCCAGTTTGTTGATCCTATCTAGAAAATTTACATTGCAGAATAATTTTGTTTTGGGGTTTTTTGTTTGTTTTTTACACTTCCACCTCAAGACCAGCCAGACAAACCAAAATAAGGAGCAGTAGTTTGCCCCCTGCCCTTTTGCCTGCTGAAGTGAAGTCACCTCATGTCTCTATACCCATGACTGAGACTTCACAAAAAGGGGAGAAGGAGTTGTTGTTTACTATTAGTTCTTAATTCTCTTCAGTTTCTATACATCCAGGCTTCAGTGATTGGGTTTTGCCTACAGGGGATTCCAGGACTTAAAAATTATCCTTTCGAAGACCTTTTCCTTCCTAGCCTGGTTTTGTGTTTTTGGTCTGTTTTTATTTTTACCAATAACCAGTATGTCTCCACCTTTCAACCAAGACCTATCTCCTCCATGAATTTAATTTTTCCTTTCTCTGGCTGTTAAAACATGCATTGTATGGGTTGTACAAAAACTTTCTGAAGAGTCCCCTAAGGTCATCACACACAGCAGTCAATTAATATTTGAATGATTAATTGATAAACTTTATAAATAGCTCTAGTCATTACTTATATATCTGTTATGCACAGTTTTTAAAAAGAAAGAGAGGGAGCAAAAAAGAGAGCAAGTTATGTGCAACTTTTTTCTGGAAGCCTTTTTATTATTTATGCCACCCAAAGCATATCACCAGATCCATATCACCACCTGACAAAAAAAAAAACAAAAACAAAAACAGAACACCAAACACTCTTGGATGCCCAGATTTACCTGGAGAGTCTGTCACTATCATCCTTCACCAACACCAATCCCAAGTGTTGTTTGGAGAGGTGCAGACCTCCTTTTAAGGGAACACTCACTAATACCTTACTCTTATTTTCTTTCCAATGTTCTCCTTCTCTTCCAGTGCAGAATGAGGTTTTAAGTTCTGGGGTTTGCTTTCTTTTGTTTTGTTTTTAAATTTGCTCTCAGGTAGGAACAAAGGGAAGTAGAGGTAAAGTGGGACTGACTTAATTATTCCTTCTAAGTTTTCTGCCTTATACTTGGTCCTAAAGATTTGAATTTAAAAAGCAAGCAAACAAAGAAACTAAAACAGAAAGTTCCTGCCTTGGTCCTCCAGTTCTATTGTCCTTGGGACAATCCTGACCTAATACCCATAGCATTACTGGGGAGGGGATGGGGGAACAAAAGAAAATGGAGGGGAACACACCCATTCATGTTTTGAAACATCATCCAGTTGCAGACTGTGGTAATTAGGTTCAACATCAAACGTAGTCTGATAATTGTTGGAGGACTTATTAAAATAATACTTTTAAGAAACAGGATTTAGTGAAAAATTTAAATAATTATTTTAAAATAAATAATAAAATCAAATTTGTCTTAGATTCCCTCAGGTTTCCTCAATTCTTAGCTCAGGCAACAATTTATCCTATCAGCAACTTTTTTTCTATGAAAATTCATTAACAGTTTTTATCTGTAAAGTGAAATTTTGATCATTTGGTTGCTGTGAAAAGCAGTGGTTTGCATTTAGCAAAGATGACATTTTGCTCCTAATCAAGTTAGAGAATAGCTGTGTAAAGAGCTGTTATCTTGGTGTTAGGGAAAAAAAGGAGACTGTACATCCCTAATAAAGAATGTATTGCAAGGCCTTGATCTCAAGGGAGTTATAGAGGAAAAAGTTAATATTTTCTTGCCAAATTTTCTATCACCATAATTTTATGAATTAATTATAAATAGTGCAAATGTTTGTATGATTAAAAATCATTTATATACAAAGAACTACAGGAAGATATATATATATATATATATATATATATATATAGCTGTGAAGACATGTAAGCCTTTTTATTAAAAATAGTTAATATTATATTCTTCTTTTAGTATTTTCTATATTCTTATTAACTTCAGGCCAACTGTGTTACAAAAGGAATTTATTACATTTATTGTATTCCAATTAATCATTTAAAAAATAAATATTATATTGCTTTTCATTTTATCATTTTACAGCTATTGTTTTTCCACTAAGCAATGGTTTTTACCATAGGGCTGAAATCAATAAACATCTAACAGGCCATATATATAGGTTTATCATCAATCAAAAACCCCAAGGACCTAACACAGCACTTACTAAAATTGAGTTTGAATTCATCTTTGCTGTTATATTTTATGCAACCTCTTTTAGAAGCTCTGGTTTGTTTTACTAAGAAATAAAGCAATTCTCAATACTAATTGACAAAAGATTTAAGGAAATATAATTTTTAAAAATTATTTACTGCACATAGAACATGAAAATATGGAACCCTTTTTTTTTTCCACACTTGCTCTGCCTCTGGCAATATAGGACAGCAGGACATTTGGGAACTAATTTGATTTTGTGTAATTTTTACATAGAAAACTGTCACTTAGAAAAGGGGCTGGACATAGAATGTTTGCTTGCCAGGAAGGCAAAGCTAACCTAATATCTTTAGGAAAAGCTACTTGAAACATGAAGTTGCCTTTGATTATGTGTTATACCACCTGTCCCCAAGGAAAGAAACTGAAATGAGACAAACTAAAAACTTAAATGTCAAATTATTAAAGTGATCATAGCACCTAAAGTAGAATGATATGTATTAAAATAGGGACTAAAGAAAAAATAGGTAATTAAAAATAAGGAAAGTTTAAAATACACCTATTGATGAGTCCACAGTTCAAAAAAATCTAGCCAGCTATTAGAGGCACTGGTAATAAAAACCAGACTACTCCAGGTATAGAATATACAAAGACAATAGAAATGAGCTACTATGCCAGGACCTCACACTTTTCATACATCAGTTTCTTTGTCTAATCCCCCTTAGTAAGGGTACCTATTCCTTTACTACAGCCCATCATAGCACAACCTGCACTACTTCTTTAGGTTCTGGAAGCCACCAACCTGCATGTTTCTCCCACCTGCCTGGAGGAATTTTATGGCTGAGTGTTTACCAAAGACTAATTCTCACTTATACTAACACGGCACATCATCAACAGTGCTAGACTCACTCTCACTAGACTTAGGAAACTTGCCACAATTGTTTTTGCACATTACCCTCAGTAAATTGAACTCAGTATTGTTTGAAATGGCGATACTGCATGTACATGCATGTATATAAGGTTGTAGAGGAAACTTCTAAGGCAATGTTTTGGTAGTAAAGGAAAAGGAAGGAAGGGAGTAAACACTTTGCACAGAATAAAGTTTAACAATTGGAAATAAATCTCTGCAAGAAATTGGGAATTTTATAATACCAACCATGACACCTCTGTGTTCATAAACCCTTCTGTAGTCATTCTGACCTCTCCATAAAAGCTCTCAGAGAGCTAGTCCCCCCCCTTCTCTTGCCTTTTGGATTATAAATTAGAGTCAGAGGTATTTTATTGAAAGAACCAATAAACCAAAAGGGAATAAGGCCCATTTAAAATTTGCAGTTTATGAAAGCCAGGGCCTCTAGTCCAGACCAGGGACTTCTTGATTTCTCTATGGCTAGTATTATTTTTCAGAACATAATACAACTTAAGTATATAGCAATCTGTAAAATATTAGAAGCAAAATGAGGGTAACCAGCATTGCTCCAAGCTTTAGTTAGTATTCCTTTAGAATAAGATGGTTTTTCAGAATATTAAATGCTTGCAGCCAAAAACAGCTTTTATGAATAACAATGAGGTAGATTCTTACCAGATCAATACCTAGTTTTCAAGGGGCCAGGTTCTCATTCTATGTAACTATGGAAATTAGATTACACAGGAAGGCAATCTTCCCCAGAGGGACCTGGTTACAGGTGAACTTTCTGATACTGCTAGTGAAATTGAATTCTATATCCAGCTATGTTGATTGAATTTAACACAGTCTAATGGGCACACACATCATTTTAGTAAGTTTTATTTTGGTAAAGGGAAGCAAAGCACAAATAATATGATTGAAAGGCTTCCTTGGCTTCTAAACATAGGCTATTGAACAAATGTTGAAAAATTCTCTGCATCAGAAATCTCTTGTCACTTTAATGCAGCATCATTTACCTTGAGTAGTAACATTTTAGAAATGTATTCTGATAAATTATTATCTGAAGCAAATTACTGTTATTTTTTCAAATGTCTACTTTAAATGGCTATTTTAAAGTTTTAAGCTGTTCTTCCCAATTATACTAAAATTAACCAGTTTACAGACTATCTTCCTTTTTTTATAACATTTGCATTTGTATTAGCTTCTTAGGACTGCTGTCATAAATTATCACAAACTTGTTAACAAATTTAATAACTTTCAGTCCTGAGGTCAGAAGTCTTAAGTGGGTCTTCCTGTGCTAAAGTCAAGGTTTAGGCAGGGCTGGATTCCTTCTGGGGGCTCGAGGAGAGAATGCATTTTCTTGCCTTTTCCAGTTTCTAGAGGCCATTGCACTCCTTGGCTATAGTCCCCTGTCATCTGCAAAGTCAGCAATGGCTGTTCAAGTCTTTCTCACAGCAAATCTTTCTGACCTCTTCTGCATTAACCTTCCACATTTAAAGGACCCCTGTGATTACAATAGGCCTACTCTGAGAGTGATCACCTTATCTTAAAGTCAGATTAGCAACTGATTTCTATGTGCAACTTTAATTCTCCCTTGCCAAGTAACCTAACATATTCACAGGTTCTAGGGACTAAGACAAAGATATCTATGGGGGGATAGGGGCATTATCATGGCTACCACAGCACAATAGTATTCATTGTGAGTTAGAATATCCTCACAGACTCATATTTGTATTAAAATGTATTTGAACTTAAAAAGATCTTTCTGGATCATAATCTGTCATGATTTGTCCCCCAAACAGATATGCTGAAGTCCTAACCCTAGTCCCTGTAAGTATGACCTTACTTGAAAATAAGGTCTTTGTATATGTAAAGTTAAAATTAAGTTATTAGGGTGGGCCCTAATCCAGTGTGACTGGTATCCTTAAAAGAAGAGCAAACACCATGTGACACATGGATAGATAGACAAAACATCACAGATCCACAGGGAGAAGTGATAACAAAAGTAGAGATTGGAGCGATATAGCTGCCAACCAAAAAACGTCAAGGACTGACAGTTCCCACCACCAGAAGCTAGGAAGAGACAAGGAAGGATTCTCCCCCGATACATCAGAGTAAACATGGCCCTGCTAACATCTTGATTTTGGACCTCTGGCCTCCAGAACTGTGAGATAATGCATTTCTCTTGTTTTAAGTCATACCATTTGTGCTACTTTGTTACAGTAGCCCTAAGAAACTAATACATACTCCCTGTTCTTCTTATCACACTCATTGACCCTGTGTGAATACTTTCTACTCTATCAATGTCTTTCTCCAACCTGCCTTACATAAAATGGAGTTTTACCAAAGGTTAGTTGAAATGACATCCTGCATTTCTTCAAAGTTCCCTTGTTTAGACATATTCAAGTATTTCCTCCACTTTCTAGCAAAGACTTTTATTGCATTTCTACTACAATCAAGTCTATATCATTTTCTGCAAAAAAATAAATTATAAATTTAACTGTACTTTTAATATCAAAATTGCTTTTAGCAACTTCAAAATAAAACACTTCAGATCTTTCTATAGATATTCTTTAAAAGCACGGTTGCAAGAACAATGAGAAAATATAAAACTGAAAAAAGGTGGTAAAACACTAATTATGCTCTAATGATCTTATTTTCTGATACATTACCCATCTTTGGAGCATCTTACCCTGAATGGACTTTCTCTGAGAATTGCCCAGCACCCACGGGGAGGGTCCTGGCAGCCAGGTCTGCCTGAGATGACTTGCCCTTCTGGTATAATTGACTGAATTAGAATGGACACCGACCTGATTCTCTTCTCTAGAAATTTGGATGGATGTACAGGGTCCTTTAAGTGAATGGAAATAACAAGGTGTAAATCTGAAAGGTATGGTGCTGCTTGGTAAAAAGAGAAGCAGAGAAAGCCAACATGCAGGGCTACAAAATGAAGCTGATGTACAAAAGAACTGTAGCCCACGTGGCCCCACAGGAGGGTGACTGAGGGAGTGCCTTCATGGTTCCTGACAGCTTTCTAGACCCTGGTTAGCCTGCACACATGAGGTAACAACTTCCCTCCTTTTTAGTTAACTTACTATGAAAGAATATAGGTCAGTTGCAACTAACTGGTTATTAACTAAGATGAAGAATTAAATAAATAAGTCAAACTTGAAAGTAAGCAACATCTTAGATGAACAAACTGTGTCTAGAAAACAGTCCAGTATGTATGACTGCAAAAAAAAAGTTTGTGAAGGTCAGTAGGTGGGACTCAGTGTTAGAAAGGTAATGCACCATTTGTTGTGCATTATTGCACCATGGACAGTTAATTTTATTTTTTATTGTCTTTCTTTTTTTAAATTGTATTTTCCCATTACCATTTAACCCCTTTATACCCCACCACACTACAATCACTCCACCATTGTCCATGTCCATGAGTCCGTTTTCCTTTTTATTATCCACAATACAGATAAGGAAATAGAGAATGAAAACCAATAAAATGGTTTTACCAATTCCCCACATTTAGCTCGCTCCAAATTTGAGGGTTTGACTCTTCAAGTTTGAGTTGCCTTAAAGCCAGCATTGCCCTTTAGAAGCACAGCTCTAGCTGGAAAGCCTTAGCATAAAATAGAAGAAGAGGAAGAAGGTAAAAATGCAAGTTAAGAAACCTTTCTTTAAGAAAGATTTATGAGAGCCACTGGGGGACACCATTGGGAATGGAGAAGAGAAATGATACAAAACTTCTTCAGTAAGTCTGCATAGCTGACAGAACCACATTTTATCACTGAAGATAAAAACAAAGGAAAGGGAAAGCAACAGGTCAAAATTGAACTCAAGGTTTGGAACCTAAAACTTAGAAGAACAGCAATGCCCTGTACAGAAATTGGAAAGCAAGAGAAAACAGCCTGGGTGAGGGCAAGGGTGGGAGGGGACCTAAATGAGTCTCTTTGGGATTAAGATGCTAGTATAACATCTAGTGGAGCTGTCCAGCAGGCAGGTGGATGTGAGAAGCTGAAACTCGAAAAAGTTCAGACTGGAGATATGGATTTGGGAGTCACATTCATAAAAATTAAAACTAAAGCTATAAAAATGGATGAGTTTGCCAAAGTAGAGGATGTAATGAGAAAGTTGATGGCAAAAATTTAGAAAAACATTTAGCAGCCTGAAGGAGTTTCTGGTGAGATCAAAGATCCAATGTAATATAACCATGCTATGTCACTGGAAGCAAAAACAAAGAAAATAATTAATCATCGAATATCTTGAGTAACTAAGACAGAAGTTGGAGTCTTAAGAATCTTAGAAAATGTGCCCCTCAAATAGATACTTGACAGCGTAAAGATGTTACAAGGAAGTTCTTTTCCAAAATAATTGTGCAGAAAATGGCTTTATGAGATCAAAGGTGAAAGTGAGGAGCTTGGCTTTCAATTCATAAAGGTTTTCACTGCAGATTTCCTGGCCATCCTACACAACACACTGCAAGGACATGTATGAACCTGCAGTCCTCTTCATCAAAATCCAGTGCCCTATTTTCACTGTGTTTCGAGGGGAAAGCATTTGAAGTAACTGAAAATTCTCAGTGCAAAAAACTTATACAGGGAAGTAATGATAATCAGCTACCTATTTAAAAATAATCTTTTGCTTCCCATATAAGTAGCTCAATTATATGAAAGATGCAAAATATTCCAAAAGATTGAATTTGTCATAAAAGTAATTTTCTTAGTTACAGCCTTATGACCTCAAACAAATATGCACAGAGCAGTTTCTAATAATCATGTGATGAGAAAAACATACCAATCATTTGGAAGGTAAAATGTTTTGACTTTAATTTTGAAAGTTCATTCAAAGCATATTTGGTTCATTTTTAAGTCCTGGTCTTATGCATTTGACAGGAAATCCAAGCAGAAAGATAACATAAACTTCGCATGGTTTCTTCTTTCAGCTTTACTCTCCTGCTGTGTTATGCCAGTCAGTGCTTGGTGAGAAATGAGTCTTGCTTTCTAAATGATGCAGCAAAATAGCAGACAGTTGAGTATTTGTAAGCCTTCTGTTAGTTTCTACACCTGAAATAGAGCAGAGCACCAAAGAAGGAAATCCTGCAGTGGAATGGAAATGAGAGCAAGATTCAGGTCTCCTGAAGCAAAGATAAAGGAATTTGACTCTTTGCTTCACTGAAGATTTCATGCCTCAAATAAGTAACTTCTAGGAATCATGTCCTTTACATTTTGTCACTAATTCAAAAGGAGAATAATATACCACAGAGCTGTTCTATTGGAAGAAATATTAAATAAGAAAAAACATTAGCCCTGCCTGGTGTAGCTCAGTGGGTTGAGCATGGGCTGCAAACCAAAAGGTCACTGGTTCGATTTCCAGTCAGGGCACATGCCTGGGTTCCGAGCCATGTCCCCATTGGTGGCCACGTGAGAGGCAACCACACATTGCTGTTTCTCTTCTTCTCTTTCTTCCACCCTTCCCTTCTGTCTAAAAATAAATAAATAAAATTAAAAAATAAAAATAAAGAAATAAACATTAGCTCCATTTTATTATTCCTCTATTGACTTCAGACAATGAGTTATAATCCCCTTAAGGGTATATTTTAACATCTAAGTTAATAATCAGTTTCAAGCACAGTATATCATGAAATTTCATATTAATGCTATACAGAGTTAACAACTGATTAAAATAATTTCTGATTTAGTTATGTTCTTCAGAAATTAACAGCAATAAATGAGTCAAAGATGCTCAATATGACCTCAGATTTAACAAATGTTCATCAAAATGGAATATTATTTTTAAACTTTAAAGTTGTTTTAAAAGATTGACAAAACACGGTACTAATAAGAATTACTGGAAAACAGGCTCCTTTCTGCACTGTTGATGAGACTATGACTTGGGCTAACATTTCAGAAAGGCAATCTGGAAACATCTGACTGAATTAAAACCACATGTTGCTTTGAACCAACAATTCCTCATTGGGGAATTTATCTCACAGACATGTACTTGCTTGAATAATCTTATATTTGAACAAGGAGGGTCACTACAGGATTTTTATAGTAAAAAAAGGAAATAACCTAATTGTTCATCAGTTCGATAATTAATCAATTTACATCATTTATGCTGTGGAATACTATGTAGCTATTAGAAATAATGCTGATATGACACATTTCTAAATTAATTATTAAGGAAAAAGAGTAAAGTGAAAAACCAGCCAGGTGAATGATATAAGTCAATTTGTTTAAGAAAGTGGTGATATGCACACAAATACCTGTATACACAAAGAAAAATTCTTGGAAATAAATAAACTATTAGTGAGTCTAGTGACAGAGTAGGACTAAAGGTTAGGAATGTAGGATTTTTAATTTTTTTAAATTTCATGTCTTTCCTTACTTCTTGGCATCTTTCCCCAAACACGAATTATGTTTATAATTTTAAAATTAATGGTACCCATTAGCAACTACAGGAACTGTTGGAACCATGGAATTCACAGATCAAATTTTAAATTAAGTCTCTCTTTCTTCTCCACTTACCCTTACATGTATTAAAAAATGCATTCTAATAAGACAGGTAAATACAGGAAAAGTTTTGAAGTCTCTTCCTTTTATCCCTGCACATATTTTCTGACAGGGCTGTTAAGAAGTAATCAAGTTCATCTGCTTAACAAGTAGCATTCCTAGAGAAGGCATGAGTAAGGGGTTGAAAAATATACATTTACTGAGAGCTCATCTACTATGTGCCAAACATTCAAATGATTCACAAAACAAAAGCTTTGGATATTTAGGATGAATGGAACAAATTATTAAGAATTGACAATAACTTTTTTTTAGTAAATGGTTTGTGCCCACCGGTGGGTGGAGCAAGAGAGGGGAGTTCAGGCACTTTTTATAAAAATGGCACAAGGGCCGTGAGTTCAAGGAAAAGAAAGGAAGGCAGAATTAGACAACTATAGATCTGGAACAGTGTGATCTGAAGCACCCTGAAGTGATGGCTAGAAATGCAGATTTCCAGGGCCTAGTCCACTGAATCAGACTTTCTAGACATGTGGCCTGATATTCTGTTTTTCAGTCAAATTGTCTAAGTGACCTAAAGTTTGAGAGGTTCTGTTCTAAGATAATTCAGATCCTGAAGAAAAAGTCAGGGATAATCTTCTTACATTTATTTTCTCCTTAGATTTCTAGGAAGGTAGCAGGTTCCATATTAAACAGTGCACTAGATACTAGTGGGTAAATTCATGGTGAAAAAACTAAGAAAAGTCTCAGTCATGTTAAGAAAACATTTGGCTTGGAGATCTAGAATCTCTGGAGATGAAAATTTAAAAAATCAATATTGTGACAAAATGTAAAAGCAAAGACAAAATTAAACTGGACCTAAAGCACAGATTAACTTTGTGAAAGAGAAAGAAAGCTAGAGCCCACAGTTTTGTCATGCATCTGTTAGAATGAAACAACTGAGCATATCTCTTGTCTCATTTTGATTATACTATTGTAACTTCTTATTACAGACAATTTTATTAATAAAACATATATCCTCAAAATATTTAACAGGCAGTTGTAAATAGCTCCTAAAGTTTGGAGAGCATCTCTGATCTCCCTGTGCAGTCAGGATAGTTTATATAATGAGGATAGGTATAAATACGTATCTATAACTGCCAAATGTAAACTGAATTGAATTTAGTTCAATGGGCATTTACTGACAAGCACAGTATATCATAAAATTTCACATTACTGTTATCCAGAGTTAACTTATCATTTCTTTGCAATGTGCCAAAGGGTATTAAGAACTCTCAAATGGCTTACAGGCTTGTGAATGAGGCTTATCTATAGACTATGATAAGAGGCAAGATGACAGATTCCAAATCAAAATACAGTAAGTTATAAATCAAAAATACCAGAGTTTTAAGGAGTGGTCATTTCTGTATGGAGAGGGGGGCTTAGCAAAAGCAGAACGAATCAGTCAAATCCACTCTGGTGACGTGTTGTATCCAGACTTCACTGAACCCAAGCAAAGGAAGACTTTACAGAGGAACTCTGAGAGAGGAACTCAAGAGGATGAGTCTGTGGAAAGAGGAATAGAGAGAACATTTTTGTAAAGGTGTGATAGAGGGTAAGTGTTTGGTGAGACTGATCCTGGTCCAGTATATGAATATAAAATACTGAGTACTCAAATTGATATTAATTGAATTACTATTATCATTATTGTTGTTATATTGAAGAATATGTCTGTAAGAATCACTGAACTCAGCAAAGTCCTAAGAAGTTGATGTCCTAAATTGTGAAGAGAGATCTGTACATTTCCAAGTTCACCACACTTTGGCAGTTTTATTTTTAAAAATCAGGTGTCACAAAAGTGATATTCTGTAATGGATTTTCAAAGAGATAAATGAGGTATGATGAATAAATCTTGGACATATAAGTAAAGAAAGGTACTTTCTACATTTCTTGCTTCTTTGAAGAGATGCTAGGAACCAACTCAAGAATTTCCTAGAGAGACAGTATGTAACATACCACATTTATGCTTACCAGATTTTACTTTGCTTCATTTCTCAATTATTTTCACTTGATTAATTTGTAAGTTTGAGTGACTGAGGCCCTATTAAAACCATTTTTCTTTAAGATGTTATTACTCTTTCTCATCCACAATGGCTTTTCCCCATGTGGAAAGAAAAAATTCCAAATAGGCCAGGGGTGTCAAACTCATTTTCACCAGGGGGCCACATCAGCCTCTCCATTGCCTTCAAAGGGCTGAATGTAATTTTAGGACAGTACAAATGTAACTACTCCTTAACAGTTAAGGGAGAGCCCAGAGCTGCCATGGGGTAGAAACAAGGTGCCAGGATGGATAAAACAAGGTGGAGGGCCGGATTCGGCTGAGGGCCTTGTGTCTGCCACTTGTGAAATAGGCAATACAAATATCCCTCCTCATTTAATTACCTGTTCATTTTTTTTACAAAGATTTTATTTATTTCTTTTTAGAGAGAGGGGAAGGGAGGAAGTGAGAGAAACGTCAATGTGGTTGCCTCTCTCTCGCCGCCTACTGGGGACCCGGCCAACCTTAGGTAAGTGTCCTGACTGGGAATTCAGCCTGTAACCCTTTCCTTCGCAGCAGGTGCTCAATCCACCGAGCCACACCAGCCAGGGCTAATTATCTGTTCATTTGAATATATACGCTATTATCTTTCTGGGAAGACATTAAGGTCTAAAGTTAATCTTCTTAAATGTGGGTCCAACGTTTCCCGTGTCTTTGGAATAATTTCAGTTCTGTGGTATAGTACCTGCCTCATATTCTCAATAATTTATTAGACTCTACTTCACTGTTCCTGTCGAGGAAAATGCACCCCTTGGAAAAGTGTGGTGTACTTACCCCATTTCACTAGAGCTTTAACCCGTGCTCCCTCTTTGTGTCTGTGACCACAGCACTGCTTCCCAGACTCTGGGGAGGACTTTCAACTGCACAGAGCCCCAGACAGACTCCAGCCCTCATTTCTTGAGATCTAGGCGGCGGCCTGTGTGGGTCCGGCAGCCCAGCCCTTGAGAAATGTGCAGACTGAGTGCGAGCCCCAGCAGCAGAGCCCGCGTCCTGGCCTCCGAGATACAGACTCGGCGGGTCGGTTTAATAGGCCCGGCACCCCGCCGCTCCCTGGAGAGGGTCTAGAATCTCTCCGTCCCGAGGCCCCGGGCGGCCGGTGCTGCCCGGCCAGAAGCCACAGCCTTTCGGCGGACTTGATTTGCACCTCTGGTTGGAAGAGCCGTGGCTGCAAATGCCGGGGCGGAGGTTGCTGAGCGCCGGGGACCAGGGACCAGCGTCTCGAGCACCCACTCAGCTGCCAGGCGAGCGAGCACCGGGCTGCCAGGGGAGCCCAGTCTGGCCTCCGCCAAGTGGAGATCCGCAGACAGGGTTAGCGGAGCGGAGCGGAGCAGAGCCAGCCTTTAGCCGGGCTACAACCCTGCGGCCCTTCCTGGTGGCCAGGGCCCACCCAGGGACAGAGCCGGGGGAGGATAAACAGCAGCTCAAGGCGCGCGCTCTCCGCCACCTCCTGGCCTCGCGCTGCCCCCCAGCGTGCAGGGGCCGGCCCGGGCTATGGGGTTTCTGTGGGCCCAGAGTCGGAATGACCTGCAGGGCCTTCCTCCTGAGCGATCCGTCATTCTGCAAACGCCACTCTGGCTGCATCCCTGACGCGGCCCCCGGCTCTGTTGGCAGGCACAAACCAGCTACATTCCTGTCCCTGGTAGGCCCTGCTATTTCAAGAATTCTAGGGGGAAAAATGTGCACCGGCCAGTACGGGTCTGTGCAGCCTAGGGAACTCGTTAAGCCAGGAGGCACGCGCAGCCTGCATGCAGAGACATTTGCCCCCTCTGGGTCTTCCCAGCCTTAGTGATAGCAGGGGTGGAGTAGAGAGAGGTCTGTGTCTGTCTCCCAGATTTACTCCGAAATCAAGGCTCTTAGTGAAGTGAAATGGTTATATCACGCCCGTGACAGCAATCGCACTGTGTCCAAAATGCACACGGGCGCCAGCCGCACGGAGCTCCCCTGAGACGCAGAGTCTCTTGGCCCCGAAGTTTATTCTTGTTTTCTGGATGGAATGGGCCTCCGAATTCCCTCGGGAACGCTTCAGTAAGTATATGTATAAAATGATTCCCATTAACTGACAGCTTGGGGCTTAGGTACAATAAGTGATGTGTACCTGTTGATAGGCCTTTTCAATCGTAATAATGATTATTTCTGAGCTCGCCAAGACAATGTCAACCTGTCAAGGGATGGAGTATCCAATCCTTCTCGTTTAATTAAAAACTTGCACTTCTACAGCGATTTGGTGGACATTCTAATTAGCACCTTAGAATACTTTGATGTTCTGCATTTAATCTACATGCATTTTCTTAATACAACACCTATATGGTATGTATTGCCATTGCAGGTCACTCTTCCACAAAACTGTAAGTTTCCTCAAGGAAGGGATAGTTTTCTTCACCTTTGATTTCCCACCAAGCAATGTCTGCACATAAGTACTCAATAAATGATTATTAAATAATGACACAATTCACTCCTAGTTTTTATATTTCTACACTCTGAAACAGAGGAATGAAGGAACAGGAAGATAGGTCCTTTTTTAAAAAGAGATGTTTATTTATTTTTAAATTGTTGTTCTAGTTGTCTCCATTCCCCCCCACCATATCCCCAAGGAAGAAGATAAGTCTTAAAGATACTGAATAAAAATGGAAGATTTAGTCATCTATGCTGAGCGACATTTGCAAGACAGTAATAGTGCTCAGAATCAATTTGCTAATCAAATCTTTTTGGTTTTAGGACTATCATGGGCAGGAGGTGGGAATGACCTACATTCTCAGGCTATTTTTTAAAAATTAACATTTGGATATATTTTCCTTTCTTTTCTCCTTTTTTTCCTTTCTGTAAATTAGGTGTGGTGTAAGTAAGCCATTATACTTGAAGTGAAAATATACTTTGCTAACCTTTGATACCTTATCTGTCCTTGGATTTACTGGTACATTTGGCTAATCCCATATTTCTCACTTTTTATATTTTCACTGGCATCGTAAGATAATATAAATTGGAGAATCCTGATTTGGATTTCTAAAGTACTTGGAAAAGTGAGCTGCAAATATTAAAAATCCATTAGCTGTCCTAATTGCTGCTTTTTCAGCTCTGTGATGCTTTTTAAAAAAAGATTTTATTTATTATACTTTTATAGAGAGGAGAAGGGAGGGAGGAAGAGAGGGAGAAAAACATCCGTGTGTGGTTGTTCTCTCACGTGCCCCACATGGGAACCTGGCTCACCACCGAAGCATGTGCCCTGACTGGGAATCAAACAGGCAATATTTTGGTTTGCAGGTGGGCACTCAATCCACTAATCCCCGCCAGCCAGGTCTCAGTGGTACTTTTATATCCTTGTACTTTAGCTTTGAATGTTCTCCTCAGCTTCTTCCATGAGTAAATATGTGAAGAACCTGTCTTGTTAATATGTAGTATCAGCACAAGTGTACTGTTTAAGCCAATACTGGTTTTCATAATGGGTTCAGTTTGTGTCCACTCACCTTACATAATGGCACTTCAAAAACAACCCACCACTAATGCATTACAAAACATTCATTCTGGACAACATACTACCCAGAACACTTTCTGTTAATACAAGAAAGCTCTTGAAAAGGATGCTGCCAACAGTAGGAATTCTTTTTATCTTAAATGCCTGTACTAGAAAAATATGCTTCTCTTGGAATATGACAGTGAAAAGACTAGATGTCTCTTCAATATCATTATTTCTGAATTTCTGTAGACCATTCAGTTGTAAGAAAGATAAGCCTTTTTGTCTTATTGTGTGCTTACTAACAAAGTATTTATTTTATTCTGAACTTTAGGCTTAACCACTTGAATTTTTGTAGTACCTCTTCCACTGTTTTGTTCAAGTGCCAAGTATTCATTCCTTCCAGCTTGTAACTAAAATATGGTCCACAATGCTAGTTCTATTTGCAGCTCAGGAAAAAGTGCTGTTGAATTTATAATTCTGGATAATATTCTTTTATTTTAGCATGAGTTTCTCCTCCTCCGTTGTAATTTTTAATGGAGTCCTTATTGCTTATTTTTTTTCTTTTCTTGACCTACTTTCTTAAGTCCTTTCATATACAGCGTGTTTTCAGTGTTGGTGATTTCTGTAGTGTGTAGCAGAAAGAATCTTAAATCACAGTGAAATGGGTTAGTCAGCTATCATTTATTCTAGAAATTCTTTCGTGGTTAAAGTCCTCTTGTTACAATGTGCACAATTTTATAATCTCTAATTTTTCAAGATATGCTTTCCAGGAGTTTGCTCCGTCCTCCCGAAGAGGATTTGAACTTCATTCTGTTCTGACGCAACTGTTATTTTCCTTTGTTGCCTCCACCTCCTAGAAATCGCGTTTCAGGGGATAGCCGTTTTGGGGGCTGAAGAGGACAGCGGGGCGAGAGCCGACACCTCAGACATTAGATTTCTCCTCCTCAACCTGGTGAGAAGCCAGACAAATTTGACAATTCATACTCTCGCTTTGGTTCTCACGATTAACGTCCATGGGTAGGTATTTCATCTTCTCGTTCTTCCCGTCTCTGGCTTGCCTACAGGCCAACTGCGAATTCAGCCATTGCCCGAGACGGCTCACACTGGTCCTCTTGGGGAAGTGGGGCATATGTGTGTGGAAGACTCCCGGGAGTGGGAAAAGCCACGCCGGGAACGGGACACTCTAAAGGGCAGCCCTTTCCTAGGATTTTCCCTCGATCGAGGAGCCCACGTGACCGAGAATAGGCCTGAGCCGGCCCGCCCCTTTCGGCCGCTGCTGCCCACTTCCCGCCCGGGGAAAGTAAACCGCGGTTTTCCGCACCGCCCCAACCCCGCCCTCCTCCTTTTCCCTACCCTTCACCTCCCCCCAAGCTCCCTCCCGCCATTCTCCCCACCGCGCCCCTCATCCTCCCTAACGGGCCCTTTGTACGTGATCGGCGGCGTGCGAGCGCGCTCGGCACGTGACCCCTCCGAACGTGGCATTGTGTTATCACGTGACCCAGGTGCGTACGCGACGGAGCGGGGTGTGAAGATGGCGGACGAAGAGGCCGAGCAGGAGAGGTTGAGTCGCGGCGGAGGCGGCTGCGTCGCGGAGCTGCAGCGTCTGGGGGAGCGCCTCCAAGAGCTGGAGCGACAGTTGCGGGAGAGCCAGGTGTCGGCCGTAGAAGCGGCCACAGAATACTGTCAGCAGCTGTGCCAGGTGAGAGTGCCTGGGGGTCCCCTCCCCCTTCCCCCCAGCTAGAAGGAGAAGAGGGCGAGCGAGCGCCTGGTGGCCGAGCGTTGGTCCTTTCTGCCTTGGAGTCATTGTAGCCGCTGCCGGGGTGGGAGCGGGGAGTACGGGGAAGGCGTCTTTGTGTGGGCGCCGTTGTGGCTCCTGTTGTCCGCAGCTCCCGGCTGGGGGAAGGGAGTTGTGGTCTGGGCGGAAAATCCCCCTCCCCTTTCCTTCCCCGAACTCCGGCTGTGCGGTCCCCGAGGCCGAGGAGGTGTAGACGGAGAGGACTGGAGCCCTCTCCGCCACAGAGAGAGGGTAGGGGCGGAATGGAGGCCAGGTCCCCATCTTCCTCCTCCTTATTGTGCACTGGGGATTACCGCGCCCCCCGCCTATGCGCTTCTGTCTCCCACTCCAACGGGCCTCCGCCCCCTCTGGTTTATTCCTTTGCCTCCACTCCAGCTTTCATCTGTCCCGCCCCCGGCCTGGTCCTCGCTGTCTGCGGGCCTTTGTTGTTCGAGTTTCGCCTTGGGACTGAAGGGGCCTTTGTTGATGTTCGGAGGAGAAGTCCTTGCAGACCTCTTCTTGCTGGGCGAGAGGTTGGGGTAAGGGGCGTGGAGGTTGTGTCTTCTTGCCTTTGCTTGATGCACCACTTTCATGGTAAAGGTTGCTCTCTCCGCTAGAAAGGAGGTGTCTCTGTGTATTCTGGGCTGCAACGTCCCTCTAGGTCGGCTTTTCCACAGTCCACTTCTCTTTTGCTTTCACCCTTCGAGTGGTACGGTTGCTTCTGTCCTACCCCCCACCCCCATCTCCTCACCCCCCTATTACTTTGAAACCGAGAGGACTGAGGTTCTTGTGGATTTGTGCTCTGGTCCAATTCAGACCTTACCTTTTCTTGCACAAGGACACTGCTTTCCAGTAATTGCATTCTAACCAGGATTTAGAATGTTAACATTTTGATAGAAATCAGAGTTTGTGGGTTTACATTTGGACTTGATTACAAAACTTCCAGTTGTGTCTGAAATTTCAAGGAGTTGCTGCTGGTTATGGTGAAGATTTTGGTTGTCTTGAGGGAAAAGACACGATTTATACAGGTCACCTTTAGAGTTAGCTTGTGAATACATCATGAAGAAGTTGTTTTGGAAAGATCCTGAATTGAAGGTGGAACAATGGTGGACCATTTTAGCATTTCAGACTAGATTACATTTCACTTAATTCCTTGCCTCCTAAGTTCTAAAATCTTTGATAAAATCAGGAATACCTGATACCATACAAAAAATTCTCCATTGCTGTATGTACATTATGGTCACTAATTACTTGCTGGTGGTTCATTATCTTAAAAAAAATGCAACTTTGTGTGATAAGTGGCTTGTCTAGGAGGATGTGTATATAGGCAGTGTGAAAGCCTTCCTAGGGTAACAGAGTGTGGTGAATACCTGTGGCAAAATGAGAGATCCTGTCATTCTTTTGAATCCTTGTTTCAGAGAATTGTTGGAATTTTCCAATTTCACTACCCTGGCAGTACCCACTCATTTTTAATTGGTCTTTCAGACATAAAGACTTATTTTAGATATAAAAATATACTTCAGTAAGATGCCCATAAAAGGAAGTCTTTCATTTATAAGTTAGGTCAGCTTTTTAATCAGTGAAAAGTGTTAAAAGTCTCACTTTGCTGAAAGACTTTTTTTCCCAGATAACAGTGTCCACTGATGGATTTAAGGCTAATTAATCTAAATACTCTAGGCCAGCAGTATTTATAAGCAGGATTAGTAATTCTGGGAAAATGGAACCTTATGCAAGTTGAACTTTTTAAGGGTGTGCAACATTATAGAGCTGTCACTTAAAAAATATTGAAGATGGGTGAAACAGCATTCTTTTTTTATCAGTATGAAAGTAATTTCCTTATTAGTTTTAAATAATTAGTCTTACAACACATAAATTGTTTTTATTAACCAGTGCTACATGAAACACTAATAAAACAAATGCTGGGCTTGTGGACTTGAAAAATAATGAAAGACTTCATGCACCAAAATCCCACAATAATTTAAATGCATTTGAAAGTGGTCTCCATTATTTAAATAGGTAGTGAGTGTATTTGATGTTTGATTCCCCCCTAGAACATTTTATATAATTTTTAAAAAGTAACCTATTTGTGTTAGTGATCTTGTCAAGTGGAAGTAACTTGAAACATAATTGTATCTTTAAAAATATGTTTTAACCATTATTCCTTAACCTTTTAATGAGTTGAGCAAAGTTGTGGTTAACAATTATGGAATTGATTTGGAGCAGTCTAAAAATAATACTAGACATTGTCTTGGTTTCTAACCCTGAAGATTATCATTTAACATTTATCTTTTCTAACCCTAAAAGATTATCATTTAATATTTTCTGAGTTTTTACTGTAAAACTGAGATACTCACAATACTTCAAGAACGCAAAGATGAAAGGATACACATTTGTCAGAGTTAGTGAGTTTCAGATTTAATATTCTGTAAGTGTTGGTGTTTCATGCTTGCATAATCCTCACTGCTGCATTTATTTTTAAATGAATTAAGTTTATATTTTGAATTTTTACCTCAGTAAAAGGTGAATTTCTGAAGAATATAATGAAACCTACAAGTATAGAAGTTGCTTACACTTTTTAGTTTATTGATTTTCTTTCTTTTTGAGTGAGTCAGGATAGTAACAGGTTTCTCAAATTCTAAAAAGTAAAATAGCAATGAAAGATATTAAGTTTATCTGAGTGTTAAAAGTATTGTTTGCTCTTTATATTGGGTGGCTTCCTGGAAGCATGCCCCACTTATTTACATCAACATTTACTTAAAGCTTAGTTGGGAGGAGAGGAAGGTAGTAGAAGATGGGCGTATTGGGAGTGGCTCTCAAAAAATCTTAAATTTACCTTATCTTTACAAGCTAGCTTTAATCTGGGTAATGTAGTTGATTCATTAGTTTTCCTAAAATAATTTCTTGCATTGGTTTCAGGATCATTACTATATATAAAAATTTATTATAGTTGGAACTTCTTGGACTATTTATTGTATAAGATTAAGCCAATATTCATTCACTCATTCAGCATTGTTATTGAATACCTACATTAAGGGCCAGGCAACTGTGATCATGGTATCCCTGTCTCCCAGGAGCCTATATTCTCTGGAGAGAAGGTAGACAGATAATGATAATTAACTGTGATTTATATCTTTTATTTCTGAGATGTGTGCAGTACAATGGAATATTAGTTTTTGGAGGAATTTAAACAGAAGCATTCCAACGTAATTGTTCTAAAATGATTTTAAAATAAATATTAACTTAAAAGTTCAACTATTGTAATAGTTGAAGAAGGATATTTTGGGGGGCCTGATATTTGTTGATAGTATTATGTAGTGGGATAGATGACTAGTTGATTAATATGAGATATGACTTACAGGTCATTTGTCTTCTCATGGCTGATCATTGTTTTTAGAAGGTTGACTTGCAGTTGTGGAAGAGAGAGTGTGTGTGTTTCACACACACATACACTTTTTATACGTTAGTTCAATAAGCAGTGTTTCTCAACTAACTGGACATAGTATGTTTTCTTTCTGCATTTCTCTCTTAAAGGGCATTTGGAAGTAAGTGGGGTCAGTTGTTTGGTCATTGCAGTGACTGGGGATGTGATACTGGCATTTAGTGCCTGTGGGGCATGGATGCTAAATTTTCTTAAGTGAACAAGACAGTTTCACCCCACTGAAATTTATCCCTCTCTCTAAATACCCACAGTGCCCTTTTAAGAAACTGTGAACAGAATGAAAAAGAATATATTAAGATTTTTTTAAAATCATGTTCTTTTCATGTTAAGGCAATATAGTTATATTAAGAAATGTAGTTAATCTGGAACAGGTCCAGGTAAGTGCTGTGCAACTATATTTTAATTTACACTGAGCTTGCAAGATCAAGAAAATTAATAGTTCCTTAGCAAGAATTACAAGCAATTATTTAAAAAATTACTGAAACAACTCACTTTTACTAAGTTAAAGAGGATAGCAAATTCAACATACTTAATTGCCCTGACTTAAACAGATATTTGACCTTTTGATGTAATTTAATCTGTGTTTTTAAGATGGCATTTAATGCAGGAACTAAGTTTAGATGTTAGCAAGGGATATAAGATACAGAGGAAAGCCAGTGAGATGTACAAGATCTGTCCAGAAAAAGTCCAGCCATTGTTAATATAACGAGGTTTGCACGACATGGATGTAACCTGGCAGCCAAGGAGAGTGGACTGGCATGCATGCATGAGCAATGACTTCAGTGTACTAGTCAGTGGGGATGGTAGACCCACCCCATTGAGTGAGCATGTGTGCTGTGTGGCTCTCAACACTCAAAGTGACTGAGTGAGTAGAGCAACAAATCTCCATCAGATTTTGCGTGAAGCTTGAACATTCCTCCACAGAAACTATTCAGGTGATTCAGAACGCTGCAGCTATGGGCAACTGACGATTGGCAGCTTCATCAGGACAATGCATTGGCTCATGCATCACATCTGGTGCAGAGTTTTTCAGTGAAATGTCAAATGACCCAGGTGGCTCAGCCCCTTACAGCCCAGGTTTGGTGCCCTTTGACTTCTGGCTTTTCACAAAACTAAATGAAATGAAAATTAAGTGTAAATGAAAAGTGCTTTGAAAGGGAAGATATTTCAAATTGTTGATGAGATTCAGGAAAATACAATGGGGCAGGTGATGGTGATTCCAAAAAAGGATTTTGCAGTGTTTTAAACAGTAGAAGAGATGCTGGAAGAATTGCATGAGGTCCCAAAATGACTACTTTGAAAGAGACTGAGGCATCATTGCCCTGTGTACAATGTTTCATGTATCATCTTCAGTAAATGTCTTTCCTATTACATGGCTGGATACTTTCTGGACAGGCCTCGTAAACTAATATGGTAAAATTTAAATACCACTTCAGGATGACAGTTGAAGAAATGTCAAAAGATAGTGTATTGTTAAATAACACATTTGCTTTATTTTCTATTCTCTTTTTAAAATTGAAAATGTAGTACATTGAAGTGGTTTTTTTAAAATTCAAACACTGAGAAAGGGAATACAACAAAAATTGATCTCCCACCCTAGATCTCCAGTCACCTTCCACAAAGATAATCCCCCTAATAGTTTTTGAGGTTATTCCATAGCTGTGCATGTAAAATCCATGGCTTTCTGTTTCAAATAGTATAATAATTCTAGTCTGTTCTTGTGTCTAATTATTCAGTAATTATTGGTAACTATTTAGAGGAATAAGTTAATTTTATGTCTAGTAATTTCAATAAAGAGGTCAATGTAGAAGGTAAGCACTTCAGGCTGAGGTATTAGAGAAGGTTTTACTGACATAGGATTTCAGCTAGACCCTAGTACCTTTACTAACTATTCTTAGTGCCTTACTGGTGTAAGAAACAAAAGTTAAATTAAAACTATTAGTAGAGCCACTGAGTATTTAAATTATGCAGTTAAAATATTTCTTTGTATGTTTTTATCTATTTGATACATTTTGATTATCTGTATGTTTTGCTTAGCTTTAATTATGGTATCAAGAATTTTGAAAATGCTTGACCACTTTTCCTAAAAAATGACTTTTTTTCTTTTGATTATTAGAGGATATCTTAAGTTAATTTGTAGGATGCTTCAAATCAGAAGAAAAGATGGCTTGTTAATTAGTGATAATTACTTTAGGTATTAAGGGAGTAATAAGTCATTTAAATTTTAAAAGTTTAGGTAATGCTCAGGGGAAATAATTTTTAAAGTGTTCGTAATTAGTATGATTGCATGCTAGAGATAGTTAAGTTTCATTTTTCTACCAATTTTAGCAAAGGAAAATTTTGCCACATTTTGCTTGCCTCACCTTGACACTTTTTGGTCCTAAATTAAATTGGGGGAAGAGAAAAGGTATTCTGCAATTGCTCCTTATAATATTTTATATGACTGACCTGCAAAGCCAAGGATTTTTAATACTATACAGAACTGCTGCTGGGCTTATTTTCCTTGAGATTTTGTCAAAGTTGAGAAATCACCGTATATTTCACAACTCCCACACATAAATCTAGTTCTTAAAATTAGCCAGTTAAGCCCTGGTCAGTGCAGCTAGCTCAATTGGTGGGAGCGTCCGTCGTCCCATGGACCAAAAGTTTGCAGGTCCTATTTGGACTGCACATACCCAAGGTTGCTGAATTCGGTCCCTGGTTGGGTGTGTGTGAGAAGCCAACTGAAGGATCAATGCTTCTCTCACATCAATGTAGATGTGTTTCTCTGTCTCTTTCTCCCACCCCCCCTTTCCTCTTTTTCTAAAAGCAATAAAAAAAAAATGTTCTCGGGTGGGAGTTAAAAAACAACAACACATGAGTAGCTTAATTTATAAAATGGAAAGTTTGTTTTTCATTAATGTGTTTGTCCCATGTAACTTTTAACTACATGGTGTTTTCCTAGAGAGCTTCTTGATACATTGTTTCTCTTTTGGCATTGAGAGTTGAAAAGTGCACCTTGATGTTATCATGGTTACCAACAGTTTGGAAAACACTGCTTTTAGAGGGAATTATTGAGTTCAATTTAATAGTAAGCACAGAGGTAAGCAGTTGTAAGATACAAGGTGCCCTTTCTAGAAGAGTTGATTCATAGCATTCTTACATTTTATTTAGGAAGAGTATCAAAGTTAAAATACAATTTTAAATTCCTTAGAGTAAATGCTAGAAATCCAGCATTCCAAGAAACCCAGTTTGAGAAATACTGGCACATGGTATAAAACACATTTAAGCTTGAGCCCAGTGAAAATATTAGACCTTTATAACACCGTTAAGGCAGACAATATTAATACCTCCAATTGATGGATGAGGACACAGGTATAAAGCCAAGCCTTAAGTCCCACAGAAAATAACATAGCTGGAATTAAAATCATAGTTCAAAATTTTTATTTTTAGTTTCTATGTAATACTAGCTTCTCTAATCCCAAACTCTCAAATCCTAGGTTTAAAATTTTGGGAAAAGGGTGTATATTCTAGGAAAATAATTAAAAGACGTGCACAAGCCCTGACTGGTGTAGCTCAGTGGGTTGGGCGCCATCCTGCAGACTGAATAGGTTGCTGGTTCCTTGCCTGGGTTTGTAGGCCAGGTCCCCAGTTGGGGGTGTGTGAGAGGCAGCTGATCAATGATGATCAATGTGTGATCATCTCTCACACATTGATGTTTCTCTCCCTCCCTTCCCACTTTCTAAAAAATGAGTAAATTACATCTTTTTAAAAAGGTGCACAAAATCTGAAGATAAATAGAGTTTTGGGAAAAGAAAACCTTTCAATTGTAAGGCCAATAATTTGATACATTCACGCACAGCAGGTACTTTGCCCTCCACCACCAAAACAGAAAGGTAACTTTATAATGAAATCTAACCCTGCTTTCTCTAAAATGTAAGCTTCAAACAAGTTGGTAAATAAGTTAATCTAATGTTATTTTTCAAAGTAATGACAGTAGGTGACTTGAAAATTACAGAATTATTAATGCTTTGAAATTATACTAGGCCATTGTATATAAAACATCAAATATGTTTCTAAAGTAGTCTCTAGGTGCAAATGAAAATGTCACTTTATATTACAACAGTCATTTTAAATAACTGTGTCTTTGATCATTTCTTACAACAACAGAAGTCTATATCATCTCCAGTTCCAGGATAAAGAAACAAAGAAAAGGTAAAAGTGCATGCCATGAGTCAAAAATAGACAACTTTGTTAAAATTAAAACAAATGTCCTTAGAGTCCTAGGCCTTTAATTCACAGGATCTGGTGAGCTACCAAAGTATATATAAAAGAATTTAGAGTGCAGATTTTTTTTTTCATTAAGTAAAACAAGATCTATACAAGAGATTCTTGAGGTTTTGGGCGGGCAGCATCAACTACCACACAGTGCTGAGCACTTTGCATATTAAAAGGCTGGAAGTTCATGGTAAATGGTAGCTATTAGTGAATTTAAGAGGAAATTTTCCCTCATAAAAGAACGTTGATATACTCTAGTTTCTTGTCATCTAGGTAGTAGTTTTCAAACTTTAAAAAAATTAGGGGGCCTCCCTTTCCCCAAAAATCTTGGTTGATAGCTTGATGTATACAACAGAAAAGTTACCTCTGCAGAACAGTTTGACAAGTCTTAATGTAGAATATATCAGCAGTATTGCTAAAGGATGTAAAGGGAGTTGAAGCATACTTCTTTTGTGACATTTCCTTCTTAAACAGGGGTTTTTCTTATTTTTCCTCATTCTACTGCTTCTGTGTACTCTCCCAAAGATAATGAAGTGTGTTTGTTTTAGAGATATAATCATATATTTAATTTTGAAAGACCTTTAATTGTGCTCCTTATTCTTGTCTTACATGCTAAGGCACATTAAGTAAACTAATTTTATTGAACCTACAATTTAAAATCAGTTTATTTCTCTGGAAGCATAGCTCTTGACATGCATGTAGTACAATGGGGAAACTGTACTTTATGGTAGGAACAATAAATACTACCCTCAAAAATTTGGGCCAAAAAACAAGTGTGCATTGTACACAGCAAAATACAGATAAGTACTAGTGAAACTTATGGCACAAACAGTTCCACAGATATACCCAGTGCTAATGTTTAATTCTTTCTGGAAATTTATTAAGAAAACCTAGGCATATACATTCCCCCAAATCATCATCATATATTTTCTCTGGATCTTTCATTTTCTTCCTTGGGTTCCCGAAGAAGTAGTGGTTCTCTGGAAAGTGTATCTTTTTATCTGTGCACTTGATCTTTCACTCCCTCAGAAAACCTATCCACTTTCCTCTGTCTTCGTTAGTTTTCTTACCATCACTCCTGTCTTTTAGCCTATGGGGGGGGGGGGGTGTCAGTCACTTTGGTCATCTGTCTTCAGATTTCTCCCTTTTCTCTTATCCTTTCTCCACTTACGAGACTCCACTTACTCTAAAAGAGATTTTCTTTAACTCTTTTCTAATCATTATTGCCAGACTTTTTGGAAAGGTACCATATTTATTGCCTTCATTTCTTATCTTTCCTTGCAGTTTGGACTCTATCTGTCACCACCCTTAAGAAAGTGTTCTTTTAAAGGTCACTTGCTTGGCATGTCTTTAATACTTTATTAACTGTAGACTTGACTAGCAGTCTAGCAGCTCTGACAACTTCATGTGCCTACATACTGTTTTTAAGAATATTTACTTGTCAGCATTTACAAAATCATGTTTTCATGTAGAAATGAGAGTGTTTGGCCTCTCGGAATATCAGAAGATCTGGCAATGTTGTACTCACGGCTGCAGGCTGAGGATGCTACCAGTTCAGACCCTGTTGGCATTTAAAAATATTTGTGACCCAATCTTAACTTCACCTCCTTCAATTTATTTACACTGCTCTCCTGGATACTACCTTTTGTGATTGCTCCTTAGTTGTCTCATTTAAAGGGAAAACTCAGTTCCTTACTACCGTTAAGTTTTTTTCCTGTGAGTCTCCTTTGCTACTCACAAAACACTTCGGGTCACCAAATGTATGAGGGCTTTTTCCTGCAACAACAAACAAATCTCTGACATCGGCTGGGTGACCTATAAATTAATTCACCTGTCACCCAAAGTGTCAGACATTTTGAGGTTAAGGACTCAATCCCATATGTCTGCCCCTCCCCACCATCACTTCAGAGGCCAGTCCCAAGCTCAGGTTGTCACTCATGCTTCTGACAAGGTGGGCTATAAATCTGAGCTTCTCACAATCTCCTCTTCAGTTTGATTAATTTGCTGAGTGGCTCACAGAACTCGGGGATAAGTTTACTGTGCTTATTAAAAGATGTGATAAAGAAGACATATAAGCAACTGGATAAAGAGATACATAGGTCAAGGTTTGGGAGAGTACCAAGAGCAGGAGCTTCTCTGTGGAGTTGAGGTATGTCATCTCTTGCATGTGGAAGTGTTCATCCTCCTGGAAGCTCTGTGAACCCCACGCTGTTAGTATTTTTATGGAAGCATGATTAATTATTAACTCCATTCCTAGCCCTTCTCCCCTCTCTGGAGGATTTGGGGTGAGGCTCAAACTTCTAAGCTTTTAATAATGACTTGGTCTTCTGGTGACCTGCCTCTTCCTTCTCCAGGAGCCATCCAGGCCCATAATAGAACAAAAGTGCTCTTATCACTTAGGAATTTACAAGAGTTTTAGGAGTCCTATGTCAGGAATGGAGTCAAAGACAAATATTAGAACAAGAGACGCTTGTAGTGGTCTTACCACTTAGGAAATTAAAAGGGCTTTAGAGCTCTGTGTCAGAAACTAGGGGCAGAGACCAATATATATTTTCTGTTATCGCATGTCTTCAGTAACTATTTTGCCTGCTGGAAGTTCACAGTAATTATTAGCTAGTATTAATATATTTGAGGACTAAATTAAAATTTTCACTGTGTGTGTGGGGGGGGAGATTTTGGCAATGTTCTTTTCTTTTCGTTCTTCATTAGTGAATGTCAACAATTTTCCCCACCTCGTTATGGCATCTGACACAAACCTCCCTCAAGTGGATCATAGTGCTCTGATTGATAATCCATGCTTTACATACTAATCTTCAGCAGTCATCCACTCTGGACATCTTCTGTCACTCACTCTGGATAGGATTTCCAGGTGTCCCTTGTTTTAAACGTTACCACTTTTCTTAGCCCTTGGCTCCTACTTGCAAACCATTTATGAAACTCTTCCATGCCATGTTCAGTAGGTACTTTGAAGTAAACATGTCTGAAATTGAACTTAACCCACTCTTCT
Organism: Phyllostomus discolor; assembly: GCF_004126475.2. Classification (NCBI taxonomy): domain Eukaryota; kingdom Metazoa; phylum Chordata; class Mammalia; order Chiroptera; family Phyllostomidae; genus Phyllostomus; species Phyllostomus discolor. The sequence continues at coordinate 149,163,634 of NC_040906.2, forward strand.
TTCCACTGCCCCACCCTCCACCAAAAAGAAAGCCTGTTGGTATTGGTGACAGCACTCCCTGCAAAGTTTAAATTTTGGAATCTTGAGCCATTTTAGCTCCCTCTCATTTCATCTCCACAGCCCAGTGGCCAAGTTCTGTCCATTTGTTTCATGCACGGTTTACTGTATCCTTCTCTGGTTATATCTCATATGTTATCAATGGCCACTTAGAAAATACAACAGAAACTTTTTTTTAATGAAGGTACATTTCTGTCTTCTCCAATCCACTGTATTGTCACTAAGGTTATCTATTTTTTATCTTTTCAAAAAATGAGTATTATATTAATATTATAGTCTGTCTTTAAAGACTTTAAAAGGCAGTGCAGTATTGAAGAGTTCAGATTTTGGGTTGGACACCATGAGTTGAAATCCCAGTGCTACCATTTCCTAGCTATGGGCTCAGTTTCTTAATCTATTAAATGATAATACCTATTTCATAGGGTTGTGGGGATTAAATGAGACATCATCATGGTGCCCATCACATAAGTAAGCACCACATAAAATGTTATTCTGTGAAAGATAAAGTTTAAGCTCACTGGTATTGTTACATTGAGGACTTCCAGTGGGCCAGCATGGCCAATTGGCAGCCATATCTCTTATTTTCTTTGAAGTCTTAGCCTTTTATAGTCTAGTCTTATAGTATAGTTTACATATCCTCCCATACTTTTGCTTTGGCTTTAGCTTTCTCCTTTAGTGTTTCTTGTGTTATCACTCCAGTTCTGCACATTTCTTTTCCTTAATCTTTGATGAGATTATTAGGTATTAATACATTTTTCATGAGGCTTTCCTATAGTCCTAAATGAATTTAATGGCATATTCCTTATCCTTTTTTATTGACCTGTGTGTGTTTTCTGGCTTTTATCATAGCTTTCTGTATTATGTTTGTGTTTGTCTTTTATTCCCTTCCCACAAATTGGAGCTTCTTAAAAGGAGCCATGCCTTATTTTACTAAATCATGAGTAATTAAATTTTGTTGAATGATTATCTCCCCCTTTTTCCTTGAATAGGTGGTTTTCAGTTGTTGAATGGAGGAGTGAATTTTCTGCTTATTAAGAGTCCATTACTTTCTAAAATTAGATTTCTCCTGACCATTTTTGTTGCATCTCAACTGTGACATTGGTACCTATGTTCAGGGCAGGCAAGGATTCAGGTTGATAAAATATGTATAGTTCTTATAAAACAAACAGGAGTGTATGAGAGAAGGGTGGTGGGGAGAGAAAATCATTTAATCTTCAGCAACCCTCTTCAGTAGGTAATCACTGTCCCTATTTATATGTAGATTGCTGAGGCCCAGAGTGGTAAAGTAACTTACCCAAGTCAAATAACTAGGATTTCATTTTTAAAAAAACAAGCAAGCAAAACCCAACGCCCCCCAAAGCATTGCTTTTTCTTTCTGGAAGGAGTACGTAGGTTGCTGGTTGTTGGTTGTTGAAATTTGTTTTACAGGGTACAGAGGGTATTTACAATAATAAATTTTAATCATTTGAAACTAAACTTCAGAAAGCAGAACAGTGAATATGAGCATTGTAGTGGAGAATTTGGGTAATAGCCTTACTAAAGAATGTGTTAATTAGGGTTCTTTGTTTAGCAGTAGAGGGAATTTGTTTTGAATTTTTTGAGCAATATGTGGGTCTTTTAAGGGTAATCAGTAAATATTTATGAACTACAACCAGAGCAACGTGTTGAAGAAATCAGTTTCTAATCTCTAAATATAGTAAGTAGAATTCTTGATTTTATTGGATTAATAAAAAAATCTACATTTGTTAAGTATGTGGCCTCTTGAGGTAAAAAGAAGTACCTAAAATCCATGGGGAAAACTAGGGCCATTGTCTACATTAGTGGTCTTTAAACTTCTTTTTTTTTTTTTTTTTTTTTTAGATTTTATTTATTTATTTTTTGGAGAGGGAAGGGAGGGAGAGAGAGAGAGAGACATCAATGTGTGGTTGCTGGGGTTTATGGCCCGCAACCCAGGCATGTACCCTGGCTGGGAATTGAACCTGGGACACTTTGGTTCCCAGCCCACGCTCAATCCACTGAGCTACACCAGCCAGGTTTAAACTTCTTTTGATTGGGTATCCTACTACTGAACATTTGAATTTTAAACCTCAATATGGGAGTGTTCATTATAAATCTCATATATATACACATATTCATACACATCTATACTGTTTCAGCTTATAGTTATTGAGTCTGTTCATTAAATAATAAAGTTTTAGATAAATTTAATAGAAAAAGACATTTTTCCCCTCTGTACTTCATCGTATACTCCTTTTGGAAATGGTCTTATAGTGCTGTGAGTACCTGAAGTTTCTGAGCTGTATGAAGGAGACCCAGAAAAACCCTGGAATTATCATCTGGAGGACGGGCCCCTTGTAGTACAGGCTTCCCCACTAGAGGAATGTTCTAGGAACCCAGCTGTATCAGTGAACCAGTTGGTGGTGTTGTGAGAGGCTGCGTTTGGTTTCAGTTCAGTGAATTTTTCTTTGAAGACCCAATACATATGCCTGTCTCATGATGGATGATTTACAAGTGCACAATGTACCTGCCCACACTGCACTGAATATTCAGTAGTTTTTTACCAAAAATGGCATAACCTCATGCCCCACCCTCCCTATTCAACCAATTTCACCTCTTGCAGCTTTTTTGTTTGTTTGTTTGTTTGTTTCCCTGGATGAAAAACCCTCAAAGGGAAATGTTTTGCTGAGGGTGAAACAAAAGTTGGCAGAAGCACTAAAAGGCATCAAATCAACAAGTTCGAAAACTTGTGAGCAGTGGGAAAAACATCTTGTTAGGTGTATTGCATCAAATGGAGAGTACTTTGAAGATGACTGAAGTTTAAACATGTAAGAATAAGTAACACAATTTTTTACAAATAAATTCTGGGTGTTTGGGGGTCATTCCTCGTATTGTTAAATAACTGCCTCCTCATTTTCAGAGTGACCGAAGTGACCCAATCAGATTTTTTTGATGCTGTCTTTTAGTCAAATTTAATGTAATATATATTTACAGTTTATTGTTTCTGTCATGCTTTACTCGTTATGAAGATACTTGAGCATCAGTGAAACAGCTGTCAGATTCCATCCCAGCTCTAAGTCAACTCTCTTACTTGCTCTGTGATGTTGGAGCTTGACCCTTTGGGTGTTTCTTCATTGCAGGAAGTTAAGCTTTGTCAGTAGAAGATGCTGGAGGAACTTTACCCAAGGTAGGGGCTTCTGTTTTGTTTCTTGCTCCCACTGCATGGTTGCAAGGGGCACCAGTATGGGGCCATCCACTGGTCCTTTGCCCCAGGTGAGTGCAGAATGGACAGATCCTATGAGCTCACAGCCCCAACTCAGTGACCGCCTCATCTCAGGTCTCCTGACAACTCCTTGTGCATGTATGTGGTGTCATAGACGGTTGTTTCCCTCTGCCCTTTCCTATGAAGGTGCTGCCCGAAATCAGGTTCTTGGTGTCCTAATGTACATTGTATGCTCACCCACCAGCCTCTTTGGCCCAACCCACCCTAGAGAACAACTTTGAAATTCAGTGGGCTGCAACAAGGTCCTTCATCAACAAGGTCCAAACCCAGCTTTGGGGAAGGATCCTCTTCCAACTTTGTTTCTTCCTTGGATACTGTCACTCAGCCCTCCAGTATTATTTAGAGTTCTGTTTACATGTTTATATATGTTACTCCCCTATTGCAATGATTTTCAACCTTTTTCATCTCATGGCACATATAAACTAATCACTAAAATTCTGTGGCTTACCAAAAAATACATTTTTTGCTGATCTGACAAAAAGAATAGGTGTAATTTTGACTTATTCACACTGGATGGCTCTTGTTGTTTTGGCTGTTGTCATTTTTTTTATTTGACAATCTAAGAGAAAAGAAGTCAGTGCCCTTGACTAAATAGCCAGATGTTGTATACTTTAAAAATTCTTGTGGCACACTGGTTCAAAATTGCTGCCCTATTGTAATTTTTTTTAAGATTTTATTTATTTTTAGAGGGAAGGGAGAAAGAGGGAGAGAAACATTTGGATAGAAACATCAATTGGTTACTTCTTTCACACCCACAGCTGGGGATCTGGCCTGCACCCAGACATGTGATGTACCCTGACCAGGAATTGAACAGGGGACCTCTTGGTTCATGCACCAACACCCAGCCCTCTGAGCCACACCAGTCAGGGCTGTAATTACTCATTATGTGAGATTTCTTCCTGGTCAAATTATTGTGTGGTATTATTGCTTGGTTGGATCCTATCTGATGCCATGGGACTAAAATGAGATATATTACATACTAATGGATAAAAACTATAGATTAGTACCAATATTTTTCTCCTCATACACATGGTATATTTGAGTTACCTCTAGTCCATGGAAACTAGCCTTGGTATTTAAAAAATGGTTATAAATTCATTTATTTATTTCTAGTGGTATTATAATTGTGGAGGAGTGGTCCTTAAACGTCACTGGTCCCAAAAATTGTTGAGATGAGGGAATGGAATAATTGTGTAAGTGTGTTTTCATAATTAAATATGTATCATGTTAGCTTGAACAATCAGGCAATATCAAGTGAGAACTTTTCGATCCTATTATGTTATTAGCGTATTTGATTCTCAGAAAATTTCCACCTGGTCATTTCTTTTTGAATAGATTGGCAAATTATAGTCATGTGAATTATCTTTTTAAAATTTCCCAAGGTTAAAAGAGATGCACACCCACACTCTCAGAGGATGTGGAGCTGGTGAGGCAAAAAGACACCTAGTGCTACTGTGACCAATTTGTTAGTAATGCTAACTTAAATGGCTTATTTGTAGACACCTAAATTTGATTCTGTATATAATTTTCATATTTGTGATTTCTTGTGGATATTTAAAATTACTAGCGTTGTTACTAACAGGTTAAGCTTGACCTTCCCTAAGGACATTCATCTCTTTCCTTGTCTGAGGAACCTGTAATGACCTGTAATGTCTGAGGTAGTTTCCTTGAAGAGAGGAGTGATAATTTTCCTAAGGACCATCCTAACCACCTTTTGGTGTTTTTAGACATATAGCTGGTGAGGGTATCTGGGCTGGTACCATTCTGATTGCATTGGCTTCTGTCCTGGTCAGCCAGTCACTAAGGATTTTGGCTTTCATCCCCATCATATAAATTAATGTCATTAATATATTAAAGGAGCAGTTTTCAGCTGATGAGCCACAAAAACTTTTGAAATGTACAGTACCTGATTGTTTAGTCAGAGACACTCGCCTCTTTTCCCTTAGATTGTCAAAAATATAACAGTCAACACAACAATAGCTGTCTGGTGTGAATGAATCAAAGTGATACCTGTTTTTTTGTTGTTTTTATTTTGCTTTTGGGGGGGGTCAGGTTGTCCAAAAATATATTTTATGGTATGCTGCAGAATTTTAGTAATTTATATGTGCCATTAGATGAAAAGGGTCGAAAATTGCTGTGTTAAAGTACTCAGGGTTCTGTTTTTAAAATCTCCTTGATTGATATCCTTGATATGATGCATTCTTCAACAATAATTGTGTATTTTATTTCTATTTTAATTTGTAACAGTTTGGTTTTAGAGAGATAGAAGATAAGGGTTTTTTGTTTATACAATTCAGCCCATGTAATGTACAATAATGTCTTAGTCACCAACTGCAGATTTTTTTGAGTTTGGAAATCACCTGTAAGGCTATTTGGCCCTAATGGTTGCAGGAATAAAAGAGAAATATAAGGTAGCATACAAAGAAAAAGTAAAATTCTACATAATTAAAACAAAAACAAACTCACTAGCTTTGTTAATTTTCAGTTTCTCTTCATGTGTTTAATAATATTAACCACATACCTCCTGTAATTTCTATTCAGTATACATTGTTTTAATACTACCTCATTCCCGGGAATTTTTCTCAATTTAGTGATGAATGGATTTCTGATTTTTTCACTGCTTGTACAGCCTTGTTCTAGCTTTTTCTTTGAAGCTGTGACATGCTCTATTTAAAGTGGATAATGATTATATTTCCAGAAATTGAAGGAAGAAAAACTAAAAGTAAATTAAGGATCAGATTATTGATTCAATAGCAAAATTTGTTTAATTTGCTATATCTAATAGGCTTTACAGTGGTACAAAAGTAATAAACCTACATATTGTGCTGAATAAATTTATATTTGAAAAATAAATAAAACAAGCCCTGGCTGGCACAGCTCAGTGGATTGAGCTTGGGCTGCGAACCAAAGTGTCGCAGGTCCGATTCCCAGTCAGGGCACATGTCTGGGTTGCAGGCCATGACCCCCAGCAACCGCACATTGATGTTTTTCTCTCTCTCTCTTTCTCCCTCCCTTCCCTCTCTAAAAAATAAAAATAAAAATAAATAAAATCTTAAAAAAAAAAAACAATTAAAAAAATAAGTAAAACAGTAGGGCACCAGAATCTTTGTTTTAAATTTTATTTATTTATTTTTAGAGAGAGGAGAAGTGGGGGAGCGAGGAGAGAAACTTCAATGTGTAGATGCCTCTTGAGCACCCCCAACTGGGGACCTGGCCGAAATCCAGGCATTTGCTGACTGGAAATTAAACTGGTGACTGTAGTTCGCAGGCCAGCACTCAATCCACTGAGCCACACCAGCTGGGCCAAGGGTACCAGAACCTTACGTGAGGGATATCCTACCTCCTGGCCTCACTTCTTGGGCTTCATTATCTGTGGCAACTGTGAAAAGAGATTTTGTTGAAGATAGTACTGATAGCCCTGAATCTGTAGATGACGGTCTTCCCACTGGAATAGTTATCCAGTTAATATATGGTTGGTCAAAAGTCCATTTAGTTTTTCCCCGTAAAACAGAAGACACGTTTTTTTTTTTTATTTTCACCAATAACTATTTATTTGGATATTTTGAGTGTGCCAGCTATCTCTCACTATTGGCTTCTAGTCAGTAGAGGCCAGAGGTGCTGCTAAACATTTTCCAATGCCTAACACAGCCCCATGACAAAGAATTATTTGGCCAAAATGTCAGCAGTATCAAGAAGCTTCATAAACCACTTTTGACATGTTTGATCAGTCACAGCACCTTCTCCACATACGGCACAAATCTTTTTTGTGTGTTTCCATTGTGTTTTTACCTTTCTTAAAATAATAAAGTATAACACACTGAAAATGTTGCATCTGTTCTTCCATCTTCAATATTAAAATGGCTGCACAGTTCACTAATTTTGATAAGTTTTTTTTAAATGCCCACTGATATGACAGCTGTCAAAATATATTTTAACAAAATTGTTTCAAATGAAGTTAAAGACAACTGAGTACTACTAGAGCCATTGTAGGGAAACAACTAAATAAACTTTTTGACCAACCCAGTATTTAAAATAAGTTTTTAAAATCAAATGATGTTTTCTGTAGAGGAGGCAATTGTATTTTTACTAAATTTAAAATTGTATTTTAAACTTAGGTTATAATTACAACATACACAGAAAAAAGTTTTTCAATAAAGTACAAATAGGATTTTTTTTTCCCCTTCATGGTAAAAATGGCACTTTATTCAAGCCTTCAGCATGTAAGATTTAGTAAGGGTGTGGTCTACTAGAGAAAACTAATTATAGTAAGCTGACTCTAATAATTAATCATCTTAAAGGAAAATGGAATTCTTTGCAACAGTAAAAATAATAGGGAGGAAAATACTTATAATATTTTTTGCTATCAGATACATTTTGTCTTGCAGGCCGACTGATGCAAGAAAAGGTAATATGACATTTAAGTATATTGTATGTATTGTATCTTACTAAAAAAGTTACTGTTTTGCTTTTAAGGCCCCTTTAGTTGACACACTGTGGCAGTTTAACACAATAATTTTTATTTTGTTGGTGTTCTGTTTGTATTCTTATAGAACTTCAAGCGTGCCTTTCTGTGTTATTAATGGAAGTAAAATTCCCAGGCTAATCACAAAAGTCTTTTTTTTTTCTCATTCACAATGTATGCTCTAATGTTATCTTTTATTCTAGGAACAGGATGCCATACAGGAAAGAAGCGGTTTCTACCATTTTTCTAAGTATTAGAAAAGCTTACGACCCAATTTAAAGAAAACAGTGGTGTTTGGGGAGGGTGTGGCATTACTTATCACAGCCTTTTTATTCCCTCTTCTTTCTCCAGGTAGCTGCTGTTCCCATGTTTCTGTGAGCCCCACTTTGTATCCTCACTCAAACCTCTATTCCATCAGTATAGGAGTGTTTAACTAGCTGTTACGGAATATTGACTAATTTATGATAATGTGTGGATATGTCATTAGTAGATAAGATTGCAAGTTCATAATAAAAATGGGAAAATATAGGTAATTTGCAGAAAGATAATTTGGAATAGAAAGGTCTCCAAAAAGACAAGCCACCCTCTTGCTACTCTCTGAGTCCAGTCTTTTTAAAGCATTGTTCCTGTACTTCTGAACTTGTGGTTTATCTGAAAACTTGAATTCAAAACTTTCTCCTAGCTACTCCCATTACATTAGCAGCAAGGGTTCATGGGGTGGAGAGTAGGGTAAGACTAGAGCCTTTGGAATGTGTAGTTTTGTAAATTCAGAATTCCAGTTGTGCCATCATCACTGTGATCTTTTTGGTTATTAGGTGAGCAAATAAATTACTTTTTAAAAAAAATTAAATGGCATTGTGTTGAATTTCTAATCCTAATAAACCATAATTGGGTGGTGGTTGCTTATGAAAATATAACAAGTTGTCAGTCCTCTCTGTCTTAAATAGCATAAAAAGTTCTATTAATTATGGGTCCAGACCAGTCATTACAAATATCCATGAGCTGTATAAAATCATCTTGTCCAATATCTCACTTGACTAAATCTCTGGATTTCAAAGCCTGGCCACTTCATAATGAAAAATAGACATATCCACAGCCAGGTATTTAGCTGAAGAGTTATTGGATGAACCTATTCTGTGGATAAATCGTTGGTATTTACTGATATCTTAATGTAGTTTGGTTCTCCTGAATTAAAAACTGCTTTCACTATTTGTTTGCTTGTGCAAGCTGTGGCATTAAATGCCTATAAACCCGAGGAATGTAAAGTAGCAAAGTGACTTGGATAGGAAAAGAGCAATAAAGAATTAGAAAGCTCCCACCCTGATTCACCCAACTGCTACCTATGTGCTTATTACTGCTATGCAGAATGGGATTTAACTAGTCTGGTGTTGTCTGATCTTCTGATTTTTCAAGAAAACTAGAAACCCAGATTCTTCCATGTAATGTCTCAATTTTGAAATGTTGGCAACTAATTCAAAATGTCTGAGGGGGACCCCAAAACACCATGTGAGCCAAATAAAACATGTCTGGAGAATTTATTCCTGGATATTTTGAGCAGTCTATGGTTTGCCAGAAAAAGTATGTGAAAAACACCTCCCCCAGAGTGACTTTTGGGTTTTTATATCGTCATGGTCTGTGTGCTTCCCTCCTTCATTTGCATCCCTGGAAATTGTAGTCTTCTGAATATACCTGGAAAGAAGGATATGTGTACAAATGACCCTTGTGGTAAGGGGAGGAAAACAACTCAGGTTGTTTTGGCACCTTCTTTAGAGAGGTCTTTAAGGTAAAGATACTCACTGGTAAAATAGGTAGAAGTCTTTTACCATTTTCCTGGTCTTCTATTCCTCTGTAGAGATGTGTGGTTTGTTTAATTTATCCTGGGGCCTGACAGATTTGTGTGTGTGCTTCAAAAAGTTATTTCATAATTGAGATTTTGTTTGTTCTGAGGGTAAGTACACAGACATTTCTATTTGTACATACATGTTAACATGCAGACCAAAATCTTAAAAGTCATGTAGTTGTGGTTCTTTTCTAAACACTTATTGTAATGATTTGCCACCTTAAAATTTGGAGGCAAATTTTTTCTTAATAGATACCAAGTACCAGTATCTTTAAATGTTGATATGCTGTTATATCAAAGACCTACCAGTTCATAATTTAATATCATATATGCTACATACTCAAATTTTCAGTCTTTCAGAGCACATTAACAAAGTTACTAGGAAACTGGACTACCACACCAAGGATGTTAGAGTGCACAAAATTCTGACAGGGAGAGCCAGGATCAAGGAGCGATTTTCTTTAGGAAACAGTTCTACCAAAAACATGGGAATAGAAGTAACTTAAAATGTTTAGACATATTAACATTTGTCTTAAATGCATGACTGACTCCATATTGCCAGTTAGTATGTTTTGTATTATAGGATGTAAAGACTGTCCCCATCTATGGAATGTTAAGCTAACACCATTGACAATCAAAGCCTTCATATTCAATATTCCTCTGTTTGCTGGTTACACCAACAACTAAGCATCCAGTAAGTGATTTCACTTCTTTTTTTTAAAGCATTTACGCTTTCTTAGAATTTTTACTTTTTAAAGATTTTATTTACTTTTAGAGAGAGGGAAGGGAGGGAGGAAGAGAGGGTAACACAAGTGAGAGAAATATTAGTCAGTTGCCTCTTTATGTGCCTTGTCCAGGGACCAAACCCACAACCCAGGCATGTGCCGTGACCAGGATTTGAACCAGTGATCTTTCATTTTGTGGGAACACACCCAACCAACTGAGCCACAGGTCAGGAAAAAAGCATTTACACTTAAAAAGTGGGATTAGGTGAAACTTCCTCCTTCTAAAAAAGGTTTCTAGAGCTACTATAAAAAAACCTTTGCATTTACAAAACAGTTGATTAAAAATATTTCTCTGGATTATACAAGAAGGGAGACAGGGACCACTTATAAGAGATGGTATATGACAGCGGTCCCCAACCTTTCTGGCACCACAGATGAGTTTTGTGGAAGACAGGGTGGGGCAGGAGGCTGAGCTCAGGTGAGCTTCTGAGCTCTGCTGGTCCCACTATGGAATGGGTAGATATAGGGCGCCCCGTCCTGCGGAGCTTTCCCAGCTGCCACAGATGAGAATAAATTGCCCTGGTCACAATCTGTTGTTACAGCGGGAAAGGGGGTGGTGATTCCCTCTAGTGGAGAATGCCCCAAACCCTTCTCCCAAACGGCTTCTATGAGGATCAGTATGTGCAGGGATATACAGCATACATGCATAGCTTACCAATCAATGTCTAAAGACAGTAGTTACAAAAACATATTATCTATAGATGACAGTTGAAGAAACAAGAGATCTGCCTTAGGTCAGGGTCTGTTAAGACATGCTGATGCCAGATGGTTAAGATGTATTTCCTAAGACAAGGATTTCACTCCTTATGCTTTGAAGGTAAACATTTGGTTTATACCAACAGAGCTATAGCAAAGCAAAGCAAGCTTCAAAGGATACAATGTATTTTTCAGGCCTGATTTCCCACAAGGCCTTGCTCACTCCTACAGGGCTACAGTTTCAGATACTACACAGAGTGGTCCCCAACAGGCAGGAGAGACTGGAAGTGGAGCTCAGGCCAGCTTTGCTTGTGGCTTGGTTCCCTAACAGGCCATGGACTGGTAGGCAATTGGGGATTGATATTAATCAGACATGGCTTTCTCTCCTTCATCAGAGGCTGGACTCACCTCATTATTAGTTTCTTCCTGCACTGCAGATAAATCTTTAATTTCTTGGTTAGCCAGTTTGGTCTGTTTTCCCTTTGCTCCCCTTTTCCCTGTTGTTTACACCATTTTGTCTGCAGGTTTATCCTTTCCTGACACCTTTTTAGGCTTTGTTTCCACGATCAGGTTTACCTGACAACCTCATATATCTCTTCTTGGAGTCTGCCTTTGCTTTGTCCTGAGTAGAGCTAGCCTTGCTGTTGGGGATTGTGGCAGCAGTAAGGTGGCACATGCCTGGTGCTTGTGGGCAGTGGTGCACTGAACGCCTGTAAGAAGCAAAGCCCGTCTACTGCCATTAATCCTGCCTCCTGAGCTTCTGGGTCCTGCCTTCTGGCAGATTTTTAACCACTATTCTGAGTTTCCAGAAATATTTAAACATTGTATATATCCAAGGGTCATTTTATGAGTATTTTGTGGAAAGACAGAGGAGAGCAAATCAGATAACACTAGCTTGCAACCATGTTAACTTGAAACTTAGGTCATGAAGTTTAAAATATATACTTATATTAAAATTAGTTTTTAGAATATCAGTATTCTACTACATGGCAATCTTTTTATTGTTTTAGAAAGTTCAGTTGTTTTTCAAGTAGAAAGAAATAGCCAAATATCAAGTTTGGAAAAGAACATAATTATGAGAGATTTAAAATAATACAAATCATTTTTAAAATAAAATTTTATCAGAATAGTTTTTTTTGTTTTGTTTTGTTTTTAATTAAATGTTTTTATTTTTCTCATAATTTAAAAAACGTGACCATTCTGGAATTCAGCCCCAGCCTTTACTTCCAGGTGACTTTCTTCATCCCGTCTCAGTTCCCTTTTAAATAACAAACTCTTGTTCCGGAAAGCAGTTAGCTTTTCCTCATTCCTTCTGTCTAGGTACCATCCAACAGCAAATCCCATAGGGACAAGCACATGCACCCAGTGGTCACACACAAGCTGAATTAAATTCATCCTAAATGCTGTGGTCCCGGTACCAGAAACGACCCCTATCAGAATAGTTTTAGGTTTACAGAAACATGAAGACAGTGCAGTGAATTCCCATATACCTCACAGCCAATTTTCCACATTAGTCATATGTCATATTGAGACATTATCATTAACTGAAGTTCATACTTTGTTCAGATTTCCTTAGTAGTTTTCTTAATTTTTTTTTCCTGTTACAGGATCCCATTGAGGATATCCCATTACATTTAGTTATCATATCTTAGGCTTCTCTGAGCTGTGATGATTTCTAAGCTTTTCTTGTTTTTGATGACCTTACGTTTTGAAGAGAACTGGTCAGGTATTGTGTCAAATATCCCTCAATTGGAATTTGTTTCATGATTTTCTCTTGATTAGATAGGGGTGGTTTTTTGACAGGAAGACCATTCAGGTAAAGTGCCATTGTCATTACAGTCTTATTAAGGGTACATATTAACATGACCTAACACTGTTGATGTTACCCTTTACCACCTGGCTTAGTAGTGTTTGTCAGGTTTCTCCAAAGTGATATTTTTTTTTTTCACCCTTGCGTATGGTACTCTTTGGAAGGAAGTACTATGTACAGCTCACACTTAAGAGGTGGGAAATTATGCTCCACCTCCTTGAGGGTGAACTCTAAATAAATTATTTGGAATTTATCTAAATGGGAGGCTTATCTCTGTTCCTGGATTTATTTGTGCAGTCATTATTTACATCATTTCAGACTTGTAGATCATTTTACACTTTGAGTTATAATTTAATACTGTTGTATTTTGTTGCTCAGATTATTCTAGCTTCAGCCATTGGGAGCTCTTTCAGTTGACTTTTGTTCCTTTGACATGCACCCCTCCCCAAATCTGTGTGTGTTTTAGCATATATATCTTTTGATCTAAAAGAAAAATTTTTTAATAGAGGTTAAGTTTTACATATAGATAATCCTTCCAGTTTTACACTCTTGCTAACCTTAAAACCCCATAATAAATAGCAAAATTCAGGTATTATGCTTATGCTCTACTCTTGGCATTCTTATTCAAGTACTTTCAGAGACATTGGTAAACATTATCTTGGAAGTGAACTTTGTTTAGTTAGAAGATCTTAGAAGAATTTGAAGTTCCTGAAGCAATGAAAAATGCCATTGCTTGCTACAGGGAAATATACCAAACAGTAGAGTTCTTAGGCCAGTGGACATATATTTTTTAAAAGACTGCAGAAAAATTCCTTTAAAGAAATATTTAAATAGCTAATAAACACCTTTGAAGCACAAGGCTGTTTTACTTTGGACCAACTCTTAATTTTTTTGGTGATGTAAAACTCATTTTCAGAAATTGAACCCTAGGTATATAATATGCCTAGAAAGTCTGAGTTATTGGTTGGGGTGAGGTGGTATTAATATATCCATAGAAAAGTAATTTAGTCATTAGCATCTTTTGAAAGTCAATTTAAGCACAGATTTCTAAATAGAAGTGTCCTTTAAGTCAAACAGATAAAACATTGTATAACTAGTTTTTCCTGACTCACCAGTACATAGCATTAATAGTCTCCATTTTTTAAATTTTTGTTTTTTAAAAATACAAGCAATACAAGGGTGTTACCCTCTCCACCCTGTTCCACTCTTCACTCCAGAGGTAACTAGTTACAAAGTTGAGTTTCTTTGTAGACATTCACCTAGGGGTTCACATAAATATAATTCATTCATATGGCTATATAATAGTGGGATCATATACTACATAGAGCTCTGTACTGTGCATTTTTTCAGCTGATAATATATCCTCATCATCATTCCATGTCAATAACTTCAAAACTGTATTTTTAATTTTTTAAAAAAAATTTATTATGCTATTACAGTTGTCCTGATTTTTCCTCCTTTGTTCTCTCCACCCAGCACCCCCCACTCCTCCAGACAGTCCTCTTACCATTGTTCGGTCATGTGTCTGAAGTTTTTCGGCTACTCCATTTCCTATACTGTACTTTACATCACTGTGGGTATTCTGTTAACCTACTTGTACTTCGTAGTCCCCTCACCTCTTTACTCATTCTTCCCCTCTCTCCTCCCATCTGTTAACCATTGATAACTTAATTTCTCTTTTATCTTTTAAGAGTCTTTATCTTTACCATTTGGCCTTTTAATTATGATATGTCTTGGAGTGGATCTCTTTGCATCCATCATAATTGGGACACTCTGTGCTTCCTGGACTTCTATGTTCATTTCCTTCACCAAAGTAGGGAAGTTTTCTTCCACTATTTTTTCAGATAGATTTCCAGTTTCTTGCTATTTCTCTTCTGCCACCTCAATGATGCGAATGTTGGACCTCTTGAAATTGTCGCAGAGGCTGCTTATGCAATCCTCTTTTTTTTTTTCATACTTTCTTCTTGTTTTTCTGCATGGTTGTTTTTTGGTTCCTTATGCTCTGTTACTGATTTGATTTTCGGCTTCATGCACTCTACAGTTGTTTCCCTGTAAATTGTTCTTTATTTAAATTAGTACGTCCTTCATTTCTCACTGGATCTTTTTTATGCTGCCGAGGTCTTCACTAAGTTCTTTGAGCATCCTTATAACCAATGTTTTGAACTCTGCATCTGATAGATTGCTATCTTCATTTCATTTAGTTCTTTTCTGAAGTGCTGATCTCTTCTTTCATTTGGGCCATGTTTCTTTGTCTCCTTGTTTTAGCAGCCTCCCTATGTATGTTTCTGTGTATTAAGTAGAGCTGCTTTGACTTGTGTCTTGGTAGTAGGCCTAATATAGTAGGTGTTCTATAAGGTTCAGTGGCACAAACCTCCTCTGTCACCCAAGCTGGTTACTCAAGGTGCACCCTTTGTGTGGGTGGAGTACACTCTGCTCTTGTAGTTGAGCCTTGGTTGCTGTTGGAAGATGAGTGGGAGGGATTTACCCAGGCCAGTCAGCTGTAAGGACTGCCTATGACCACTGACCACCAACTGCCTCCCTCTGTGGGGATCAGTTGTGCAGGGGCAGGGTGGTGGTGCTTCAGCATGGTTTGTAGCTGTCCACTAGGTGCACTGGCCTTGGCTTTTCCCTAGTGGTGCAGGCCCTGGTCAGTCCCCACCCCAGTGCTTCAGCTCATAGGGAGCAAGTCTGAGCAGGTATGTCCACCTGTGGGTTCTTTGAGGAACTGCTTGGAGCTCCAGAAGTTTCTTCTATGACTCCATCCCTGCTGGTTTTTGCAGTGAGAAATTGCGGGAGCTTATCTTCCTGGAACTGGAATGCTGTACCAAGGGGCTAGATATGGGTCTGGGACTCCTCACTCTGGAGATACCTCTTCCAAATTTTTATCCAGGTGGGTTTGGGACAAGCCCATCCTGTGTCTGCACCCTTCCTGCCAATCTGGATGGATGTGGTTTCTTCAATTCTATAGTTGTCATTCCATTCACCTCAATTTCTCATGTTCCTCAGTGATGATTGTTCTATATCTTAGTTGTAATTGTGATGTGGTTGTGTGAAGAGGTAAGCTATGTCTGCTTACGCCAGCCTCTCGACCAGAAGCTCCCAGAACTATGTATTTTAAAAAAATAATAAATAAAAGCTCTTATAGTATGGCATACCACAATTTATTAAAGTCATCTGTTAGCAACATCTAGATTGTTACTAGTATTTTGGATAATAGAAAGTGTCAGTAGACTCTTTTTCAATATCTTTGCATGCATGTGGCAGTATTTGGTTAGTATTGTTTTTGTGGAACCAGAATTTTTGGTTCACGGGCCTGCTCATAGTAAAATGTTTGTATTGCCACGTTGACCTCCAAAAGACTACTGGTAAACATTCTACAACACTGGTTGTTTTTAAAGTTTTATATTTTTTCCCAGTTTGAATGGTAGAATGGTATCTCCTTGTTGCTTTTTAATCTCTATTTTTTGTATTCCTGACAACCAGGGAGGTTTGATGTTAATTTTTCATAGACATATGCTTTGTGATGGAGAAGCTTTTTGGAAGCTTTTGTTTTACAACTCTGATTCTGGGTTATGGGGGTGCTACAGTTGAAGTGGTTTTTGTGTAATTTCTATTTTAGGAGTATCTTTAAATCCTTTATATCAGCTACCACTGAGTTGTAGTTAATGTTTTCCAGGGGGAAAACATGATCTGGCCCTGCCAGATAGCTCAGCTGGTTAGAGCATGGTCCCAAAACACCAGAGATATGGGTTCCATTCTAGGTCAGGTACATACAAGAATCAACAAATGAATGCATAAATAAGTAGAACAACAAATCATTGTTTCTCTTTCCCCAAAATCAATAAGTAAAAAGGTGATTCTGAACATCAATATTTTATGCCATTTTTAACATAGTGTATTGGTGGATATTTTCTTCATATAGCTTCAGATTGATTCTAGAAATTTCATGAGTTAAAGCAGTGGTAAGTTCAGACATTGAGGATCTATCTTAACTCTAATTTGCTTAAAATTTAAATCATAAAAGAACCAGGCCACTACTTTATACTACATATTAACTATGCTTCATGTTCAGTCATTTTTTAAATATTGAAACAACATATTTATAGTTGGGAAGTGGATTTTGGTTAATAAAGATTACTGTAAGATTTAAAAAACTTAAATGTGTCACATGGGCTTAGTAAAGTTATCAATTCTCTATAAATTCCACAGTCCTTATCTGAAACCATTGAGGCAGATCTGATTCAGACTTCAGAGTTTTATAGCTTTTAGAAAAGTAATATGGTACATATACTGTACGTTACAGCACAATATCTTCAGAGGGACTTTGGGTTGCATCCCATAAACACAGCAAAGGATATAAATGTTCTCACTAAGTGGGATAAAAGCTGTAAAGTATTTCATTCTTTTTTATTCCTTTATTGTTGAATAATCAGCCATATGGATTTATTTTATTTATCCACCCATATCATTTGATTTGTTCCCAGTTAGTGTTCTATGAACATTCATGTTCATCTCTTTTTCAACATGTTTATATTTGTTTTGGGTGCATCGCTCTGAGTTGATTGCTGTTTTTGGTAATGAATTTATGTTTGAGATTTTAAGAAACTGCCAGATTCTTTGTAGCAGTTCATGAGGGTTCTAGTTTTTCTCTGTCCTCACCAAAACTTTGTGTTGTCTTTTGAAATTACAGCTTTTCTAGTAGATGTGTATTGAGTTCATGTGGTTTAATTTGCATTTGACTAATAACACTGAACATTTTTTTTAAGTTTTTATTGACTTATTTTTAGAGAGGGTGAGGGGAAGGAGAAAGGATAGAAACATAAATGGGTGGTTGCCTGTTGCATCCCTCCTACTGGGAATCTGGCCCATAACCCAGGCATGTGCTCTGACTGGAAATCAAACCTGCTACCCTTTGGTTCATAGGCCGGCACTCAATCCACTGAGCCACAGCAACCAGGGCAAATTTTTCATGTGCTTTTTAGCCATCTGGAGACCTGTCTGTTCAAAACATTTGCTAATTTTGGGAGAGGATTGTTTGTCTTTTTATTATGGAGTTGTAGTAGTTCTTTATGTATTCTAGAAACAAGTCCTTTATCATATACATCATTTGCAAACATCTCCCCAACTATGTCTTGTCTTTTCATTTTCTTATCTTTTTTAAATGAGAAATGCTCTTTCCCCTAGCTTTATTGAAATAAAGTTGTATATATTTAAGGTGTACAAGATGATTATTTCACAAACATTATTAAATGATTATATTGAAGTTAGTTACATCCACCATCTCACATAGTTCTCATTTTGTTGCGTTCATTGTCTGTGTGTATTGAGGACACTTAAGATTCACTGTCCCAGTAAATTTGAAATATACAATAGTATGTCTAGTCACACTATGCTATATATTAGATCCCCAACACCTATTACTCCTTTAACTGAAAGTTTGTACTTTTTGGTAAACATCTCTCCATTTCCTCCAACCTTCAATCCCCGGCAACCACCATTCTACTCCATTTCTGTCAGTTTGAATTTTTCCTTTTTAGGATTACATATAAGAGTGAGATCATACAGTTTTTGCATTTGTCTTTCTGTGTCTGGCTTATTTCACATAGTGTAATGTCCTCCAGGTTAATCGATATTGTAGCAAATAGTAGAATTTGCTGCTTTTATTAGTGAATAATATTCTGTTTTGTGTATATGTCATATTTTCCTTATTCATCATTGGACAGTTACATTTTTTCTGTATCTTGGCTATTGTGAATAATGCAGCTGTGAACATGGGAGAACAGATACCTCTTTGAGAAAATGATTTTGTTTCCTTCTAATATATATTCAGAAGTAATATTGCTGGATTATACGGTAGTTCCATTTTTAATTTTTTTAGGAACCTCCATACTGTTTTCCATAATGTCTGTACAATGGACATTCCGACCAACAGTGTACATGGGGTCCCTGCTCTTCACCACTTACGTCTTGTTTTTTTGATAATAGCCATCCTAACAGGTGTGAGATACTATTTCATTGTATTTTTTTTAATTTGTATTTCTCTGATGATTAATGATACTGAGCACCTTCTCATAAACCTGTTGGCCATTTGTATGTCGTCTTTGGAAAAATGTCTATCCAGTTGTGTTGCCCATTTTTTAATTTGATTTTTTTGCTATTATAAATTTGATTGTTTTCTTAATTTCTTTAGTTAGTTGTTAATGTATAGAAATGCAACTGATTTTTTATGTTGATTTTGCATCTTATAACTTTAGTAAGTTTGTGTCTTTGATTTCTTGAGTTTTTTGATGTGCAAAATTTAAAAATTTTGATGAATCTCCAGTTTGTCAACTGTTTCTTTTTATAGATCATACTTTTAGTTTTATATTAAAACTCCTTCCCTAACTTCCCTTTATGGTAGGTTTTAAAGCTGTCAGAAGTTCACATTCTGAATGATTATTTCACACCCTAGAATGAGTGTATGGGAGTATAAATTTTACCAAATACTAACTCAGCATCTCCAAAATGTCTTATGTTTTCTTCTAGAAGTTTTATAGGTTTAGGTCTTCATTTAAGTTTGGTCCATTTTGAGTTAAATTTTGTGTATGATGTTAAGCATCTCATTTCATTTTTATGCATGTGGATATACAGTTGTCCCAGTACCATTTGTTATGTTGAAAATGGATTACAATCTCTCAAAGTTCAGCCAATATTGATTTATATTTTTCCCAGAAAAGGGAAGTAATTTATTGCTACCCAGAATAATTATTATAGATAATAGAAGTGAAGGGAATTGAATGACCTTTTAAGTTGGGCTTTCTGACATTGTATTTCATGTTCTAAAGTAGGTATACATATTAGTTGGTTTGGCCTGTTATAACAAAAACATCATAAACTGATTGGCTTAGTAGTAACAAAGTCATTTCTCACAGTTACAGAGGTTGGAGAATCTAAAATCAAGGCAGTGGCAGATTTAATATCTGGTGAGAACCCACCTCCTAGCTGTTGTTCTAGTGCCTTCTCACTGTGCCTTATTTGGTCGAAGAGACAAGAAGGCTTTCCTGGGCATCGTGTATAAGGATAGTCATCCCATTTAAGAGGACTTCACCCGGAAGACCTAATCACCCCCCCAAAGGTCTTTCCTTCTCTAATATAATCAACTTTGGAGTTAATATTTAAACATACTTTATCCATAGCAGTAGGGATGTCATATATGTGGCAATTGGCTCATGATAGACATAACCAGTACACTGTGGTACCCTTTCTGATTGAGTGCTAGCAAGCTGAGATTGAAACTCATGCTATTTTTTTTTTTAATTTTTAAAGATTTTATTTATTTATTTTTAGAGAGGGAAGGGAGAGAGAGAGGGAGGGGGAGAGAGAGGCAGACAGGCAGACAGGCAGACATCAATGTGTTGTTGCTAGGGGTCATGGCCTGCAACCCAGGCATGTGCCCTGACTGGGAATCGAACCTGCGACACCTTGGTTCGCAGCCCGCGCTCAATCCTCTGAGCTATGCAAGCCAGTGCTAAAACTCATGCTATTATTATTTATGGCAGTTTGACTTCTTCTTTGAATATGGCTAATGTACCTATACTCACTGAGCTTGTAGGTCCCTGGAGATACTAGGATTACATTCTGGGTAGAGAGTTTCCTCTTTAGGATTTTGGATTGCCGTATGGTATGTGATGGAATGAAATCATCACTCTATTGAGCCATGTATTTACCTACACTGTGACTACTTGACTATTGGGGAGTCATGATATAATGGTCTAGGTCAACTAGACATGCTAGCATAGTTTTTGGAATATAAGTACAAAGTTAGAAATATTGTGGAGACTAAACTGAAGTCAGAATTGTCGGTTTTAGAGTGTCCTATATAAAGAAACAGTTATTTAGCGTTGTGAGAATTAATTTAATGGATGGAATCCAGAAACATTCCCTAAGTTAAGCACAGGACTTAAAAAAAAAATCTCTACTTCCATTGCATCATATTTCTTAAGAAGTGAGCGTCCCTGCAAGAATTATGAACATGTTAGTGTCAAACATGTTCATCTTAGTCCAGTTTGAGACCCTCTATGCAAGAGAAAAATTGGGTTGTGTTTGAAAACCCTGCTTTGCTTTTATAGCAAAGGATATACTCTATAAGAACTAGAGAAATTAGTGAACCATACCATGTTAGGGTTAGGAATAGGAAATTTGGGGGTCATGATGTTCCCCCCAAATGCCATTGGCTGATGCCATCAAAATGCTATAAAGAAAGTAGGCCTTAGGGTCTGAGAAACTCTGCAAAGTAGGTGTTTTAATCTTTTTTTTTCTTTGATTTCAGAGAGGAGAGAGGGGAAGGGAAGGGAAGGGAAGGGAAGGGAAGGGAAGGGAAGGGAAGGGAAGGGAAGGGAAGGGAAGGGAAGGGAGGGAGAAAGAAAGTAAGAGAGCCATTGATATGAGAGAGAAACATCATTTGGTTGCCTCTTACGTATATCTCGTCTGGGGACTGGACCCACAACCTTTCAGTTTGCAGGATGACTCCCAGCCAACTGAGCCACACCGGCCAGAGTGGAAGTGGGTGTTTATAGCATCCATATCAGAGATTATTGACCATATTTTGCCATGTATAATGCATACTTTTTGCCCAAAATTTTTAGGGAAAAATAAGGATGCACATTATACATGGGTAGTCCCTGAAATACCTTTTATCTGTTCTTGTGTTTTGTAATTATTTGTTGCATAAAATTTTTGTGCCATAGTATGTTCAAAAATAAATGCTAAAATTCCATTATAATACAAAGCACAAGTATCTAAATATAATAAATAAGTAAATAATTGAATTAAAAATTACAATGAAAGATCTTTTTTTCCCTGAGAGTTTAGGCCCAAAATGTGAGTGCACATTATACATGGGAGCACATTATACATGGCAAAATACGTTAGGCTTTAAAGCTGTCAGAAGTTCACATTCTGAATGATTATTTCACACCCTAAAATGAGTGTATGGGAGTGTGAATTTTACCAAATTCATAACTGATTTTCTTTGAAAATGTTCAGGTCCTACTGAAATAACTACATCTGTGGGCCATTTGCTAAGGACAGTATACTAAAGTACAGGGAAAGGTATCTAGACCAGAACAATATGGAAGTAAAAGTTTGAAATAATCCTGAATTTCATCACAAGTACAAGACTCCTGAATTCTCACTGTTTAAGAGAAAGATGATAAAAAAGCAGCACCCCATAAGAAAATATGGTGATGGGCATGTTCAAACCTGAGATGCTGAGGCAGATTTGGGAGTTGGAGGTGATGCAGATGAACACCAGTTTCTTTGAAATCAGACTTAAAGTTAACCAGGGATTTTAGCTGATCACAGAATTTTATCTATATTGATGTTGAAGAGGAAGAATTTTTCCTGTACTCTTTTAGGTTCTTTTGACTTATCCAATTAATAAGTAAATTAGCATAAAACAGATTAACAGGAGAAAAACACATTTAATTGTGTGCCTACGAGAGCCCCGTGAAAAAATGAGACCCAAAGGCCAGGAGGGCAATTGAGGTTGGTTAGTATGCCATCCTGAGCTCAGGAATGAGATTGGGACCTGGGACTTCTAAGGAGAGGAGGAAGATACTTCATAGGACAATAAGAACAGATATTTGGTAATTACATTTTTGTCCTGCCATACAGATAGGTCATTGAGATAAAAGTTATTTATGTTAATAGCTCTCTGAGCCAGGTACCCTATTAATTCTTTTAGGTAGTTAGAAGTTTAAGATTTTCTTCAGTCTGCTGTGTCTTGATTGCCTTCAGCTGAAAAGAATTCAGGTGCCAAAGTGTCATATCTTGGTTTCGAATATTCTGCTCCCCTTCACTAGATTATCCATTTAGCTATTTGTTTCTATCCTTGGCCCATTCCTGTTGGATTGTTTATGGCTGCCTCCCTCCCTTCCTCCCTTCCTCCCTCCCTCCCTCCCTTCCTCCCTTCCTCCCTTCCTTCCTCCCTTTCTCCCTTCCTCCCTTCCTCCCTTCCCTGATTTGTTAGTTATTTTTATATTATGAATATGTTATATGTATTCTTTCGGAGTTTGGGTGACAAATTTCTTCCCAGTTTGTAGCTTTTCATTTGATTTTTTTTTTTTTTTTTTTTTTTTTTTTGGTGTGGGGTTTTGCTGAACAGAAGTTTTAAATTCTAATATAGCTGCAGTTGTCATTGTCTTTCCTTTTATGGTTGTGTGTTTGTGCCTTAAGAAATCCTTCATTGCCTCTTGATATATTCTCATCCTATATTTTCTCAAAGTTTTAAAGTAATGCTTTTCACATTTAGGTACTTAATACGTATGGGATATAATTTCATTAATTGCTGGTAATAGTTTTTTTTCCCTACATAGCTGGTTATTTCAGCATTATCTGTGGAATAGTCTGTACATTCCTGAAGCATTTTTGATTGCATGTGTTATACACAGGGAGGACCCCAAACATAGAATTTATTTATAAAAAATTGTGTATTTATTCTTAACATGTTTAAACTCCAGTTATCTTTAAAGTACTCTCCATTTGATGTAATACATCTATGGAGACATTTTTTCCATGGCTGAAAACCATTTTTTAAAAAATATGTTTTAATGATTATGCTATTACAGTTGTCCCATTTCCCCCCTTCATTTGCTTCCATCCTGCACACCCTCTCCCACCCACATTCCCCACCTTTAGTTCATGTCCCTGTGTCATAAGTTTTTTAGCTTCTACATTTCCCATACTATTCTTGCCCTCCCCCTATTGTCTACGTACTGTCTATGCTACTTATTCTCTGTACCTTTTCCCCCTCTCTCCTCCCACTCCCCTGTTGCTAACTCTCCATGTGATCTCCATATCTGTGGTTATGTTCCTATTCTAGTTGTTTGCTTAGTTTCTTTTTGTTTTAGGTGTGGTTGTTAGTAATTGTGAGTTTGCTGTCATTTTGCTATACATGTTTTTGATCTTCTTTTTCTTGGATAAGTCCCTTTAACATTTCATATAATAAGGACTTGGTGTTGATGAACTCCTTTAACTTGCCCTTATCTGAGAAGCACTTTATCTGCACTTCCATTCTAAATGAAAGCTTTGCTGGAGCAATCTTGGATGTAGGTCCTTGCCTTTCATGAGTTGGAATACTTCTTTTCAGCCCCTTCTTGTCTGCAAGGTCCCTTTTGAGAAATCAGCTGACAGTCTGATGGGAACCCTTTTGTAGGTGACTGTCTCCTTATCTCTTGCTGCTTCTAGGATTCTCTCCTTCATTTTTATCTTGGCTAATGTAATTACGATGTGCCTTGGTGTGTTCCTTCTAGAGTCCAACTTCTTTGGGACTCTCTCAGTTTCCTGGACTTCCTGGAAGTCTATTTCCTTTGCCAGATTGGGGAAGTTTTCCTTTATTATTTGTTCAGATAACGTTTCCACTTGTTCCTCTTCCTCTTCCCCTTCTGGTACCCCTATAATTTGGATGTTGGAATGTTTAAAGATGTCCTGGAGGTTCCTAAGCCTCTCCTCATTTTTTTTGAATTCTTATTTCTTTATTCTTTTCTGTTTGGTTGTTTCTTTCTTCCTTCTGGTCCACTCCATTGATTTGAGTCCTGGTTTTCTTCCCATCACTATTGGTTCAGTTCTGTGAGCATCCTGATCACCAGTACTTTGAACTGTGCATCTGATAGGTTGGCTATCTCTTAGTCGCTTAGTTGTATTTGCTGTGATCTGAGCTTTGATCTGTTCAAAAGAAACAGATCTGTTTGGGCTATTTCTTTTTTGTCTTGTCTAAGGCGTGGAGCCTTAGGTGTTCACCAGGGCGAGGCACCCCAGTTGCTGGGTTGTGACTCGGTATGTGGGGGTGGGGTCCAAGAGGGAACAATGGTGTTTCCTCCGCTCTCTGTCAGATTTCAGTCCCCTCTGCTGCTTCCCCCAAGCAAACTGGGCCTTTATAGTCATGGTTCCTTTCTCATTTCTTCTTCTTTTTATTTGTGTCTTCTGTTTTATACTTAATAATTTTATACAATAATTTTGCCAAAGGCTTTTTTTTTAGTCTTTCTAGTGACTTATGTTTGATTTTGTTGATCTTCTCTGTTGTACCTTTTTTCTGGTTTTTAAAATTTTTCATGTTTACTATTTTAAAAGTTTTGTACTTTCTTTGAGTTCATTCTGTTCCTTTATCCAACTTGAGTTGGCTACTTAACTCAGTTCTTACAGAATTCTACAAAATAACCACAGAAACCTCAGTGACATGTAATAGCATCTATTGCCCATTTACCTGAGGTCAGGGGACAGTTGGCGAGGCATCTGTTGGTACTGAGTGGAGTCAGGCACAGGTTTGAGGCTGGCTGGGTATCAGCTGATACAGGTTGGCCTCAACCAGAGCAACAGGGGTGACATCTACTTCTCATTCTCCTGGGACAGCAGGCTAGTCTGGGTATCTCTTATCATTTTGATAGGAGGGATCGAGATCCTTATATAGCTGGCCTACCATCACTCTACCCCATTTTCCAAACTTTTTATTACAGAAAAGTTACAAGACTAGGACAATAATACCCATTAACTTTCACAACAGTCCCCAGTTGTTAACATTTTACTATATTTGCCTTGTTTTGTGCTCTAATTCTTTTCTGTATTTTTTTCTGAATCCTTTAAAAGTTAGGCTCATGGCGTTACCCCTTTGAATTTATTTCCTAAGGCCAAAGACATAATCATCACACTCAGGAAATTTAATATTGACACAGTAATACTATCTAATTACAATATATATCTAATTTTCTATTAGTCTTAATAATATCCTCTATAACTCTTCTTCAATTTTTTTCCTAATGCAGCCAGTTTTGCTTTAGTGCAACATATGTATTCCTAACAATCATCCTGCTATGAAGAATTGCATGATAAAAATCACAGGGCTTATGGAAAAGATAGGGGTAGAGACACAACACTCCGTAACTTCATCAGTCACATACGTCATCAACCACACAGAACCTTGTAAAAACAGTAGTACACTTTTAACCTGTTCAGTGGTTAAGGTATATGTAAATGCTAAAATAAATGTATTTTACCCTGAAAGAGGTAGGAAGTTTGCTTACGGAAGTGATTGTCAGAAGGAATGCAGCTTGTGAGTTATTGTGAGATGGTGAAGGAGAGTTCTCTGAAGTTGGACAGAAAGTTGTAACAATATATATGGATGGGTGTGGCTCAGAACACACCTGGTGAACTGAGGTAGCTGGTATATGTTTGAGTTCTGTATATTTTGCATATTTCTATATAGTTCAGTTCAGCTGGATAGTTTCCTTTTACCTAATGTGTATCACTGAAAAAAACCATATATAAGCAAGTGAAATTTCATGTTTTGCTCATACTGTGTTGCAGCAAATTTGTGTGTGTGTGTGTGTGTGTGTGTAAGCCTATAGGAATTTAGAGTATAAACATTTGCAATCTACAGATTTCCCTCTTAAGCTTGCTGTAATTGAATCCTACCAACTTTGATATGTTATGTTTTTGCTGTAGTTCAGATCTAAGTATTCTTTTAATTCTATTATGATTTCTTCCACCCATGATTTAGAAGTACTTGAAAAATTTTTTAAGTTTGTAGTTTTCTTTATAAGGGTATTTTTTGTTAATAGTTTCTAACTTTATTACACTGTGTTCAAAAAATGTGAAATGTCTGATGTCTTTGTGGCCTAGATTGTGGTCAGTTTTTGTTGAGTGTTTTATTTGTGTCTCTTAATTACTGAGGGCAAGTTTCTAAAGACTTAAATTATCTTCTTAGTTGAGTTTTTAAATATATCACTAATTCAATCCAAACTCAGTTGTATAAATTTCCTCTCCACTTATTCAGGCACATTACGTAGTCTTTCAAATTCATCTTAAAGAAATTTCTCCTAGAACCAGCTGATATGCTGTAGTTATTTTTTTTTTTTTTTTTTTTTATTTTTTTTTTTTTTTTTTTTTTTTTTAGGGGGGGGAGGGAGGGAGGGAGGGGGAGAGAGAGAGAGAGAAACATCAATGTGCGGTTGCTGGGGGTTATGGCCTGCAACCCAGGAATGTACCCTGGCTGGGAATCGAACCTGGGACACTTTGGTTCCCAGCCCGCGCTCCATCCACTGAGCTACGCCAGCCAGGGTGTAGTTATTCTTTAGGCTCAGCACACAGCTCTCTTTGTGCGGAATCTTCTTTATCACCCTTCTCTTGTGTTAGATTCCCTTTTTCTAGAGAACATTTTCATTCCTTTCGTGGTTTATCCCCTCATTTTGGTGAAATTTCCCCTTTAGTAGCATCCTTCAAATAAAAAGGTGCCTAAAAGATAAAATTTTTTAGAACTTATCTGTCTTAATACTTATATGGTAGTTGGATGGAAATAATTTCTCCTCAGTTTCCAGTGCTTTCCTTCATGTTTCTATGACATCTTCTAGTGTTGCTGATGAGAAGTTTGCTGTCCACCACTTCCATTTCCCACAACCTTATTTTGATCTTTTTTATATTGGAGCTCTGAAATTTTATGAAAAGGTGTTTTAGTATATTGCTCTACCTCCAGTAATTGTGCTGGACACTCAGTAGGTCTTTTTAATCTTAAAATGTATGTCCTTAGGTTCCAGGAAAAAACGTGAATTAGTTGTTTGATTTCTCCCCTCCATTTCTGTTCAGACTACTGGAATTCCTGTTAATTATGGGATCTTTAGCACTATTCTCTAAATTTTCTTATTTTTTTTCTCTCCTATCCCTTTTACTTTATTTTCTAGGGAGGCTTCTTCAGTTTATCTTCCAACTCTGTTTTTTTTTAATATATTTTATTGATTATGCTATTACAGTTGTCCCATTTCCCCCCTTCACTCCCCTCTACCCTGTACATCCTCTCCCACCCACATCCCTTCCTTTAGTTCATGTCCATGTGTCATACTTATAAGTTCTTTAGCTTCTACATTTCTCATACTATTCTTACCCTCCCCCTATCTATTTTCCACCTACAATCTATGCTACTTATTCTCTGTACCTTTTACCCCTCTCTTCTCCTCCCACTCCCCTGTTGCTAACCCTCCATGTGATCTCCATTTCTGTGGTTCTGTTCCTGTTCTAGTTGTTTGCGTAGTTTGTTTTTCTTTTTGTTTTAGGTGTGGTGGTTAATAATTGTGAGTTTGCTGTCATTTTACTATACATGTTTTTTTTTAATCTTCTTTTCTTAGATAAGTCCTTTTAACATTTCATAAAATAAGGGCTTGGTGATGATGAACTCCTTTAACTTGCCCTTATCTGAGAAGCATTTTATCTGCCCTTCCATTCTAAATGAAAGCTTTGCTGGATAGAGTAATCTGGGATATAGGTCCTTGTCTTTCATGACTTGGAATATTTCTTTTCAGCCCCAAGAGACCTTCTTGCCTGCAAGGTCTCTTTTGAGAAATCAGCTGACAGTCTGATGGGAACTCCTTTGTAGGTTACTGTCCCCTTGTCTCTTGCTGCTTCTAGGATTCTCTCCTTCATTTTTACCTTGGCTAATGTAATTATAATGTGCCTTGGTGTGTTTCTTCTTGGGTCTAACTTCTTTGGGACTCTCTGAGCTTCCTGGACTTCCTGGAAGTCTATTTCCTTAGCCAGAATGGGGAAGTTCTCCTTTATAATTTGTTCAAATACGTGTTCAATCTGTTGCTCTTCCTCTTCCCCTTCTGGTACCCCTATAATTTGGATGTTGGAACGTTTAAAAATGTCCTGGAGGTTCCTAAGCTTCTCCCTTTTTTTTGAATTCTTATTTCTCCATTCTTTTCTGTTTGGTTGGTTGTTTCTTCCTTCTGGTCCACTCTATTGTTTTGAGTCCCAGTTTCCTTCCCATCACTATTGGTTCCCTGTGCATTTTCCTTCATTTCTTTTATGGCAACCTGCATTTGTTCATCTAATTTGCGCCCAAAATCAACCAATTATGTGAGCTTCCTGATCACCAGTGTTTTGAACTATGCATCTGATAGATTGGCTATCTCCTGGTCACTTAAAAGGATGAGTCCTGGGGCACTGATTTGTTCATCTGTTTGAGCCATCTCTCTCTCTCTCTCTCTCTCTCTCTCTCTCTCTCTCTCTCTCTCTCTCTGTCTTTTTGGTCTGGTTGCTCCTGTTATGGTGGGGGGCAAAGCCTTAGGTGTTCACCAGGGCTGGGCACTGCAGTTGCTAGATTGTGGTGTTGTATGCGGGGGCAGGGGCAGGAGGGAACAATGGCAGTAGCTCTGTTCTCCGTGGGACCCCAGTCCCTTCTCTGGGATCCTGGGTTGCACACTCTGCCCTGTTCCACAATCGCCGTCTCACTGGGTCTGCCAGCTGCCGCTTGCGTACTCAGGGTCCACCCGCTGCACGGTTTCTAACAGGCCTGGAGGTTGGGGACCCCTGGTCTACACAGTCAGTATGTAAAGCTGACTTAACTGTTAAAGGTAAGATACCTCCCCTCAATTGTATGTAGACACCTTTTTGGTTTTGTTTTTTAACTTCAGAATAAACTTCTGCTGGGTATAGAGAGGAGTAGTGGCTGGCTTAGGTCACCTGGGTTATCACTGTGGGGAAGGATGAGGAAATCAGGGAGGCTTAACTGCTTAAATAGACTTTCAGCCAATCCTCATTCTATTTTTTAAATTTGTTTATTTTTAGAGAAGAGAGAAGGAGGGAGAGAAACATACATTGGTGGGTTGCCTCTCACACACCCCCAGCTGGGGACCCAGCATATACCCAGGCATGTGTCCTGACTGGGAATTGAACTGGCCACCCTTTGCTTTGCAGGCTGGCACTCAGTCCACTAAGCCACACCAGCCAGGGCCAATCTTCATTCTTATTCCTACTTTACCTCATTTCTAGAGGCACCCAGTGCTCAGTTTTTGAGCCCTTTGGTGATTTCTGCAGAGTTAGTGTCTTTATGTAAAGCCTATTTAGAGTGCCAATCTTCATATACTTTCCAGTGTTTAAAATTATGTTTATTTTTCCTCCATTATTATTTTCTTAGTTTATACCATTTTTTTAAAAATTACTGTTTTAATTAAGTCTGGGGACAGCGGGGTGCAAAATGTCTGTGTCTAGTTTTTCCACAAGAACCTTAAAATAAATTTTCATAGCTTTGAAATTTTGAAGAGTTGTTACACATTCACCAAAAGTTCTAGGAGTCCCAAAAGTCAAAACTATAAGATATTTGCCTTCTTTAACTTGTGTACAGTGGAGTATTTAAGAGGTTACACAATGTGTGACATAGGAACAGATTAAATGCAGAAATATATACAAATCCTGCACTTTTCTATTAAGTCAAACATTGAGGAGATCTGAAAAATGTAAAACAGTGTCACTCTTCTAATTTTTTTGAAATATTTATTTTAATTAAAAATACCTTATAGAAACACATGATGGATTTATCATTATTCTAATACCATTCATAAATAATTTGGAAATCTTAGTTTTCATTTCTAATATAATTAATATCAATGATTGTAATCCATATAGACAAAAACTCTTTGATAGTCTTAGTAATTTTTAAGAAAGTCATGAGACCAAAACTTCTGAGAACTTCTAAAAAAACCCTAGATATAAATTAGAACCGAAACGAGCAAAACAGTGTAAATATATTCAGCAGTCCACTATTTTTATCTGTACGTAGGACAATAATGTAATTAATCCTTAGGTTCATTAAACTTTACACCCATGTGGTTCTATTCCTCTTTTGTTTTCTCTCCTAATATTTCTTAGAGGAACTAAAGGAAGCTACTGGATGTTAATCTATACTGTCTTTTGCCCTAGAGTATATATAATCTAGCAGTTTAGACAATGAGAAATCATCCTAAGAGCCAAATATTAAAAAGTGTATTTGCTTTCCCAAATGGGCAAAAAATTGTCTCTTGGGGAGAAAAGAAAATCTTAGATATTACAATAGTTTATGGCCCATAAACAGATACACTATAATACATCTGTAGTATTAAATTTCACTAGGGATGGGGGACAGTTAGGGAAAAAGTCAAAAGGCTCCTTAGGAGGGGATGATAGTGAAAAGGAGGTTGAGAAACACTCTGTTAGACATCTCGTTAGAGCATTATCCTTTAACCTTTCCTTTGTTTGTATTTTTTCCTCCTATTTCAGATTTGCCCGTAATATACACTATAAAATAGATGCTGTCACCACAAATAACCTTGTTAGGAGTCCAATAGATCCCTTAAGGAAGGCAGCTAGATGAGGCTTTCAGCAACCAGAGAGCCCATGCCTGGTGTCAGTCAGGGAGCTTTGCTCATCCATCACTCCACCTATCACTCAGCTTTAGCCATTTTCCACACTGGGATATGGGTTTCCTAATTTTTCAAAAATTTTAATAAGAAAAACCAGAAATCTAAGTTTTACACAAAACTTTCTATTTTTAAATATTAGAAAACTAACAAATTATTTTTACACAATATGTACATCAGTCAAAACCAGTATGAACTCCCCATCCCTTATGCACACATTACACACTAGTGTAGTTTCTTCTGGTATGATGGAATGTGTCTCCAAAATATGACTCCTATATAGCTATCTGAACTCATTGTCATCTTGCTCCTGCTTGAGTGACTTCAGTGCTGGGGCCTTTTGTCCCAGGAGGCTAACCTGTTCTATTTTTGGATAACTCTGATGTTTCTGCCTCACGGGAAGCAGAAATGTGCCATCTTCAGACTTGAACCTAGAGGTCCTAGTTTGTCCTGTGCGACCACGCAAAATAAGACTAACTCTTCTCTTATGTGACAAATTTCCAGGTTTATGATTTTGATTTTGAATCAGATTTCCATTTGTCCAGAAATGTAGATAGAGTATAGTAGTTAAGAATTTAAACTTTGAAGTCAGACTCCTAGGGTTTGGATCTTCTCTCTGCCTCTTAAGTAGCTCTGTGATCTTGGGGTTTATTATGTGAACCTCTCTGTGCCTCAGTTGATCCATTTTTAAAAGAAGCATATTACTATAATTTACCTAATTACTAAGAGGTAACAAATAAAAAACTCTCAGAACAGTACCTAGCATATAGGAAATATTCAGTAAGTGTTATTTGTTATCCAAATTAAGCAACCTTAGTTCCATCAGTCATCCTCCATATAACACAGTTTTAAATTTTCTTGCCATACTTAGTTTATGGTTTACTGATTAATGGAAGCAATATGGTGCCTTATAGGAAGACTTGGGTTTCTTTCCCTATCTCTTATTCTCTGTACCATCTTCCAAACTAGATCACACACTTTCCTCTTTATATGTGTATGTAAATATAAACATACATAAGCACACGTTCACTTATTCATTCTTAAGGGCATGTGGCAGTAAAAACCATTGGTGAGACAGTCAGTGTGAGACTTTGGCCCTTCCCTCAATTTCCTAATAAAAGCCTGATTTTTTTCACACATTTTCTTTCTTCTACATGACTTTGTACTTCAGAGAACCAGGCCCTATCTCTAATTTGGGAGAATGAGATCTGATTGGTTTTAAAATTAGCCATGGGATTCTATTATGGCTGTGTGACTTTTGACATAGGTATGTGATGCAGTTCTGACCATTGAGAGCTGATGAGAAATGTACTGATGGGAATTGGGTTGGGGGTTTCTGGAAAGGTTTCCTTGTTCCTAAAAATGCACATGAAGAGATGGTTTCATCTTTTTTTCTGGTTATTGCTGAGTCTAGGTAAGAAGCCTGTTTCACACTCTTAAGACCTGGGTATTGGGTGGGGGCACCACCTGACAATGGCAGAGTGAAGACATAGATGGGTTTTTAGACATTGTTGAGAGCTACTGAATTAACCAATCCTGATCTGGCCTGTCCTCTTAATTTCCTATTATGTGGTACACTTTATTGTTTATGCTACTTTGGGTTGGACTTTCTTACTTTTAGCTAAAATAATCTTAACAGATAAACAAGTCAAGTTGTTGTGGCTAGCAAATTGGATAAATAGCATTTATGAGGAATTAATTGAAATAATATAGGTAAGAGGCACTTTGTAATTTTTAAGTAATTCCGCAGAATTACTTAATTCTATTTATATTGAATAGTTCTGTTACATCACCGCAATTAGTATTTGTAGTGGACAGAATGTTTCACCGAGGGAGCAGCTGCCTGGCTTTGCTAATTACCAATTATATTAATATTGTGCAGGTCACTAGACCCTTTAATTACTCCTGTAAAAAAAGAATTAAATGATCTTTGTAATTCTGTGAAAAGAATTAGTCTGATCATTGTGGGATAAGGTAGTAGGTACAAATAAGTAACTTTCTTAATTGAAAAAACTTTAATTTATTAACCACTCGTGTTGGGGATACTTCCAGTTTCTTAATGGTTCTACTGATCCTTAAGGTCTTGAGAAACTAGGGAAGCTCTACCCTCAGTATACTTAGTAGCTATGAATATCAACTCATAGCTTTATACAGATAGATACTTGCTTTTTTAACCCAACTTTGTAACATATTAACATGTCATCAGTTTTCTTTTTCGTACCATCTCTCATACTCGACTGTCACCCTTTTCATCTACCCTCTCCCTAATTATACTATTCCCAGGTATTCAGTAGCCACCTAAAAGATCTCCTTTGCACCAGAAACTTCTTTCTTTCCCTCTTTATTCATCTATAAAATAGAATGAAAGGAGATCATTTTTAAGGGGTTTTCTGGTTCTAACACTCTGTGATTTGTCAATTATATTTCTCATCAACTCAGCCTATTATACCCACAAAAACTCATATTTGATCACATATTAAATTAAGTTTAAAAACTCTCATCTGAGGACAGTAGAACTCAAATAAAGCAAAGAAGTAATGTTTGTGTACCCTTTGCAGAGCTAGATGTATCAAGAAATGTAGAGCGTGGACAAAATGTAGATATATGTAGCCATATATGATTTTTTTAGTTTTCCTGAGGTTTGGGAAATAGGAAATGGAAGAAACATAATTTTAAAGCTGTTGTAATTTGCTTGATGTATTTTCTTTTTCACCAAACTTAAAATTACAGGGTGGGGCAAAAGTAAGTCTGTAGTTACGAGTATGAGAAACAGTTTATTCTTGCATTATTAATTAATTAATGTATTTCCATACAAACAACTGTAAACTTCTGTTGCCCCACCCTGTAGGGTGGAAATTGACTAATTACTACTAGAGAACTAATAGGGAAAATTTAGAGGTTCATTTTATTTATTTTTAAGTATATTTTATTTAAAATACTGCTATTACAGTTGTCCTGTTTTTTCTCCCCTTTATTCCCCTATACCCTGCACCCCCCACCCCAGCAGCACCCCCACCCCCTTAGTTCATGTCCATGGGTCATACATATTAGTTCTTTGGCTTCTGCATTTCCTATACTATTCTTAACCTCCCCCTGTCTATTTTGTATCTACCAATTATGCTTCTTATTCCCTGTACCTATTGCTACATTCTCCCCTCTCCCCTTCCTCACTGATAACCCTCCATGTAATCTCATGTCTGTGATTCTGTTCCTATTCTAGTTGTTTGCTTAGTTTTGGGGGTGTTGTTTTTTGTTTTTGGTTTAGTTGTTGATAGTTTTGAGTTTGTTGTCATTTTACTGTTCATAGTTTTTGACCTCCTATTTCTTCGATAAGTCCCTTTATCATTTCATATAATAAGGGCTTGGTAATGATGAACTCCTTTAACTTTACCTTATCTGGGAAGCACTTTATGTGTGTTTCCATTCTAAATGATAGCTTTGCTGGATAGAGTAATCTGGGATATAGGTCCTTGCCTTTCATGACTTGGAATACTTCTTTCCAGCCCCTTCTTAAGATTTCTTTAAGAAATCAGCTGATAGTCTTATGGGAACTCCTTTGTAGGTAATTGTCTCCTTTTCCCTTGCTGCTTTTAAGATTCTCTCCTTACCTTTAATCTTGGGTAATGTAATTATGATATGCCTTGGTGTGTTCCTCCTTGGATCCAACTTCTTTGGGACTCTCTGAGCTTCCTGGACTTCTTGGATGTATATTTCTTTTGCCATATTGGGGAAGTTCTCCTTCATTATATTTTCAAATAAGTTCTCAATTTCTTGCTCTTCCTCTTCTCCTGTGATTCAGATGTTGGAACGTTTAAAGTCCCTGAGGTTCCTCGGCCTCTCTTCATTTTTTAAAATTCTTGCTACTGCTTTCTGTTCTGGTTGAATGTTTATTTCTTCCTCCTGCTCCAAATCGTTGGTTTGAGTCCTGGTTTCCTTCCCTTCACTGTTGGTTCCCTGTATATTTTTCTTTATTTCACTTTGTATAGCCTTCATTTTCTACTTTGCAACCATACTCAACTATTTCTGTGAACATCGTGATTATCAGTGTTTTGAACTGTGCATCTGATAAGTTGCCCTCTCTTCATTGCTTAGTTCTTTTTCAGGAGTTTTGGTCTGTTCTTTCATTTGTGCCATGTTTCCTTGTCTCAGCACAGCTGTACGTTGTAAGGGGTGGAGCCTTAGGTATTCACTAGGTGGAGGCAACTCATGTTGCTGCATTGTGGTGTACTTTGTGTACATTCTAGGCACCTGTGGGTCTCCAACGAACTCTCCTGTGATGCTAGGAGTTTTTCCCACCGCCATAACCCCCACTGATTTACAGCCAGAGGTTTTGAGGCTTAATTTCCTTGCACTGGAACCCTTGGTTGTATGGTCTGTCTCACTCCCCAGTTCCTCCCAGTTTGTCTGCACACAGGTGTGGGACTGCCAGCAGCCATCTCACCCACTCAGTCCTCCAGATGTCACCTTGCCATGGGTCCTCTCCTCCCTGGTGCCTGTCTCTGCCTTTCCTTCCAGTCTGGACGAATGTTTCTTCTTTAACTCTTTGATTGTTGGACTTCCATACAGTTTGGTTTTTTGCTTTTAATTTGTTGTTGTCCTCCTTTTGGTTGTGCGAGGAGGCAAGATGTATCTACTTACACCTCCACCTTGGCCGAAGTAACCCGTAGGTGTTCATTTTAATCCATATTAGACTTGGGAGCATTTGCCAGGCTTAAAGTTCCATAGATGTCTAAACTTGTTTTTCCAGAAAAGGAAAATATTATTTAATAACTTATGTAGAAAGGTAGATGAAAGCCAAGTAAGAATTATATGTTTGGTTGATGCTAATTCTGAAATCTTTGAAGATGTAAGCTAAGTCATCCTCTGTCACATCATTGTAAGGTACCCAAGGAAAATGTTAACACCAACCATGCCAACATTTGTCCATGTAACATTTCTTAGACACAGAACATCATACTCAGTTTTATTCCTAGAAGTAGAGGGATAATCACGAAAGAATCCCAGAATGCACATTTTTCTGTTCATTTGATACATTTTGTTTAGGTTTTTATAACTCCTCTTGAGAGAGATATTTTTTTATTGCTGACACCAAGTACATGGTGTCTTTCCCAATACCACTTCTCCAATACTCCAACACCAAATCCATGTACTAAAATTCAGTCCAAATTCTGACACTAGCTGGAGTTTAATGTCAGACTCCACAGGTTAAAGGGCTCAGTCTCACAAGGTGTCCCTAACTTCAGATTTCAGATACAAATACTGGGTCTTCAGGTTACCTGTACCTCTGTCCAACTTGGAGGTTGGTCAGGGTCTACGAATATATGATTGTTCAGAAATTGAGTTTTTATTATGTTGTTCTTTTAATTTACCAGATTACCTTTTCTGTTCTTTCTTTCTTACCCTCTGTGATTATGTAACAACTTCTGCTGGTGAGAGGTTAGTAGAGAGGACAAGACAGTGTTTTCTTTTGAGTGTTTGGTAGTAGAATATAAATCATTTCCTCTTTCCAACCACCTTTTCTTCCACCCTACCTACACTATTTTTGTAAGCTGCTTTTGTACACCAAAGTGTACAAGCCTTCACAGAGTTTTTCCTTCATGATACCCTTTTTTCTAGAAAATTACATCTGAATTTTCACATATGATGAAGTGAATCTTAAATCTTGAAATGTGAAGAGGATCAATTGTGTCAATCTTTTAAATTATAAAAAGCACTGAATTTTAGAGTCTTACTTCATTTAGCATAACTGTCAAATCTTTTAGATAGTTTTTAGTAACTCACAATTTTAGTAGAGTCATAACATGTGGATGTTTAACTAATGAAGCCAGTTTCTTCCATCTCTTTATTCTGTAGGATAAACAGCATTTTTTCTTTTTAGTGGTTCTGATAAGCTGAATTTGAAATACATACTTCATTAAGGGATTAGGAATGTTATTAGTACTTTATTACAAAAATCACTTGACCTTAATAGTCTTTAATATTGATTATATATGTTGACGATCTTTAGATTTTTTTAATTATAAAACTTGTCATAAAAAAAACAACAGTAATATGGATTTCTCTGGGTGGCTCAGTGGATTCAGTGCCAGCCTGCGAACCAGAGGGTCTCAAGTTTGATTCCCAGTCAGGGCATGTGCCTGGGTTGTGGGCCAGGTCCCCATTAGACAGCATGTGATAGGCAACCACACATTGATGTTTCTCTCCCTTTCTTTCTCCCTCCTTTTCTCTTTCTCTAAAAATAAAATAAAATCTTTTTTAAAAAGACAGTAATATGTTATGCGCCAAAATTTTTTATTAACTGAAAAATTACCTGTTTTTTCTTACCATACGTGATTCATTTATTTTTGTGTTGAATTTTATGCTCCTTATATAAAAAGTAGAAAACAAATGTTCTTTGAAATTCTTCTGTTTAAAATAACTTATATTTTAAAAAGTTTGAGTAAAATGTGGCATTTTGATTGGGGTAGAGAGGAGATAGTGTTTATACTGTGTAAAACCAGCCTTCATAAAATAATGCTATATTGTTGGACGAATTAACACTATTTTTTTCCCTATGGAGAGCTGCTAGAAATAAGACTATGGCTTTATAACTTCGACTGTTTTAATCAGTATAAACTGTTTTAATAAACAAAATGTTATTTTTTAAATTTCTCATGCAGGAAAGAAAAACAGTTGATTAGTCCAATGTATATTTGGGTTTACATTAAATACTTTTTATTGTTCATTCCAAAACAGACACTCCTTGAATATGCAGAGAAATGGAAAACTTCAGAAGATCCCTTACCTTTATTGGAGGTATACACAGTGGCTATCCAAAGTTATGTTAAAGCCCGACCTTATCTTACCTCTGAATGTGAAAATGTAGCATTGGTTCTGGAACGCTTGGCATTGTGAGTAGACTTTTGAGTTAAATAAAAAAATTAGATTTAGCTTTTTTGTTTTAACTTTATATCTCAGTTCTTATGATAGTTCAATTTTAAACAGGTTAGTTATAGGAAGTCTACTGATGATGTTAGATTTATTTATTTTGCTTCAAATTTTAGTAATTATGTATATCTTTACCAACTTTTTGTTTTTTAGAAGCTGTGTTGAGCTTTTATTGTGCCTGCCTGTTGAGTTATCAAATAAACAGTGGGAACAATTTCAGACACTGGTGCAGGTAAGAATATTTACCTACTAGTTTTAATATAGGTATATTTTAGGTCAGTTTTTTTTATTCTTAATAAATTATTGGGTTAAGCTTTAAAACATCCAAGTAGTAAGAAACATTAATTGCTGTTGTTATTAGCACTAGTATCTTGCATATAGTAGGTACCCAGTACATTTTTCCTAAATGAATGTATATTTAGTTTGGTTGAATAGTGCACTGTTCTTTAAGACCATATAATTAGAAGATTTTGCCAGAGCAGTAAGGGAACATAATAGAAAAATGTCCTCATTTGTATATAGAAACAATTTAGCTAATGCTAAAAATCTGCAATATGCTTTATGAGAATTTAACATATCATTTAATTCTTATGAAAACTTTGTGGGGGTAGTTATGTTTTTCCCATTTTAAAGGTGAGGAAACTGAGGCTCATACTCTAAGATATTTATCTGCCTGTACTTACACAGTAATACCAAGAGTAGTTATTTGAACTCAGGGTCTTTATTCCAAGCACATGCTTTTTTTCCTAAAGCTGAAAACACATGTTTCATCTCTTTTATTATTTTATTCTATTTATATGAAATACTATACGATTTTGCATTTAGTTGTTTTGGAACATTTTCAAGCACATTAAATTTTGTTTCAAGCACTAGATTGTGCTGGGTTTTATTATGGAATCAAGAAAATTTTCATTAATTGGTTAAAAAGAGTGTTTCTGCTAGCCAGTTTTAAAAAGTATAGTTGTCTTTTTCTCTAGCCAGAGTTTTCAAAATACCCTTGGCCTTATGTTTTTCTGCAGGAGGTATATTACAGAGAGTTAGTCTCAAATTTTAGAAACATGTGAAATAAACTGTAGTTAGAGAAGTCAATTTTCCTATTTAATATTAAACATTAAAATCTATATCAAGTGTAAAATTCTTGAAAGTAGGATTTATATCTTAATACCGTAGGATTCTATTATGTCTTACACATAATGGGTATTTAAAAACTGTTGAAAAAAAGTGTTGTCACATTGCAGCTAACTTTTTGATTTATGCAATTTCTACTTCAGCATATCAGTACCTTGTGTCTTGGGTTTTTTCCCAGTGTGTTTATTTTTAGGTAAATAATTCAGACACCCGACCACAGAAT
This sequence comes from Phyllostomus discolor, assembly GCF_004126475.2. NCBI lineage: Eukaryota > Metazoa > Chordata > Mammalia > Chiroptera > Phyllostomidae > Phyllostomus > Phyllostomus discolor. The sequence goes on from NC_040906.2 coordinate 149,203,039, forward strand.
TAAATAAGTTGTTTACATAGAAATATAGTACCAATTCCATTGTGCTATCTATTTATTTATTTATTTATTTATTTATGGTCAGCATAAGATAAACTTTTAAACTTTCCTTTTTAAAATAGTAGTACTAGTTGATACTTTTATATGAGTTTATGAGAAGGAAATAACTCTTTAAATTCCTCTATGGTAGCTTTCTGCAATTGCTCAAAGAAAATTTCTTAAAGCACTTGAAATCTTTGCAGTGGGAATTTTTATGGTATTGAAGAATAGATGTTTTACAAAAACATAGCATGGAATTTTAAGAGTTTCCATGACACTGCTCTTATTTTGTAACTTCCTTGGGGTTATTTTATACCTGCTTGACAACATTTGTTTCATTTTGCCTCTGTGTTAACTGTTTAAACATTTCTTTACCCAACTAGAGGATAAGCCCCATAATCACAGGGACTACTTGTTCTCTTTCCCCTAGTACTTCTCTGGTACTTTGCTCATAGAAATTCTCAGTAAACATTTTCTGAATTGGATAAAAACAATGGGTCCTTCGTGTCCTGAAGAATAAGCCAGTTACAGGAACATTTGGGAAAAAAAACTAATAAGCAAGGTTTGTGTCAGCTGTAACAGAATTTTGCCAGGGCTATGTAGTGAGTAAATGAAAAGTCATGCATTTAATTGTTTTCTTTCTGTAAGTCTCTTATTGGAATATGTGTAAGTGGTCACATGAGCCTTGATGTAGATCTGTTATTTACTAAGAATAGAAGGTTTTGGGAAATTTTTTTTTTACTAACACAGGATGTAAAATGAGTAAGGTCTTTTATGCTATAGATATTTTGATAGCTTCCTTGAGAAATAGCTTTGCTCTTGGTTTAGATTTTGGGGGAAAATAACATGGACTTATTTATAAAAATACACTGTATTTATTTAAAATTTATAATTGATGTAATGCTTATCCTTGAGATTTGACTTTAAAAATCAGAAGTAGAAGAATTTAGCACTTTGTAATATGACATGAAATTTTTAAGATAAAAGTATTATTTTTCAAAAGTTTAGTATTATATTTAAAGCCTGATAAGCTTGCTTTTAAAAATCTGTTGTAATTCTTTGGATGTTTATTTAATATTTATAGGTAGCTCATGAAAAGCTGATGGAGAATGGCAGCTGTGAATTGCATTTTTTAGCTACTCTAGCTCAAGAGACTGGGGTGTGGAAAAACCCGGTACTGTGCACTATTCTTTCCCAGGAACCCTTGGATAAGGATAAAGGTAAATTTTCTAGAGAGAGAGAGAGAGAGAGAGAGAAAAGAAAAAAAAAATCATTAGACCAGAAAAATAAGTACTTAAAATTGTTTTCATATGGTTCATCTCAAGATATCCCAAACAAGGACCATTTGATTGAATTTTATCTGAGGTGTTGAGACCCTTCATTTTTATTTATTTGGGGGGAAAGATATATTTATAGGATTTTACAATCTTAACATTACAGAGAAACTACATTTTTTCCCCATCTTTTTAATAGAAGAATTCTCTCTGCAACATCTTGACAGGTGGCAGTCTGACTTATATTTGATAATTAACTTACTTGACAGATGGAGATGCAGAAATAGGGTAGTTAAATGCTTTTCTTCAAAATAGAATAAGAAATTAATGCTAGAACTCTCAGGTCTTCTGTCTCTAAGATTAGTACTCTTTCTCAAGGAGCTTATTGCTCTGTCTTATTTTATCCTTCTTTGTTGTTTTTGTATGAGTTCAGACAATAAAGATCCCAGTTAAACTCAAACTGGCTGGTAACCTATTGGAAGTAGATAGCTAAAACACTAATAAATGTTGAGAGTTCAAAAACTATATACCATAATGAAAAGCATCGTTGCCATCTTTGGTCCTTTTCTTGAGATCATTTTGGAAAGTGCTCGTCTTTCATTCTAACCTTTCCCAAGGTTAAATTAGAGATTTAAACAAGTTGCCTTTGTTGTTTATTACTGTTTTTCCTGCTGATTGATGGCAAACGCTAAGTATTTTACAATGTGACAGCAAATTTCGAAGTCTCTGAGAATGGAATACAAAGCCCGTTGCTTATGAATTCTTCTGATACTTTGATATTTACTAAAAGGCTTCCCAGCTGATCTCCAAATTTCTCTTCAAGCTGGTTGTTCCTACCTGACTTCCCCTTCTTACCATTTTTGCATGCCTTCCTGATTGTTCTTAGCAGTGTTACCTGTTTTCTTAATTTCCACACAAAAAGTTTATTTTTAGTGCCCCCTTCCTTTGTGGATGTCCATGAATTAGCTAATGTTTTCAAGATCTTAGAGAAATAGAGAGTAAAAGAACCCCAATGAGTTAATAACCCCTTAGTTATTTTCAAATACTGGTTTCTCCTTAAGAGGTTAGCCTCCTAGAATTAAGGTGACTTATAAAAACTAAACCAGTGTAATGCAGATGGATGGCTTTTGATACCACAGGAACTTTTTAGGCTCATATACTGCTGTGCCTTTCTATAGTCATAATCTCGAGATTGGAAAGGCACTGAATGTTCATTTTTTTACTCAATTGTAACTCCCTTCTAAAACACCACTGGTAGATAATGGGCCTTTGCTTGAACACTTCTAGAGAATAGTAACTGTATAGCTCAGTGCATTCTTAGCCTTCTATTAGAAAATATTTATTGTGAAAACTACATTCTTAGAGCTTACATCTTTTAGATCTAGAGTTACCCCTAAAACTATACCAAACAGTATAAATCTGTCTTTCGTACCATATCAATCAAGATATTTAAAGATTGCCATCATGTCAATGCTTAGTCATCTTTTCTTCTGTAGACTAAATGCCATCTGGTATGACTTTTGAGTCTACAATCATGATACCTAATTTTTTAGTACATTTTGTTTGTGATAGTTCTCTTTAATGTGTAATTCTCAAAACATACTGCGTACCCTAAACATGAGTTGGCCAGTTTTAAGGACATTGATACTCTCCCCCCTTCATCTAAAAATGTATACTTAAGTTAGTATGACTTAAGATGACATTGCCTTTTTGGTTAGCCATATATTTCTCACAACTCAATGAAGTCATTAAAACCACACACAAGAAATATTTTTAAATGCTATTACTAAATTATTTATATTTTTGTACTTTGTCTTTTGGTATTACTTTTCTATTTAATTTTACTCTTTAATAAGGTTTATTCTATCTCTGTAACTTGTCAAAATCCTTTTAAATCTTCATTTTGTTTTTCAAGGTTTGACTTGTTTGTATACATTCTGTTAGGATCCAGGTCCTTGATAATAATTATGAAAAGCTCATGTCCAGAAACCTAGCGCTTGGGATACTTACAGAAATCTTTCTTCTTGCCTTCAGTCCTTTAATCAACACTTTTTGGTTATTATCGCTTCTTCAAACACTCCCATTTTTTCTTATGTCTGGCCCATAGTTCTCCTTTTTGTCTATAAAGATTTGATGAAAAACTATAATATTTGGCTAGAGTTCTGTTAAGTTAGACTGTTTAATGTTGAGGTTAGTCTGACCTAAGTTGTTATTTTTTAATGAACTTTTTATTTTAGATTTATAGAAAAATCATTAAGTGTTCTCAACCAATTTTCCTACTATCATCTTGGATTATTTTGATACATTTGTCACAATAATATACCAGTATTGATACTGTGTTATTAAAGTCCATACTTTATTCAGTTTTCTTAGTTTTTACCTAATGTCCCTTTTCTGTTCCAGGATCCCATCCAGGATTCCACATTACATTTAGTCATCATGTCTCCTTAGGCTCCTCTTGGCTGTGAGAGTTTTTCAGATTTTCCTTGTTTTTGATGACCTTGACAGTTTTGAGGAATTCTGGTCAGGTATTTTGTAGCACGTCCCTCAATTGGGATTTGTATGATGTTGCTCTCGTGATTACAGCTGGGCTTGTGGGTTTGGGGGAGGAAGATCACAGAGGTAAAGTGCCATTGTCACTACATTGATCAGGGGTGCATGCTGTCCACATTACTTTTGACTGTTATCCTTGATCTCTTGGCTGAGGTAGTGTGTTTGTCAGGTTTCTCCACTGTACAGTTATCTTTCCCCCTTTTCTATGCTCTCCTCTTTGGAAGAAGGTTACTATATGCTACCCACACAAGTGGAGAATTAACCTGCCTTATTGAGGGAGCAGTTATCTGCGTGGGTAATTTGGAATTTTACACAGGAGACTGGTCTTTTCTTCCTCGTGTAGTTATTTAGTCATTTATACCATTGTAGCCTCATTGGATACTTATTTTATACTTTGGTCATAATCCAATACTACTTTATTTTGTTGCTCAAATTGTTCCAGCTTTGAACATTGGGAACTCTGAGTTAACTTCTGTGACCCTTTGATGTAACCCCATCATTGTGAGTTACATTTTTTGTTTGCATACTTGCTTGCTTTTTGGCACTACAGGTTGCTTATCTTGCTTATTTCCTGCTCCCGTCCTAAAATTAGCTAATTCTTCAAGAAGCCCTGTTTCCTTTTAATGAGAATAGTAGTAGAAACCAAGACCTGGTAACTGGGTGTGCTCATTGATACTAGGATGACATTGCTTCTAGGATCTCTCCATGAATAAGGCAACAGAATATGTTGGTATACTAATCTGTGTGTATGCACATACCTATAAACATTTCTATATGTAACCAACTGTATGATGTCTCTACCTCTAATCCATACCACATTGATTGTTCTAGCATCCTCCTCTTTGCTTATCTATTACCTTCACTTCAACAAAATGTCATATAATTGGAATCATACAGTATGTAGTCTTTTCAGGTTGGTTTTTCCTACCATTGACCATCCATATACTTAACCAGTCCTAGTATACAAGTATAATGATTTCGGAATTGAAAATCTGTACCCCTGTGGAAAACATATTTATCAACTAGAGTACAAGGCTATGTATGCTTCCTCTTGCCATTATTCTTAAAGACTCTACTTATCCAAAGTTCTAACTAAACTATAAACACTTAATGGCCCCACCTCTTTTAATGAAGTTCTTTCGTAACATCTGTGATATAGTTAGATTCTTTTTACCATATTTTGCATTCTATCCTGGGTTTCCCAAACCTCCTAAGTAAACTTTTAAAAATTTCCATACCTTAAGATTCCCTCTGTGCTGTAGAGTTCCGTGGATTTTGACAAACATGTATCATATATCCACCATTAAGGTCATACAGAATAGTTGACTGCTCTTAAAAAAACTGCTGCACCTACTCAACCCTCTCCTTAGTGAGCACTTGACAGCTCCTGACCTGTTTGCCATCTTTTCCCTTTTCGAGATTGTCATAATTATAGCCTTTTCAGTCTAGTTTATTTCATTTAGCAGTGTGCATTTAACATTCATCTATGTCTTTGGCTTAATAGCTCATTCCTTTTTATTGCTGAACAATATTCCGTTGTATGAATATACCACAGTTTATCAGTTTACCTAATAAAGGTCATCTTGTTTACTACCAGTTTTTGATGTTTATGAACAAAGCATCTGTAAACAGTTGCATGTAAATTTTTATGTGAACAAGTTTTCATATCAGTTGGGTGAATACCTAGGAAAGTATATTACTAGGTTATATGGTAAGACTGTCTTGTTTTGTAAGAAACTGCCAAAATCTCTTCAAAAGTGGCTGTGCCATTCATTGTGCATTCTCATCAGCAATGAATGAGAGTTCTTATTTCTCTAGACCCTTACTGGCAATTAGTATTGTCTGTTTTTAGAATTTTAGTCAACCAGATAGGTGTGTAATGATAGCACGTTGTTTTAATTTGCATTTCTGTAATGACAAATGATACTGAACATCTTTGCATGTCCATATTTGCCATCTGTATATCTTTTGTAGATATACACAAAATGTTTAGATAAAAGTTTAAGATACACACTTACATTTAGTTTTGTTGCCTATTTTTTAAATTGAGTTGTTTATTTTTTTATTGTTGAGTTTTATCAGTTCTTTCTGTGTTTTGGCCACAAGTACTTTATCAGATACGAGCTTTGCAAATATGTTCTTTTACTTTGTGGTTTGTCCTTTTTCTTAATATCTTTAACAGAGCAGAAGTTTCCAATTTGAAGTCCAGCTTACCAATATTTTTATGGATTATGTTTTTGAATTTTATTTAAAAATTTATTACTAAAGTTAAGGTCATGTGGATTTTTCTCTTAAAGGTTGTGTTGCTTTGCATTTTACATTTGGGTCTGTGATACATTGAGATAACTTTTGTGAAAAATATGATGTAATTTATTTTTAGTTACTCTGCCTTGGCTCTTCACAGTCACACTTCTCTTTCTGAACAATCACAAACTTCATTTTTAATATAATTAATTTTGAGACTCTTTAGGATTATATCTGTTCTCTTCAGTTTTGCAAATGTATCTTCAGCCCCTTTTTGAAAATTATACTTTCTTATTTGTTTTTATTTGCTACATTGTTCTGCCCCTTTCAGTATAGAGCTTATCAGAACCACCCTAAGAGCAGAGAAATTTTTCTTTTCTCTGTCATAAATAAGACATAATTAGACTCAAGGAGCAGGACTTTTATTTTTCCTCAAGAAATGATTCACCAATTTCATTGTTCTCAACATTTTTGGTGAGCTAGGGTTCATCTTGGGTCTTAGCTTTAATAATATTAGCATACTCGTGGTGTATCATTGGACCTGAACCTGCTTTACCTTCTTTTCTACATGTCAACATTTGAAAATCTAAATTCTGAGAAAGCTGCCTATCACAGTCACACTGAATTTCTGTGACCATTTTCTTTTCTACTTCTTTTTTTATTTTATTTACTGATTTTAGAGCAAGAGAAAGAGACACCTTGATTTGTAGTTCCACTTATTTATGCATTCATTGGTTGGTTCTTGTATGTGCCCTGACCAGGGATTAAACCCACAACCTTGATGTACCAGAAGTTTTAACCAACTAAGCTACCTGGCCAGGGCCTCCTTTCTCCTTCTATAATATATTGGGATAATTTGCAATTGCATAAATTGTATTTTTATCACTTGCTAGTCCTTTCTTGAATGTAAAAGCACTGTAGTCTTCTTTTTCATTTCTTCTTTTTTCCTCCCTCTATTCCCTCCCTCCCTCCCTCCCTTCCTTCCTTCCTTCCTTCCTTCCTTCCTTTTCCTTCCCCTTGGTTTTCAAAGGCATTTCTAAAGCTTAAGCTTTTCATAATGCTTATAAATCCTTCAGAGTTTTGTGAGAAAATATCTTTATTTCAGTAATAAACTTGGCACTTTAAAGTGAACATGGAAAAATTGCTGCCTGGTTTACCAGATACTGGCATGAATAAGATACAATAGTATCTTAAAGAGGAAAGAAATAGGAGCACGAAGCAAATGATGTTATACTTTCCAGGTAAATAGGGCAAGACCAGATTTGATTTTGCATGCACAGCTGCATTTACTTTCAGATAGTAAATCCAGTTCTTTTGGTATGTATATGGGGGAGGGTGTTTATCTTTACCTGTCTATAGAGAATTTCAAAAGGGATGACTTTGAGCCCTAGCCTTATGGTAAATCTATTGACAGTGTTTTTTGTGTTAGGACATTTCTTACACAAAATCACTAAAAGAACATCTTACGCACTACATATTAACTACTCTTAGAAATACAGGTTTCCTACCTTCTCCACTGTCTTTTTAAAAAACTTTATTTTGCCTTGTTTCTCTTTTCCTTGCACTTAACCATCCTCGTCTTGTTACAAAAAATAAGTAAATTGTCTATTTTAGTTTTCTTTTTTTAATTGCTACTAAAATTTTTTTAAGATTTTATTTATTTATTTTTAGAGAAAGGGGAATGGATGGTGAAAGAGAGGGAAAGAAATATCAATGTGTGGTTACCTCTCGTGTGCCCCCTACTGGGGACCTGGCCTGCAACCCAGGCATGTGCCCTTATTGGGAGTCGCACCAGTGACCTTTTGGTTCACAGGCTGGCATTCAGGCCATTGAGCCACAGCAGCCAGGGCTAAAAACATTGCTACTAGATTAGGTTGCCTTTTACTTGGTGTAGAACCCTGAGATCCTTGAGGATCAACCACTCTGGGTAGAATTAAGCTGATAAAACTGTTCACTGTCTCATTTCAGACTGATAACATATTTTGTGTTTATTTTGTGTTTTATTAACATTAATCATATTCTATTATAAAATTAATAAATACAGTGACCCCCAAATTTTAATTTTAACTAAAAATTATTTTAAAATACACACTCATTGGCTTCTTGAAACATTCTAAAAATAATCTATTTTTTGTTTTAATGAGGGTATTTTATAATTTTATATAGATAAGTATATCAGTATACTTAAGTATATCAGTATAACATTGTGACACAAAAATTTTAGTCTCATACTAACTAGTTAGATCTAAGGCATGAAATATTTAATCTTTAAAAATTACTTTATATCAGTCGTGTCAGAAGTCAATTATGATCATGAAGTTTATGATAATCAGTCATACACATAAACTTTTCAGACTTAATTAAAAAGCAATAAACACGATTTAAACAATTCTGGAATCTTTAAGCGAAACTCCTATTTCTTATAAATGTAACATGTTCCCGCAGGAAAAGGTGAGAGATAGGTGAAGGTTAAGTCTGTCTGTAATTGGTAATTTTGACAGTGAGATACACTTACCTAGGGCAGTTGTGTCAATTCTGACTGTGCATAAATCACCTGGAGACTTTTTAGACATTCCTGTACTACTGCTGGAAGCCTTCTTCGGGGCAGTTACATTAGAGTCTCTGCATGTGAGCTACAGGCATTAGTACATTTTAGATGTTTGAGATAATTCGACATTTGGGGGTTAAAAACCACTGATCTAGAGCTTAAAGTGTTGTGTTGTTGTTAAATTTCCAAATTTGGATTTTTTTTTACTATACTAACAATGCTGAATTGATTTTCTTAATGCATTCTTTCACTGTGGTAAAAAAAATAGCATTAAGTATACCATTTAATCATTTTTATACAGAATCATACCATATTTACTTTTTTTGTGACTGGCTTATTTTACTTAGCCAGATGTCCTCAAAAGTCATCCATGTTGTAGCTGTGACACGATTTCTTTCTTTTTATGGGTGAATAATATTCTATTTGTGTGTGCATATGCCACGTTTTGTTTATTCATCTTTTTGCTGATAGACATTTCAATTGCTTCCATATCTCGGCTATTGTGAGTAGTGCTGCTATGAACATAGGCATGCAAATATCTCTTCAAGACCCTCCTTTCAGTTATTTTGGATACATACCCAGAAGTGGAATAGCTGAATGATTTGGTAGTTCTATTTTTAATTTTTTGAGGAACATTCAGTCCCTTTCCATAGAGGTTGTACCATTTTACAGTCCCATCAGTAATGCCCAGAGGTTCCAGTTTCTCCACATCCTCACAAACACTTGTTTTTTTGACAGTAGCCATTTTGATAGCTGAGGAGTGATACCTACCTCATTGTGGCTTTGATGTGTATTTCTCTGATGGTTAGTGATAGTGAATCTTTTTGCATTTATTATTCAGTTGTATATCATCTTTGGAGAAATATCTATTCAAGTCCTTTGCTCATTTCTTTTTTAAAGATTTTATTTATTTTGAGAGAGAAGGGAAGGAAGGGAGGAAGGGAGGGAGAGAAACATCAGTGTGTGGTTGCCTCTCTTGTGCCCCCAACTGGGGACCTGGCCCATAACCCAGGCATGTGCCCTGACTGGGAATTGAACCTGCAACCCTTTGGTTCACAGGCCAGCATTCAGTCTGCTGAGCCACACCAATGAGGGCTGCTCACTTTTTAATGGGATTTGATTTTTTGTTGTTGAGTTGTAGGAGTTCCTGTATATTATAGATATTAACCCCTTATCAGATACATAATTTGTAAATATTTTCTACAATTCTGTACATTGCCCTTTCACTCTGTTGATTCTGTACTTCGATGCACAAAAGTTAAGTATAATGTAGTCCCATTTGTTTTTGTTTTCGGTTGCCTGTACTTTGATGTGACAGCTAATAAATCATTGCCAAGTCCACTGTCGTGAAGCTTTTCCCTTTTGTTTTCTTCTAGGAACTTTATACTTTTTGGGTCCCCTATTTAGGTTCTGTAGTAATTTCAAATTACTTTTTCATTAACATACGAGTGCAGCTTTATTCTTTTGCATGTAGATGTCCAGTTTTTCAGCACTATTTGTTGAAAAGACTGTCCTTTTTTCTCATTAAGTGGTCTTGGCACTCTTGTTCAACATCATTTGACCATATATGTGAGGGTTTATTTATGAGCTTTCTATTTTATTGTGTTGTCGGTATGTCTTATCTTTATGCTAGTACCACACTATTTTGGTTATTCTAACTTCAAATGTGAGACCTCCAATTTTGTTCTTTTTCAAAATTGTTTTGGTTTGAGGTTTCTTGACATTATAATTTTAGGATAAATTTTTCTATTTCTGAAAAAAAAAATGCCATTGTAATTTTGGTAGGAATTATCTTGATTCTGTAGATTGCTTTGGGTACTGTACATCTTAACATCATCTTGTAATCCATGAACTTGGGATCTTTCCATGTATTGTGTCTTCTTTAATTTCTTGTGGTATTATTTTATAGAATGTGGTGTATAATCTTTGATCTTCTTGGTTAGGTTTATTCCTAAGTATTCTTTCTGTTGCTATTGTAAATGGAATTTTTTCTTAATTTTCTTTTCTGATTTTTCATTGATAGTGTATAAAAAAGGAACTTATTTTTGTTTTGCTTTTTGTGTTCCTCCTGAAGCTTTGCTAAATTTGTTTAATAATTTTTGTTTGTGTGTGTGTGATCTTTAGAGTTGTCTACATAGAATATCATGTCACCTACAATCAATGGTTTAACTTCTTCCTTCCCAATTTGGATGTAAAACAACCTGGGTCCCAGTGGAGATATGATGGATAGAGTACTAGAGGGTGCAGAACACTAGTAGAGAGCTACAAAGTGGTCTGATTAATGATTTGGGTTGAGAGGAGGGGGCAAATGGGAGAAGTAGAGATGGAGAAAAGTGAATGAGACTGGGTCCTTAAGAGTTAGAAGTGGCAGAGTTAGATGGTGGACTGGATGTGTGGGTGAGAAGGAGGCAGAAGAGTATTTTTAAGACCAAGCTCGTTTCTGGCTTGAGCACAACAAAGGGAACTAAGATAATACATCAGTGTGGTACAGAGATTTTGGTATGCAGAGTTTGAGGTGCTTGTTAAACAGCTAGTAAGAGATGCTGCAGAGGAAATTATGTGTGAATCTGGGCATGGAAATAATAGAAATAAATGGACTTCATTTGGCGACAATCCAGGGCCTAATCCAAGTTTTGGTACATAGTACATGTTCAGTGTAATATTATGTAATGATCTCTCATAAAAATTCAACTCACGGTAATACATTCAATTACTTTAATGTAGGAACCATTATTTTCTTTTTTACTATTATATAAGTATCATTTTATGGGAAGAAGGCAATTGTTTCTTAATTGAACTGGCTGTATCATTTGTATTGTTGTTTCATCCCATCAGCTCTCTTGAAAGGCTCGAATGTAGCAAATTCTGCTTTCCTGTTCATTTTCATAAATATATAGAAAATAGATTAAAAGGCTACACACAAGTAAAATTCAAGATTTTTTTATTTTTCTGGCATGGGATTGGGAAATGTAAAGCAGGGAGTAAAATTTGATGTGACTAGGTACTGAAGAATAAAAATCATAGAACTTTTTCATAAGTCTGGCAAGCTCTAAAAGAAATAGTCTTTGACGTGATATAATTCTATAAGGAAAAAAATGTTCTGGATAGGAAAGAAGTAAAAAAATATGGAAAAATAGGGTAAAAAAGGAAAGCAGTGAAAGAGAAATGGACAAGGGATGGGGGAGGGAAGTGAGTGAGTTTTCAGTAGGTTCTCAGTTGAGTATTGGAGTGTAAGCTACTTTGATGCATTTGAATCATGAGCTTCAGAATACCTAATTTTAATCCTTTAAAAGCTAATGCTGCTTTACAGCTCTTTGTTGCTATAAAATGTCATTCTATTCAGTAGACATAGTAATCAAATGAGAAATTTTTTTTTCTCATCTCACCCCTGAATCAGAAGATTCCATTATTGTAGTCCTGGTTCTGTCGCTAACTGGCTTGATGAACCTAGGAAGTTACTTGCCTTCTGTGAGCCTCAGTTTACTCATCTGCCAAATGATGGAGCAGGACAAAATGATCTATAAAATTCCTTCTGCTGTAATATTTTATATTTCTTTGAAGTCAGTTTTGCCCTAAGTATGGCAGTGGTTTCCCATGTTTAAAATCACACACATGCAACTATGCTTTTGGAATGTATAATATTAACGTGTATTTTTCTATACATCAAGTTAACATAGCGTTTATTTTGTACAATTTGTCATTCTAACTTATATGTTGCTATTTGAGTTTTAGGGACTGAGGTTCTATTAAGATTGTCATCAGTTTTGTTAAATGCTTGCTACCTGTAAATAGTTTCTTTGCATGCTCTTCAGAGTTTGTTTATAAGCTTTTGTGGGAGTATTTGAAATAATCCCCAACTTTGTATTAGAGTTTCCCTTTTTTTCCTTCTTATTAAATTTATTGGGGTGGTATTGGTTAACAAAATTGTGCAGAGTTCAAGTGCACAATTCTCCAATGCATCATCTCTACACTGTATTGTGTGTTCACCACACCAAGAGTTTCCTTTTGAGGGAATTATTGTATTAGGAATCTGAAGTTGTATTTTCAAGTCTTTGACTTATTTGTAGCTAGAATAACTTTAATTTTCTTAAAATTTTCTTAAATGGGCAAAGCAAAATCTTCGCCCATTTTGCTTTGATAGTGAACTGAATTGTGAAAAATATTTGCAGTATAATTGACCTAACAGAATCATGTGATGGTATTAAAGAAAGAAAAGTAATGCCCTGTATATATATGTACAAGAAGACATTTAATCAGAGGCACCAGAAAGCTATGCATTTATAAACTGTATCTGTTACCAGTCTTTATACTTTTGGTTTAATTTAATGTAAGAATGGAGAGTAGTAAGTACAAAGGTCCAGATTTTAAGAAAAGTATGAAATTGGGATCCTGTGTTAAATTGTTTTTATGCTCATGGTTTTAATACTGAGAAGCATTGATCATACAGTCTTTTTTTTTAAGATTTTATTTATTTATTTTTAGAGAGGGAAGGGAGGGAGGGAGAGAGAGAGAGAGGGAGAGAGGGAGGGGGAGAGAGAGAGGGAGAGGGAGAGAGATATTCAATGTTTGGTTGCTGGGGGTTCTGGCCTGCAACCCAGGAATGTACCCTGGCTGGGAATCGAACCTGGGACACTTTGGTTCCGAGCCCGCGCTCAATCCACTGAGCTATGCCAGCCAGGGCGATCATACAGTCTTTATAGATACTAGTAGGTAGCAAAGAATGTTTAAAGGAGGGAAAAACATCTCTCATTCTTCATCTTCTAGCATGCAGATTATACACATTAGACATATCTTCTAGACTTTTCATAAATATTGAAATTATTTTATATTGAAAGTGTTTTTATTTTAAGTTTTATTAAAAGCCTTCCAAAGGTTTTAGGCTAGTTATCATGAAGTAAATTTTTCACTTGATTTTCATCCTGGTAAAGAAAGCTTTAGGGAAAAGTTTAAATTAGTGCTTGTTAAAATTTAAATTCTTCACAAAGAGAAAAAAATTAAATTCCTATTTTTAGTGGATCAGACAAGCACTAGGAAATTAAAAGACTTGAACTGAATAGAAATTGATTATGCCTAAGTAGTACTCAAGCAAATGTTGAGGTTTATTGATTTATTTAAAAATAACAGCACAAATCCACAGAATGTTTAACAGGCTCCCCCACTCTTATTTATTTTTTATGTATTTTAATTTGTTTTAAAACACTCATTAAATCAAAATAGACTTCAATCATTAGAAGTGAAAAGCACTTTTAGTTTAATCTCATTTTCTAGAATACCCAAACATTCTTTTGTGATTGTCTATATAAGGATGTAAGGTTCTATCACTGCAAATTTCTAGGGATCCTAATCCCTGGTATTCACGAATAAATGCTGGGGGTGGGAGATAATTTATATGATTTTAAAAACATTGACTATTAGAATTTAATGTGAAATTATTTTTATCAAGTGATTCACTTCATTCTAAATGGTACTCTCAAGAATAAGAATATTTAATGCAAAATTTAAGGGTAGCTATATTATCTCCTTTTGTTTATTAGGTTATTTTGTGATAGCCTAACAGTAATAGATAACTGTAAAAATGGGGGAGGGTCTTATTAGTTTCTGTGCTTTTAAAATAATATTCCTTGTAAGTGTATTGTTGCAAATGAATTATAACCAAATGTTAATAATCAATTATGTCTTGTTTTTTAAAGTGAATGAATTTTTAGCTTTTGAGGGTCCCATCTTGTTGGATATGAGAATTAAACATCTAATCAAAACAAATCAGTTAAGTCAAGCAACTGCTCTAGCAAAGCTGTGTTCTGACCATCCAGAGATTGGTACAAAAGGTAGTTTTAAGCAAACTTACCTTGTCTGTCTTTGTACATCATCACCAAATGAAAAGTTAATTGAAGAGGTGAGTATATTTTCTTTTGTTAGTAATTATTTTTAAAAGTGAAGAAACTTCCCTTTCTCTTAGGTAGTGAGGAGCCATTGTTGTCGACCTTAAACTTTTTGGTGTGCTCTTGAATAGTGATTCTAAACAACTTTTGGAAGTATGTGTAAAATTATTTTATCCAGCTTCTATTTTAATTAATTTGGATCTTTTCACTGCTTTGACAAAATTATGGGAAAGGCAGTGATGACTTAACACTTTAGTAGGATGTTTATATTTGTCAGCATTTAGGCTATAACTTAGTTTTACCTGACTTCAGGATACTTGCAGATCTGTTTAACTGACTAACTTCATAGTACATATAAGTAACTTCATAGTCTTTATATGACTTAATCCCTTGGAATACTGTGTGTGTGTGCGCACACACACATCGTACACATATAAAATGTGTTTCTCTCATGAAAGCTAGATACATAATTAGACCTCTCTAATTATGTGCAAAGATAAATTTTATATTTGTATATTTAATGTAAAATTTTTCTTTCTGAGACATGATTGGCTTTTTTTTTTTACTTCTAGTTTGATGTAAAACATGTTATTCGTGTATTTTTATGTTTTATATTACAGAATTCTGAGAGTAGAATCATGGTCCAAATGGGAATTTTGCATTTTGAATGACTCATAATTCCAATTTTTTTGTTGTTAAAAAAACAGGGAATATGTATTTAGATAAAGAAGTCTATAACACATTAGACAGTATTGTGTGAGAACATATTGTTATACAAATGTCTTGGGTCTCTAATATAAATATTCTTCAATCTCAGAACAGTAGAAAGAGAACAAAGAGACTGTGGGGCAGACTTACGGATATATAAATGGAGATGTTGAGATACAAGACAGAGGACAATTGATAGACTATGCATGATTACCTGAGTAGACCAAGATTGTAATCAGAGTCCAGAAGGAGGGTAGACTCGGACAAAAAAACTGAATGCCCATATGAAGTTAGAGGTTGTAATTATAATTCTGGGTGTGTCATTTTCTTGATAGAAAGTGAAGAGGAAGATGGTAGGCTTGGACCAAGATTAGAAATAAGCTACCCTGCTGTGTATGACAAAGATATGATTATTTTGCTATACAAAGGGATTTAGAGTAGTATGTCTTTAACACAGGTCAGTCTAATTGGCTTTAAGTATTTTATTCAGAGCTCTAAATTTTCTGGTATTTAAATCTTTGCTCACTTTTCAAAGCAAGAGAGAATAGTTACCTGTAATATATATAGTCCCTATATAGGTAATATATTGGTAATCCCTAACTTATGCTGCTTTGGATTTTAAAAGTAAATTCTTGGTCATTGATGTCTATATTTGACCTATATTTCACCTTGACAATTTTGATTCAACCATTTATTAGTTTAAGTATGGTTTCAGTTTCCCTGCCATTCATTCTCTTTAGTGTCACATTTTTTTCAAGAGGGTCATCTAGTGGTAAACCAGGGATTTAATAAAGGCTATGAAGTGTACAATAAAAATTTTCTTAGTATACCTATAAAAAGTGAAGTTTTCTGTATTATAGCAAGTGTTTAAATTGGTATATTATATATATGTGAATAATTACACAGAAGCTATCTTACATATCTACAAATATATTTTAAATTATTAAGTGTAATCTAGTATAGGTAATGGAAAATAATTTTTTCTTATACCTAATATACATATTTTACATCATTTGAGCACTTAGTAAGAATGGCATAGGTTTTAGAAGAACCAAAAGAAATAATCAGAATCTAAATAAATCAGAGTTTTACTATATAAGAGTTTTCGGTAAACCTGAACATGTAAAAATCAATGTGTAGCAATAAAGGGGCCTCAGTATGCTTGTGCATGTTGAATTCTGGCAGGTGCACAGATTTTGAAGCTTTATCTAGGTTGAAATCTTGACTCTGCCACTAATTAAGTATGTGGCTTTGAACAAGTAACTTTACCTCTCTGAACCTGATGTCTAAAAAGAAGCAGTGGTATCTACTAGGCAAGCTATTGTGCTTATTAGCAATGCTGTTTCTGAAGAACCTGACACTAGCAGATGAAGAGTACCTGCTATTATTATTATCCTGCTATTATTATTATTGTCAGCATTGTCATCTAATGAAGAAGTAAAAAAAAAAAAAAAAACCTCTTGGATTGACTTCCTAATGTTTGTCTGCATGGGTGCACCAAGGTTAATAGTTTTAAGGTAATACAGTTTTTAATAAAAGATACTATGATAAAATAGAGAGTAGGTATTTGATGTCAGACGTGACTTATGTGCATTGCCACCTAACTAACCAGTGTAACTTGGGCAGATTACAGAATTTTTTGGAGCCTCACATTCATTATACATAAAATGTTTATGATAATAGCAACCTAGTAAAAAAAGTTGTGATTAAGTATAATATATATATAATGTCTGACAGTGCATTTGATATTGTAGGTATTTGAAAATATTTACTATATATATATATAGTTCAACCCTTTCTTTTATTTGTTTAAATGGGGTAACTTTGTAAGATTTGTAAGAAAGGCAGGCAGAGAAGTGAAAAGAGCACTGCACCAAGTTCTAAGGCTTATTAGTTCAGTCCTAACTGTGCCATTAACTTCATACTTTCTTTAAGAAATTGTTAAACACAGACTCAGAGTTGGTTGTTTTCTTGTCTTAGTGTTTCCTAGCCCAATTAAATGTATGAAATGGAACTTCTGAATCTATCCCCATGCTACCTTATCTTCATTATCAAAAATCAACCCCAAGATTATCCACATCTCTATTTAGACACTTGTTAAATCATATACACATTACATTTTAAACACACACGTACTCAAAAAATGATAGGGAGAGGTAAAAGATCAATAAGTAGGAACATGGTTACCTCTGTGGTACATGGGTGCTAATGGTCTGAATTGGTTTTCAGTTTTGTCAGTTGTATCATATTGGGATTAATTTTTCTATTCTGTGGAACACAGTGATTTATGATTGTGTCCCATTTGTTAATCTTGTCTTAGAGCAAATGCTTATGGAAATCATAGGTAAATTTTGTTTGTTTTATGTAGTAAATCATTGTAATGAGGTAGTAAATTTTAGTTATTTAAGAAGCAATAGATGTAAGTGCATAATTAAATGAAGCAAGTTGCCATCATCTAGGTTATATCTTTGCATGCATGACTGTTGACAAGCTTTGAGATGAAGCGATTTTATATGAAAAGAGAAATACTGGAGATTTATAGAAAACTGAGGTGAGCTTAATTTAAAAGTGTTATATATAAAAGATTTCATATTATACTTTTTTCCCCTTAGATGAATAGACAATTTGTTTATTAGCCTATTTCCAGTAGACCTTCATGTCTTCTAATTCTAATTCTTTTTAAATTAATGGGTAAAGGGGGAAAAATAGAGGTACTGCAGCTTTTCTTTTTCAGTATCATAGATGTGATTTAATGAGTAGAGGGTGCCTACAATTAGCATTAGTTATTTACATATAAACAAATGCCTGTGAAGTTCTTGAAAATAGTTGGTTCTCTGGCTTTGAAGAAAGATTATTTCTTTAAATTGCAGTCTAGTAATGACAAATTATCAATTGGTAGTGCTTGAGTTAATAAGGTTCTTTATACTGGTGAAAATGATCTGTAAATATCGAATGAAAATTTTCAAGTATGTTTCTATATATCTTAATATAAAACCATTTTATGGCATATTTTTATATCCTTTTTTCTGTAGATTTCAGAAGTTGATTGCAAAGATGCACTAGAAATGATCTGTAACTTAGAATCTGAGGGTGATGAAAAAAGTGCTCTTGTTTTATGTACTGCATTTTTGTCACGTCAGCTCCAACAAGGAGAAATGTACTGTGCTTGGTGAGTTGTATTTCTTTTGTAATGAGGAGTTTGTTAAATAAGAATACAAAGTAGGTTGTTAGAATTCAGATAGCTTAAAAACATATATTTTTTAATCTTTTTAAGTCTCAAGACAAAAAGCCTATTTTCAGGTGTTACGCTATTTAAACTGATTATCAAGTAGCTCATATAACTTCAAAGACTTTTTGTATTAAGGACCACACAACTCTTTAATATACCAGTAATAATCATTATTGATCAGGAAATTTTTCAGTGTTGGAGGATGAAAGAAAAGTTTGTATTGTCTAATGCCACAATAAAAACTTTTTTAGACATGTATGCAACCTGTGATTGAATGTATTTTTTTCCTCTGCATATTATACATTTTTAACTCAGTGTAACAAGCTGTTAGTCATTTATGTATGGAGATATCGTTCATTTTTTTTCTGTGAGAGATCATTCAACTTCACTAACTTCCTCAATGCACATTTCTTTATGTGGTACATTTCCAAGTGGGCAAAGCCTGTTACATATAATCTTTTACGGGGGATACAACTAACAGAGATGTTGGTGGCAGTTAACTCAGAAACTTTAAGATCAGCTTTTTAAGTTAGTGTTAACTAAAACTGACCATTTATCTGGTCAGTCAACATTATTAATCTTCATTGTTGTTTTGGTATGTGGAAACAAAAAAGGAAATTTAGTTTATAATATTCTAATAGTTAAGAGTGTTGATCAAGTGATACATGGCATACAAATGAGTATAGAACAGGCAAGCTGAATAAATGTTATGTAATCAAAGAATAGTAAAGTACATAATTATAAAGGTTTTCTTAGCAGTTAAGCTTTGTTGTTAGGAAACATTGTATATACATTATAGACAGAATTAACACATTGTATGCGGGAAACGTATTTATACATTTTACGTTGACTGGTAGTAGAGCGTGGGACACGTATTAATACGTTTTTTATAGACTAGCGGTAGAATGTGGGTAACACACAAATACATTTATTTTTATACTTTTTTATTGCTCTAAAGGGATGCTAACATGCAGATATACGAATTCCAAAGGACAAAATTTGGGTCTCTAACACATACAATGGTGAATTATGTATGTACTTCCGGGTATAACAGTAATCTATTCAACTGCGTAGAGTCATCCCTTCACACAATTCTTTGCCTCACCACACATTCAGTGTGATTCTAACAATCAGAAAGGGTGCACACTTCACAAAATCTTTGTAATTTTGATCAAAGTTACATTATTTCAAGAGACGTAAGACAATTTGATGACGAAAGTGATGAAGAATTGTGTGTTGATCGTTCATCGGATCTTTCGTGTGATAGTGATATCAAAGATCATTCAGAATTGGAAAGTGACAATGAAACCGACAGTGAAGATATCCCCCTACCTACAAATTTTACTCGCAGAACTATATCTTCAAGTTCTGATGAAAGTGAAGATGAATGGTCCTTGACTGACGAACCTCCGGTTCTTGAAGATTATCGATGGATATTCGTAAACATGTGACTACAAAAATTATCAGTACTGGCAAAAAAAAAAATTGCTCAAAACAATGTCAGGTTTGCTCAGCACACAAAAAACTAAGCGAAACAAGTTACTTGTGTAAACATTGTGAAATTCCCCTTCACAGGGGGAAATGTTTTAACGATTATCACACAAAAAGAACACTACTAAAACTTCATTCTTTCTTTTTTTACATTCTTTTTTTACTTATTGTACTTTTTTTTCTTCAAAATATTTTCAATACATCAGAATTTTTACATATTTCAATTTCCAGTGAGTTTTCCAGTATTTGTTTAAAATTTAAGAAAAGTAATTCAGTGTACATTTTATAGTAAATCACAAAAAGTTTCATTGAAAAAAAAATGTAAAACTAAAGTTATCATAATTTTTACTGAACGTTGCCATTTGCGCAAAAAATTAGCAAAAATGGCCTGTGCCACCTGTTAGTGCACGATAAAAACTACCCACAAACAATATGTTAATATAAAAGGCAGATAAAAAGATTGTTAAAGGAGAATAAATAACTGGGTTTATTTAGGACAAGTATTGGGTTGGCTGAAAGGTTTGTTTGCTTTTTCTGTAAGATGGCTCTAGTAGCACTTAGTTGTCTAACTTCATCCAAAACAATTTTGTTAGATTGTGTTGTAACAGCTGTCATATCAGCAGGCATTTTAAAAAATTTATCAAAATTGGTGAGTTTTTGTATAGCCATTTTATTCAGTAGTATTGAAGATGGAAAAAAAAGCAACATTTTCAGCATATTATGGTTTATGATTTCAAGAAAAGTAAAATCATAATTGAAACTTTTAAAAAAACTTGGGTGGTATATAAAGAAGGTGCTGTGACTGATGAAGCAAGTCAAAAGTAATTTGCAAAGTTTCCTGCTGGAGATTTCTCCCTGGACGATGTTCCACCATCAGAAAGACCATTTGAAGTTGATATCAATCAAATCAAGACATTAAATGAGAACAATCAACGTTATACCATGCAGGAGATAACCGATATACTCAAAATATCTATATGAAGCATTAAAAATCATTTGTACCAGTTTGGTTATGTTAATCACTTTGATGTTTGGGTTCCACATAAACTAAGCAAAAAAAAAACAAAAAAAAAAAACTTGACTATATTCCCTCATGTGATTCTCTAACGAAATGAAAACATTCCATTTTTAAAACAAATTATGACAGGCGATAAAAAGTGGATACTTCACAGTAATATGGAACAGGAGATCATATGGCAGGCTGAAAGAACCATCACCAACCACATCAAAGGCCAGTTTTCATCCTAGGAAGGTGATGTTGTATATATGGTGGGATTGGAAGGGAGTCCACTGTAATAAGCTCTGTCCAGAGCATCAAACAATTAATTCCAACAAGTACTGCTCCCAATTAGACCAACTCAAAGCAGCGCTCAATGAAAAGCACCTGGAATTAGTCAAATGCATAATCTTCCATCGGGATAATGCTGCAAGACCACATGTTTCTTTGATGACGAGGCAAAAACTGTTAGAGTTGACTGGGAAGTTCTGATTCCCAGTTTTGCCATATTCACCAAACATTACATTTTGGGATTTCCATTTATAAAATTATCTTAATGGGAAAAATTTCAATTTCCTGGAAGACTGCAAAAGGCATGTGGAACAGTTCTTTGCTCAAAAGGCGCATGGAACAAAGTTTTGGGAAGATGGAATTATGAAATTGCCTAAAAATTGGCAGAAGGTAGTGGAACAAAATGATGAATACATCGTTCAATAAAGTTATTAGTAAAGATAAAAAATGTCTTATTTTTACTTAAAAACACAATGAAGTTTTTGGCCAAGCCAATGTGTACTGATTTCATTTAGCCTCTAAAAAATTGAGATTTTTTTTTTTTTTTGCTTTTAAACTTAACTACACATGTAGATATGAAATGTAAAACCAGTTTTAATTTCCAAAGTAATAACTGCACTGACATAGTCCATGTTTATTACATTATTACTCCAACTTGTTTTTTATTTTTATTTTTTTAGGGAGCTCACTCTCTTTTGGAGTAAATTACAGCAGAGAGTAGAACCATCTGTACACGTGTACCTAGAAAGATGTCGTCAACTTTCTTTGTTAACCAAGACGGTATATCACATTTTCTTCCTGATTAAAGTTATTAATTCAGAGGTAAGAATAATCAACGCTTTTAATTAAGCTTTCCTTAATTTAAAATATATGTTATCTTTAATAAAAAGACTTTATAATATTTTGGCACCTTTTCCAGTGATATTTGATTTAGTACTTTGACCATCAAAGCACCGTTTTTTTTTTAAGTCCCTTGAGAGTTATTTTAATATTTTTATTGATTATGCTATTACAACTGTCCCATTTTTTTTGTCCCCTTTATCCCCCTCTGCCCTGCACCATCCCTCCCTCCAGCAATCCCACCCCTTAGTTCATGTCCATGGGTCATACATATAAGTTCTTTGGCTTCTCCATTTCCTACACTATTCTTAACCTCCCCCTATCTATTTTGTACCTTCCAATTAGGTGTCTTAATCTCTGTACCTTTTCCTCCATTTTCCCTCTTCCCCCTTGCAGCTGATAACCCTCCAAATGATCTCCATGTCTATGATCCTGTTCCTATTTTAGTTGTTTGCTTAGTTTGTTTTTGTTTTTTAGATCCAGTTGTTGATAGTTGTGGGTTTGTTGTTATTTTAATGTTCATAGTTTTGATTTTCTTTTTTTGTAAATAAATCCCTTTAACATTTCATGTAATAGTGGCTTGGTGATGATGAATTATTCCTTTAGCTTCACCTTGGCTGTGAAGCTCTTAATCTGCCCTTCCCTTCTAAATGATAGCTTTGCTGGATAGAGTAATCTAGGTTGTGGGTCCTTGCTTTTCATCGCTTGGAATACTTCTTGCCAGTCCCTTCTTACTTGTAAAGTTTCTTTTGAGATACCAGCTGATAGTCTTACGGGAACTCCTTTGTAAGTAACTCTGCTTTTCTCTTGCTGCTTTTAATATTCTCTCTTTATCTTTAAACTTTAGCCTTTTTATTATGATGTATCTTGGGGTTATCGTCTTTGCATCCAACTTGTTTGGGACTCTTTGTGCTTCCTGGACTTGTTTGTGTATTTCCTTCCCCGAGGTAGGGAAGTTTCCTTTCACTGTTTTTTCAAATAAGCTTTCAACTTCTTGCTCTTACTCTTCTCCTTCTGGCACACCTATGATTCAGATGTTGGCACTTTTGGAGATGTCACAGAGTCTTCTTATACTCAGGTTTTTTGAATTCTTGTTTCTTCATTCTGTTTTAGTTGAGTGTTATGGTCCAAATCATTGCTTTGAATCTCAGCTTCCTTACCTTCACTGTTGGTTCCCTGTGAATTTTTCTTTATTTCACTTAGTGTAGCCTTTATTCCTTCCCTTATGTTTCTGTTGTACTCAATGAGTTCTCTGAGCATCCTTATCACCAGTGTTTTGAACTCTATACCTAATAAGTTGACTATCTCCATTTTGTTTAGTTCTTTTTCTGGGCTTTTGTTCTGTTCTTTCATTTGGGCCATATTTCTTTGTCTCCCCAACTTGGCAGCCTCCCCATATTTGTTTCTGTGTATCAGGTAGAGCTGCTTTGACTCCCTGTCCTTAGTGCATCTGTTAAGTTGTAACAGCAGAGCCTTAGGTAATCACCAGGGTGGGGCATGCAGCTTCACCACTTTGTGGCATTGTGGGAGAGTGGGTTGGTGAGGGGACAGTGCCGCTGCCTGGCTTCTGACGGCTTGTCTGGCACTCATCCCATTTCCAGTCACTTCACCCATATGCAACTGACACACTTCTAGCTGCTGCCTGGTTGGTTCCTAGAATAGGTGGGTTTGCATACGTTCTAGGACTGTATGGGCCCTTTAAACAGGAACTGGCAGTTTCTTCCGCTGCTCCAACCCCCAGTGGTTTATATACCATAAGTTGTGAGGCTGTAAGGTTCCTCGGTTATACCTGGAATCGTAGGCTGTTTGGGTAGGAGGAAAGGTAAAAGGTGAAGCTGGACAAGATGAGACATGGCTTGGATTGTGAAGACCCTTTTGTATGCCATACTTAGTTATATTTAATTCTGAAATACATAAGTAACAATGTTAGAATTTGAAAGCAGGGTAAGGTATGATGCTGCGGATGGCTAGGAAAAGGTCTAATGGGATGTGCATGGGGAGCTAATACCATCATGTAAGCCTTGGGTAACTTTGGGTCAAGAATACTAGGCAGCCCTGACTGGTGTGTGTGGCTCAGTGGATTGAGCTCCAGCCTATGAACCAAAGTGTTGCTGGTTTGATTCCCACTCAGGACACATGCCTGGGTTGCAGACTGGGTCCCCAGCGAGGGGAGTACCAGAGGCAACCACACAATGGTGTTTCTCTCCCTCCCTCCCTTCCCCTCTCTCTAAAAATAAATAAATAAAATATATATTTTTTAAAAAGGGTATTAGGCAGCCAAAGGAAAGGAACAGAAAAGGAATGGATACCGAAGGTAAAACTTGAAGTCTTTAGAAGCCTTCCTGTCGCTATGCAAGTACCAGAAATGGGGATTTGTGTCTTTTTTCCTTTGAATTGATCCCACTTGATTTTTTGTTCCTGTGGCTCAAATTTAAGCTGGTGCTATTAGTACTTTTATCAAATGAGGCTAGCAATTAAGTAGATTTCATGGACTAATTGTCTTATCACGTGTATTTATGGAAAATTGTGATTTCAGACTCAACTTTAAAAACATTTTTATAACCATTTTGTGATTTGAATATTATTTTTAAAATTAATTTTTAATTACATAAAGTTGAAAACTCAATAAAAATTTTGATATGGTTTATTATTTTTCTGATGTTAACTTGTTAAGGTTTCCAATTTATTTACAACATAAAGATATTTTTAAAGCAAATTTATTCTAAGCTATTTGCCCTTAATGAGTTGAAATTAACTCTTGAGTCCAAGAGCAGACTGTATTCGAATAGAAATGTCAGTTGCCTTCTTCTCTGAAGTAATTCTAGTTTCATTCTAAGCAGTAAGTAGGTTTTTTCTTTTTATCGGTTTTTGTCATCTCAGGAGAAAGGAATTGATATGCATATTAGTAGCCTAGTGCAAGTAACAGAAATGCAAATGTTTTTACTCTAAAAGTTTTCTGGCTCAGATGTATCCCAAAATAATATAAAATAATGATACAAGTTTATGTGAAAGTTAGAGACAGTCATCAGTTCCATCTCTTTCCCAGTTGTTCTTCACTGTCTCTTTTAAAAATAAGTTTTCATATTGTCGTTTTTCCATTTCTTTTCTTGATTTTCTTCTTGGTCTTTGTGCCCTTCTTTTTTCTTAAATCAGTTCCAGTTTCGGTGTCCCAGCCTCCTTCCCTCACTCTCTTTTTGGCCCACAAATCTAAGCTTCTGTTTTAGTAAATATTTTCTTTTCTTTCTTAATCTGCAAAAATACAGACCCATCAGCTTTTTGACTTACTTTCTTTTCTTGCCTTTTGATCTTATACCACACATACTTCATCCTCATAAATATGGCCACATCTCTTGACTGACCTATTTTTCATAGATTTATGTTCCATTTTAGACTTTTAAAACCCATTTTATCTTCACTACATGTGTCTTTCAAATGATTCTTACATTCATTACTGCTATCTTATAATAACAGCTCAAGATGCTAATTCAAAAGGAAAAGTGTTTATGTCTCCTCCTTCTCCTAATTTCTTAAGCTGGTCTGAGGTAGGTAATTTGGCATTCAATTTTGCGATAGAATTAGAGTCTCCACTGTTACAGAGCAAATAACTTTATTTTGTGAAAAGTGAAAATCTCCTTTCATTACTCAGGAGATACAGGGACATTCTCAGTATTGTAATTGAGATAAAAAGACTGTTTCAGAAGGGTTAGAAATGCAAACTTAGGAAATGAGATATGTGATAAAGTTACTAGCATTTATTAATCACTGTGTGCCAGGCACCATACCAAACTATACCAGCAATTTTACAAAGTTTTGCTGTTTTGATCACTTATATTATAAGTGTAATATGAAAGAACAGAGAAGTTAAATAACTTCCCAGTTTGCTAGTTATTAGATAATCTTGGCTGCCAATGGCTTTTGCTGCTATTCTATACAGTTCTTTACACAGGTGCACACGTGCACACACACCCCCGAGCCACAATGGTATAAAGAAACATCTTGTCATATATTGCCTGTTGGAAAATTTGAGAAAAGCAAACCTCAATTTTAAATTACTAAATTAACAAATCTCTGTTGATTAGTGTAGATTAGGTTAACATTTCTTTTTTTTTTTTTTTTTTCACAGACTGAAGGGGCTGGACTTGCTACCTGTATAGAACTGTGTGTAAAAGCTCTTCGCTTGGAATCTGCAGAAAATACTGAAGTGAAAATATCTATTTGCAAGACCATTTCGTGCTTGTTACCTGATGATCTGGAAGTTAAACGTGCTTGTCAACTGAGTGAATTTCTTATTGAACCTACAGTAGATGCATATTATGCTGTGGAAATGCTGTATAACCAGCCAGACCAGAAATACGATGAAGAGAATCTTCCAATACCAAATTCTTTACGCTGTGAGCTCTTACTTGTATTAAAAACACAATGGCCCTTTGATCCAGAATTCTGGGATTGGAAAACCTTAAAACGACAATGTCTTGCATTAATGGGGGAAGAAGCATCCATTGTGTCTTCAATTGATGAACTAAATGATAGTGAAGTTTATGAGAAAGTAGACTACCAGGAAGAGATTAAAGAAACTTCTGTGAATGGACTTTCTGGTGGAATTGGTGCTAACTCTGGCCTTCTTTGTGATGAAAAGCAGAAGAAGAAAGAGATAAAACAGTTAAGAGAGAGGGGGTTTATATCTGCTAGGTTTCGGAATTGGCAAGCCTACATGCAGTACTGTGTGCTATGTGACAAAGAATTCCTTGGTCATAGAATAGTACGACATGCTCAAAAACATTACAAAGATGGGATTTACAGTTGTCCCATATGTGCAAAGAACTTTAATTCTAAAGAAACTTTTGTCCCTCATGTCACACTGCATGTTAAACAATCTAGTAAAGAGAGACTAGCAGCTATGAAACCATTAAGAAGATTGGGAAGGCCTCCTAAGATCACAACTACCAATGAAAATCAGAAGACTAATGCTGTGGCCAAGCAGGAACAGCGGCCTATAAAAAAGAATAGCCTCTATTCAACAGACTTTATAGTATTTAATGACAATGATGGTTCAGATGATGAAAATGATGACAAAGATAAATCTTATGAGCCAGAAGTGATCCCAGCCCAGAAACCAGTACCTGTCAACGAATTTAATTGCCCTGTAACTTTTTGTAAAAAGGGCTTTAAGTACTTTAAAAATCTAATTGCTCATGTAAAGGGGCATAAGGATAGTGAAGATGCCAAGCGCTTTCTTGAAATGCAAAGCAAAAAGGTTATTTGTCAGTACTGTAGACGGCATTTTGTAAGTGTTACTCATCTCAATGATCACTTACAGATGCATTGTGGCAGTAAACCATATATCTGTATACAGATGAAATGTAAGGCTGGTTTTAATAGTTACGCAGAGCTCTTAACTCACCGAAAGGAACATCAAGTCTTTAGAGCAAAGTGTATGTTTCCTAAATGTGGCAGAATTTTTTCAGAAGCTTACTTACTATATGATCATGAAGCACAGCATTATAATACCTATACTTGTAAGTTCACAGGTTGTGGTAAAGTGTATCGTTCTCAGAGTGAGCTAGAAAAGCATCTGGATGATCATAGTACTCCTGAAAAAGTGCTTCCTCCAGAAGACCAGCTTAATTCCTCTGGAGCTTCTGTTCAGCCTACCAAAATTAATCAGAACTCAGAAGGGAACACCGAGAAAGAAAGATCTATGCTTTCTTCAGAAAACACGGACAATACCTTATCAGCAGATAGAGGTGATACTTGGGATAAAAATAAGGCAGAATCACCTGTGGCCAAACAAGACCAGATTTCTGCTTCTGAGCTCAGGCATGCTGATAAACCATTGTCAAATGGTTTGGAAAACCTTGCTACTACTCCTCTGCTACAGGCCAGTGAAGTAGCTGTGTCCATTAAGGTGTCCCTCAATCAGGGCATTGAGGGTAACTTTGGAAAGCAAGAAAACTCAACTGTGGGAGACACTGGTGAATCACTGGTCACAAATCTCCGCACAGTAGTTGAAGATTCTTGTAATGATTTGTGTCATCCAGGTTTCCAGGAGAGAAAAGAACAGGATTGCTTTAATGAAGCCCAGATTACTCAGAATCCTTTAGTAAATTCAGAAACCCTCAAAATAGAAGACCTTTCCCCACAAAACTTAGAAAAACAAGTGAACAACTTGATGAACTTTTCTGTGCAAAATCAGGCAGGATTTCAAAACAGTTTACCAACATCCAAGTTTGAATGTGGAGGTAATGTTAAAACTTCATCCAATCTTTGCAATTTACCTCTAAAGACTTTAGAAAGTATCGCATTTGTTCCATCACAGCCCAACCTAAGCAGTTCTTTAGGAACTCCATCAGTGCCTCCAAAAGCACCAGTTCAGAAATTCAGTTGCCAGGTTGAGGGATGTACTCGAACATATAATTCTTCACAGAGTATTGGGAAACACATGAAGACGGCACACCCTGACCAGTATGCTGCATTTAAAATGCAGTGCAAAAGTAAGAAAGGTCAGAAATCTAACAGCTTAAATGCACCAAATAATGGAAAGTTTGTTTATTTTTTGCCATCACAGGTGAGCAGCTCTAACAATGCATTTTTTATATCACAGACCAAAGCCAATGGGAATCCTACTTGTTCAGATCAGTTGCAGGACGTCTCATCTTCCATTTTTCCAGCTCATTTAGCCAGTGTGTCAACTCCACTGTTACCCTCAGTGGAAAGTGTCATAAATCCAAATATACCTTCTCAGGATAAAAATGAACAAGGTGGTGGTGGTATGTTATGTTCCCAGATGGAAAATTTGTCGAATACTACCTTGCCAGCACAAATGGAAGATCTAACCAAAACAGTTTTACCTTTGAATATTGACAGTGGCTCAGATCCTTTCCTCCCTTTACCTGCAGAAAGTAGTTCAATGTCTCTCTTCCCTTCACCAGCAGATAGTGGAACTAACTCTGTTTTTTCCCAACTGGAAAATAATACAAATCATTTTTCCTCACAGATTGAGGGAAGCACTAATTCCTCCTTTCTCAAAGGAGGCAACGGTGAAAATGCAGTTTTTCCCTCACAAGTAAATGTTGCAAATGACTTCAGTAGCACCAGTGCCCAACAGTCTGCTCCCGAAAAAGTTAAAAAAGACCGTGGGCGGGGCCCAAATGGGAAGGAAAGAAAACCGAAGCACAATAAAAGGGCTAAGTGGCCTGCAATTATCAGAGATGGGAAATTTATCTGTAGCAGGTGTTACAGAGCTTTTACCAATCCCAGATCTCTGGGTGGACACTTATCTAAGCGATCTTACTGTAAACCACTGGATGGAGCAGAGATTGCTCAAGAACTTCTACAGAGTAATGGACAGCCTTCTCTTCTTGCCAGCATGATTCTCTCAACAAATGCAGTAAATATGCAGCAGCCACAACAGTCTACCTTCAATCCAGAAGCATGTTTTAAAGATCCATCATTCCTGCAACTTCTTGCTGCTGAAAATCGGCCAACATTTTTACCAAATGCATTTCCTAGGACTGGTGTGACTAACTTTAGTACAGGTGTTAGTCAAGAAGGAAGTGAAATTATTAAACAGGCTTTGGAAACTGCTGGCATTCCTAGTACATTTGAAGGTACCGAAATGCTTCATGTTCCAACAGGTTGTGTCTCAGATGCAGCACAAGTAAATGCGACAGTGATACCAAATCCAACAGCGCCACCACCCCTGTTGCAGACTGTATGCCACCCTAATCCCCTCCTGACAAACCAGAATAGACCACCAAACTCCAAAACTCCTTCCATTGAGGAATGCAGCAGTTTGCCTGTTTTTCCAACAAATGACTTACTACTAAAAACTGTTGAAAATGGTCTGTGCTCTAGTACATTCCCTAATTCTAGTGGGCCACCACAAAATTTTACCAATAATAGTTCACGTGTTTCAGTTATAAGTGGTCCTCAGAACACAAGGTCCAGTCATTTAAATAAAAAGGGGAACAGTGCTTCTAAGAGAAGAAAGAAAGTTACTCCTCCATTAATTGCACCCAATGCTTCCCAAAACTTGGTAACAAGTGACTTAACAGCAATGGGACTTATAGCAAAGAGTATTGAAATACCAACTGCTAACCTTCATTCAAATGTAATTCCAAATTGTGAACCTCAGGGTTTGGTGGAAAATCTAACACAGAAATTAAATAATGTTGACAATCAGTTATTTATGACTGATGTGAAAGAAAACTTTAAAACCAATGTTGAGTCTCATACAGTGTTAGCTCCTTTACCATTAAAAACTGAAAATGGTGATTCCCAAATGATGGCTTTGAATTCATGCACAAGTTCAGTAAATTCTGACTTACAGATTTCTGAAGACAGTGTCATACAAAATTTTGAAAAGACTCTTGAAATTATTAAAAGTGCTATGAATTCTCAAATACTTGAGGTAAAAAATGGATCTCAGGGTGTTGGCGAAACATCACAGAATGCTCAAATAAATTATACCATTCAGCTTCCTTCATTGAACACTGCACAAAGTAACAAATTACCTGGTACTTCTCAGTTTTCCTCCCTCATGGGTGTCATGCCAGCAAAAAGTAATGTTCCTCAGTCTGGAGTATTTCATAAGGAGGATAAAATGCAGGAAATTTTAGAAGGATTACAGAAATTAAAATTAGAAAATGACCTATCCACTCCAGCACCCCAGTGTGTACTAATAAATACGTCAGTGACACTGGCTCCTACTCCTGTTAAATCAATTCCAAATGTTACAGTTGTTCAGCCAGTTTCTGAAATGCTAAATAATATTCAGTTCAGTGACAAAGTTAATAAACCCTTTGTGTGTCAAAACCAAGGCTGTAATTACAGTGCTATGACAAAGGATGCTCTGTTTAAGCACTATGGTAAAATTCATCAGTACACTCCAGAGATGATTCTTGAAATTAAGAAGAATCAATTGAAATTTGCTCCATTTAAATGTGTAGTACCTACATGTACGAAAACATTTACAAGAAATTCTAATCTCCGGGCACACTGTCAGTTGGTACATCATTTTACAACAGAGGAAATGGTAAAGTTAAAAATAAAAAGACCTTATGGAAGAAAGTCTCAGAGTGAAAATTTGTCAGCCCCACGAATAACACAAGTAAAAAGACAGCTAGTTATGACAGAGGAAAATAAAAGGGAACTCCAGTCTGCTATGGAATTGGGGGCAGTGAAGGAAAATGCCTTCAGTAATATAGCAGTGATTCCAGAAAAACAACTTGTAGGGAAAAAAAGTCCTGAAAAAACAGAAAGTTCTTCACAGGTGATTACAGTTATTTCTGGACAATGTAACACAAATTCTCTCACAAACATACAAACCAAAGGACGAAAAATTAGGAGACATAAAAAAGAAAAGGAGGAGAAAAAACGTAAGAAGCCAGTTTCCCAGTCCCCTGAGTTCCCAACAAGATATAGTCCCTACAGACCTTATCGATGTGTTCATCAGGGTTGCTTTGCTGCCTTTACGATACAACAAAACTTAATTCTGCATTACCAGGCTGTACACAAATCAGATTTGCCTGCATTTTCTGCAGAGGTCGAAGAGGAAAGCGAAGCTGGTAAAGAAAGTGAAGAAATTGAAACTAAACAAACTGTGAAAGAATTTCGATGTCAGGTGAGTGACTGTTCTCGAATTTTCCAAGCAATTACTGGCCTGATACAACACTATATGAAACTTCATGAAATGACTCCTGAGGAAATTGAAAGTATGACTGCTTCTGTGGATGTTGGGAAATTTTCATGTGACCAGTTAGAGTGTAAATCTTCATTTACGACATATTTGAACTATGTTGTTCATCTTGAGGCAGACCATGGAATTGGGATAAGGGGAAGTAAAACTGAAGAAGATGGCATATACAAGTGTGACTGTGAAGGCTGTGACCGTATATATGCAACTCGGTCTAATCTCCTTCGACACATTTTTAATAAGCATAATGACAAACATAAAGCTCATTTGATTCGGCCAAGAAGATTAACACCTGGTCAGGAAAATATATCAAGCAAAGCAAACCAAGAAAAGACAAAGTCCAAACATCGGGGGACAAAACACAGATCTGGAAAGGAAGTAACCAAAATACCTAAGACCAAACGAAAGAAAAAAAATAATATAGAAAACAAGAATGCAAAGATTGTACAAATTGAAGAAAATAAGCCTTATTCTCTGAAACGTGGAAAGCATGTCTATTCTATAAAGGCTAGAAACGATGCCTTATCTGAATGTACAAGCAGATTTGTAACCCAGTATCCATGTATGATAAAGGGGTGTACATCAGTTGTTACAAGTGAAAGCAATATAATTAGGCATTATAAATGCCATAAGTTATCTAAGGCATTTACATCACAACACCGCAATCTTCTTATTGTCTTCAAACGGTGTTGCAACTCACAATTAAAGGAAACTTCTCAGCAAGAAACTGATAAGAATGATGTGAAAGAATCTGACACAGGTGTATCAGAGAGCAATGATAACTCAAGAACAACTGCAGTTCCACTGAAGGAAGTTGTAAAAAATGAAAAAGATGAAATGGATGAGCTAACAGAATTATTTATTACAAAATTAATTAATGAAGACAACACAAGTGTGGAGACCCAAGCTCATACCTCTTCAAATGTAAAAAGTGATATTCAGGAAGATATTCCCTGCCAGCCAGAAAAGCAAAAAGCAAGTAATTTGAAAAGAGTTAATAAAGAAAAAAATGTCTCCCAAAATAAAAAGAGGAAAGTTGAAAAAGCTGAACCAGCACCAGCAGTTGAGTTAAGTAATGTGCATAAAGAAGAAGAAACTGCTGTTGCAATTCAAACCACTGAGGAGCATCCTGCATCTTTTGACTGGAGCTCATTTAAACCAATGGGATTTGAAGTATCATTTCTGAAGTTTCTTGAGGAGTCTGCAGTGAAGCAGAAGAAAAATACTGACAAAGACCATCCAAATAGTGGAAATAAAAAAGGATCCCATTCAAATTCAAGAAAAAATATTGACAAAACTGCTGTGAATAGTGGAAATCATATATGTTCTTATAAAGAAAATGAAACCTTTGTACAGTTTGCCAATCCATCACAGCTTCAGTGCAGTGACAATGTAAAAATTGTTTTAGACAAGACTCTGAAAGATTGCGCTGAGCTTGTCTTAAAGCAACTTCAGGAAATGAAACCTACCGTCAGTCTGAAAAAACTTGAAGTACATTCAAATGATCCAGATGTGTCTGTTATGAAAGAAATCGGTAAAGCCACAGGGAGAGGGCAGTACTGATAACTAATGTACTATAAACACATCATTTACAATTTTATTTTAAATAGAAAGTCATCAAGCATGCTAGAATTGTGAAACTTTTTTATTTTTTGTAGACATGAATTAACCTGGCCAAAAAAAAAGAAAAAAAAAAAAAACATGGCATTTTGTCGTGTAAAACTTTTTTTTTTATCCCTATGGGACTTGAAGAACAGAATCAAAACTTCAGTTAATGTAAATATTGAGCTTAACCTCAAATTTTTATCAACCAATTGCCCTTTTTATGAACGAAAATGAATTATCTTTGTGATTGATATGTTTCACCAGGTCACTGCTCATGTATAACAGTACTCTGTTTGTAGATATCCTTTTTGTATATATTTATTATTGTAAATCATTTGCTGCCACCAGCAGTATGTAATTCTAAACTATTAAATGACACGTTTATATTTGGAATTTTAGTTTTTAACTAAGTAATCAAGTTTTTAAAACTTTGATTGTTTTAAATTAAGGATTTTTGAACGAAAACTAGAAATTCTCCCATAGTTCAATGATTTTTACATAAAGCATTTATTTACAAGATCTCAAAATTACTTTTCACAAAGTAGGCATATTATAGCAGCACCTTGCTCTGCTTTGTAAATTCGCCATCCAGGATTTTGGGGTGGTATTCATGTGAAATTAAAGCAGATTCTTTAGCAGTTTCCTATAGTTACAGTTTTTCCCCCCAGTGCTTCTAATTGGATACATATGAGTCCCTGAAATATAATGGAAATGTGAATAAATTTACATCAGAGATTATGAACATTTGGTATTAAAAAAAATCCTTTGTGAATGTGATAGAAACTAGTAGTGTGGAGCAGTGTAAATATTTGAGGTGGTGATTTGTGAAGTAGCCCAGTATTGCCTTAAATAAAATCACATTTCATTTCTTGTTTTATACATGTGATCTTACAAAGGTTTGTTTTTCCATATTCTGAGATTTATAGATTGGTGTATAGCTTTAAACTGTATAAACTTTTGTGGAAAAATTTTTTTAAACATTTTTATAAACCTTAAAATTGGTATCATCAAATTGAGCCCATCTTGTGTTTATAAAATGCAAGAGTCCTTAACATTTATAATTACATAGATGAAACACTTTCTATAAGGAAGTTGGATTTTTTGATTTTACTGTTTATAGATGTTAGATTGTACAGATTTGTCTGTATTTTCCCACCATATCTAATGATGCTTTTTTCATTAGATTGGTCTTCCAGAGCAGTATTAGTTGTTACAGTTGATTATTTTGGTTATTCAGTATATGGTTAGCTCTTATAGTTTAGCTTTATTCACCATATTTATACTGTGGATTCATAGCCACAGATAGAAGTTATTTCAGGAGCATTTATGACCTTCATTTGAAGTCCAACTAAAATCAGTACTGGAAACAAAAGAACAACATCCTTTCAAATTGACTTGTTTCTATTTGCCATAAATGGTAGAATTGATTTTTGACTTTGTGTTTCTTATAAACCAGTTGCATTCACAATATTATTAGCCTGAGTATTGATGAAATTGTGATGGTATGAAAATGTGTTTATTCCCTGTGCAACATCAGATTTGTGGGGAAAATGAAGCACTTAACATTAACTGAAATTGCTGGTACTCTGAATAAATAAGCAAGTGTTATAGTTTTATTTTTAGGGCCTAATTGGTTATATTGAATAGTTGGTTTTACCTCCTTAAGGTTTATTACCAATATGCATAAAACTTGATACATTAAAATCCCTATCCTTTGGTAAATCCATTGTTATTTATTAAAATAAAAGTTCTTATGGGTGATAAATACATGTTTTTTCCTAAGTTAACAATAACTTAACTTTGAGTAATTTTAATATTAAACTTTTGTTAACAACTTACGTTTTCGTACAGTTTTCTTCAAAGTTGATCTAGCTTTTAAAGGTAGGCATTTGGCAGAACTGCCCTATATAGTGCAGTAGCAAGTAGGTTTATTTCTGATGAATTTAGTGATGAACCACTGTTAAGTGAAAATGCCAATGTATTGGGGCTTTTCCTTTGCTCATTTAACATAAAATTGACCACTAGACATTTTTGTAACTGTTCTCCTATATGTTAGGGAAAAGAGTTTGCCAACATTGAGTTAAATTTTTTACATTTGGGTTCTGTATGCTAAAAGTTATTATGGAAGAGTGGGCTTTTTAGCATGGAAAAGAGAAATCAAATTATGGTATAAAATAAATATGAATTTATAGAATAGCATGTTGGTAAAATTTGATATGGAATGTAATGCCTAAGTATTAAAAAAGAATCATAAATTATGTATTTTTCATGGTATACTTTTTCTCAGTCATTTGTGTTGAGATACATTTTTTCCTCCAGCCTAAATTTGCCTGAGATTTCATCGTTAAAAATTTGTGTTTTCTCCCTCTTCCAAACCCCCTAAAATTTGAATCTGCAGATCAGAACATGTTAATTATTTTAAATCGTTGTGTTCAGTGAAATATAACACTTTGGGAAATTTTTAGCATTGTTAAATTATTCTAAAGAGCTGGACACAGGTCAAGTTTTAACAAGGCAAGTTTGATTATCAGGTTAGCAAATGCAATTGCTATAGCTATTGAGATAAAAGTACATGAAGAGTACAGCTAGAGACATCAAAGGAAAAATGCTATTTTTTTGGTGGGGGGAAGGTTAGCAGTTACAAAAGTCTTGTAGATAAGATGGGTCTTGACAGATGAATGAGTAAACATCAGAAGGTTGGAGGGGAAAAAGAAATTTTAGGTGTGGAGGTATGAAAGGGACATAGTGTATTTGTGGTATTGCAAGTGGTCCATGTGGAAATGTAATTAAGGTTCTTGTGTTTGCCATATTAGTCTTTATCTCTTTTTTATGGTTACTTAATGCATTTAAGTTGAACAGTTTGATCAGGTACCAATTTTAGAAAGCTAATTAGCTGTATAAAGAGAATAAATTGGGTAAGTTGGAGATTAAAAGCACAGAGACTTGAAATAGTCCATTCAAAAAATCATGGGAGCCAGAAGAATGTTAATGGACTTGAGAAAGAAAGTAATGGATGTGAGAGGTGTTAAAAAGCAGAGTAGTAAGGCAGCCTTTTTCAGAAAGTTTATTGTAGTGAGATCAGAAGGTTGGAAGGTGGAAGTCTATGTCAGAGTTTTAAAATATTTAGGTATATACCTCTAAATTAGTGTTCTAAGGAACACACTTTGGGGAAATTATCTAAAATGTCACTTATTTAGCCAGGATTGATAATGAGCAGGTATGCACCAATATGGCTGCGTTACCTGTTTACAAGTGGTGATTCTGACTGGTCAGTTTATTCATTCAAGTTGATTGACTGTATTGATAGTTAATGTTTTGAATATCACCCTGCATTTAAATATTGAATACCAAGTAAGTGCGCTTTGATTAAATTCTAATCTTCTTAAAGTCCCTGCCTATTTCTCCACTTATACCTACTTCCCTTTTCCCAGTATTTCCATCTCTTTGAACACGCACCAAGCTACTTCCCGCATCTGGGGGCCTTGATTCATATTATCTCCTCGGTTTGGAATGCTTATTCCTGTATTTGTATGGCTGACTCCTTATCCATCAGTTCTCAGCCTAGATGTCACCTCATCAGAGAAATACCCATACCCAGGTGGCTCTATAATAAAGTTTCACATGCACATTCTCTATAAATGTTTTAAACTTTTATATCTACTTGTTTATTATCTGTGCCATTCAACACTACCATTCAGTGAACAAAATTATATTTCCCAATGGCCTTCCTCATGGCAAGGATCTTTTTCCCATAAATAGGAGCCCTATACCTTATAATCAAAATCTCTTGCTTCCAGTTATTGGGTTCAAGATCCTCTTTCTCTAATCAAATGTTTTTCAGCTCATCTTGAGATACTTCCACTAAAAAAATAATTACACCTTATCACAGCTAATCAGTTAATCCTACCACTTGCCAACTGTTTGCCAGCTCCTGTCCTTGGCTTCTTTAGCTTAGAAGTTAGATCCCACTTGAACGCACACTCCTTTGCTAATATCCTAAAAGCAGGATGCTCTCTGATGATCTAGAAAAAAAAAAAACTCAAAACCTGTCTACTCTTGAGCAGTTGAGAGGGAGAAAATTATTTCACCAGGCAAGTTTATCTAAAAACTGCATGACAATTTTTCTGTGGTTATATTGTAACTAACTTCTACAAACTTAAGTGATTTATATACTCTGTCACTCAATATTCCCACTCCCTTCATCTGAATATCTTTAAATCACATTTTGCTGAGAAAATACAGCAAACCAGCTCCTCCTCAAAGGGTCTGGATCCCATGCTCCCTCACCTCAAAACTTTTAATTAACTCTTCTTGTTTCATCAGCCTTCTTTTACTATATCTTTTCCAAAAGCTTATAAATACAGCATAGTAGCTACTATTCTTGGAAGAAGGGGCGGCCTTTTATTTGGTCCCCATCATAGCTAATCTAAATTGCCTACTCAAAACACCACACCCCATTTCTTCACTTGTGGTTTGCTGCCACTTTATATGCCCCATCAGCTACCCTGAAATTGCTCTCATCTGGATCACCAGTTTCTTCATGGTGCCGTGTCTGCTGGTTCTTTTTTCTGCCTTTACTCACTGAGAAGCTTTCAGTAGCGTCAATGACTTCCTTTATGAAATAGTCTCTTGGTTTTCTTGACTTTTTCTGTTACGCTTTTTGGCTGCTCCATCACTGACTCCAACTGTAGGTTCTCTCCCAGTACCTGACCTTTGGGCTCATTGTGTATGTCTCTTTGGATGGTTTAGTCTATTCTGTTGAGTTTGGTATTGTCTCAAGATCAGACTTCCCATAGGCTTCTCAGGCCTTTTCAGGCTTATACTCAACTCTCTCTCTCATAGTTAAACATCACATCCAAATCATTGTTTTGCTCCCACCCTGCCTTCAGTCTGTTCCTCTCTCAATATTCTTTATCTGGAAAAGTGAAGTCACTACCTGAGTTTCTCAGTTGATGTTCTTTAGTGTTATCATAGTAATTAATGCATGTACTTACCCTATGTTTGGTCACAATTACAGTTCTACATCGTAAGTAAAAGGAGCCCTTTCTCTTCATGTCTCATCCAAATCATTGTTATTTTTTGCCAAGATCACTATAACATTCCCCTTACAAAGTTTATTCTAGAATATCACCCACCAGGCAGCTAGGTTGATTTTTTTTCTTTAATATTTGAGGTCTCAGGGCTCAGGAATTCATTTATCATCTTCACACTGCCCTTTAATAAAATATGGTTTGGGTTTTTTACTGTGATTTCTGCCTTCCTAAGCATATTCTGTTAACTCTCCTTTGTCGATTGTGTTCTAGCCACATTGGTTTCTTTTGACTTCCTCAAACCAGCCCAGCTCTTTCTCTTCTCAAGGCCCTTGTGCTAGCTGTTCTGCTTGGAATGTCATTTTCTTATTCTTCAGGTCTTAGGCTTCTAGCTCCATGACTGATTACTCCATTACAGCACTGAATTGATTTTGAAAAATGGCATTTATCACAAGTTATAATTGCTTTTTTCTCCCTGCTTTATTGATTGATTGATTGATTGATTTTACTCCCACCCCCAATTATTGAACTATAATTTGCACAAGGGCAAAATCCTTTCTAGTTAGGTCATCTACCATTCTATGCCAAGAACCTAGTCCAGTACCTTGGATATATAAGTATTTTAAAAATTTATTGAATGCTTAAATGGGGAATGAAGTGAACATGGTTCTGACTCATGGAGCTCAGAGTCTACACAGTCAATATAAGGGGATTATAAGGATGTATAATAGAGTGAGAATATGATGCTGTGCAGTCTGTGGTGAAGGAAAGCAATTAAGGAGAGGCTGGGGAGGCAGAGGAAGCTATGCCAAGGTAAGTTCTGATAGGAATAGCTTTCAAGGAAATGGCCAAAAGCTGGTAAAGAGTTTAGAGTGAATGAGGAAAGGTAAGCAAGAACCAGGTCACACAGTATTTTAGATCTATGGTTCACATTTGAGTTGTAATCAAAAGAATGAGATTCTTAACACTACAGTTTGAAAGTTCGCTGTGGTGAGGGAGCATTCCAGTGGGGGTTTAAAAACAGGAAGGCTGTCCAAGTCATCCAGGGAGGAATGGGCAGTGTCTTGCTGTAGAGTTGTGCTGGCTGAGGGAGAAAAGTGGACAGCCTTGGGAGGTACCAGAATATTTGGCAAGACGTGGTCACTATGGAATGAGGGGAAGGGGGAAGTCCAGAATATTTCCATGGTTGAAGAAATCCCGTTTCTTCAGGTAGGTGAGGCAGAGCAGCAGTATTGTGAGTGGACGGTTGCCTAGGGAAAGAGCCTGTAGAAAAGGATGCAGGGCTTAACCCTGAGCAACTCAGTATTTTAAAGTATATTAAAGGAAGTACGGAAATTGTGAAACTAGCAGGATGGAAGTATTTTAAGGAAGTGTGTTCAATTCTGTCACATTATGCTGAGACAAGGATTGTAAAGTATCTTTTGAATTTAATGGTAGGAAAGTGATCAGGACCTTTGCAGTTACTTAGTTTGAATGGAAGCCATTTTTAGGAGTGTAGAGAGCAAGTGTGTAAACACCTATTTTTGAAATAGTTGCGAAGGAGAGAAGATAGACTCTGGGGGGTAATCATAACCAGTTTTTAAAAT
The DNA here is from genome assembly GCF_004126475.2 of Phyllostomus discolor. Taxonomy (NCBI): domain Eukaryota; kingdom Metazoa; phylum Chordata; class Mammalia; order Chiroptera; family Phyllostomidae; genus Phyllostomus; species Phyllostomus discolor. Next base: position 149,243,044 of record NC_040906.2, read on the forward strand.
TTTAGGCAAATAGCATATCCAGGTGTCAATGAGAAGGATTTAGTAGGTAGGAGTTAAGGTGAGAGAAATAGCATATGTTATAGAATACTTAAGTTTCTGGCTTGGGTAATTGTGAATGGCGATGCTGTTTACCACAGTAGTAGAGAAGGAATGGCGTTAAAGTAGATGTCAGTGTTGGGTTTGAAGTACTTGTGGGTCATGAAGGCAGAGAGGTATGGTAATAAGTTTCTTTATAGGCGTCTGAAGCTTAAACTCCTTGAGGACAAGCATTATTTTTCTTTTATCTCTTGAACATTTAGCCCAGAATCTGAGCACTTAATACATTTGCTAGAATTGGAAGAAGCAAGCAAGCATGTAGTGAAGGATGGATTGCAAGAAAAGAACCCCAAGGAACACCAACACTTAGTGGGCAGGGGGGAAATTAGCAAAGAAAACTTGAGAAGAAAGGGTTAGGTGAGAATCGGGAGAGGAGGTAAAGTTATGGAGCATTATGGAAGCCAGAAGAGAGGATGATAAAGTTTAGATGGACATACCAAACGTGCCTGGGAGATCAAATAAGACTAAGAACAAAGAGGCTAGTATAATTAACCAGCACTGGCCGCTTTAGAGAAGTTTTAGTGGCTGTTAAATAGTTTGTCCAATAATGTTCAGTTGAATGGTGAATAAGCTCACCACAGAAATGAAGGCAGTGAATTATCTTGCTCTAAAGAAAAGGAAATGTGTTAATCCCTGACCATATTTGGAGGCTTTTAAGGTTAGTCTTGAACGTTTGTGGACTCGAGAGAGGTACCCATTAAAGAGCTCAAAGTTGAAATAGAGTAGTAGATAGAGCCCCGTCCCAAGAACATAAGTAGGTGGAAGTATCAGCATTACAAAATAGAAAGGACATTTCTCTTAGACTAAGTCTGTTAAGTAGAAATGGTGAGCTGCTTGTGATAAAATTTAAAAAACCTGCCCAATAGCAAGCCTTGGAAGATAAGGAAATCAAAGTATAAATGGTGAATGCATGAGATGAATGGAAGAGGGAACTAAGTAGAAGAGATACAGGAATTACTAGTGAGTGTTGAAAGTTCAGTTGAGCTGTGAGAGCATAATGTGGCACTGCATGATTATGTGACATCCAGTTGTGTTCCTCAGCTTCAATGGAGGAGGAAGAGGTTGCCTAGTCCTAGTATGGGTATTGGGTCAGTGACTTGAGTCTGGTTAGGATTAGGAAACAAAGCCAACAAGAAAAAGGTGTGGCCAAGGGACTGGAGGTCTTACGGTGTCAGAGGGAGGATATAATAGAAATAAGGCCAAGAAATAGGCATGAAAGACTAAAGCATCGAAATTTAACATTTTAAGAGTAATACAGCTTGCAAGGTATGGAAATAGCCATAGAAGTAGATTGCTGAATTAAAATGTAAATGAAGGTGGTTGGAGTTGAGAAAGTTAAAGAACTTTTGTCTTAATTTATTGGACTGTACACAGAAGATGAGTCCAATAGAAACTGGGTTAAGAAGACCCCAAGTGTGTGAGTGCCTCCTGGCTATGTGGTGCAGGCAAAAAATTTGGGAATGCTTCAGAGTATCCGCTTGGCCCAATAGTCTTGGGAGATACAGGTTAAGTTCAGATTAAGTTGCAGAATGTAAATTTGTGAAGCAGCAACAGGAACCCTTTTTAAGGAGCATAACTAGCAGGGTTGAAAGGCTTCCACAGATTAAGTTGGGAAGACATTAGAACAGAATAATTACAGGTAGTAAGAAAGTCGTATTTTGTGGCCAATAGGAAAGTAAGCTTTGAATACTTTTCTTCAAGGACAAAGCTAGTCTTAACGGGAATCTGCTGTATCTAGCTTTTCCAGCCTAGGTGTCATGTATCAAATATGCAAATGATTGTAACATTTAATACTTGTTGGCTGCTACTGTGTGGTAGGCACTGCTAAAAACTACATGTTTCCATATATTCTTTTTTTTTTAAAGATTTTATTTATTTTTAGGGAGGGAAGGGAGGGAGAGAGAGAGAGAAACATCAATGTGCAGTTGCTGGGGGTTATGGCCTGCAACCCAGGAATGTACCCTTGCTGGGAGTCAAACCTGGGACACTTTGGTTCCCAGCCCGCGCTCAATCCACTGAGCTATGCCAGCCAGGGCTTGTTTCCATATATTCTTAAGCCAACTCTAAGACTTAGGTACTCTTATCCTTGTAAGATGAGGAAATTGTGTAAGATGAGGAAAGGGTATGTGACAGCTGAGAGTTGGAGCCAGGTGAACGGGATCAGTGCTTGTGCATGCCTTAATTTGGGGAGCATCGACAGCCAAATGACATAATGGATGGCTTGGTGTCTTTAGCTGGAATTATGCTGTAAAAAGCATCTGGTTACTGAAGCAAATTCTCCCCAGGTAATTAGAAAACAGTATTAAGAGATAATTTATAGATGACTTTTAAGACCCACATTTATATGTTTTGTTAACAGTTTAATAATGGTTTCACAATTTGAACTTCTGGAGCCTTGAAAGAGGTGACTTGATGAAGGTAGGGAGCACAGATGCACAAAGGGCTCACTACTGCAGACATTCACTGCAGTGGTGTACTCTAAACCAAAGAAGCTAAGGGCAAAAGAACTGAGAAGCAGTTGTGGACAGATTGAATAGGCTCTGAACGGCTTTCTCCACACTCTAGTCAGTTATGTATTGGGAACACTATAATTGAAACTTGGAGTCACAGGTCTGTTTGCTGCCATCTTAGCTAGCAGGTGTTTGTGTTCCCCCAAACAGCTATGGGCATGGCAAAAGAATGTTCTTAGGAAGCTGCACTTACGGGCTTTAGTGCTGCCACACCTGGATCCCTTAAATACTCCTGTCCCCTGAGTAAATTGGAGAAGAATGGGTGTCGGTGACAACAATAGCCCTCATTTGCCAAGTCTCTATAGAAGTGAGGTGTCCAGGAAGTCACTGGGCTTTTGAGGACACAGTGGGTTTAAACTATTCAGGAGCAGATCACACCAGGAAATTCTTCATTGGAAACTGGAATCTATGAGTTGTCTTAAGGTGAGTACCCCTCACCCTTTGCCAAGCAGAAGTATCCCCTTTTATATGGATACTTCAAGATGTTAACACCTAGACACTAAGTATGGAAAGGGACATGGAATATTCCAGGAATCAATCTATTTCCAGTACACTTGCCATCGATGCAATCCAAATGTTCAAACAACTAAATCATTTTAGTAGTACTTGTTTTGCAACTTATAACCCCCCAAAAACCTACTTAGCTAGAAAAACTGATCACATTATTTGAAATTTAAAAACCAACCTTGATGTATTTACTCAGTCCACTTACGGCTACTTAAAACTGGAGTACTACAAAGTTTTCACTCAAGTATACGTGCCCTCAAAGGAAATGTTATAAACCCATGATGGCAGTGGGATGTTGCAGTTTAAAATGTAATTAACCCATGTACCATGAGAATAGAAAAATTAGGAACTCTATTTTATAGATAATCACTGACATGAGGAGACTGGGTTGGCACGACCAAACCTATATAATACAGGACTCTTGGTTCGGAAGGCTTTCTCTGCTGTCCTGCTGGTTGAAGGGTTTGCTATTTAAAGCAGGATTAGGGTGGGAGTGTCAGGATTACATGGGGAAGTTGCAAATAGAAGAAGCAGTGTGATACACTTATTTCAGTAAGGTGAAATTGTAAGTTCACATTTCATGCTGTATGTTGAGGTCTTTAAAATTTTCTTAGAATGTAGTTTACTTTGTTATCAGTGTAAAATGAGAAACTGAAGCAACTCAAGTTTATTCCAATAAAATCTTGATCCCACACCAGCTCCTAGGTAAAGTAGAAGAGCCAGGAAAGACAACAAATAGCTGCTTTGCCAAAGTGAAAGATGAACTTTTTGCTTGGTAATGATGTGGGCCTTTGGAACACAAAGTCATGGTTTTATGTAATCCCAGACATTTTCACTGTGTGTTTCTCTTGCTCTCACTCATTCTACAATGACAGAAAATCTGAATATTTTTATTTTAAAACTATAGGCTGGAATGCTTGGCTATGTGGGGGGAGGAGAGGTTCCCTCCTTTTTTCTGTTTCACTGACTAAGCTATAACATTGTATGTATGCAGCTTTTACTAGAAGTACAACATTGAAGAGCTGACATGACCCAGCAGAGCCTTCAAAATTTGGAGCTCACTGGAACAGTGGTTACAAAGGGCTGAGCTCCAAGATCCTGGAAAGGAGGCTTGGGAAGCCCAAGACTGAATTCTGGTTTTCTCTAGTAAGAACTATATAATATTTAATGATTATGTGTCACGCACTGTTTTGAGCTCCTTACATGCCCGCTCAATCACAATCATGGAAGTAACTGGCATTGGAGTTGTCACAGCTTTCATTTATAAACCTGGCTCATCTAAGAAATCTGTGTTCTTGGGCTAACAATCCCTAGAATACTGCTTGAAGGAAAACTTACTGTCACAATACTGTGTGTGTGTGTGTGTGTGTACACCTCCAGCAGAGTAAGCAGGCGTTGTTCTAGATGTATAATCTTGCCCGAGTGGGAAGAAGGGATTTAGTAATCCCTTCTGTGTTTCAATCCTGTTGTTTTGCTTCCCCATCTTTATAAGAGGCTGTGTTTACATTGGCTTCACCAAAAAAAGTAAGTACACTCCTTTTCAGAAAACACGTATGAATGTTTTATTCAGTAAATATTCAGATGTTTTATTTGTCTCACAGAGCTTGTTTTAAAATTAGGTCATTCTCTTGTAGCTAGCCAACATCTGTTTGTCTGAGTTAAGGTTTGTCAGCCTTTTCTGGAAGGAAGTTGGTCTAGGAGTGAAATTGGAGATGCACGATTAACTCATATGCTGCGTATAAAATCAGTTTAGAAGTGGACATGTGAGTGCGTATAAAGCACATCTGTTTCATAGGCCTTCACATAGGTGGTGCTCAGACACCCAGCTGCACAGGAGTGAGAAGCCACAAGGTGGCAAGCTAACACTAGAAATGTGTGTATAGCTGAAGCTTGAAAATTGAGAAATTGCCTTGATATTTTTTATTTATAGTGGGTGTGGGCTAATATGTGGTGGTCGCTTATATTTTTGAATACTTGTAATCTACCTGAATAGTTAATTGAAGTACAGTTTTAAAAGTTGGGATAGGACTGTGATACATGGTTACAATGACTGAACAATTGTTTAAATGGAAGCAGACTAGAGCACTTTGTATGAATTACACATAGTTTCAACTTTTTCCAAAGCACCAATCAAAAATCTTTTGACAAAAAGGTAGTCACACTGCTACCTCTACATGCAAAAGACACTTGGTTAGTTTTAGCTGGGCACATTGCCATCCCCAACAAAATCAGGTAATACCTAGTCTCATGAGGTGTTTTGTGTTTTTTTTTTTTAATGGATGTAACACGGTTGTTACATGACACCATTATTCTAAAGATCTTTGAAACAATTTTGTACAGGGAATCTCTGGAAGATTAGATTTGGAATTCTAAAAAAAAAAACCTCACAAGTCAATTTATCATCCTGAGTTGTAGTCTTCTAATTTATAAGTATGTTGAAGATTTCTTCCAATTTCAGAGTGACTTTTTAGTTAGTACAACACAGTCTTGCTGTAAAACTGAATACGTTGTTACTGAGCAACTATTGTGGGCTGAGCCCTGAGGGTATGATAAAGGATGTGGCTCTTCCCTGTATTCAAGATGTTCGTAATTTAGAAGGGAATACAAATGTATAAGCAAACAATATAGGGATAAGCAACATAATGAAGCCTATTGTGAATTACAATAGCATTTTTAAACTACCTTGTGATGACTACATCTCATTTTCTTTTTTAATTATCATATTTATTGATTTTAGGGGGGGAGAAAAACATTGATTTGTTTCACTTATTTGTGCATTCATTTGTTGATTCTTGTATGTGCCTTGACTGGGAATGGAACCTGTAACCTGGGCATATCAGGATGACATTCTAACCAGTCCAGCCAGGGCAATAGCTAACATTTTTAGATTAACTTTATATGCCAGTGCTTTGTATGGATCATCTCATTTAATCTCTGACAAACCTATGGGACAGGTATTATTTATGCCTATCTTACACCAAAACTTTGCTCTCTGGTAGAAATATTTGATCCAAGCCTTGAAATGAAATTAGAATTTCTCAGAGTATAGAAAAGGAGAATGAAATCTTATAACCACCTTACATATTACTATAATGTCTTAATTTTAAAGAAGGTAAATCCTACTGTAACCAGCTCTGTGGAACTGCCTAAATTGATCATCGTAATGTGTTTTGTTATTTATTGTACATGAAATTTTTTTATAAAGGTGGTTCTCTATTAATCAGAGATCTTTCTGTGGTATCAGTTTTATATAGTGATATAGCCAATACAAAGTTTTAATTTGCTGTTATCCAATATATGTTCTAGGTGTGAAAACCATATGGTCTTGAAGAGTTAAAAGGAAATTCGGAGGTCTTCTAGCTATACCTCTCATATAATCCAGGAATATTCACTGTTTTTCTTTATTGTTATTGTTTACATTGTTACAGATGTCCCCATTCTCACCCCCCTTTGGCTGCTTCCACCCAGCCCCCAACCCCCCTTCCCTCTGGCCATCACTACACTAGTCTGTGTCTGAATTTCACATGTATGTATGTTCTTTGGATAATCCCTTCACCTTTCATCCAGTCCCTCCACCCTCTTCTTCCTGTCAGCCAGGAATATCCTCAATTATCTCTTTCAGTGTTAGGGGTCTCACTATTTTGTCCAGCAATTACTTTATTGTGGGCAGTTCAGTTTAATAGGCCATTTCTATACTAGGTAAGGATTTTTATCCCTTTGATTTTCAGCCATTGGTTATACTCCTAAAACCTTGGAAAACAAAAAGCTATTTGTGTTTCAAGTATTGTGAAAATCCTTCTAAGTCTGCACATAAATGTCCACTAACCGGATTTAATTACTTTTGCTCAGTAGTTTCATACTATACTTTGTTCATGTTAAGATAATAGACAGCTAAAACTCCAAGGATTTTATGTCATGAACTAATAGTCCTAGTCTCATGTTGATTTTAAATCTTTTTAAAGATTTTATTTATTTTTAGAGAGAGGGAAAGGGAGGGAGAAGGGGAGAAACATCAGTGTGTGGTTGCCTCTCACATGGCCCCCCACTGGAGACCTGGCCTGCAACCCAGGCATGTGCCCTGACTGGGAATCAAACAGGCGACCCTTTGGTTCACAGTCCAGCGCTTAATCCACTGAGCTACACCAGCTATGGCTGATTTTAAATATTGATGCAGAACAATTACTTGTTCCATTTTACCTGACTTGATCTGAACAAAATTCTACTCAGATTTTTAATCATTGTTTTGTTTCTGTCATCCAACATCCTGGTCTCTTTCTCTTGTCTCTAGTTAGGTATGCCTTCTATGTCTTACAAATCACTAATGTGAATGTAGTCAGGAGCTGGTTTTTGGCTACAAGTAAGAGACTAACAAATGACTTCATCAGGTAAGAATTAAGTTTTCTCTAACATAACAACCAAAACAAAATCATGAAGCTCTGTGGGCTGATACAACAATTGCATAATAGCATCAATGTTCTCAGGGGTTTCTATTGCTTCAGAAGGTCTAGCTTCCATCCTCAAAATCCCTTCATGGTAGATGTTCATTGCAGAAATGAAAACATTCATGCGTTTCTCAAAGTATTAATCAATCTGGTGGTTTTGATATGAAGGGAGACTTGCAAATGGGTTTTTTACAGCTGGGCCCATTGCCACTCCAACAAAATCAGAATTCTTTTAGGTGAAAGAGTGGAAATACTGGGTGCACAAAAGATTGATGAGGCAAGAGGAGCACAAATTTTTTTCCAAGAAAGATTGAGCTCCTAGGTACAGAGACCTAAGTTGTAGGGATACAAGGATACAACGAGATGAATGAGAGAAAATCTTTGACTTAGCCACAGGTGGCAGTAGTTTTATCGTCATCAGCAAATTAATGTAACTAGGGCAATCTCACATTTGCTCACCTTTGACAGCAAGTCAAATCTCAAGTTACTGCATTTACTTTCATTTATATACTTTGTAAATGAAAGCACTTGCTAACTTAGTGATTAATATTCCTTTTACTAATGGGATTAATGATAATTAATTAGATCAAGATGTTCTGGAAAAAAACATGGAAACTGTATTTCTTAATATCTGCCTTGACACAATCTGCTGCACAGTGACTACTTCTTTAACTTCCTATTCTGTATAGGCAAGTAGGTTCATCACCATTTCTATATCATTCTGTGTGTATGAACTCTGATGGGAGGCATTAGTTTCTGAAAAAAATTTAAAATTATATTACATATATTACTTTTGCCTGAACAACATTTTTCTTTTTTAATAGAAACTTAAATCTCCATAGAGGGGAAGTGTCTGATACTTCACCTTCAAGTAGATGGGAATGTCGACCTATTTGGTTAACATCCAGAACTCATTCACTTTGCTTTCAAACAGGATATATGGTGCATTATAGTATTTTATTTTTTTAATTATGTTTTACTTACTGTGCTGTCACAGTTTTCTCAGTTTTCCCACTTAGGCACCCCCTGCACTCAGCAACCCCACTCCCTCAGGGAATCCCCACACCATTGTTCATGTCCATGACCCATGTGTCTTAAGTTCTGTACTCCATTCCTATACTGTACTTTGTGTCCCCATGGCTATTCTGTAACTACCTATTTGTACTTTTTTTTAAAGATTTTATTTACTGGAGGGGAAGCGAAGGAAAAAGAGGGAGAGAAACATCAATGTGTGGTTGCCCCTCACACGCCCCCTACTGGGGACCTGGCCTGCAACCCAGGCATGTGCCCTGACTGGGAATGGAACCAGCGACCCTTTGGTTCACAGACCCACCCGAGCTCAATCCACTGAGCTATACCAGCTAGGGCTATTTGTATTTCTTAATCCCTCGCCTCTTTGCCTGTTCTCCACACACCCCTCCCATCTGGCAACCGTCAAAATGCTCTCTATATCGATGAATCTGTCTCTGTTGTTCTTGTTTGCCTAGTTTGTTTTTAGATTCAATTGTTGATATATATTAATTGCCATTTTATTCAGAGTTTTCATCTCTTTCTTAAATAAAGCCCCTTTAACATTTCATATAATAATGCTTTAGTGATAATGAACTCCTTTAGTTTTTTCTTGTCTGAGAAGCTTTTTCTGCCTTTTAATTCTAAATGATAGCTTTGTTGGGTAGAGCAATCTTGGCTATAGGTCCCTTCTTTTCATAACTTTAATTATTTCTTGCCAATCCCTTCTTGCCTGCAATGTAGTGTCTGTGTGTGTGTGTGTGTGTGTGTGTGTGTGTGTGTGTGTTTGAGAAATCAGCTAACAGTCTTATAAGAACTCCCCTGTAGGTAAATAACTACTTTTCTCTTGCTGCTTTTAGATTATCTCTTTAAATTTTGGCATTTTAATTATGGTGTGTCTTGGAGTGGGCCTTTTTGCATCCATCTTGTTTGGGACTCTCTGTGCTTCCTGTACTTGCATGTCTATTTTCTTCACCAAATTAGGGAAGTTTTCTTTCATTATATTTTCAAATAGATTTCCAATTTCTTTCTGTTCTCCTTCTGGAACCCTTACGATGTGAACAGTTGTCCCAGAAGCTGCCTATACTGTCCTCATTTTGGGGGGTTCTTTTTCCTTCTTGTTCTGATTGCTTGTTTTTTGGTTCCTTATGTTCCAAATCATTGATTTGGTTCTCGGCTTCATCCATTCTACTGTTGATTCCCTGTAAATTGTTTTTTATTTCAATTAGTATATCCTTGGTTTTTGACTGGATCTTTTTAATGCTGTTGAGGTTTTTACTAAGTTCCTTGAGCATCTTTATAAACAGTGTTTTGAACTCTGCATCTGATAGATTGCTTATCTCCATTTCATTTAGTTCTTTTTCTGGAGTTTTGATCTGTTCTTTCATTTAAGCCATATTTTTTTGTCTCCTTATTTTAGTAGCTTTCCTGTGTTTGTGTTTCTGTCTATGTATTCGGTAGAGCTGCTATTATTCCCTGTCTTGGTAGTGTGGCCTAATGTAGTAGGTGTCCTGTAGGGTCCAGTGGCACAGCCTCCTCTATCATCCAAGCTGGTTACTCAAGGTGTGTTCTTTGTATGGGCTGAATACACTCTGCTCTTGTACTTGAGCCTTGATTGCTGTTAGTAGGTAAGTGGGTGGGATTTACCCAAGCTAGTCAGCTGCAAGGACTGGCTGTGACCACTGGCAGCCAACCTCCACACTCCATGGAGGATCAGCTGTGCAGGGACAGGGCAGTGGTGCCATGATGTGGTCTGTAGCTGTCCACTGGGTGCGCAAGCTCTGGGGTTTTCTGGATGGTGTGGGCCAAGGTCAGCCCCACCTGTGTTTTGCTAGGGGCCACACTGCCATTGGCTATAAAGCAATCTGAGATGGCTGCTACTTGTGCTGGGTGTGGAGATTCCCAAGCAAAGCCAAGCCATGAATCTAGGCTGGCTGCTGCTAATGCCAGGCCTAGGGCCACTTAGCAAAAGGTACAAAGGTGAGGGGCTCCCTGAGGCCAACTGTTGCTTGTTTGAGACGATTTGGGAAGTTGTGGAGCATCACCCAAGACCAGCTATTCATATGGAAAAGTCTCTGTTAACAGCTTGGGTGGGCTTGCAAGTTGTGTGGGACAGAGTCTCAGAGGATCTCCAGGGTGGGGCAAACAGTGTTAGCCAGGTTGATGGAGTCTCAGATATGGCCCCCACCTGCTGGCTTTATGGCTCTGTTGGGGGAAGGGTTCAGAAAAAGGACAGTGGCCCCTGCCTGCCTTTCTGTCTAGGAGAAAGCTGTCCCCCAGCTCTTCTCTTTATCCTGGACACTTCAGTTCCTCCCTGTATGCCACTGGTGCCTTTCAAACCGCTACACCAGTGCTGGAGCTCAGCAGTGAGTCTTTGAGTAAGTCTGTGTGTTGGTTATTTAAGAGGAACTGCTTTTGACTCCAGCCATTTCTTCCACAGACTCAATCCCTGCTGGTTTTGCCAACCAGAAGTTGAGGGAACTGACCTTTCTGGCACTAGAACCCTGGGTTGGGGAGCCTGGCATGGGACTGGGACTCCTCACACCCAAGATATCTCTCCAGAATTTTTCATCCACCACATGTGGTTGTGGAGCCTACCCATTCCATGTCTCTGCCTCTCCTTCCAGGCTGAATGGATGTGGTTTCTTTAATTCTGTAGTTTTTGGACTTCTATTCAACTTAGTTTCTGACACTTCTGAGTGATAGTGGTTCTGTAATTTAGTTGTAATTTTGATGTGGTTGTTCAAGGAAGCAGGCTGTGATTACCTATGCCACCACCATCCTGACTGGAAGTCTAATACAGCATACTATATTACTATGTCACAGTATTGTAAAAGGTAATGTTCTGAGATATGAGGGGAGTTGTTCATTAGACACCCAGACATAGAGGAATCATGATAGGTCTGTGAGAAATTCTCAAATGTCATACAATTGCCCATGTCTTCCACAGCTGGAGGAAGATTTACTTTGGAAAAAAGACCCAATTTTATATTAGAGTGCTTTCCCATCACCTTCCTTGGGCTTTGTCACATGGTTCAACTGAATGCTGGCATTTTTTTTGCCTCCATGTGCCCCTCCCACTGCTGCTTTCTTTTCTCACCAACTTTCTACAGAGCGGTGAAATCCCCTATGGTGGTTTATACAGTATTAAACATGCAAACACAATAAAATGTAACTTAGAAATCAACTGGCATCATTACTTAAGGAAACTGTTACATGATGGGATATGTGCTAGAAAAAGGAGAGGAGGCGCTTTGGACTTTTTAATGGCTTTATTTTCTTTATTAAAATTTTAAAAACAAAAGTAATGTGAAACAATGAACATATTTATAAAGAAAAAGTTCATCTCTCCCTCTCTTACTGCAATCAATCTCTAGACGCTTCCACATCTTCCCCCGATTTGCACATTCTCTATGTACATACTTGTAAAAGTATGCTCAATGCCAAAAAAGGAAAGGCTCAGTATGAGAGAAGTGTCCTGTGTCTTTTTTCTACTATACAAGAAAGAGACTTACAAAGACTATGATTTTATTAGCACTTGGTTGCAACACAGATACTCAATTTAAACCAGCTGAAGCAAGAATGTAACTGGACTGCAGAAAGTGTGGGGGTGGAGCCAGGGTCAGACCACACAGGTGAGTAATTAAAACATTCTCAGGTCTCTGCCTTTTCCCCTCCCTTCTCATCTTTGCAGTCTGTCTGTCTGTCTTGCAGTCCTAGGCATTCTTTTGTACAAGCAGTTGAAAAAGATTTTCCTGCAACTCCAATTAGAAGAAACACTGGCCAGGGGCAAAGTCTGCAACCAGAAAGATTTGGGGGATGAGTGCCAAGGAGTCAAAATAACTGTGAGTTGGAGATGACTGAAATTAGGAAGACATCTGTTTAGTGATTGGGGCAGCCTAATTAGTGGGAAAGTAGTTTAAGGAAGACGAATGGTTGATTATTAACTATGCTTTTCTAGATACACATTCCTGAAAAAAGTGACTGCCTTTTGGGATCTCACTTTCTTCATCTCTAAGGTTACTCTCTGCTTTCTGAGCTCCAGAAAGATATAAGAAGGTCAAGTGAGGCAACTGCATAAATACAGGATGCAGGTGTAAGGTGCTGCACCCCACCTTCACATCCATGCTCCTTAATGAAAGTGGAAATTTTCTCAAGACAAGAATCATGTATCTCTAAAGGTGCATAGCACAGTGTCTGACTTCATTCAGTCATGGTTCAATAAATATTAATGTATTGATAAGAAACAACTAAGATGGCAAAATTTAACTGCCAGCTTTGAAATACTTTGGGTTTTCACTGACACCAAGACAGCCTCCAACAAGTTCTTACAGAATACTCATTTTTGTAAATTAAGCTGATAGGGGAAAATACTCCCCTTTCTATCTAAACAGCTTCATTCACATCCCTTGTCCTATTGCCTTTCCATCTTCACTCTGTGCAGAGTGGAAGAGCGGAGGACGCACGTATCCATCCGATCTTTGCTTGAGCCAGGCTCATTGTGGTCACTAATGAGAAGCCGAGCTTCCAAGAATGTTTTTGGCAGCACACCCATCCAGACTGAAAAATTCCCTTGTCTACATTGCGGTTCTATGCACTAAAATCCTACTTTCTAGATTTCATGTCATGACCTAAGGTTCAAAAACCTTAAGCCTCTTTAACTACCTTTCACTGTCAAAAAAGATAATCCTTTAAGTTCTTCAATGGTTACCTACATTTGTGAAGTCAAGAGGTTTTCATGTAAGATGGCAGTGTGTATGGATATAAGGTTAGAAGTCCAGCAGTGGCCTGGGCCACTGAAGGAAAGGAAAAAAATGCAAAGTTAACCTTCCTCCCTGTTGTCAAGGGCACAGTCTTGAGGGCAGATTATGAGCCCTGTTCATGGCACCGTCTGCAGACTACATAATAACACAAATGACCTTCATTATGCATGAATTATAGTGAAATCCTGTTCTAAACTTGTCAGAACAAGTTGCACAGAATCGTACTCAGTGCAGCCAAGCAACACTATCAATAACAGCCAAACGTCACTGCAAAACTACTTAAATTTTATTCTGGAGAAAGGTACATAGGTTAGAATATTAAATCCAAAGAGTTATTTTCAAAAGGAAAGTAACAGTATAGTACACAATTATCTAATTTAGAGGTAGGGGGGATGTACTAGCAAATTGAAGGAAGCTGGCATATTGTGTGATACATTGTGAATCCCTGATTATAAAACAGTCCAATAATACAGAAATTTACAAAGTATTTTAAAGTTCTGTGGATAAAGAGAATCGTTAAATGGGTATATTCTCTTTCTGGGTCCTCCCCCACTCCCTAACGATGTGCTTTTATCTGTGGAGCCTGCCCTCCGTCGTGGCACTAGAGTGACCCTTTCAGATGTCTGTTAGTTCAGGCTTCAGTGGGGTATCCCCCAGGGATGTGTGTTTAACTTGGAGACCACTACAGGATGGCTCTTTTTTCCCTCCCCCCCTCACCCACTTATATCCAGGGACACGCAAACTGCAGAGTCATGGGCTCTGTGGTCTTTTCCCCAGGCTGGGCCTCCTCACTGGATCTGCTTCTGCATGTCCCTGATGAGCTGCCACCCCACCCTCTCCATAGTCTTTCCCTGCAAAGATTGGGTAAGGCTGTGTGAGTGGAGCCTTGGCTGCCACCCTGGAAGGACAGCCAGTGCCTCAATGGCAGCTGGAAGGCCATCACATTTGTCAGAAATGTCACTTTTCATATCTTCCACTTGACAGATCCAAGCACTTAGGAAGATGCTGTTGGGTTTCTTCAAACTGGTTTGCAATCAACTATTCAAACACAGTTCATGTAGCCACATGAAGCCTGCCACAAAATGATGAGACCTCTGTCTGGTGTGCATGACTGAACACATACTGAAAAAAATTTTAAATCCCTCCCAAATTAAAGCTGACACCTTCTGTATTCCAACCCAGCCTAGTAGGTCTTGTTTAGGTGGAGTGTAGGGTTTTTGTTTAACCTTTTTGTATGTTGCAAAGAAGCTGTGTTTCACTTGGCTGGGCTGTGCTAATGGTGGAGGCTGAAGGGCGATTCTGGAGTGGCAGAGGGGCCCCTGTCTCACCACATTCAACCAATCTAAGGTGGGGGCCCTCACACACTGAGAACTTGAGTCTTTTAGAGTACTTTTGGAGAGAGCACTTCATAAGGCACTTGAGAACCAAAAAGCCCACTTCAATGAAATTCAACACAATACACAGGCATGAGGTAATCACCATGAAGAGGATGAAGATGGTTTTCTCAGTGGGTTTGGACATGAAGCAGTCCACAGTGTTGGGACAGGGCTTCAAATCACACTTCATAAGGTAAGGAACACTAAAGCCATCATACAGCTTGTAAAATAAAACCAGAAAACCAATTTCAAAACTAATTTTAACAATGAGGCTGATAAGGTAGGTGTACCACAGGCCCCCATCCATTGTACCTAGGCTAACATATAGTTTCTTTCTGTGTTTTTTCTCTCTACCCTCACAATAGGCTACATGTAGAACAACCAGCAGCGAAGGTGTGGAGACCATGATCAGTTGTAAGGCCCAAAGTCTGACCTGGGAGACAGGGAAGAAGTAGTCAAAACACACATTTTCACAACCAGGCTGTCTAATGTTGCATTCAAACTCCTTCTGCTCATCTTTCCACACATGCTCTGCTGCCACCATGTAGACCAGCACTCGGAAGATGAACACAACAGCCAGCCAAATCTGCCCAATCCCGGTTGAGTGTTTATTCACTCCACTTAGGAGGTCTTTGAGGAACATCCAACCCATGGCTTAGGCTCAAAAGAAGGCAAGATTCTGCAAAAGGAAATTTCATCATGATTCATCTATTTCTGTTCCATTGACCATGTATGTCTACTGTCTTACTTGATTATGGGGTTATGGCAGCTATAAGAAAATGTCTGCATTATCACAACCCTGAATGTTGATAAGAATCCCATAAGACACGGGTGGCAAACACAAGGCCCGTGGGTGGAATCCAGCTCTTCACCTTGTTTTATCCGTCCCAGCACCTTGTTTCTACCTGGTAGTTGTGCCGTGTTTCTTTCCCCTAGTTAAGGAGTAGTCACGTTTATACAGTTCGAATGTAGTTCCTAAAATTACATTTGGCCCTTTGAAGGCAATTGTGAGGCTGATGTGGCCCCGGGTGAAAATGAATTTGACACCCCTGCCATAGGACATGCTCACTTTCATACAAGGAGATGCTACAACTAGTCCACAGATGTAATTGATCCCATACCCAGTTTAATTGGGAATTTGGTTGCTCATCCCCCACACACTAACCCACTTCCAAACAAAGCCTTTTAGTTTATGGCTTCCCTGAAAGGATGAATGGGTTCTATTGCTGATCTAGAAAGAATTGGATATAAATCTCAAGGTTACCGAAGTACCTGGAGGTATCCCTCACATGCCAGCTTCCTGAAGTCATAGTCACTACTCACTTTCTCTATTTGTCAGTGTCCCTCCCCCATCTTTCAAGGTTATTCCCTATCTCCTTCCATGTTCTGGGTCCCATATTAGCAGTCGAGCTTGCCTACAATTTGATAATGAAAAATGAGGTTCTACAATATCAACTTTCTCAAGCTGTGCTCCTTCATCCCTCCAGACCTACTTACATCCATACCCGTTAGCTTTTTTACAAAGTTTGGAGGGACCGGTCAGTCTCCTCTTGCCTCAAAATAATCATTCCAGCTCTACATCCCATTCTTGATCCATCCATATTCCTTGTCTAGTTGAGTGTCATCACCAGCATCCAAGCACCCAACTCAGAAATCTCATATTCATTCTGGACTCCTGTCATGACCCTTTTGTAATTGCTCACCAAGTTCTTCTGATTCCTACTAATTACCTCAAATTTATCTCCCAAGTTACTGCTGAAATCTTTATCACCTATACAGTCCTCTCCTATAGAGTACAGGTGATGAGACTTCTGTTTTCAGTCTCATCACTTCTTCCCTTATCTTCCTAGTACATATTCAATTCTGCTTTATTCTCTTCTGCTTCTCTCCATCTGTTGCTTTCTTTCCCTATAAAAGCTGATAAAAACCTGGGGAGCCTTCTGTTTCATTTCAGTGACATTGTCTTTCTGGCACTGTCTGCTTCTTCCTTGTTTACAATTGAACTTTGTGAGCTGGGGCCTAGTTTTTGTCAGTTGGGCCCATTATATGATTTCCACTCTCTGTTTATTGTTTTTGAGCAGGGTACAAAATCCAATTTCCATTATTTTATTTTTGGTTAAAGGTACAAGAAATTTATTAGGGAAAATGTCTGTGAAAGGAAACAGGAAGGAAGCCAAGAGAAGCTCAGAAAACCATCAGACCATGATGCAAGTCTGACCCCAGGAAAGGAAGACATGAAGTCTAGGTAGAAATGACAAACTGTGGTGCAATTTTTTTTTAACCACAGTCCACCTTCAACACTATTGCACAGGTGTACAGCACAGGGGCCAGACAATCACATACCTCACAAAGTAATTCTGCTACTTTAAAACATAAAACAGAGTTTCTCAACAGAGGCACCATTGATGTTTTGGGCTGGGTAATTCTCTGTTGCCACTGTCCTATGCACTGTGGGGTGCTTAGCAGCATCCCTGGCTGCTATCAGCTACATATTTGTATCATCACTTCCCACGTCCATTTGTGACAACCAACAGTGTTTCCAGACATTTCTAAATGTGCCCTGGAGAAATAAGGCCAAATCTCTCCTGTTGAAAACTGCCTATGCAGAAGATGTGGGTTGGAGCTTCTGGTCTGCCATTAATATGCTTTGTCATGTCTCAGGTGAAAACCTTGCCATTACAGGTCCCATTTCCTATTACAGAAATAATTGTCTTTTACTTCATAGACTCAGTGAAAAGAGTATCATGGAAGTAGCTTTGAGGGGAACTAGGGGGTTAGGAAAATTGGGGTATTGTCTTAACAGGACACCTGTTGGAGCACATTATATTATTTCTTCCTGAGGGAACAGTATGTAGCAAGCCCACACACGAGAGCCCTGAAGAGATGGATGAAGGTTACAAGTTATTTTTAGAGAAAAAGATACATGTACACAATGCTCTCTATTCAGTAGGAAATAAATACTCCAATGTCCTTGGTTTGAGAACACAAACAAAATTGTATTAAATAAAAAGGGTTCTCAAATCCACCTGAAAGGTTAATGTCTCCATGAATTATTAAAACAAAGCCCCAAAGATTATAAAAGAATAAAAGGCATTATGTTTCTCTATGATGTGTGTCATCGGGCATCTGTTCATGTTACCCAGGCAGGTATTTATGTGATGTTACAGAACATTTTCAAGTGCTCTCCTGGGCATTTTAGAGAGGGGAGGAAGGTAAAGTAGATACACACTGTTCTGCTAAAAGAAAAGCAGTTTTAAAAGGGGGAGGTATTTGAACAGAATCCAAAGACTGATGCCATCCACTGTGTCAGGATTATGAATTTCATTTGACTGATAAATGTCCAACCTATTTTGAAATTGTCTGCTGATGGAGAGGCAATGATCTTCCTCTGGGTGGGGAGTGTTCTAATGTTAGTTCAGTTTTAACAGAGCTGGTTTAGCATAGTGGATGAATCTGGGCACAGCATTGAACTTGGGTGCAAGTCCCAAGTGATAATAGTGCCTATCTCATGGAGCTCAAAACAGAGTCTGACATATAGTATATGCTCAAAAAGTATATTATTATTATTAGTTTATTTGTCATGAAAACCTCTTCTTGATTTCAAAGTAAACTCTAATTCCAAGTTAAAATATCTTTTTTTCTCTAGGTCTGTTCCTGTGAAGGTGGAAAATAGGAATCTCCATTTAGTAACCCTTTAAGCATTTGAAAGCAATGAAGTTATTAGCTTAAAATTTATATATATATTTTTAAAGATTTTTTTTACTTTAAAAAAAGGTAAGGAAGGGAGGGAGAAAGAGAAGAAGAGAAATATCAATGTGTAAGAAACTTCGACTAGTTGCCTCTCACACACTCCCAACTAGGGACCTGGCCTGCAACCCAGGCCCTGTGCCCTGACCGTGAATCAAACTGGTGACCTTTAGGTTTGTAGGCTGGTGCTCAACCCACTAAACTACACCAGCCAGGGCTATATTGTTTTATATGTTAATAATTTGGGTTGTCACCTTATTTTAATAAGAATCTTTAATTCCTTTTATTAAATCACCAAGGTTTACTCCCAATTTTTAAAGAGTTTCTACTTACCAATTCTAATGAAGCAACTCTGTGATTTTTCTCCTTTCACTTAAGAGGTAGGTTAACTGCACAGGAATTCAATCTGGAAAATTTGATTAATCAATACTTTTATAAAGTAAATATTCAAAATTTTCAACATCAGGAGTAATTTTGGAAAGTTGCAAAATTCTGCCAAACATTTTATCTAAATTAAAAGTGGCAATGCGAAAAAGGTGCTGGGACAGCCAGGTTTTCACATGCAAAGGAATACAGTTGGATTCCTACCTCATACCATTAAAAAACCTTAACTGAAAATGGATCAATAAGAGCTAATACCATAAAACTTTTAAAAGAATACATAGTGGTAAACCTTTTTTTTTGGATTTGGTAATTGATTCTTAGATATGACACCAAAAACATGAGCAACAAAAAAATAATGAACTTCCTCAAAATTAAGACTTTTGTTCATCACAGAATATTATCAGGAAAGTAAAAGCATACAAAATGAGAAAAAAATATCTGTAAATCATATATCTGGTAAGGTTTTAATATTCAGAATATATATATATATATATATATATATATATATATATACTCCTAAAACTCAACAACTCAGATAATAGGTACAAACTTGAATGAACATCTCTCCAAAGAAGATACACAAATGGCAATCCACACATGGAAAGATTTCTTTTTAAAATATATATTTTATTGATTATACTGTTACAGTTATCCTATTTCCCCCCCTTTATTCCCCTCAGCCCTGCACACCCCCTCCACGCACATTTCCACCCTGTTTAGTTCATGTCTGTGGACACACATGGAAAGATTAAAATGTCATTAATCATTAGGGAAGTGCAAATCAAAACTACAATGAACTACTACTTCACACTTACTAGGATGAGTATAATTTTTAAAAAGTAGAGCCCTGGCTGGCATAGCTCAGTGGATTGAGTGTGGGCTGCAAACAAAAAAAAAAAAAAAAAAAAAGGTAAAGTTTTGGCCCGAATGTTGGAGAAATTGGAACCCTTGTATAAACCTGGTGGGAATGTAAAATGGTGCAACCACTATACTATGAAAAAGTTTGGCATTTTCTCAAAAATCTAGACATGAAATTACCATATGACCCAGCAGTTCCTCTTTTAGATATATATATCCCCCCAAAAATTAAAAACAGGGACTCAAAGAGATATTTGAATGCCAATCATTTTCAATAAGCAAAAGGTGGAAACAACTCATTACATCAACGGATGAATGGAAAAACAAAATAATTCAGTCAGAAAAAGGGAGGAAGTTGTGCTACATGCTACAGCAAGGATGAACCTTGAAGGCATTGCAGTAAGTGAAATAAGACATAAATATTGTGAGATTCCACTTATATGAAGCATCTAGAAAATTCATAGAGATAGAAAATAGGCATCACCAGGGAGGGACTGGAAGGAATTAAAAATGGGGAGTTATTGTTAAATAGTACAGAGTTTCTGTTTAAGGTTGAAAAAGTTTTAAAAATAGTAACTTATGTGAACATAAAATAGTTGCAATGCTAAATTTTATGTTATATTTTTACCTATATGTATATTTTATATATATATATATATGTACTTTTTTTTTTACAAAAGTTCCCCCAAAATGTGGGTGGATGAAAGCCTATTTAGAATTTAAGGGAACAATAGTAGTTCAAATAATCTGAATGTTTATGGAGAACTGTTTGTATAGGAAATAGAAATAGGGACAAAAGGAGGAATAACAAAAAATTAATAATGCTTATCAATAAAAAAGTTCTTATATGATTTTATCTGTTCATGATTTTCTGTGTTGTCCATAATTGTATTTTAAAAAAACATACAAAATCAGATCTGAAGACAATAAACTTAATAAAAACAAAATGCTAAGAAATCAGAGTTATCACTCTTTTATGCATGTATGTTTTTGTAACAGTTGAGCAAGTCTGTTTATAGAATAAATGTGTACAAGTTGACCCTATTAATATATTTCTGGAAGGTTACCATGTAGGAAAATCATGTGCTGAACCATTTTCAGTCTATCTTGTCTCTGTGTACATGTCAACGACTCCCCAAATTATGTTTCCCATCCAGACCGCTCATCTCTGAGGTCCAGCTGCCGCCTCCTCATCTGTAAGATGCCATCTCATAAACTTCAAATGTTCAGAAGTGAACTCTTGCTATTGCTTACTCCATTTTCCACCTCCCCCTAATGCCCCTCCTCAGTGCCCTCCACCTCAGCAAACCACAACATCCTCCATCCAAGTGTCGAAACCAGAAACACAGAAGTTGTCCTTCACCTCCTCTCTGCCCCGAACCCCACATCCAATCTATGTTCAAGTTCAAAGTTTCTACCTTCAAAATACACAGCCCAAAAGTTCTCACTTTTTTGTTCATCTGCCCTGCCACCACCCTGATCCAAGCCTCCCTCATCCATTGTCTAGTATTTGTCTCCCCTTTTCTCATCTTGGCCTCTTCCAACTCACTCTCCATCCCATAACCAGATTAACATTTAAAATGGAGGTTATATTGTCTCATTTCTCTGCTTAAAACCCTAACAGGGCTTCCCACTGCATTTAAGATAGAAAAAAAAAAGGGCCAAATATTTCCCTGGATGACAAAGCCCCTGCACAGCAGTGCCCTCACCTGTCTGCCCCCCCTCACTGTGCACACGTCCAGGGTGCTGGATTCCAGGCACCCCTTTTCTTTCACTCCCTGCTTTAGGCCTGACCTCCACTTTGTTCCTGCCGCCTGTGGTGCTCTCATTCCTCCACCTGAATCAGAGAGGCCTTCCCTGACCCTACCAATCTAAATTTGGTCTTCTTTGTTTACAATATTGGCCTTTTTTCCTTCATGCCTCTTACAATCACATATTTATATGATCAATATCTGTTTATGAGAGAAGGGACTAATGTTGCCAGATGGAGCTAATGAAAATGTAGGATATCCAGTTAAATTTGTTTTTCATATAAACAATGAACATAATTCTAGTATAACTATGCCATCCAATATTTAGGATACTTATACAAAACAAGTATTCATTGTCTACCAGAAATTAAATTTAACTGGGCAATCAACATATATTTTATCTGGTAACCTAAGCAAGTACCTTGATTGTCCACTATTGCACACCCAGTGCCTAAGTAACACTGCAAAATTCAGAAACGAATGGGAACAAGCCTGTCTAGATCTTAGAAACACTCGGGAATCTCAGCCATGCCTCTCCTTGTATCCAGCTTCTATATCTCGACCTGAACTGTGTCACTCCAATCTCCATTAAACTCAGCATTCCCGTTCTGAGGTCCCCACTTCCTTAACTCTTGGCTGGACTTGAGGTCTAGGCCATCCTGCTCCATCTCTGCAAGAAAAGCAAGTGAAAGATGTCCCCAACATCTTGTCTACCAAAATTCACCAACACCCACTTAGGTCAAATGATTCATCCTCCCCACTCCACCTACCCATGTCTCCCATCTCCAGCCCACAAGCCGTTCTCATCCCCATGCACTTGCTCGCATTGCTCCTTCCTCTTTTCTGCCCTACGTCCTCTCCATAGCCTTCCAAGTTCTGACTTTTCTCTCTTCAGATTTTGTAGCACCTAAGCCTTAGCACGTATTTTTGCATTTGATGATATAACATCTTAACTAGTCTTACATAAATTGTTTCTCCACCTTATATATCACTTGGAGTTGAAGACCATGTTTTCTACTTGTTTTGTGTCCTCCAAAGTGCTTAGCATAAAGTAGCTGTTTAGTAAATATCTATTAGTTACATTTAGCCTAAAAAATAGCAAATAAGAATCTCAGATGAAATGTGCAGTCTCAACTTCTGTGGGTTTTGCTATAGAATAAATTGTTCATACAGTCTTCAAGGGCCTTTACTCTTCCCATCAAGCACACTGAGAGATTCAGCTAAAAAAGTGAGAAGGGAAAGTAATTTTCATATCATTTGGCTGTCATATCTAATATTAATATTGATAGGAAATATCCACTCATTTCTATTTACTCAAATAATTCAAATGTTGAACTTACAGCAACAGTTTTCATTACTGACATCAATGTTGATTCAACCATTTAATAATTTTATTAAAAATCCCAAATGAATTTGGAAAACTACACAGCCATCAGGCCAAATTCAGTTCACCACCTATTTTGTAAATAAAGGTTTTTTGGGAGAAAACAGCCATTCCCATTTGTTTCTTGTTGTCTACGGCTGCTTTTATGCTGAAATAACAGAGATGAGTAGTTGCAACAGAGACAGTATGCATGGTCCTCAAAGCATAAAATATTTACTGTCTCACTCTTTGTAGAAAATGTTGGCTGACTTCTGATAGTCACATCACATTTAAAATCACATTGGAACCAAGTTGCAGAACTCAAATTATCCGGGCTGATGAGAAACAACACATGATTGATTGTGCTCAAGAGAGAGCTGAGTGAAGCCATGTTGAGAGCGCAGCAGGAATGAAGTTGCAAGTACGTGGAGTGGAGACAAGGGGTGGAAGAAGGCATTACCCGGCCCACGGTGGGCTAGGCAGGGCCAACTCAAAGGACCCGGGCTTCTGCAGTCACTGTCTTATTCTCTTAATAAGTAGTGATTAGATTTCAGTAAAGCAACATTTTTTTGTTCGCTAAATTTTAGTTACTTTACATGTTATTGGTTTTGTGATGTTTGATTTTTCTTTTGTAAATATTCTTGCATAGGATCCATAAGTCTAAGGATTAGCCTAGAGGTGTAAAATGACTTTACACCTAATTTTAAGTTTTATGCATGTAAATAACAGGGTACTAAGAATATAAATTATTAACACTGAGGTTTCCGTGAGTAATGATGAGTAGAGTATACCCATACAGTCAAAACATGTACACATATACCACTTGCCTGGTATTTTAATTTCCTATATGAACAAAGGCATTGTCATTTTTAGAGGATCACTTCTTGAGAACATGCAAAGGTTGTCCTCAAGCCACACAGAAAGGCCACGGAAAAATCTCATGACGTTCCTCTCTGCCCCATCATCCCACTCGTCTACACCCGCTCACACTGTGCTCTGGCCGGGCACTCTGGCTTGGCCACAGCCTCCAAGAGCCCCCAGTCAACGACGCGTCACAAATGAGCGGCATTACTTAGAGACAGCTTATCCAGAAAGGGCATCTGTGATGAGGCACAAAACTGAACAGCAGTATGTCTAGGTTTATAATAATTAGGATTACTTTTCTCTCCGAAACTTTGTAGAAAGAAGTAATGACTACCCAATTACATGAAATGCCATTTTCTGATTAAATAAATACTATCGTAAGAGAAAAGGCTTACCTCATGACAGAGATGTGGAGATTAAGAAGAGATCCAGTTGGTTGCTCATTTGATTACAAAAAAAAATCATGAGTTGATTAAATTATTTGCCTGACAGGGAATTAGTGCTTTAGACTCAGGAAAATGGAGCCCAGTGGTTTCCAAGGTAGTGTAAGCCAAACAGGTGTAACCTGATCGTTTGCTTTGGCTCATAACCTAGATGAGAATCCTTGTGTCTCTGCTCTTTACAATATATGTTAAAAGAGAAGTGAAGCTGGAAAAACAAATTCAAATCCATTCGCATACAGTTCATTGAACATCCTTTTAAATAAAACCTTGTCATCACCACAAAGAAACTAGAACAATGAATTTCATCTCTTTAAATGATTTCCCAAGGTTATTGATTAAATCCTATCTATAAAAAAAACAATAGGCAAAAGAACAATTCAGTCTATGTTTTATGAGCATATTTTAACTTTAGTTCATATATCCTATTAGAAATCCAGGAGGTAAAGAGGCGTCATAAAAATCACTCCCCCGACCCCAGAAAGTATTGACATTTTCTATGTATATGAGAGAGGAGAGAGAGAGGTGGGAGGGAGAGAGCAAGTTCTTTTAGGTTATCTTTTTGTGGACCCATTTGTAGGTGTGAGTTTGGCTAAAAG
This sequence comes from Phyllostomus discolor, assembly GCF_004126475.2. Lineage (NCBI taxonomy): Eukaryota > Metazoa > Chordata > Mammalia > Chiroptera > Phyllostomidae > Phyllostomus > Phyllostomus discolor. The sequence continues at coordinate 149,267,752 of NC_040906.2, forward strand.
TAAAGATAAGTAGAACTGAAAATGAAATTATGTCTCTCTTAGAATAAGAATAGCTTAGAAGCAGAGTTTTGCAGTTGGCAATTATAGGAGATGTCACAAAGTTTAATGCCCTCATTTTAAAGGTGAGAAAAGAGAACTACAGAGGGCAGCCTGCCTCAGCTCCCAGAGCCAGGACAGAAAGCGAAAGAGAAGTGGGGGTGAGACCCCATCTCAGAGCTCTTTTCTGCGCACGGTGACAGCCACCTCTTCAGACCATAGGAACTTCAGTGCAGCGTCTCTCTTGACATCCTTAACATCTCTCAACATCCATGAAAATTATTCCATGTAGTCACACATTCCATACAAAATTCAAAGAATGATGCAGTTTATTTTGAAAATCATCAATTTACATTAATTTTATTACTGGATGAAAGTTCTCCATACCCAGTAAAGCAAACCTTCTTTTTTTTTAATTGTGCTTTTTTTTGGTTTGTTTTGTACAGAGATCCCAGGTCTCATAGTGAAGACCCAGTTTCCAAAGGATTATTGTCATGATAAGATCTCAAAGCCTTGTCTCTGCAGTTGATCATCCCTTTCCACTTCCACTCTTTTGTTCATAATTAGCACTTACCAAACTTTATCCATTTTAAGATCCTTAATCTTAAAACATTACCTGCTTGTACTGAGACACCTTCCACAAGGCACAGTTGAACTGAGGTACTTTCTTGTTAGGGTGACCTTCCAGGTGGCCTCACTGAATCCCTGAGCACTAAGATTTAGAGGGACAGGCTTTCCACAATGTTAGCAATGACCCAAACAAAGGTGGCATTCAGTGATCCAGTGAGGCAGAGGCATAATTTTCTAGACGAATGTCCCTGACCTCAAGGATCTTGCAATCTCTAGCACAGACACCAGGGGAGAGAGAAACTGCCTCGCGATGAGGACGGCTCTATGGAAGAGGCAGGACAGGGGTAGGGTCTTTATGGAACGACAGGCAGGATCATGGGTGTGTTCTGGACAAAGTACCTCTACTGAACCATACACCTTCTCAATTCTATTCACGATTATTTCTATGCTTTTAATAAAAATATTTAATTCTTCTAACTTTTTTTTGTTTGGAAGAAACAAGCATAATAAAGAATGCAAAAAGAGTGGTATGTGGTAATAACAGTAACACCCTCTTGAGGTCCAAAAAGCTAGGGATGGGGAGAAATAAGAGAAGGCAGAACTGGACAAAGATTGGAGTGAATACTGTGGACCCTATGCTCCTCTGCTCCTTTAAGATCTGGATCTTGATAGATTTCTTTTCAGTGTGAGAATGTGGCCCTGTAGAATGTCAGCAAGAGGCAGAGCCCAGAGCAGACCAAAGCAGTATGAGCCGGAGCCTCCAAATATCCAATGCATCCCCCTGGATAAACCGCACAAGGGTGGGGGCTGTGGGGATACCTGTCTTGGTGATCACTCTGTTAAGAAAGACCACAGAGTAGACTTGAATGCAGATGCCATATGAGAAGAACATGACTAAGGTTTTTCAAGTTACCATCATAGCTGGCTGCAGCGATGAAGTATTAGCACCGCTGTGCACTGGGAACCATCTTGTATGTAGCACTGTGCTCTGAAGGTGGCCCGTATTTCTTTTCAGCATAATGCTTCTTCCAAGGGATGTCAGGAGTCTTTTCTGCTCAGCTTAGTTACAGTTGGAGCACTGTGTGCACTGTGCTTTGTTCTGGACCTTTGACAAACTGATGTAGGTCTTGAAGACAGTGACCAGGATAGAGAGAGTGTCTCTAAACATCATGAAAAGAAGGATTGGGGCAACTGGAGATGTTTACCTAGGAGAGGCAAGGTCCAATGGAGTTACTTATCAGTAACTCCAGTAACTCCTGGTTCATGTCTTTATATTTCTAGATTTTTTTTTTTTGCAATTGTAGAGAGCTCATAGACTCTGAGTTCAGACAAACCAGGGTTTGAACCCTGAACCTGTTTCCTACTTTACATGTCCTTGCTCAAGATGCTTGTGTCCTCTTAGGCTTCATCTCCTTGTCTGCAAAACAGGAGGAGCATTCCCTACCTCAGTGTAACTGCTCAATAAGTGGTAGCTGCCATTATCTCTGTCTGTTGAAGTAGCACTGACCTTGGGTTGTGAGACTTCCTGTCAAAACAAGTGGCGCCAGAAAGGAGGGAAGTATGCATAGAATTCAAAATCAAACAAAAAATTACCCTTTGTGCTGGCACAATTGCTTTTCAGTACAATTTGTGAACACAAGAGACCTACACGAAGAAGGAAGAAACCATCTCTTCATAACAGCTATTCTCTGTTACACCAGGTGCTTGTGGGAGATTTATGGCACCTAGAACAACTCCAGGAACACAATAAATATTATTTTATAATGTGGATATTTGTAACATCAAGTGCTTCTGAGGTTTCACATTCTGGTAAGAGTGGGTTTACAAAGTCTGTGCCTTGAGCCGCTGCATCTTATTCTGGGGCCATAGGTGATTCATCCACCTTCTGACTGACACAGGAAAGGATTGAGTAAAAATGCTCCCTGGGGACAGAATACCTGGGAGAGGTCACACTTAATCACAATTTCTGTATCTCAAATGAGCTTTCAACACTTGTAAATGAAAATGTAAGCATTGTCTCATTGACTTTACCCACTTTTTATGAATTAAATTTATTGAGGTAACACTGATTAATGACATACAAATTTCAGGTATGTAGCACTATAATTTGATACCTGTGTACTCTACTGCATGTTTACCACTCGAAGGCTAGTTGCCTTTTGTTGTCATATATTTGACCCCCTGTACCCAATTTGCTCTTAACCGCTATTTAAACCAGCCCTTTCTGAACCCAGGGGTGTGACAAAGTGCCCGAACCACAGCTGGCTGTCAGCAGAGCCGTAGCTCCTGGCCCCATCCAGATGCCATGTCTCCTTCCAGAAAGGACTCACATTTTCAGCGTCTGTGCTCGGAGCATCAAATTTTCTAAGCCTTTTTCATGTCCAAGGAATGTTTGAGATCTTGTTTCCCTACAAAAAAGGAACTCACATATTCCCTAGAATCAGTTTAGCTTCCACTTTCTCAAATCTGTCAGGGTTTGACAGGGCTTGAAGTCGACAGGTCCGTTTGCCTATAGCTCCAGTAAATTTTTGTTGTAGGAGTCACAGTAAAAGGCTCTGTTTCCCTCATGAACATTTTGTGCACCTTTACTCAAAAAACCAGTGCACAGTATCGGAAAACATTTAGATGTGATTTATATGGTCACAGTATGTATAGTGTTACAGTCATTTTTGTGATAGGTAAGCCAAGGTTTTTTCTCTCTCTCCCCTTATTTGAATTTGCTTTAAAAATAATGTGAATGGCTTTGTGTGCACATAGATGTTAATGCAGATATTGGAGAATAAACAGCACATTTAAATCTTCTCCATCAACTTTTGCCAGATAATCAGTTCTTCACTTAGTGGCTTGCGTGCTCCCCCCAAAAAGAATAGTTAAATTTCAAATGGAGACAAAAGTATAGGCAACAAAATCCCATTTCATATAGAAAATCTGTAAGTCTGTCGAGGTAACCTAGAGATTAATAATATAAAACATAAATACATACATGAGTAAGGATCTTACACTCCAGGGTGACTGGAATAAACTTACTGCAACTGTAGCTTCATTATATGCTTGGAAATATAGCTCTGATTACCTGGCTGTCATGTCAGAGGACTGGGTAACTGTTTCTGCCATATTTAGGCATTTGGTAAATGGTATTTCAATTTAAGATTGGAAAAGTAATGAATAACATTTGAAGCAATTTGAGATTCCCCTAAGTAAAGGAATCTCAATGTGTTAAAAGTAGATGCATTATTTCTTCAGATCATTGCTTATTCCAATGGGATAGTAGGGCCAAAATGTTCATATGTATAGACAGACAGACAGACAGTCATAATTATTGAAGATGAAATAATCAGGTAAAATGCTTCTTCCAGTCCTTGACTAAACTAAAAAGCATACAGATAAATTAACAAAAACATTTAAATATTATCTTAGCCATCTTTTTTGTGTTTCACATGAGAAGCACACATTCAAATCCCTCTCAGGGCTTGATGTCTGTGCATTGCACCACTCTGCCTCTTGTCCTAACAGCTCGGCATATGGTGTTCCATAAAGTAAACAGGAACATAAAGAAGCTGTCCATTCTTTGAAGTTTTAATAGCCAAGTATGTTTACATTTTGCCCTTTGTGGAATAATAAACACAGTTAACTGTGCACAGCTTGCATATGGCTGTACATAGATTTAAGATTACAGCACTCGAAGCGGATACTCTGTGGCCACACCCTGAATCTCAGGGACTGTTTGTTCAATTTCTTTAGCCTGCTGAAAAAGCTGAGAAGTAAACCCAGCGAGTGCAATGGCCTTTCTTTTTAAAGACTATTTCGGTGGGTTTGGGAGAATAGGGAGTGGAGTAGTCAAGGCTCTATTCATTTTGGCCTTTTGAAAGGATATGTATTTCAGAACACCCTCACCACTTTTGTCCCTGAGAACGTTGAGAGTGAGAGCGGGAGAGCTGGGAGCAACACATTTGACTGAAGATTTGGACAGGGAGGAGATCTGGGTAACAACTATTGCTCTCTTACCCCTCCCCTCAGAAAGTCCTACTGAAATGAGACTGTTAGGGGACAGGGTTTGATGTAGTACTGAATCTCCCCAAGACCCTGTACGTGAATTTATATAAAAGGGGGCAAGGACTGAGCTCTCCTTTCTTGGTCTATGATTATCCCAGATGAGCTGACTCTTTGGAGGGTCTTCAATATTTAAACACAAGACAGATTTACCCTGAAGCTAATGAAGCTTAAACTTCAAGGCCCCTCACCTGCACAGCCCCCTCCAAGACTATGGAGGAGGGGCCCTAGCAGTGTGTTCTCATTGTTATTTTTTCCTATAAAGTTTGCAGATATAAGACATTTTAACTGACAGGATAATCATTTGAGACTGCTGTCTCCTTCTGCTGCAATTTCTCCTTCATTGCACTTTGCCTCCTGTCAGATAGAGTTCGAGTGGCTGTGGGCATTTTGAGGATCTAGCTAAGGGAAAGTTGTTCCAGGTTTAGTTTTGGTTTAGTGAGATATATTTGTGTAGTTCACATTCACCTTTGTTTAGAGTTAAGCTATTACACAGTGTTGTGATTCTAAAAATATCTTATTGCCCTCTGTGCCCACTTGCTCATTGCCCTAATCAAAAGTGCAGAAATTGAGGTATCATTGCAATTTGTATGTGGTCCAAAGAAACCCAACACCAGAAGGATGTGGATTATAGAGGAGAAATGAGGTTTGATGTATCAAGGAGATTTGAGTCTGGATAATTCTTCCAAATATGGAAAAATATTACGGAGACTTTCCCCAAATTGACAATAACCTCCAATTTATATACTATTACAAGAAAATAACTAGAAACAATTATTCTAAATTATTAATTATTTATAATTAATAAGGAAAATTATGAACGGCTATGTGAGAGAAATTATTTTGTTTATTTTGTTCATTTTCTAGAAAGAATTGAACAAAGTTACCATCATAAAAAGAGACAACAGAATATGCAGACTGCCTTTTTTTATTATCTCACATTAGCTGGAGAGAGATTTAGCAATCTGGAAAATAAATCAGTAGAAAATAACCCAGGCTGAAGGACAAAGATAAAACAGGATGAAAAATATGAAAAAAAAATAAGATCTTTGGAACACAGAGAAAAGTTTTAATGTATGAATAATTAGAGTCCCAAAAGGAGAGGTAAGAGAAAATAGAAAGAAGATTTGATTGTTGGCTAAGCATCTCCTAAATCATATGAAAGTTATCAAGACAAATTCAAGAAGCCTTATGAATCCCAAACAGGATTAAATATAAAGAAAAAATACTTAGGTGGATCATAGTAAGACTACTGAAACCCAGAGACAAAGAGAAGACCATAATGAAAGCAATCATAAAAAGATGCATTGCTTTCAAAGAACAAAATAAGACTGATTGCTGATTAATTAACATTAACAGTAGACTCCAGAAAACAACACAATGATTTATGGAAATACTAAAAAAAGTGAAAAAGTAAAATTCTATACCCAGTGAAAATAATCTTATAAGAAACACATCTCCATCTTCTTTTCTTCAAAGAAAAGAGAGACATAATGAATAACTTCATGGTGGCTTTGTAAACTGTCCATTTGTCTAGGCTGAACTACATTCCCTAGAATTTCCTTTCCCGGATATTCCTGATTAGCTTGGGCAACAAGGCTTGGGAGGTTTGGAAGGTAAAAGGGAAGCAGCAGCTACTGCGGCAGGTTGTTGCTGGTACGCTGATGCACTGAGCTGTTGGGAAGCAGCAGCTGGACCTGCGATAGATCGCTCTACCTTCTCCAGGATCCTTCGTCATCTTCCCTGATGCCTGGACCAGGCATGTGTTTAGCTCTACATCTGAGGGCTTTCTCAGGGTACTCCTGTCACCAAGGTCAGAGACAAGAGCAAAGGTTTCAGCCTCTCCTTGTGGGTTTCCAACTCAAGGTTGTGAGGCTGGAAACTAAAGATAAAAAAAAGTTAAAAAAAATGGCCCTTGCAAACTCCAGCTGGCCAGTCCTCTGGGGCCAGCACGAGAGGGCCAGGGAGGCTACTGGATGGAGCTGCGTCCCTGCAGTTCCCGCGTCCCTGCGCCGCAGCCTCCAGGCGGTAGGGGCCGCTGTGGCACAGAGCCGGCGAGCGCGTTAGGACCCTCTTTCCCTAGGGCAGAGAGGAGGAGACACTTCGGCTGGTGAGCCGAGCGGGTGTCCGGGTTGCGAGGTCTGCGCGGTCTCTCCGGCGCGCGCTCGTTCGTGACCTTCGCTGCTCGGACACTTTGGGCGTCTCACTACCGGGGGCGTGGGACACTGCGGCGTTCGGTGTAGGATACCGAATCCTCGTCATTTCGGGGGCTCCCTGAGCCAAGTCTCGGGCATCTCTGACCCCCAGGGCCCATTGTCCGCAGCTTACACCAGGAGCCGACACTCTGGTCAGTGACCCGTCTTTGGACACCTCCACCTTATTTAAGAACCCTCGTATTTCCTGGACCGTTTCTTGGTGCCCTAGCTCACCAAACTCGGTTTAAGGAAAATGATTTTGTGGTGCTTTTCAATTGTGGTGCCTCTTTTTGTAACTTCTAAGTCCTGTGTTCCCCCGGCAAGACAATGCCTGGAACTCAACTGAATGCAGTTTCTCTTTCTGGAGGCTTGGAATGCAGGTCTCTGGAGTCCTAGCTCGCGGAGTGTAGGTACCACGGGAGGGGAGGGGACACAAGTGGTATGCACAGCCCTCAGTCCACGACAGCCATTGTCATAACCTCCTACCTTACAGTAAATTCAAGATGGAAAGGTACTTCTTACTAGTATTTTTTACATTAAAAACAATACAGAATCCATTTATTATTTTTTTTAAAGATCTTATTTTATTTTTTAGAGAGAGAAGGGAGGGAGAAAGAGAAAGAGAGAAACATCAATGTGCAGTTGCTGGGGGTCATGGCCTGCAACCCAGGCATGTGCCCTGACGGGGAATCAAACCTTTGACATTTTGGTTTGCAGCCCAAGCTCAATCCACTGAGCTATGCCAGCCAGGGCTTTTTTTTTTTTTTTTAATTGTTGTTCAAGTACAGTTTTCTGCCTTTTATTCCCCTCCCAGCCCACCTGCCCCAGCCCTCCCCACCTCCCTCCTGTTTCCACCCTCCCTTGTTATTGTCCCTGTGTCCTTTACACTTGTACCTTCCTCCTTTCCCCTGAAATTCCATCCCCTCTCCCCTCTGAACACTGTCAGCCTGTTCTCTATTTCAGTGTCTTTGGTTATATTTTGCTTGTTTGTTTTGTTGTTTAGGTCCTGTTAAAGGTGAGATCATATGGTATTTGTCTTTCACTGCCTGGCTTATTTCACTTAGCATAATGCTTCCCAGCTCCATCCACGCTGTTGCAAAGGGTAGGAGCTCCTTCTTTCTTTCTGCTGCATAGAATTCCATTGTGTGAATGTACCATAGTTTTTTGATCCATTCATGTACTGATGGGCACCTAGGTTGCTTCCAGCACTTGGCTATTATAAATTGTGCTGGTATGTGTTTCAGGATTCTTAGGATATAATCCCAGCAGTGGAATTGCCGGGTCAAAAGGCAGATCCATTTTTAGTTTTCTGAGAAAATTCCATACTGTTTTCCACAGTGTCTGCACCAGTCTGCAATCCCACCAACAGTGCACTAGGGTTCCCTTTTCTCCACATCCTTGACAGCACTTGTTTGTTGCTTTGTTTATGATGTCCATTCCATTTTTAAAGTTTAAGTGATTACACGTTTATGTTTCTTAAATCTTGTAATAATTTATAAATGCAGAGTCTAATTGATTTAGGAGTGAGGTGGGGTAAAGTGGTGGAATAGGGTGGGCAGGGAATTGAGAGACCAGGATTCTCTCACTCTCCCACTGTCAAAGTCACCATCTCTTTGGGTCGAGGTTTCTCTTTGTTTAAAAAAGGGTCCAGATGGTGAGGATAACAATAGCTACCATTTATTGAACATATCCTTTTAGAAGTGTTTTCTCATTTAATCCACACAGTGATTCTATGCAACAGATAATATTACCCCTTTTATAAAGGTGGAAACCGAGGCCCAGAGAGGTTGTTGCTTAAACATAACCAGTTTATAAATAGCAAAGCTGGAATTTGAGGATATGCTCGTTCTCCTCAAGATATCAAGTCCTCTGATTCTATCCCAGATTTGTTTATTCTAATTTAAATTATGTTTAAGGTGTTCTGCCCCATACTTCAAGTTATTTTCTTAAATAATAAGTGTGGGATGTGAAACTAAAATAGCAAGTATATTTACATCTGATTAAAATATTTTGTCCATTTTATAATTCCTTGCATCTTTTAAAAGAAAGGCTTTGATTATTGCTAAGGTTCCTTCTCACTAACATTCTATGATTCTGATAATTTTGTTTTGTTATCTCTTTTATTGAGATACTTATTCCAAAAATGAATATCTGAAGATTAAATTTTTCTCCAAAGTAACATATATTTTGTATCACAGTCTAATTTTCATGTACACTATAATGGAGATAGTCATGCTAATTTTATGCCAGTGAAATGTGTTTCACAACTGGCAAACAATTGCTTGTCAGTTATGAATGACACTCTGGATATCCCGCTAAGTAATGAATTTTACTGAAGGAGAGAAAACCATTCAGAAATGACCAGTCCTGACTCCATCTGGGGCCATCTTTTACAGCCTCGCCAATTGTGTGTGTGTTCCAGTGCAGACCCCGTTCTCACTCACACTTTGAGGTGTGAATGACCCTCATGGAGAGTTGTGCAGAGAGGCAGTCCTTTCTCTCTGCTGCTTCCTTTTCCCATCGCATATTTCCTTCACAAGAGGCTGGGGAAGAGAAAAAAGTACAGAACTTTTTACTAGGGAGGGACTGATGAAGTAAATGCAGCTTAGTTTACCTCGTTTTTATGGGCAGGTGTGAAAAATTCTCTGTTGTGAGTACAAGAAACACAAAAGTTTATTTTTATTTGTTAATTATTATTTTCCATACACACAACTGTAAACCTCTTTCACCCTACCCTGTATAGTGCAGTAGGTGATCCCTAAATTTATACATGTCCTTTCAGTAAACATTTGCAGTGGTTGCAGTTTAGGTATTCTTTAACTGTCATTTCTGGTAAAGAGTTTAGCATACATAGCACACCATCAAGGTGAACGTGGATGTCTGGGGGTTGCAGTGTAATAACTACTGTCTAGATTATTATTTTCTTGGTCCATTGCAAAGGAAATGTAGGTTTTCTAAGGAAAGAGGAGACTGAAGAATTTTAGAATTAAAATTCATTATGATTCATGTTAGAGCACTCTTTATACTTAGTTTATAAACATCTGGTATAAGTTGAATTTCATGACATTCAACATCATTGCATCCCTTTAATTGTGAGATAGTGAAATGTCTATTGGCTGTAACCAGTCTGTCTCTCTCTCTCTCTTTGTGTTTATATATACATAGCCACATATATATAAATATATTTATTTTGGGACTTAAGGTGAGGAGTGAGTTAATCATCCTTAATTCTTGACACATTATCACCAACACAAAGTACGTGATAGCTAAGGTCTGAGGACCCTTTTATGCTCTACAATTTGTGTTCCCCATACCTTCCTCTCCCATCACCTTGTTTTTCTTCCTAGTAAACAATTTTAAACCACATTCTACCAGATAGCTTTGTTTTAATTACATGCAGCTATTTCTCAAAACTTAAAGAAAAGTGCTGGTGAGCATGACTTTTACCTTTGTGTATTTGGTGTTTTAGGACTTGTTAGTATTCTTATCTAATGCCCCAATGTCTGTTTGTGGTATATTCTTTTTTTTTTTTTAAGATTTTGTTTATTTATTTTTTAGAAAGAGGGAAAGGGAGGGAGAAAGAGAGGGAGAGAAACATCAGTGTGTGGTTGCCTCTCACGTGCCCCCACTGGGGACATGGCCTGCAACCCACTCACGTGCCCTGACTGGGAATCAAACCAGCGACCATTTGGTTCGTAGCCCACACTCAATCCACTGAGCTACACCAGCCAGGGCTGTTTGTGGTATATTCTGAGGCTCTGATTGAGTCCTAACAACATGGATGTTGTGTTAACTGTTTCTTGCTTTGCATTTCTAATAGGTATGACCTATTTATAGACTATAATACTGCTTCTACTTTATTGCTTCTTTCTGAATTTTCTCTTTTCCCACATTACTGTCAAACACATCATTAGCATAAGGAGAAATATCACTGGCGCCTAGTCTAAGCAATCTGGTGGCCAACACTTTGACTTACATTCTAAATATATTTGTACTTGCCATTTATCCTGCTCCTATGGCTAAGATGGAAAGGTGAAATGCCAGCAGATTTCACAGAAGAAAATGAAAGCAATAGATGCAGTGGATGGTTGCCACAAGAAAGGAGAAGTAACAAAAGAATTTAGCATCAATCCCCCTACACCATCAACATTTTTGAAAGATTGAGCCAAAACTGAAGTGGAAGTTAAAGGGATTCTGGGACTAAAGCAGAGTCAAATGTGAAGTCTTTTTTTTTTTATAGCTGTTTTTGCATGGTATCAAGAAGTTTACACAAGAAATGGGCATGTAAGTGGACCCGTTTTTCAGCAGAAAGCATTGGATTTTTTGCCAGCTTTGGGCATGATGAATATCAAACAGCTGTGTGCTAGTGGAACAAATTTTAGATGTGTTAGAGAATTGTTTCAGAAGTTGTAGTGAAAAAAGAAAAAACTGTTCCAGTAGAGAAAATTAGTAACTTGTATGCAGGAGAAATTTAAAGAAACAATTGCTAGTTACAACTTGAATGGTGTTTTAAATGCTGATGGAATTAAGGTTTACAGGTTGTTTGTTACCTCATATACTTTGTGTCCTAGGTAGACTTTGCAAAGGAGGTAAACAGAGATTGATGATCCTTCTGCTGTAACGCATCCTGGATGCAAAAGATGAGACCTCTGGTCACTGGCAAGTCAGTTAACCCTCAGGGCTTCAGAAATGTTCATCGACTCCCCCGTGATTACCAAGCTAGTGTGTATGCCTGCAGGATGAGAGATATGTTTAATGAATGGTTGAGAAGGATTGGCAAGAGAATGAAAGGAGCAAAATGCAGTATCCCCTTCGTGATAAACAGTTGCTCTGCCCACAGCACTCGCCTATGCTTGACTCATGCATGTGTTTTCCCATTGAACTGCATAGCCACTCTGCAGGCATCCGGTTAGGGTGTAATTTGTTCCATGAAAGCTCACTGCAGAAACAACTCTTCTAAATTTAGATGATGAAGGGAAAACAGAAAATAAATGAAGCAAGCCATTGGCATGATTACTGAGACCTGGTGGTCTGTAGAGCCACCCACAGGAGTGAAATGTCGGTGGAAAACAGGTATGATTCCTGTGAAGCACCCTACGGTCAGCTTGGAAGAAGATCACAAACCAAGTGTGGTGTTTGATCTCTTCTGGACTCAGGTGCTGTTGTCACTGCTCTCATAAATCGGTTTGATTTTGAAGGCACCGTGGCTACAGATGTCATTTGACCTACTCCCAAGATTAGCAAATCTAAAATTGCTGCAGGAGTGCTAACGAGTGTCAAAATGGAACCAGAAAGTGATGATGATGGTGATGACGGCAACAATGATAACTGTAATATGCAAGGGAACAAGTGCTGGAACAGACAGCAGTGAACATTTCAGAAGTCCTTGCATGTGTACAAAGTGTTGACAGTCTTTCCCTTAGAGCAGATGTTCCTGACGAGGTGTTTACCCAATTAAGTGAGATAGATAAATATCTTGTGACCACTGCAACAAAGACTTTTGAAAAAAACTGACCTGCTATAACTAATAAAATTGCAAAAATACTGGTTTTATAAAGTGTATAAAATGGGAGACTTAAAGAATACTTGTATAAACAAGGCCCCAGTGAGTGTTTAAATGTGAATGTTTGACTCTTAAACTTTATAACATTTACTGCATGGTAGGTCACTAATTTCAGCTCTTTTTTTTTTTTTGAAAGGTTTCTTTTCCGACCATCTCCCTTCCAACCCCTTCACTCTCCCATCATTAGGTGGCAGAAATGATAACAACAAGCCTTGCCTAACAACACATGGAGGAGAAAAGTATTCATAAAATGTTACCACTGCAGCTGGGAGAACCAGAAGCCAAAAGACTCACTTAGATCTAATTGGATAGATTTAGAGTGTTTCGGAGAAGAGAAAAGCCGTCCTTACCAGAGAGTCCCTATAGGCAAAAGGGGAGTGAGGACACACTGTTACCCTTCCTGCTTGGTGCCAGTGGTTGGGCCTGTGGCAGAAGGGGAGGAATGTGAAGGGAAAGTGGGACAGGGCGTGAAGCTGTAGGAGAAACTGGGCAAAGGAATGCTAATACTTCTGTCAGCTTGGTGTCCTGAAAGTACTTCTGTCAGGTTGGAAGGTGAGAAAGAGTGAAAGTGGAAGGAAATAGAGAAGGTGTGGATAGCCCACTGCCCACTGCCAGCCTAGTACGTCCTTCATGTAACAAACAACAATGTGACTCAGGCCAACAAGTAATTCTCTAGCCTTCCGTAAGTAGGAAAACAGCTTTTTCCCACTTTACTGGTTTGTTCTGAGAGATGAAAAATAAAATAACCATTTTGCCAAACAATACTTAAAGCATTATTTACAAAATATGTGTTAAAAATAAAATGATCAACAATCACTTTTGGTATATATCTGGACTGGAATTTTTAAAAATTAGTATAGTTTTTATAAAGAGCATTATCGAAAAACAATCATGAAAGAACAAAGTCTCTTATTTTATTTCTAGGTAATAAATCATCATTAGTCAAGATGTCTTCAGCACCTGAGCCTCCAGCCTTTAAAAATGAACCATCCAAAGAGAAAGACTTTCAAAACCCAGGTCTCAGAGGGGTCCGCACAACGACTTTATTTCGGGCTGTGAATCCAGAGCTCTTCATTAAACCTGTAAGAAATATACACAGGATAACACTTATGTTTAATTTAACTAGGCTACCAGAAACAGTTCTTATTTTCCTATGACATTTCATTTTATCATGGCAATTTTATGTTGACTATTAAGATCTCTCTGAATAAATGCAGGTGGAAGGAAAATTTTACTGCTGTTTCACTAAATACACATGTAAAGTGAATTATTTTAAGGGTATTTGAGACTTAATGGAAAATGGTTGTACTTTCATGGATCAACTTCTCAAATTCCTACTTAAAATTTGAATAGCCGTATTAATTAGAAGGAAATTTTTAATGTTTAATGAGGTATTATTAAATTAGATCTTCCAATGAAACAAAGCAAAATGAGAATCTGATCATTATTATAAACTACAATTCCAGCATTTATTAATAATGTTTTTACCTAAGGCATAGTGCAAACATTTTGTTAAAAATTTCAAAATGTACATTTGTACACTGTTAGGGAATCAGCTAATCACTGATATCCTTGATGCAATTTATTGAATATATTTGATTTGATAAATTTTTACTTTTAAATAGATATACATTTTATTTTAAAATAAATTTAAATCAAATTATTATAAATATATTTAAATGTATTTGATTATAATTTTAATAACATGGTTGTCAGTGTAAACTGTTTACAGTTAAATAGATCAATTTAGCAATCAAATCATTAAATCAAAGTAGAATGTTTTAAAAACTTCGAACTAATGTGTTTTTTTAGTTGCCAAATACATATTAAGAATTTCAAATTTAAACTACTCTTGAGTTTGTGGCCTTTCTTAGATGTCCATCCAAGTAAAAAGGTTTGACCTGTATTTTTTTCATTAAGTTTTGAAGTAGTAGTAAACAGTCGGTATGGTGACAGAACAGAATACAGATTGAAACTTTTATCACAACTCTGCACTCACACTGACCTAAGAAAGGCCCATTGGTTGAGTGTGAACACTCAGAAAGGAGGGTCTGAGTTACAGTGATAAAGATTAACACTTCTGTGGAGTTGTGAACATCTTTCCTACATTTAAAAACTTCTTTTTAAATTCAAAGCTAGTTGCTTTGCCTTTAAGGATCTTGGATTTTCCAGCAGAAAATCAAGGTTATAATAACAGCATCATATCTGTTGCAGGCACTAAATTTCTTGAGGTGACAGAATAGGTTCCCAGGGAAGAGTGTACATTGCCATTTTTGCGGTATCTAATGTATGGCATGAAAGGCTTTTTGCCAGTTTTTCACAAACTCAGAAGAGAAGAATGGCATGTATACTTTATTCCCCACTTCCTAATAAAATTAACTAACTTAAGGAGGTTAAGCAGCTTCCCCATGTCACCCAGACAACACTGAAAACTTGAGCACCGAGCCAGTTTCCATGCCTCCTGTCTCCTCTGCCACTTTGCCAGCTGTCACCTTCCTGTAGGTGGAGGTCTGGGATGCCCAGGCTATAGACAGCAGAAAGACTGGAGAGGAGAAGCAAGAGTCTTCCAGACTCTCCAAATTATCAGGAATTGAGTTAACTCAATGGAGAACTGGATAAATTATAATTGAAAATATATGAATACTAGTGTGGTAATAAAGAATTGATTTGTCAAGAGGAAAATGCAACAGGTATTTGGGTCCCTTCAAATTATTAATGAGATTTTGTAATTTTTTTTCTTTGACAGAACAAACCTGTAATGGCTTTTGGATTGATAACCCTTTCACTATGTGTGGCTTATATTGGTTATCTACATGCAACACGAGAGAATAAAATGGAACTCTATGAAGCTATTGATAGTGAGGGGCACAGTTACATGAGGAGGAAAACATCTAAATGGGATTAGTGGTGCTGGTTACTGTGGATGGAGCTGTGTTAAGAGCTCCGGAATCGTTTGTGATGGACTATATATTCACAATATCATGTTTCGTGTGCAGTTGCAACAAACCACTTAATGATCTTTGTATTTTCAAAGCTGCGGCCATTATCTCATTCTTTTTCCACAGAAAGCTCCTCCATGTACTTTTTAAATGAAGTCCTCTTATAAAGGTGCCATGAGAATGGAAGTCATTTTTGTTAATTAAGTTTTATGTAATAAAAGTACCCAGTGTTGTTAAATTTGCATGGTATTTTTAATATTTTAAAGTGAATGGTGCATTTGCAATTGCTGTGAGGGTTTAATTGTTTTGATTTGCAAAGGAAATGGTCATTTTCTAACTGGGCATAGAACCTATATTTGTGAAGAAAAAGAAATTATTGTAAATTATTGTAAACTCTGCAGTCAATGTTAAAGACAAATAGTTTATACAGAGTCACAGATGGTTCATATATTTTGGTTTTCCATTTCAGCTATTTTTAGTCCACAATTTTATTTTAATTGAAAAGATACTCACACTCAACTATTAAAACCAAGATTAAATGAGAGAATAACCAATGTAATTGGAGTTGTTTTTTTTTAAAGAAGAAGTATGTTATATTGAGCTACGATGTTTTTATTTGACTGCAGCTGTTATCTATTTTAGTTTTTGTCAGTTAATGCCACAATGATACAATAAACATGAGGCCAAATGTTCTTACAGTTATTTAAAAACTAGAACTACTCAATAGATAACAAGGTCTCCTTACTATCCTGGGTTTAACTTACATAATTTAAATCTTTCTGACAAAGGTTCTGGACCTGTATTATTTCTACATATTTATCCCATTCTCCAAAATCATTGTAATTAGGGCTCAATAATAAATCTCATCTCTGAACTTTTATTTCATTTATTATTACCAAGTAATAGTAACTGCACAAGCAGAGTTTATCATCATAATGTCAGTTTTTACTTTCCAGAACTTTAGTGTAATTTTGCAAAGATTCATGAAAATGCAGTTATGCCTGATTTGTAGATATCAAAGAGCTTAGCTGAGTTATCTGTATGCATCTAAATTCAGTCTTTACTACCGAGCCCTAAATATTTCTTGCTTTTTCTCTCTACCATAGTATGTAGTTTAAAATGTACTTCAGTGGTATAAAATGTCTTTTAATTTAAAGTATTATGTTTTGGTTTTGGTTTCCCTGTGGACTTTGGTTGTTAATGAACTTGAACTTCTGTTTTCAGTTTATGTGTCACATTATCATCTTTTATAATTCTTTAGTATTCAACAAAATGAGTTGACATTTGGCAGGGGAGATATTGGTTAGGTGAACTATCAAGAGATTATCATAGCCCTGGCTAGGTGGCTCTGTTGGTCAGACCATCATCCTGTACACCAAGTACACCGAAGTTTTCAGTTCGATCCCCAGACAGTGAACATGCCCAAGTTGCAGGTTCAGTCCCCAGTCAGGGCGCATACAAGAGGTAACTGATCGATGTTTCTCTCTCACACTGATCTCTCTCCCCCTTAACCCCTTCTGCTTTCTCTAAAATCAGTAAACATATCCTCAGGTGAGGATTAAAAAAAAGAGGGGTTATTGCAGCTCAGAGGATAGAAGGAATTGTACACAGTACAGCCTTAAGCCATGTGACATCTACATGAATGAACCAGGATAGCAGTAGATTGGGCGAGGCACATGGCTGTGAAAGAAAAATAGTACAGTGGGGAATCACCTTGAATTTTAGGAATAAGTACCTAATAGTGATACTTTTTGCAGGATGGTTATGAGTTACAACATGGTCTGTGTGTGTAAACTCAAAGACTACTTGGCTATGCGTTGATGTTTCATTCATTTTCTAAGGGAAAATG
This sequence comes from Phyllostomus discolor, assembly GCF_004126475.2. Classification (NCBI taxonomy): domain Eukaryota; kingdom Metazoa; phylum Chordata; class Mammalia; order Chiroptera; family Phyllostomidae; genus Phyllostomus; species Phyllostomus discolor. The sequence continues at coordinate 149,284,954 of NC_040906.2, forward strand.
CCGCTCCAATAAAGTCAATTATGTCAGAAAGGGACAGTCAGGGCAAGATATTGACAGCATCTTGGTGTGTGGGTCCAAGTAGTTAAAGGAAGGTCTTTTAATGTGGGAGTCTGGCTGAAACTGGGCAAAACTCAGTAACAGGTTAGGTCTTGAACCAAGTCTTAGTAAGATGACTGTTGATAAGTGACAAACGACCTTTTGCCCAGGGAATTAATCTGTTCTGATAGGAGAGCAATTTACCCAGAGGACCAAGCTGTTCAATTGATAAATGAGTTTTCAAGCATTTCCTGAAATAAGCAGTGAAATTATTTATTGGTTTATAGCCTTATATTTTATAGGGTGACCAATGTGTCACAGTTTATCAGGCATGGGGTAAGGGGGGCAGGGGGATGGTGCTTTGCATATAGGACTTTCAATTTTAAAACAAGTTCAACAAATTATTTAACTGTGTGACTTTAAAGGTTTTTTTTAAAAGATTTTATTTATTTATTTTTAGAGAGAGAAGGGAGGGAGATAGAGAGAGAGAAACATCAATGTGTGGTTGCTGGGGGTCATGGCCTGCAACCCAGGCATGTACCCTAGCTGGGAATCGAACCTGCAATACTTTGGTTCGCAGCCCATGCTCACTCCACTGAGCTACACCAGCCAGGGCATAACTGTGTGACTTTAAAACCCAGGCTTAGGCTCTGGCTGGTGTGGCTCAGTGGATTGAGTGCTGGCCTGCAAACCAAAGTGTTGCTAGTTCGGTTCCCAGCCAGGGCACAAGACTGGATTGCAGGCCAGGTCCCCAGTAGCAGGTGCTCGAGAGGCAACCACACATTGGTGCTATCTTCCTCTCCTTCTCCCTCCCTTCCATTCTTCCTAAAGATAAATAAATAAAATCTTAAAGACAAAAAACCCAGGCTTAGTAATTTTGAGTGCTGATTTAATGAAAAGTAATTAAAAAAATACTCCAATATTTCCCAACTTTATTGCCATGGCATCAATACCACATTGATAGGTAAACTTTGCTGGCCTAAAATGAATCAATTCTTTAAACAAACCCTTTAAAAGAAAGTGTAGTGGGCTGAATAGGACTCCCATTCCCCACCCCACCTCCAAAGATGTCCACATTCTAATCACTGGAACATGTGGATCTGTTGCTTGATAGGGACTTTGCAGATAGGATTAAGTTAAGGATTTTGAGATGTACAAATTTTACTTTATTATCTGGGTAGGCCTAATATAATCACAGAAGGTTAGAGGAAGAAGCACTTGTAGGGAACTGGTTTGTTTTAATCTGGCAATTGTGACTCAGCTCTGTATGGAAAACCGACAGGAGTGAAGTGGTGGGCAGGAGCCAGACCCTCAAACCAGGTTTTCCCGTGGGAACCAGACCTAGAAAATGCATCCAGACTGTTTTGGCTTGCTCTTGCTAAAACTCTATCACCCTGGTCTGAAACAGTAGATGTTTATTGCCTATCTTCAAGGTAATTTCCAAAGCCTGTGTGAATTTTCCCAAGGGTAGAGCATAATCAGCTCACTACCTTTCCCTTCTGCATTTGTTATTTTCGTTGCCTTGATTGTACCTAAAGTGTAGACAACAACATTCTATGTGATAGATAATAAATCCTTCTTTGATGTAAGACCCAAGAAAAACAATAAAAGCCTGTCCAGGCAAGGGTTGGGGTGCTCTCCCCTTGAGAGAAGCGGCCATGGGACTCTCATCCTAAGAGAGTACCATACCATCCCTTTTTCCACAGAGGACTGCTGTAGTCTGTGTGCGTTTGTTCTCATCTTCAGCCACAACACACAGACTCTGCTGGCCAGAGTTTGCCACAGCACTGTCACTGTGCAAGCAGGGGATGAAAAGGCTATAGAATGAGAGGTCATGAACCAAGGAATATGTGTGGTCTGCAGAAGCTGCAAAAGGCAAGGAAACATTCTGCCCTACAGCCTGCTGACTCCATAATTTAGTCCTATAAGACTTATTTTGGACTTCTGACTTCCAGGACTGCAAGAGAATAAATATTTGTTGTTTTAAACCACTAAGTATGTGGTAATTTGTTACAGTAGCAATAAGAAACTAATATTGAAAGGCTGTCCTATGTAACACTTTTGTCATTTCTAGCTGCTTTTATGAGCAAAGCTTGTCTTACCTAGCAACAGTTGCTAAGTAAGCTGACAATTTAATGCTAGTGTCTAGGAGGGAGCAGCTGCTTAAATCTTCCCAAACCCAGGGCCTATACCTTACATTGCCGAGGCTCTCAGTAACATTCTTTAACATTAGCCACATAACTACTACTTAATGATGGTGAATCACTCAGTTCTTACCAGCCTCTAGTATTCTAAAACCTTGACTTCTCTTTCACTTTCTTAAACATCTAGCTTTTCTCAAAACTACTTTTTATGCTCTTAGGAGTATTTTAACTGTACATAGTAAAAGACATCTTAAATTTAATTATGATCAGAAATTCAAGTTACACAAACTTTGTTTGCTGTGCTGTTTGTAATAAAATTATTCCACGAGCCCCTTTAGGGGAAACCTTCAAACGGATCCATGAATACAAGCCATTTAAGACACGCTTTTACACTCACAAAGATATACTGGGTAAGTGACTTTGCTATTTTCCTTTGTTGTAATGTTTCATAGCATTGTGTGTCTTTCTTCCTGTTACAGACTTTTGTCAGCTTTCCTGATCAAAGTTGCTGGTCCTACAGGGGTGTCTGTCATGAGAACATGGGTTGAAATCCAGCTTCTTCACTCACCATTTTGTGCCTTGGACAGGATACTTGGCCTCAGTTTGTAAACCTATTTGTAGTTTATTAACATAGGGACATTAATAAATATTGCAGGCGTATTAAGAGGCTTTAAAGAAATAGAGGGTGGGCCCTGGCTGGTGTGGATCAGTGGACTGAGCACCAGTCTGTGAATTCAAAAGTTGCTGGTTCGATTCCTGGTCAGGGCACATGCCTGGGTTGGGTGGCCACATCCCCAGTAGGGGGTGCATGAGAGGCAACCACACATTAATGTTTATTTCCTTCTATTCCTCCCTTCCTCTCTCTCTAAAAAGAAATAAAATCCTTTAAAACATTTTTTTAAGAAATACAGGGTGGGAAAAAGTAGGCTTACAGTTGTGAGTACATGAAACAATTATTTTTGTATTTATTAATTACTGTACAAATAACTGTAAAACCACCTTTGCCCCACTCTGTATTTGTGCCTCTTGAAAAGCCTGACACATAATAGCAAGTGGGGGTTCGTTCTGCCCTTGCCCACACTTGGGCACCTTCCATACTCAAAGGAGTGGAAATATCCCCATCACTTTAATAAATGGGTGAAAGAAACCATAACCTATATTAGGAGCTAGCGACAAAAAGGAGATACAAATAACATGAGAATATTTACTACATATATGCTTATAGGAAGCAAATCAAGTTGTAACTAACAGGTTTCCTTTCTTCTTATGCCCATCAGAGCTTCGGTTTGAGTTTGAGCCTTAACAGTGTTTTCCTAGGGACTCTCAGAACACCCCTCCGGTCTTCTCTTCCGCTAACTTGGTAAACAAGTGGTGATTTAATTTCACTCCTGATCTTCGAAAACACAAATGCTAGAGAATGGAGGGTGTTTTAAAAGAACTTAAATGTAGAGGGAGATCAAATTGAAATCATCCTCTAAAAAATACCAACACCAAAACTGATTTTAACTATAGTAACTGTATAGTATGACTTTTAACTATAACCTCTAAAACGACTTGACATTTTATACCCAGGGCAGTGAGTATCCATTCTTAGATAAGCTTTTATTGATTGATTCCTTATACCTTCCAGGATATCTGAATCAAAGCATTAAGTGGATAAATTAAATCTAACTAGTTAGAAATTAATCCTTTCTATGATCCATATTTGTCATGGACTACTTGAAGTCACAAAAGTCAATATTCTCTGTTCTGTGTCAGTCAGTCCGGAGGCATGTTGAAATGTCAGTATAAGCGCTGATGAGTATCGCGTAGAGCAGCAGTCCTCAGGCCTAACAGTGGGCTGCAGCACTTCTAAAGATTTTGTTTTTACTACAAATATCCAAACACAGACTCGCTGGATTTAATGTGAATCCAAGTCAGACCCACTAAATTAGAACCTTCAGAATTGAGCTGCAGCATGTGTCATTTTTATTTTTTTGTATTTTTACATATTTTAATAGCTTTTTATTTGGAAATAATTTTAGACTCACAAGTTTTAAAAGTAGAACAGAGAGTTTCTGTGTACCCTTGTCCAGATTCTCTTACTGACATCTTACAGAAGAACACTAGTCCATTGTCCAAACGAGGAAATGGGTATTGGAACAACACAATTAACTCAGGGACAGGCCTTACGTTCACTCCCCACCCCCCAGCCTTGGTAGATAGTTTTATGAAATTTACCATGTGGCTATCCTGAAGTGGGAGAGGGAAGTTCTTGAGAAAAATGGGATGGGTGGGGCGGGGGGGCTGTGGTAGGGTGAAAATGTAGACAACTGTGCTTAAAGAACAATAAAAACAATCAGAAGGAGGCAGGGGATGCTGGGCAGACAAACACGTGAGTTCTCAGTGTCTTATCTATGCTCGTTGCCAGGCTTGGCACGGTGAGAGATACACTGCAGTAAAAGGTGTGCTTTGTAACTTTAGGGAGTTGATTGTCGAGACCTAATCACATGAAAAGTTAATAATGCAGCAAATCTTAGATGTGAGAAATGAATGGAATAAAGAATAAACCCGATAATAGTTAGGAGTAGAAAGAAAGATCTCAGCGTGTGATTTCAACACTCACAGGGCTCATCATCCCCCTCCAGATCGTAGGTCAGGTCTGAGGCCACACTCCGGTAGGAGAAGACGAAGAAAACCCTGTGCCCAGTTCAGTGAGCACAGGGCTCTGCTCCAGCTCCAACCCTGTCCCTAGCTAGCTGACACTGTGTGGTCCTCTAACCTCTCTAGGCTTTTATTTCCTTGTTTGTGTAGGGAAGGTGTTATGATGGGAGGGTATTATTTGTAAATTGGATTAAGTAATTGATGGAGAAGTGTTAACCACTTTTGGGGTCGGGGTAACACCAACATCCAGATAAGGGCAGGGCCGGGGGAGCTGAAACGTCGTGAACAGTCACGAACTATTCTACTTTGGGAACACAAAATGTGCTCCTTTTCACCACTCTCCTCCACAGCGGCCCACCCTGTGGCTTGGCAGCGCATCCCTGACGATCGCAGCCTAACAGTGCTGTGCGTGCCCTCCTGATCAGTTAGGGAACAACTTAGCCCTTTCATGGGCGCCTTTAAAGAAAAGATTGATATCTCTTAAAAGTATCCATTTCTCTCTTAGATGACTCTAATAAATAACTGGGTCATTGTAAAAAGGGAAGCCAAGAAACATGGAAACTTGTAATTATTTCTCTTCAAATAGATATCGGGGCAGATATTTTGAATAAAGAAGAAGAATTTCAAGAGGCTCTACTCAAAGAACGTATTGCAAAAGCAGAAGCTAATGTGTGGGCTCAGGTAAAAAGTTGCAAATCAATTTAAATGCACCCTTATAGTCTTTTCACATTTTAGACTTGTGTGAAACAGTGTAGTCAGGCAGAGCTGATGTTGAAACCTGGCTACCTTTGGGATCTTGGGCAAGCTCTTCAACTCTATAGTCTTGGCTTCTTCAAAAGTAAAAGAGGAACAATAATGCCCACTCTATAGGGTGCTGGAGAGAGTTAAATGAAATAATTGCCTGGCACACACAGTAGGTGCTTAGTAAGAAACAGACATCATCAGGAGCTTCATTCCTTCTAAATTACCTCTATGTGTGGATGACTCTTGCTCCCTTTCTTCTCACTGGATTAAAACTAAAAAAAAAAAAAAAAAGACATCCTTGTTGATAGTTGTTTATTATTGCTTAATAGCTAATGTGTAGACTGTCCATCTGTGCAGTGTGTAACACAAGCCTGTTTTTTGCAGATGCTTTATTATGGTTACTCTCCTTTTGACCTTTCTCCTTGTTCCCCTTCTCTCTAAAGTCCTTGATACCTTGTCCACGTGACTGCTGAGGGCTGTAGGGGCCCTTTGAGTGGGGGGCTCACAGATCCCAGGCCCTTAACTGAAGCAAAATCTCAATCATCCAGCCCCCTCTTCTTCCAGTCATAGATAAAACCATACACATGACTTCCTAAAGAAAGTTCATGCTCTTTGAGAGCAGGACAAGCCACAGGGCTTACAATGTGATTTCCTGGTTTCTTAATAAAATAGTTATCATGGTGGAAAGTGTTGGAAGTGTCCAGTATTATTGCCAGCAAAAGCTTGGTATGAAAATGTGGAAGTCCAAAATGCTCCTGTACAAAGGGTAATATGTGTAAAAGTCTTAGTAGTCATCTATCTTTATCAAAAATAATATATTTAAATTGATTACGAATCATAAATTATACACACCCTAATGCAAGGGAATGTTTTTGTGGGTAATCTACAATTTGAATATGGGTAATATGATGTTCTTGGGCACTCTCTCCAAATAAAATCATCCATTGTTTCTGAAGACCTGACACAGGGCGCTGGGGTGGTGCTCAGGCTCCCTTCTCAGTCACTTCTGGCTTTGCACATCTTTTCACCTCTCTGTAGTTTTCAGATTTTCTGTAATGAGCACACTGATTGTCTCTCATAGTCAAATTAAGCAAGAAGTGGAGTGACAGATTAAAAGAGAATCCCAGCAGCCTCCAGTACAGGTTTCTTTAGCCATTGCTGAAACTGCAGAGTTAGCCGTGGGTCGGGCCGTGCTAGGGCATCTGGCCGAGACAGCCGGTTCACCACGGGAAGTTTGCGGTGCGAACAGAGCAGAGAGCCAGAGGCCCCACGGTGTTTGCTCTTTTTCAGTAAATATAAAAACCTGATATATTAATACATAAATGCACTCTTTCTTTCAAAGGCTGATGAACGTCAAAAACAAGCAGTGGAGAAAGCACTTGAAGAAATGAATGACATGCATAAAATTAAAATTCAGATTCTGGAAGAGCAACATCAAAAAAGTTTACAGGTTTTTATAGTGGCTTGTTTGCTGTCTTTTAAAAAGTACTTAAGTGAGTGAAAAGCTCTGGCAAGGGAATAAGTGAAAACAATGTGTGATGTCTAGATGGGTGTTCCTGGAGGCTGGTCGTGAGGCTGGAGACGGTCACAGAGGAGATGCTGAACGCTCCGTAGGCCCAGGAGAGCCCTCTGGGTCTGAAGGAGCCACCCTGCCTGCCTGACCCACCACATCTCTTGCCACTTGTTCTCCTTCCCTCCTCTTACTGCCCTTCTGTGGGTCTTGATGCACCATGCGCCTTCTGACCTCAGTGTCTTTGCCAGAACATCCCTCCTGCGCTCCATCAGATTTAGCTCAAACATCTCTGCTCCCAGGGAGCCTTACCTGACAGGCTCCGCCCTGCCATCCACACAGTGTCCTTGGCACCCCTTCCGCTTTCACAGCAGCCACCCTCTGTCACTACTGTAATTAGACCGTGTGACCATTTGTCCAGTGTCGGATCCCCACGTGACTGTAGCCTACATGAGGACATGTCTGTCTCCTTGCCATCTAGTCCCAGAGGCCAGCACAGTGCCTTCACTAGTGCTCAAATGGGGATTAAACTGAGGAAGGAGGCTGCCCTCTTTCTTCTCCTGGGCTCTCTGATTGCATCCTTTGACCCAGTGTGCACTTCCTGCAGTGCCAAGAGGATGCCCTGAGCTGTTTCCAGAGTATTTACTTCAGGACCGGAGGTCATATGACAAGGGGGTGCCCTGGTTTAAGAACAGGACTGCAGACAATTAGCAAATGTTCCAGGCAGAGGCCCAGGGACTGATCCTTTAGATCAGTACGTCCACTACAAAATTTGCTCAAAGGAGAAGGATTCAGAACTCTTTTCACATGTTGGCCACAGGAGGGCCACGACAAGACACAGTGTTGATGTGTCAATGTGTTGATGCGTGGGCAGAGGCTGGGGGTGGGGGGGAAGGGGCAGAGGTCTGGTTCCAAGCTTAGCCTCATTCGATAGAACATAAGTAATAAACAGTTTGGGACACTGGGCCCACTTATTCCTCATTTTGGCAGTGAGCACCGACCATGTATCAGATCTCTACTAGGTGCAATGAAATGGGCTGTGCTGGAGCGGAAGAGAGGGAGTTCGCACCACGGCTCCTAGATGGTGCTGAGACCCTCCCTGCTGGGCTCCAGTGGCCAGGGTCTCTGAGGAACTGGCTGCGATGATCCACTGCCAATCTCCTATTTTAGTTCAAAGTGTGAAAAGCGTTTATATAGCATGTCTAGGAAGGCCTTCTTGTTAGTTGGCCTGTGCTAGTGTGGTCATACAAGGTCTTCAAGTCCTGAAATACTTCTCTGGGTGGTCAATTGATAACCACCCTTCAAGCCCCCTGATACCTTGGCCACCCTGGTTGTTTCCTACTAGGCCTCTGGACCTCCCCCAGTCCAGCAATTTAAAGGGGCAGCAGTTTAAACAGGTGGGGGCTCTAGGACCCCTCCCAATGCTGCAGCAAGAGTATATACATTGTGAGTATCACTCCCTGGCATTAGGCTATGCAGACAGGAAGATAACTTAAATGTGATGCCTGTTTCGAAGAGCACGCCTCTAGTCTTCCTTTAGGTAATCTGCACCCCATATAGACTTTCGGTAGAGTTGTTGCCCTTAATATTGAAATAGAGGTCCTAAGAAAATTTAAAAGGGAAAAGTTAGAGAGAGGTTTACCTTTCTAACATATTGGTCTAGGATTTGAGAATTTACATTTGTACTGCTGCCTCAAGGACATTTCTTATACAGTGAAAGAGTGATTTGTCTCAGAGGGATGTGTAGGGTCATCTCAACTGTCATAGACATCAGTACTGCTTCTGAGGGGGTCTGTGAACTCACTACCTTAGTTTCTACTCACCTGGGAGCTTAACATGCAGGTTCCGGGGCCCCACCTGACATACAAAGTCGCCAGCAGTGTTTTGAACCAGCAGCCTCTGTGATTCTCACATATTAAATTTTGACACTACCAATACATAGAGCAGAAAACCAAGTTCTTTAGAACTAAATAGCATTAAATTCTTACCAAGTACTGCTCTAATATGATGCAAAGGATTTGGGATAGGTCTCAAACACTTGATGTTAAATAAAATTTCAAGATCATATCTAATGGAGATAGTACTTTGAAAAAGTATTTATATTCTTTCACTCAAATATAGTAATATTAAAAAGTAAGTGAGAAAATAAGAGCCAAAAGAAAATTAGAAAAGGAAAATTAGCCCTGGCTGGTGTGCCTCAGTGGATTAACCACCAGCGTGTGAACCGAAAGGTCAAGGTTAGATTCCCAGTCAGGGCACATGAGTGGGTTGTGGGCCCCCAGTGCAAGAGGCAACCAATCAATGTTTCTCTCATACATTGATGTTTTTTCCCTCTCTTTCTCCCTCCTTTCCTCTCTCTCTAAAAATAAATAATTTTTTAAAAGTTTTTAAAGAAAAATTAGAGTAGGAATTATAATGAAATCAAGGATGATTTTAAAACTTAAAAACACATGTATGCCATGAGGTCCTGTGCAATTAACACAAATTGGGACTTGAGCTTTCTGGCATTCAGTGCAAGGGAGAAAATGCCATGAATCACTGCAGCCACAAGGTAAGAAGAATCAGGTGTTCAGACAGGTCCAGAGAATCCTACATGTGATACCTAAGAGGAACTCCCCCTGATGGAGATATGTGTTCTAAGTGTCTGTCGAACATCTATATAGTAAGTATGCTGTATTTTGTGAGTCCATTTCTTATAATGTCTCAAAATTATAACCTCATCTTTAAATACACTCAAAATGCATTTCAGTACAAGCAGTTTAATCAGAGGATTTTCCATTGAAGAAGGACACAGCCAAACAGTAGGCCCCTGAATTATTTTTGTAACTTTAAATATGTACTCCCCATGCTAAGTAAGGCAGATTTGGGTTTTACTAAATTGTTATGTAAAAGAGGGACTAGGTTTAAAACTCTGAATCCTAATTCAGAACCCAGCCAAAATAAAGGGCTGGGATGTAATTTTTATTTTTGTTTAAAAGATTTTACTTACTTATTTTTAGAGAGAGGGGAAGGGAGGGAGAAAAGAGAGGAGAGACACAGCAATGTGAGAAAGAAACATCTATTGTTTGCCTCTCACATGCCCCTAACCGGGGACCTAGCCCTCAACCCAGGCCAGGAATGTGCCTTGACTGGGAATCAAGCTGGTGACCTTTTGGTTTGCAAGACAATGCCCAACCCACTGAGCCGTACTAGTCAGGGCTGGGATGACATTTTTAAATTCTATGATTCAAATAAAAATGTATTATGATGATACCTCATCTATCTATCTAACCACTCCATAATGTCAATTACTGAAAATATTTCTGGGAAAACCCAAAAATAATTTAAAATATTCCCTAAGAATTTAAACAAAGACCTCTGAGTACAAGATAGACACTCATGCTTATTAGCCTTAGCAGAACCTCTCCAACCTCCCCTCAAGTGGTGTCACATATTACTTGACAAAATGGTATCACACTTACTTGACAACCTGAACTCAACAGGCGTGGTTCATTTGCTTTTACACATCCAAAATAGATTAAAGGCTGGAAACTGGAAATGACAAAAAGGAGCTCACTGACAACAGTTAGAATAGGGAGTATTTAGCCCAATGGCACGTAAAGAATGAGAACTCATTACCAAAATCAGATATCAAATATAAAAAAGCAAAGCAGTCTGGGGTCATTTATAACAGAGACAAATAGTCCTGTGAACTTGAGTGATTATGGAGTTGCAGTATAAAGTGTTTAGCCCCGTGCAATCATTCATCTTTTTCTACTGTCCCGGATCATCAAGAAACGTTAACGTGTGCACTATACTCTTTTTTATGAAGTAAGATAAATGTTGAAGACATTTGAAACATTTCTTTTTAAAAAAAGATTTTATTTATTTATTTTTAGACAGAGAGGAAGGGAGGGAGAAAGAGGGAAGGAAACATTAATGTGTGGTTGCCTCTCATGTGCCCCCTACTGGGGACCTGGCCTGCAACCCAGGCATGTGCCCTGACTGGGAATCAAATCAGCAACCTTTGGATTCGTAGACCAGCACTCAATCCACTGAGCCACACCAGCCAGGCATTTAGAAATAGCTTCATTCAAAATGTTTTATTATCAAAAAGTTCTAGTTATTTAAGAGACAAATCATTTCTAAGTAGACGATGTTATCCAAAAAAAAGATTTCTCAATACATGAACTGAGATCACCCTGGATAGATCCATTCTTGAAGTTGATTTCTGTTGTCTTTTTCATTAAAAAAAATATTTTTTGCCACTGGAGTAGCTGAAGTGAGAAGTTGAAAACTTTGTTTCTCTTGAAAAAGTGGAAGTCTAACAAATATTTAATTGTTGGAACATTTTTTTTCTAAAAAACTAAAGTGATTTCAGTTTTTCTTGAAACTTAAAGAGATAGAGAGAGCTCACTGTACTATCTCATAAACCTACAGGATTTCTGGAATGAAAATAATTAGAGGAAACCTGTGGAAAACACTAGCATCACAGCCAGCAATAAAATGAGAGGCTGGTTTCAAGAATCCTGGTTTCTCTTCCTAGTTCTTCTGCTGACTAACTATGAAATGATTTAGTTTCTGTATGTTCTCTCACTGTACCTACAATAAAGATTAAAATTTACCTTTCAATGAAAGATTTGAAACTCCTAGACAGAATTCATTGCTCCTTCTTTTTTGCGTGTATTTCTACTAAACCACTCCTTGCACAGTTTGTGGCAGCTGGGCCTAGCAGAGTGCCTGCCATCCCCAGGAGTGAGCAGGCATTTCCACAGTGCTGGCAGGGGTTTTTTATTTATTTTTATTTTTATTTTTTGAGGATCTGGCCTCCTGGAGTCCTGTTTCACCTGTGCCTCCTCTCTTTACTTGGCTAACGGTATCCACAGTTCTGCTACCCCAAAGCAGTGAAAACTTGTTCCTGTCCCCCCCAGTGAATGAGAAAGGGCCACTCAACACTAAGGATAGTGGGCACTGGCAGGCAGGTTCCTGTGACCACAGAAATGTTCAATTGTTAACTGCGTGAGACCCTCAGGAGACACAGTTATTGTTTCTACCATTCCCCATGACTTACCTCCTAAAGTAGAATCTTAGTATATATTTCTAACTATATATAGATAAAATGACATTATAGAATATTTGCACAATCAAGAAAAAATAACCGTAATTCAACTGTTTTCCCTTTCTGCATATTCACTCTCAAAATTGTCTATATAAATATTTATGCTACCTAGTTTGCATGTTTCTGGTTTTACTTAGCATCATAGAAATGGAAGTTTTCCATATTATACCTGCTATTTTTTAAACTACATGTGTTTGCAGGTGCACGTTTCATCAGGTTCTTAAACATCAAAGCTGTAACATCTAAACCTAGTTTTATTGTTGCTTAAGGAAATGGCAGATAAAACCAAGACAGAGATGCAGCAAAACATGGAAGAAGAACTAAAGAGGGAGAACTTGGCTGCAGAACAACGCATGGTCCACAGAATCCAGAGAATCATGACGGAGTGCCACAGGGAGAAAGTCCAGGCTGTGGAGAAAGTCAGGGCAGAAGAGAGACAGAGGGCCCAGGAACTGATCCAGGCCCAGAAAAGGTATTCCAGAGAACGCATTTGCAAATTAGTGTTTCACTCTGTCAAAATCACCTTGGAGAAAGGGATAAGATTAAGTCAGCACATAGGTGGATATTTCCCAGTTTTTGTGTTTTCACATTATGGGATATATCAAACACAGAGAACAGTACACAGCGTGTTGTAGAGTGTGTGTGTGCATGTATGTGTGTGGTCTAAAACAATAATAACATGCATACTCAAGGACCTGCCACCCGTCTAAAGGGATTGAAAACTGGTGATGCTTCCGAAGCTCCATGTCTTCTTCTTCAGTCCGTTTCCTTCCTCTCCTCCCTCTCCAGAGATAACTACTGTCCTCAATGTTTTCATTCTGTATGTCCAGTGTTAAGAGGCTGAGGAGAGGAATTAAGAAATATGTTTTTCCACAAACACATAAAAGTCAATCTTCACATTTTTTAGCCTATAATGTACACTGTTGTGGACGTGTTACTTTTTGTTTTTTTTTTTTAATTGCACAAGTAATACATGCTGTAAATGAAATGGACATTATGAGAATATAGGGAGCAAAAGTTGCTAAGTCCCCACCACCACCTCCCTACCCTTCCCTGTTTCCCAGAGTCAGTCATTTTAAATAACGGGGTCTATATCTTTCCATGCTGTTTTGATGTATTTGCAACCTTATTTATGTGCATAATCACAAACAATTTCTATATAAATCAGATCATATACAATATGTAAACATTTTAAGAACACCAAAGTAGCCCTGGCTGGTGTGGTTCTGTTGGTTGGAGCATCGTCCTGTGCACCAAAATGTTGTGGGTTAGATTCCCAGTCAGGGCACATGCCTAGGTTGTGGGTTCAGTCCCTGGTCCGGGTATATACCGGAAGCAACCAGTGTTTCTTTCTCTTTTTCTCTCCCATCCTCTCTCTCTCTAAAATCACAACATATATCTTTGGGTGAGGATTACAAAAAAGGTAACTATTTTTATTTATGTAATGAACATTTAGTGGAATTAGCTAATTTTGACAAGGCAGTAGTAAGGAACCCTATTGATTATCGGGACCAAGAGAAAACTACAGTTTCCACATGTTAAGTGACCTGCCCAAGATCCCTTCATTGTAGCAGCAAAAGAAGACTAAAACCTCTGTATTTGACCTCCTAGTCTAGGACTTATCTCTTCTGCTTTGCCCCTGGAGTTAACAAACAAATCTGTTTGTATGTAATTAAGAGGTAAAAATCTTCCTTGTTACATCTGTTTAGAACAGGGCCAAAGGTAAAATCCTGTAGGATTCTTATTTTGCAGGTAAATAAGAACAAGGGCTGCAGGTATGGCTGTTTCAGTGGTACCTCCCTTCTTGCATAGGAGATACATCCTTATTGAGATAGAAGAGGAAGGTGAGAGAGGATCTAAGGAGCAATTTAGAGAAGGTGGCAATTACCAGATGAGTGTGGCCCGCTACAGTGGAAAGTGGCACCCTCCTCTCCCAGCTCCTCCCGCCCTCTGTGTGCAGGAGCTCTGCCCCGCCTGAAGGAACCTCTGGACCCACTCCTCACACACCTGCAGCTTCTGCTCCTTCCTTCACTGCACTGCTTTCACCCCTCCCCCTCCACTTTCTCTTTGAGGTTCAAAGGATTTTCAATGGTCCCCTTTTACTCAATCACTTGACTTAAGATTAGGAAACTTCCATGCCTGTTATTTAAGTATATCCATCTAGAATGTCCATTTTGTTCATTGATGTGTTCCAAATGCCTGGAAAAGAGCCTGGCACATGGTAGGCATTCTTTAAATATTTATCCAACAAAAGTTCAAATGTCTTCCAGTCAGCTGAACCCATTCTGCTGCACACCAGATCTTATTTCTAGACACTGCTAGAAATAAGAATATAGTAGAAACTAATAGTAGAAACTAATATATACAGAAGGACCATTGTTTAGAATTCTGCCTATAGACCATTTATTTGGCTATAAACTTCCACTTAAGACTTAAGGACTCAGAATTCTGACATATTAGGACAAATTTGTTAAATGCACAGAAGACATTTTTGTGTATTGAGGTGGACTGGACTTTAAACAGATTAGTAATATCAGAATTTAAAAACAAAAACAAAAACCAGAAACATATTTGCTTGGTTCTAAGTGTTTCCTAGCCTAAGGCAAAGGCATGAATAGAGTGACATCTCAGGGATTTTTGTGGCGGCCGCTATAATTCCAATGACAGCTACCTTTATTGAACACCTGGCACCTGCAGGGCCCTTTGTACATCTCTTGTTGAATCCTCATATCCCTTCTGTCATCCCCCATATCCCAAGTGAAAACCCTGAGTCTGAGAGTGAGATTAAGGAAACTGCCAAGGATCATGTGGAGTGAAGGTTGTGGGGCCCAGTGTGAACCCTGGGCTGTGTGATACCAACGCTTTTGACCTTCTGTTATGCTACCTGGTTCACCTCACCACTGAAGTGCCTTCTGTGGATGTGGACCTGAGCTCTGGCACAAAGAAATAAGGGTGTTTTCTCAGTGTTATGTGAAGTAGCTTAAGCATGGCTGTGCCATATGAGCGGGGCTAGATGGACTGGTACAAAGAACACGTAGGAGCTGGAAGAGCTCAGAGTCCTAGAAAGATCAGGAAAACTGAGAGTGTGGGCCGTGTGCTGAGGCAGGGTTCCTGAGGGAGTTAGTCTTGGGTTGGGCCTTAGAGAGAAGGGAAGGAAGAGGTCCCCTTTGTGAAAGACTGCAAAGAGCGAGAACAGCATGAACAAACATGGAGGGGGAAGGTGGGTAGTAAAATGAGGCAGAGCCAAGGCAAGCTTGAGAATATTTACACCCCTGAGAGAGGAATGTGCTGCCGAAGGTTGGCCTCTGGAGATGCCCCCCACCCCCCATGAATTCCTTAACCTGTGTGATGCCTGCAGCCCCAGCTTAGGGGCGTCACTGGTCCTCCCACCAGACCAGGGGCACTCCATCCCCAGTGTTTCAGGCAGAAAACCCAAATGTATTTTCCTTATGAACACAATGGTTATAGCTGATGAGGAGAGTGCCAACAGTCCTGTGGTTCAAGTGAAAATAAATTAGTAGCTTATTGTGGGCTCCTCAGGTGAACAGTCTGCTATGTTCACTGTTGCTCTAAACTCTTAATGTACAAATGAATTTTGAAAACAAATCCCTTCATAATTTAGGAATAGCCTATAGGGAAATGACATGTCAGTTCTTAATGTCTTAGGTTCCAAGATTTTAACTGATGGACACAGAAAGAAGGTTGAAAAGTATAGTATTAGCAACATGCATAGGGAAAACAAAAAGTTCAGTTATGTGGTAGAATGGAAAGAACAGCCATTAATATTTTTCTTTAAACCTGTGAGCAACACATCTTACACCTTTTTAAGAGCCTTCCAAATATAGTGAGAAAGAGCTAAGAGAGGCCCTAACAGGAGCAAAGGACAAGTCAATGGCCAGTATGGGTTTTCCATGCTGTAGCTGTTTTCCCCAAGAGCCTAGAGAGGTTGGATTATTATATATTAGATTATATTTTTGTCTCATAATGCATTTTTATCTCTGAAAGCACATCTTATAAATTGTTGGACTGAATTCTATAGATATACATGCATGCACTATAATTATTTTGAAAATACTTCAGTTTACTTCCAGCACTGCTCTTAAATATGGTGTGTATTTCACAATTCCAAGACTATAGCCTCATAAAGTAAGAGGTGGCAGGTGGACCTCACCACTTATACAAAGAAGCATAGACATTCACTTCACTCTGGAAGGGGCATTGTAGATCATCAAGTTGAACCTGCCATCCCTTCCCTGGATGCCTACAAAGGGTCGGTGAGCCTTGTAAGTATTTCCTTGACAGGAATTTTATGACCAGTGGAGGTGGTTGGTTCAGATGCTGAAGCCTGTACCTGCCATGTGCTTCATAAAGTGGATCCAAAATATGCGCGTCTCTCCTCTATACACAGTGATTCTTTGGGTATTTGAAAAGAGAGATATTGTCCAAGCTTTTGTATGAAGCAAAGGAAAAACCAAAAAGTACTACTACTAAACCAGGTGTTTCAGTCTCCCCTCATGTGTGATTTCTGGGCCCACTTTTGGGGATAAAATGTGGGTAATTTTGTATTAATCAAAATATATTTTAGATATACCACAAGAATTCACTATTTTTTATGGTGAATACTTTGCTTATGCTGGGAATCCTTTTAAGCATGAATTATTTTAGGCTTTTGTAATGCTCCAATTTGCCTGCTTTAAAATTTAGTGTTATTTGGCACACAAAAAAAGTGTTGGGGGTAGCTACATCTGTACTGCCCGTTTATTCATTCATGCATTTTTTGGCTGCCTGTTTGGTATACAGTGGGCACCAGGCCAGGCAGGGGAGATACAAAGACAAATGGGCGCTCCAGCATCCACCACCACATGCACTGCACCCTGTGCCCACCTCCCGCCTGGCTTCAACTCCACAACTTCAAAGACATCATTAGAGTAAAGGTCAGAGACATCCTGACCTGAAACTGAAGGAGTGGATTCCAAGGGTCAAAAATTTAGGCTCTAAGGAAGGCTGGAAAAAGCCAAAAAGGACATTCCATAAACAAACAAACAAACAAACAAGCAAACAAACAGATTCTCTTAGCAAGAACAGAGTGTGATAGTAAGGTGTTTAAAGGTGGTTATAGCATGGAGGGTAGGAGCTGGAGTCATCTAGGATGTGCTTTACTTGAGTAGTTTTTATTGAGATCGCCTCTGGAGGAGCCTTCTGGTCAGTCCCGTAGATGAACACCTCCTCTGTATGGACCAGAAGAAAGCCAGGAAGTCCAGTCTGCCTGTTCCAGAGCGGTGCTTCTGGAGAACAATAATTAGCTATCTCTTGGGGATTTGAGGCTGGCTCAAGGAAGCTTCCTTTCAGCTCCTTATCTCTAAGCCCCAGGGGCCCTGGTTACCACCTTCACAATCTCACCCCATAAGGAAGGTTTCGTAAAACATCGGACTGAATCCTAAGGATAAGTGTAGGTGACACTTCCAACTCTATTCATGGTGTCACTTCTTCTTCTTTTTTGCTACATACTCTGCTTTTTATTAATTATTTAATCAAGTCAATATCTGTCAACAAATGACCCTCTTGCAAATACAGGAAACTTGTTTATCAAAACACTGTATTAAGCCTTTATACTTGAATTCTTAATACTCAGCAACTGATTTTCTAAGATATCCAAGTTAGAAATCTGAGCAGATAAACTATTAACTGCCTGAAAACTTTCCAAAGGATTTTCATGACCTTTTACATCCTGTTTAAAATGAAATTAGCTTTGTCCCAGAAGCTCAGCATAGCTCTTTCGAGTTTTTAAATGTCTCCTGACACCCTGGGGCAAGGACCGTAGTTACGCTGTAGTAAACCCCACACAGGAAATGTGTTGGAGGGACCGCTGTTTCTTCCTTGGCATCTCTTCCACGAATGGCGCCTCCATCTTCCTATGACCCAGGCTGAAGACTGGGAACTTGGTTTGGATTCCCCTGCTTCCTGCCTCCACTATCTCCTAGCAATCATAAACGCTGGCACATGTGACTTTGTAATATTTCTTGGGTTTATCCCTTTTTCTCTTCCTATTTCTTTCTCTTTCATCTTGAGTTCAGACCCTAATCTTTGCACACCCAGGATATTACAAAATAGTATAAATTGGTCCTCTACTCTACCCCACTAAGGTTCAATTTACCCAGTATTGCCAGAGTAATGATTCTAAAACAATATTTTTTATTGCATTACCCCCGATAAAAAATGTTTAATGATCTCTTACACGAATGAAGCAGGTAATAGTGAGGGGCAGAAACTGTCCCACTTTCTCAGCTGTGTGCCACTGAACAATAACCAGATCTCTCTAAGCCTTAATTTCCTTGCCTGTTATTACATGGGAATAATAAGAGGTAATAAATAAAAATCATACCAGCTTCAGTGGGTTAGTGTTGAAATTAAATGGGATGTAATGCATTTAAAATGCTTAGCATAGTCCCTGGGACGCAGTAAATAATAAACATTAATCCTTGTTATTAATAATGGATACAGCCTAGTTGGTGGGAAAAGGAAAGAGAGAAACAGCACACCACCTAGACAGGCTAAGGACAAACCATGTTTACCTAAGACTGCATGATCTGTCAGGTTCAAAAGTCAAGTTGAAAGGACCTGTGACAATGACAAAATTGCATCTTGGAGGATAGAATTTAGAAGAAAGGCAAGGTGGTATGTCTTGGAAAGACTATATTAGACAAGAAGGCAGAGGGGGAAGATTTTTTTTAAAGATTTTATTTATTTATTTTTTAGAGAGGGAAGGGAGGGAGAAAGAGAGAGAGAGAGAAACATCAATGTGTGGTTGCTGGGGGTCATAGCCTGCAACCCAGGCATGTACCCAGACTGGGAATTGAACCTGCGATACTTTGGTTCGCAGCCTGCGTTCAATCCACTGAACTACGCCAGCCAGGGCTGGAAGATTTTTATTAATAAGCATAAATATTTGAATCCATTTGTAGGTGTTTTAAAGTTCTCAAACCTTTAGAGGTTCTGCCAAACTAGGTTAACCAGAGATACCCATCAAAGCTGCGTCACAGGGGCTAAGAGCTACTGGACTCGGACGGCCTGGGCTGCATGCTCATTCTCCGCTTTCACTAATTAAGTGATGTGGTCAAGTCACTCCATCTCTGTGAGCCTGTCTCCTTATCAGTGAAGCAGGCATAATAATGGGCCCACCTATGGAGCTGTTTTGAGGAATCATGGAGTTAATATATGCTTGGGATGCTCCTTCACCTGCCTGGCACGTGGCAATCCAATAGGCAGCTATAAGTTACACATAATCACATATGTTGTAACCACAGGCCTGTGAACTCATTCAGCAGTGGTTCTCAGAGTGTGATCCCAGGACCCCTGAGAATCCCTGAGACCCTTTGGTGGCAGGGGGTGGGAGGGGCTCCATTTTCATAAAAGTCATGTTATTATTGAATGAATTTATTGATAGTGTCTATCAACCTGTGAGTTTTTCCTTTCTGGCTAAAGGTAAGTAGCTGGATTGATATACAGAAACACTCTCTCTAGGGGTTTGGAACTCTGACCCCTGTTTCTTCATTTTTAAGTACACAGTGTTCATATTTTTCTGGGTAAGGTGGACTCAAGTTCCTAAAGTTACTGTCAGACCCTAGACCGGTGGCCTGTCTTTAGCCCACAGCAGGGAAGTTGATGGGTGACCTCTGTGCTCTGAAAAATGTTGTTTGATTGGTAACAGTGGTTAGAACACAAAAGCTCATCTCTACCAACCTGTCTCAGCCTGGGGTCCCACCTAAAAAATGCAATGAATTCTCACACATCCAAGGTGAAAGACAAAATCTTTTTGTTTTTAGTGGCTACCCCATCAAACTTATAAGCCCTTTTTATCTTTTGTAGCAAGGCCCTGGAGGAACTTATGAGTAGTGGTATGACAGTTATGAACGACCAGAGAAAGAGTGTGAGCAAACTGGTAAAGGAAAAAGAACGTGAAATGAACATCTACTACTCCATGGCTCAGAGGCAGAAGCAGGAAGAAGTGCACGAAGTGCTTCAAGAAGCAGAGAAAACACATCAGGTCACACTGGGAAATGTGGTGGATAAACTGGTCAACACTCAGGCGGAGCTGCTGTCCGTCGCAAAACAGCTGGGAGCTATGACAAACTGGAAAGATTTCCTTGAGGAAGAATTACAAGAAACAAGAGAGGCATTTCAAAAATACATCAATTATACATTTCCTAACCTTTCACCAGGGCATGCAGATTTTATTCTGCCAGAAAGAAAGAAAACACCTTCCAATCTTATTATTCAGGAGAGTGAAACAACTCTTAATTAGAGGTGTTCAACTGAAATTTCACTACAAAAGACATTGTTCCAAAGATTAAATAAATTCACTCAAAAACCATTTTTTGATCTGGTTGTGTGCAGGGTACTATGGGGCTGTGAGCATTTTGATGGAAAATGAAAATATTCAAAAGCACATGCCAGGCTCCAGAGAGTTCCAGCACTGAGGAGGGATAAGAGTGCGAGTGATTAAAACTGACTAGAAAGGAAAAAGCTTTCTTGGAAGAAATCTAAACAAACTTCTGTATCTGGCTTTATTCATGTTTTCATCAGACACGTAACTATGTTAGTGGCAGTTGAAAGCAAACAAAAGGACATGTTTTTGTAGATCATTCTCATTGTGGAGAGGTGTACTAACTTCTAGTACAGAGATCTGGTGAGCTGCAATAACACTTAGGGAAAAAAGTGATTTCCCTCAAATTCAATAGGATAAAATCTAACTTCTGGGAACCCCTTATAAAATAATTCAGAAAGGACTCGCTTTCTGAAAGAAAACCGTCTGTGGAGAACAGACTGCCTGCCCCGGGGTGGGGAGTCCTCTTGTGTTTACCCCCAAGCCCATGAGTTCTTTAAACTCATCTCCTTTGGGTCAAAATGCAGAAAAACTGTTCAGTAGCCAATGCTCAGAACCCACCCGTGTCAACGTCCATGAGTTAAAATGGAAGAAACCCCAAGCCACAAAGACTTCTTCCCAAATCCATCCACTCTAATGTAGCATCCTTAAATTACTCATCGCCAACCTATATTGGTGGCTTTAAAATTAGTAACTTGAAAAGCACTTTCCAGTAAATTAAAAAGTGCTACTTTCAAGCCAGACTCAGGCGGATTTGTTTCCGTCAACCAGTCTGGGACTTTTTAAATGGAAAAAGCAGCCATTTGTTTACAATTGCACAGTGGACTACACTCTCTTCTGTGTTGAGCTCTCTGGCCCTGCAGGACTTCTGCGGTCCACACCAACTGTTTGCCTAGGAGCTGAAGTGATAACGTTCACACAGTGCTTCACATTGTTTTTTTCACGTGTGTTCTTCTCACACCCATCTGCGAGACAGCACAGCGGTTGTTATTCCACTGTTTATAGATGACAGAATAAAAATTACTATGACTACGGTATTTACGTGTGTGAAGCACTTTAAAAACATTCATACTTAATCCTCACAACAACTTTGGAAAGTATGATTGCCCTCAACTTATAGGAAGAGAAACTGAGGCCCAGGAAGGTTTAATAACTTGCCCCCCGGAACACACAGCTAGGGACACAGCCAGAGTTCAAAATATGTTTTTCAGAAATTAAAAGACATTTATTGAATACTGAATTTACAGAAATAGTCAATATGTATTCTTAATATAATGTATATCTTTTCCAAATGCCTCCTTTTTACAAATTTTATTGTTGACACTTGCAGACACCCCCATTTCAGAGTTCACAATATTAGAGAAGGCGCAGGGAGACAGGTGCAGGAGAGACGGCTGGCATGCACCCGGAGCATGCACGCAAGTGGGCTCATTCATTCTCACAGCAATTTCCGAAAGGCAGGAATTAGCACAGGCCCAAATGGGCTACTTTCTCAGTCATACAGCTACTAAGGGGCAGAGCCAGTGTCAAACCTAGAAAGCGAGGCTTCGACCTGTGCTTTGTCCTCATTGTGTTCGGCCTGAACATGACCGTCTTGGTGGTGGTTTGTTGATTCTGCAAGTGCGTGTCTGTGGAGTCTGTGACGAGCACGGGGGAATGTGGTCTGTCCTGTGCCAGGCGTTGTTTTGTGTCTTCTAGAAGTGAAAGGAAGTTGGACCTAGGACTGTGGTGTCCGAGTTACCGGAGTCACCCACCACAGGGGAGCAGAAGGAACCCATCTCCCGAAGGGTCACTTCATGGCCACAGTTAAACAGGTCTCCTTTGGCATTAGTGAAACTGAATCACATGAAAAGAAAGCAGGCAACTTATTTTTGGTTTGGAAAAAAGAACCTAACTTCTCAGTCTTTGGCTAGATTGGAAGAAATTACATGATCATTGATTTTAATATTTTCCTTGTTCACACTCCAGGCCCTGCTCTGATCCCAACCCCAACAACAGCATCCACAGGTTTTAAAAGTTACTTGGGCCCTGACTGGTGTGGCTCTCTTGGTCGATTCCCAGTCAGAGCACATGCCTGGGTTACGGGTCAGTCACGGGTGAATACACTGTGTCTCTCTCACATCAGTGTTTCTTCCTCTCTCTTTCTCCCTCCCTTCCCCTGTCTCTAAAAATAAATTAAATCTTTAAAAGTGATTTGGCTGCTTCTGAGAGTTAAATATCTTATTACTGCCCTGATCCCAGCTTTACCCTCCTGGACGGCCCACCAGGGGACTCTGGTACCCATTTCTTCAAACTGCGAATCACCGCTCATGTCATAGGGCTGATTACAGGGGACCCTGTCAGGACAGGCTGGCCTGACCTCAGACCCCCATTTACCACTCACCTCGTGGCCCGGAGTCAGCACTCACCATGTGGGAAGGGTCTTTTTTCAGAGCTCTTGTTCTCCCTCAGCTTTACTTCTCCCGAGGCCAAATTAAAGAAACATCATCTTTGACCTTACCCAGATCCTTCACCTTGATTTGGTCACCATAACCCACAATTTTTTTCTAGCTTGCAAGTCTCCCAGATAATATACCCCCAAAGAATTAAGGTTCAACATGGATGGATAGTTTGCCCTCAGGAGCAGAAAAAGCTGATAGCAGACCGAAAATGAGAGCTCACTCCTTCCAGCATGCCATTCTGTGGGCCTCTCTGCGGTCTCTTGTTTCTTTGGCACTGATAAGGATGAGCCTGATGGATTAAAAAATAATGGAAGCTATAGCAATGACCATTTATTGAGCATCTGCTATATATCAGACATGGTACTAGGTTCTTTACTAAACCTTGTCTTAGCTGAAATCTCACAGCGACCCTGCAAGATATTTACACTTGCCTCCATTTGGGAAACCAGGAGACGGGAGTAAAACCACTGGCTGAAGATCACACAATTATTTGAGCCCATGTGTTTTTCACAACTACAGTACATCGGCCTACTTCAGTGCCTGTGTACACATCGAGTCGGTGTCAAGGGTCCACTGCTTCCAGAATACATTGGAGTTGCAGGAGGGCGATTCTGAGTTATTGTGAGGGATCCCGACTCTTCCAGGGGCATGGGCTGGGAGCCAAGGACGAAGTGGAGCGGAACTGGACAGCCTTCCCTGAACGTGCTTGGTGAGCAATTCCATGCCAAGCCCAGGGGTGAATTTGTGGAATTTACCCCTCCCACCATTCTGATGTTTAAAGGTGAGAATTCAAAAATCAAGTAAAAATTGAAAGTGAGGTATGTTTTTGAAATCCCAGTGAGATTGTTACTCCAAGGTTTTCTAGCAAAACTTTTTTTAAAAGATTTTATTTATTTTTAGAGAAGGGAAGGGAGGGGAAAAGGGAGAGAAACATCAGTGTGGGGTTGCCTCTCACATGCCCCCACTGGGGACCTGGTCTGCAACCCAGGCATGTGCCCTGATAGGCTGGCACTCACTCCGCTGAGCCACACCAGCCAGGGCTAGTGAAACTTGGTTGAGATTCAATCAGGCTATTTTCAAAAAGAAAGATTCCCCAGGTGAACTACATTTTAGTTTAAGTTGACTTGAGGATTTCAGTACAATACCTAGAAAGGCCATTATAGATCTTAGATACTATGCCCCATATAAGTTATTAAAATTGTGAATAGTTTGGAGAGTTAGTTTAAGGAGAACGTAAAGAATGTGTTCTTCTTAGTTGTCTTAAATACTATCTGTTTCCATGGTTTCTGATATATATAAAACTATGTTAATTCCCGGTGGCCTTCTGGGAACTTAATCTGAAGACCCTAAAGATTTTTGCAGTTTAATTTTCTGGAAGTCATTCTGCCAAGAAAAGGACCTTCTTTTTAGAGGAGATAGACCGGTGGGCTGGGAAACAGACACGTATAGTATCACTAGCAAAGATCAAGAAGCCCACCTACCCTTGTCAGTCACAAAGCACAGGGGGTGGGCCATTCAGTAATCATTGGACCTTTATGTCACACAAAAGTCACTCTGATATTTTCTTTCTCTAACTTTGATTCTACTTGACATCTTTAATGCTTGCGTGTTCTAGCTTTGGGGGCTTTATTTACACTCATGCAATGTAGACACTCTTTGGCAAAACTTAGGTTTATTTACAGATCAAAGTAGTTTGACGTTCTGCTGCCTCTAATAAACTTTTCTCTCTGCTTGGGGGAGATCACTCAGAAAATGAAATAAGAGAACAGTGCCGTCTGTGGTCCAACTACCGCAGCCAGGCGGCTTGTGAATGCCTCCCCCAAGACACTCAACTCCTGCTTCACAACAGCCAGCTAAAGAAATTCAGGTGCTTTAAGGTTAAGTGTTTGTGCTTGAGGTCACTCCATTTAAAAAGCGCAGACAGGCCCCTAGCCAGTGTGACTCGGGTGGGTGTCATCCCACAGACCGAAGGGGCGCTGGTTGACCCCAGGTGGGGGCACACGCCTGGGTGGTGGGTTCGGTCCCAAGCCAGGGTGCACGTGGAAGTCAACCAATCGACGTTTCTCTTTCACAGAGATGTTTTTTTCCTTCTCTTCTCCTCTCTTCTCCTTTCTTTAAAATAAAATAAAATAAAATAATTTTTAAAAAAATGTAGGCGTA
Organism: Phyllostomus discolor; assembly: GCF_004126475.2. Lineage (NCBI taxonomy): Eukaryota > Metazoa > Chordata > Mammalia > Chiroptera > Phyllostomidae > Phyllostomus > Phyllostomus discolor. The sequence goes on from NC_040906.2 coordinate 149,310,113, forward strand.
CTCAATCCATTGCTATCTGATTACAAATTGCAGGATTGAAAATGAGTGATTTTATTCTATTTTGTTCCTAATATAAACACCTTACTATTAAATTGAATAAAGTTAAAAATTATCCCTTTTTACATAGCAACTGCATGTTAGGTCTCAACATTTACAAGAATCAAATTCTATCATTCTACCTCATCTGACTTTTAATCATATATGGTACTTCCTATTTCTCACATCACTCTCTCTATCTTACCTGCTTTGGGAGTCTATTTCCCACCACTGGACTTTAAGACATAGAAGACTCTGCTGAGGACCCACAACAAACTCGAGGGCCAGGTTGTATCTTTGGCATGGTACTCTATGCTGCACAAGTATTTCTCATCCCCTCACCCCCAACTCGGTGTCCCCAAAGAGAGCTATTGGTATCATTTGCCCATTTGAAGGGACATCACTTAATTACAGAAGAACTATCCATAGTGTTGTAGATTTCAGTTAGAAATCTACATATCTCTAGAATCTCTACAATCTATTCTAGACAGTCTACATATCTAGAAATCATGGCAGTGTATAGGATATTAATTAACATGCATCAGGAAGCAAGGAACTGTATACCAGGTACTGTGTTAGATGCTTGGGTTCTTGGTACATGAAATAGGGGTAGTCGGTACTCGTGGAGATGTCAGCTAGTGGAAAAACAGACAGTGAGTCCAGGTGTGACAATACTGTCAAGGGCAGAAGTAGCAGCAATGCGCTCATAGCTCCATTTCCTAATTCACGTTATGCCGTACTGACAGGTGTTAATATTTACCGTCACTCACCTCCCAGCCCAATTGACATTTTTGCTCAGTACTCAGTCCTGTCCACATTAGTGAAGGAATAGCTTGATACAAATTTTATTTTCAGTAAAGTGGATTCTACAGTCTCAAGGATAGCATTCTTAGTCTTCAGGTGGTTTTGTTCTTCTCAACGTTGTCAGCTGACTAAGAGTGGATAGAGGTTGTTTCCATTGGTACAGGCCAACAGATTCCTTCCTGACAAAATGCCACCTCTGGGTTCTTCAGAATACACGGGGAACTCCAGCCTCTCTGCAAAAGGCCCCAGGAAGACACAAGACACTGCTACACCAGCAGTCACCCAGTTCAGGGAGCCCAAGGGGGCCATGGTCTGGCTTCTTACTCTCTGGTCACAGCTATACTCAGTGGGCTTCGGCCAGGGAGCATCCCCAAAATAACAGAAGAGTTGTAAGAATAAACCCCACTGCTGTATTGCTGAGGAATTTTAGGTGAGCTGTTCAGGGAGAATGCCACTCTCAAAGGGGTATGTTCAAGTCACCCCTCATGTCTCATCTCCAGCCCTTTTCTCTGCCTCCTGTGTGATCACTATAAGGAGACTGGGATCTTGAAAAAACTTCTTGACAAACAGGCAGTATTTGGTAACTCGGTTTACCCAAAGTGTATGTCTGATTTTATTATATGACCCATCTTGATCTTATAATATAATAATATGCACAATCTATTATTAAGAAAATGCCTAGAAATATTACTTATTTTTTGCATTTAATACTTAAATTTATGGATAATTAATAAGAATAATTTTATATTCTTTATTTCCAAATAAGAAGTGAAAGAAATACAACAGGTGATGATATAATTAAATGAAATTAAAAGATGCCCTTTTGTATTTTTAAAATTTTATTTTTCAATTGCAGTTTAAATTCAGTATTATTTTGTATTAGTTTCAGGTGTGCAGCATAATGGTTAGACAATCATATCCTCTTACAAAGTGATCCCCCAATATTTCAGTACCCACCTGGTACAACACACAGTTATTACAATTTATTGACTATATTCCCTGTGCTGTACTTTACATTCCCATGACTATTTTGTGACTACCAATTTTTACTTCTTAATGTCTTCACCTTCTTTTCACCCTGCCCTCCCAACCCCACTCTCCTCTGGCAACCATCAGTCTGATCTCTGTATTTATGAGCCTGTTTCTATTTTGTTTGTTCACTTATTTTGCTCTTTAGATTCCACATGTAAGTGAAATCATATGGTATATGTCTTCCTTTGTCTGCCTCATTTCACTGAGCACAAATATCTATGCTGTTGCAAATGGTAAGCTTTCCTTCTTTTTCATGGCATAGTAATATTCCATTATATTAGGTTTTCTTTTCTACTCATCTATTTTTGGACACTTGGGTTGCTTCTTTATCTTGACTATTATAAATAACACCACACTGAACACATGGGTGCACTTATTCTTTTGAATTACGGTTTTGGGTTTCTTCAGATATATACCCAGAAATGGAGTCACTGGGTCAAAAGGCAGTTCCAGTTTTAATTTTCTGAGGAACCTCCATACTGTTTTCCAGTGGCTATACCAATCTGCCCTTCTACTGACAGTGCACCAGGGTTCCCTTTTCTCCACATCCTCTTCAACACCTGTTGTTGGTTGATTTATTGATGATGGTCATTCTGACAGGTATTATTTATTGATGATGGTCATTCTGACACTGTGGTATTAATTTGCATTTCTTTGATGAATTAGTAACAATGAACATAAAAGATGCATGGTATCCTTGGATCAGTTACCAAAAGGTAGTCATTTGCATACTACCATTATGATCTTTACTATATTTAAGAATTCTTTTTGCCTTGTGTACTTAATATTTTATTTAAATGAATTTTTGCTTAAACAAACATCATGCATTGAGAATAAGAAACCTATTTACCTGGCCTCTCTGTCAGGCCCCACACCTAGTACACAGCTATAGGCATTACAGACAGAGTGCCTCAGAGAAGCTGCCCAGACTTGAAAACCCAAATCTACTTCACTGATAAAGATAGTAAGTTGTGTCATTGGCATCTCGAAGGAAAAGTTGAGTGTTTTAAATCTCTAGCTAACTGCCTTAATGAGTTTTGGAATTGCTTCAAATAGGTGGTTCTCACCAAAAATGCCCCTCAGACTATGATAAAATTTAAATGTGCACGTAACCGTTTGCTTGTGCCAGGAGCAGGGCCAGAGTTAAGAGGGGTCAGGGAGGCCTATGGGTATTGACAGCTTACCACTGATGGTGGGAGGAGATCCTCCTTGGGCATGGTTTTACTGAATAAAAAATTAACCAACTTTTGCTCACAAGCCATACTTCCAGAAGATTTAACCCAGGAGTCATCTCCTCCTATAGACCGGGAACTAAGCTTGAGGATATTTTTGAACACAGAACCTTAGTTTATCACAGAGGCAAGCATCAGGAACCCTGCTTTAGGGATTCTTATGTTCGTGCATTGGTGTAAGTAGGACTGTCAGGGGTACCCAAGGTTTTCTGCAGAGGGAGTAGCTCATGGCGGGGCCGGGAGAGGTGACTGTCATTCTCCTCCATCAGGGACACACGTGCACGGGTTTCACTCTGTAAACCCAGGGCAGAGGCTGCCGAGCTTACTCGGTTGGTCTTTATTTTTTATAATCTCAGTTTAGTATTTCTGCCAACATTTATTTCTATTTAAGCATAAAGAGTCCTGGACAGAAGAGAAAGTTTTATCATTTTAGAAAAGGTCATGAGGATAGGTTAGACAATCTTTAAAAGGAAGTATAAAAAAGTTGGGGTTTGGAGAGAAACTGCTGAATTTGAAAAGGAAAAAAGACAAGTAGCATTTAAAGGAAATGGCTTTTGAATTTTAACAAAATTATTTTCTGTCGCTAAGAAATCTGAGCTGAAAATAGACCGTTTTCCGTTTTTTTCTTCCTGAGTAAGTGACACCATCTCCCCAAGGACCATCTATGATCATTATACTGTCGCCTTGGAAGAAGCTGGAAGACATTAGCAGATCAGGTATCTTTAGCCTTAATAAAGCACCAATCCCATTTTTAAATACATGATTGTATGACCTGTTTCTACTTTCTTTGTAGAGATGGGCACTTTAAAAAAATATCATTAACCATATTCTCTTTCAATTATAAAAGGATTCAAATGTAATTCATCTGAGGATGTTAATGTCACATTTTATGACCCATTGCAGAGAAATATATAATTTGGAGTGTTTCAGATTACTGGAGTTTGAATGAAAGCCAGCCATGAGGTCATGTAATAGTTTTGCAAAGCCTGAAGTCATCTTCAAGACCAGCATTGGATTTATGGTGATGTTTGCTTGGTCCTTACATGATTTCAGTGCTGGACTAGATGCCTGTGGCAGGTGTGTTTTGTTTTTCCCGGAACTAGATTTTAGACAGAGAGACACCAGCTCTGTTGATCATTGCTATACATGCTAAAGTAAAGCCTGGTACCAAATAAGGAAAGTAACTTGACTCCTAAATGGCATAAAAATATAAATGAAAATATTTTTAAATTGAAATTTTTCAGATCTTAAATAGGGAATTTAGGCTGGAGATGGTCAGTTTGGTCATGGAAAACCTCTGGTGTGCAGTCACTGAGCTGGGTTTGTGGGGACCTTTAGCTTTTCTGCAAAAGGCAGTTCCATGGATGTGTAATTGCCTGTGCAGACATTTCACTTTTCAAAATGCCTTCATGTCTATTGTCTCCATTGGTTATCACCCTGCTTTCCCTCCTTCCTCATCTTCTTTTCTTTTCCTGTCTTCCCTGTTTCCTTCTTCTACTTCCCTTTGAACTTTCAGTTATATGGGATCGGCATTCTTATTCTCAATTTACAGATCAGATACGGTAACGTGGTTATAGGGTCCTCCTGAGTAAGTGATATGCATCTCCCAAAAGAGTATCTATGCCTATTATGAAGTCCCTATGGTAGAAACTTGAGGACATAAATACGTCAAATGTCTACAGAGTGAGTGGAAACTATCTCAGGTCTTGATAAAACACCAGGAACATTTAAAAATCCATGATTATATAACCCATTTCTGTTTTTATTTGAGGGGCAGTACAGTTTATTGTAGTGAAAGGTGCTAGGCTGAATTGGAAGATCTAAATTTTAATAGTAGTAATGATAATAGCTGATAAACATAGCTATGTTTAGTATGCATACCTGCCAGACGCTGTGCTAAACCCCTTACATTCATTACTTCCTTTCCTCTCCACCGGGACTGCATGAGGTCAACACTGTTTTCTGGTAAGTGGTGTAACTAAGATTTAGAGAGCTTAAGTAATTTGGCCAAGAGTTTTAGTTTATGATCTGTATTATTTGTACTATTGACAACCTCTTTGGGTCTCTTATTTCTTCATAAAACCACTAAGATGATTTGAAAAAGAATGAACATACAGTTTATGCATCAAAGTAAGGGGGTCTGCTACACTATGTTGTGGTTGCTAAACTTTTTCTGGAAAGGACCACACGTGAAAGTTTAGGCTTGGCACGTCATCTCTGTTCCAACTACTTGACTCCGACACTAGACCAAAAGCAGTCTTCTATGTACATGGATGAGCATGGATGACCATGTCTGTGTTCCAATCAAACTTTATTATGGATGCTGAAATTGTCCATAATTATATAAAATTAAGGTGAGTTTCATATAATTTTCATGTGTCACAAAATAGTATTGTTCTTTATTTTTTTAACTATCTAAAATATAAAAATCGTTCTTAGCTTGCAAGCCATACGAAAACAGGGGGGAGGATGGCTTTGGCCTGCAGGCTGTAATTTGTTCATCCTTGCTTTAAATGTAAAGGTATCACAGATATCTATGTTTGTAGATTTTCTTAGAAAACACTCACATGTATCTGATTGATATATTATTTCTAAATGACCAAGAAGGAAATATTTTTCAACTAGAAGAAACTGTTTCATCTATTTTCACCAACAGCCACTATTCCTGTAGTGCCTTATAATTTTAGTGTGTGCTGTATTAAAAGGAACCGATGGAACATATTAGAATCTATATATCTGGGGACTAGATGGGGTGGATTCAGAAGCAAAGACCAGATTAATCTCAAAGGCAAATGCCAGAAAGAAACTTCCAGCTAAAGCACAGTTGCCAGATTCAGAAATAGTTGTTTTTCAAAAAGGAAAACATTAAACAAACATTTAGTAAAATTAATGAATAGCCTCTGGGCATCAACCGTTATGGGTTGGGTTCTCCTCCAGGTAGTTAGGCTTCAGGGAACAAACAGGTTTGGAGGTGACATCAAGTAGAAATGATGACAAGTATACTTTTCCTCAGCTTTTGTCTCCACGTGTTCTCCTCTCGGTGATCTCACCATCATTAGGGCCTCGGAGTAGGATATAGAAACAAAGACACACATCAGCCCACCTAGTCCAAGCTCACAGGTGCCTGTGTAGTGCACACGGTGTCACTGGGCGGTGCTCCTGCTCAGGGGTCATTCCTCTTGTTCGCCTCTTGAATTTCTCAGGAATCCTGGGGTGAGAATGCCTTTTGTCTCTTGATAACCATGACTGAAAGAGTTGGTTTGTGGCCACCTGCTTATGTTATGCACATAAGATAACAAGATAGTCATCTTATATAGGCCATAGGCTTATCTTGTTAACTTGTTGAGCCTTAAGAACAGGTCTCATTCATGGCCAGAGTGGCCGGAGAGCAGGCAACTCCCCAAGACAGCACTCATGCCCAGTATCAATTGTCTGTGGAAGAGGCAGGCCCTCAGGCAGGAAGCAGAATTCAGAATTCTGTCTCACATGACAGGGAAGCCCTCCTGGACCGAGCCCCCTCTAAGGAGGAGCGATACCAGTGAGTCTCTGGTGTGGGGAATACCAGAATGGAACCTCTGTGGGAGGGAAGGAAGGCCATGCCTTGGAGCACTGACCACATCTAGTTACCATATTATGGGGCTCTTTGTTATACTCTTTGTTTTATTACCCTGAACTTTGGCAAATTCTGATTTAAATGTTCCATGCTTGCTTCAGAGCAGTTGTGGGTTTTTTAAGCTAGCCCATAAAAGCTGAGGTGTTAAAGGCGGGCAGCGCCCCCCTGAGGCCAGCTCAGTGCCGGCAGCAGTAACCAGTAGGACCCCCGAGGAACTCTCCCGCCTGCCCCACTCTTCCAAAATGAGGAGTCGGTGTTTTCGGGGAAAGGCCATCTAAATCCCTTTGCAGATAAGTATTCTTACACAAGAAGTGCGAGACGGTAGCATGGAGGTCAGGCTATGAGTCTGTGACTTTCAGCAAGTGACTTCATCCCTCTGCACTTCAGTTTTCTCATTGATAAAATATGGATAATAGCATCTCTGTAATGACTTTTTAAAATGATTAAATAATATATCAAAATATTTGCATGGTGCCAGGCTCATAGTACCTTCTCCGTACCAGTACAGGTTCCCTATTATGACTCTAGTATCTTGCCTGACCTTTTTTTTTTTCCCCAATCAGACTGATTAATGATACAAAGTGGCCCTCTTCCTGAGGTCTTCTTCATAGAAAATTAGTAAACTTTAGCAAACCTGTAAACATCAGCGCCTAAGGTCCTAGCACCAGGTTAGGCACTGTGAGAACTCCAAAGTATTTTGCAGCACAGTTCTTGTCCTCCTGCTGCTTACAAACAAGTTGGAAAGGCAGATGCCTGGATGGGCTTAATCATGGCTCCACGGCTTATCAGCCTTGGTGACTTTGGGCAAGTTGTTTTTTAACCTCTCTGGGCCTCAGTTTCCTCTCTTGCAAAATGGAGATTATAATAGTAACTACCTCATAGGGCTAATATGAGGACTAAGTAAGTTCATGAAAGTAAAGCGCGTACAAGAGTGCTGGCATGTGGTCAGTCCAGCTCGTGGTACACATCACCACGGAGCAGTACATGTGTGGTGACGCAGGGCCTGCAGGAGTGTGCCTCGGGCAATGGTGAAGGCCATTGTGGGGATGACTGTGGGGTGGAGCACCGAGAGCCTTCATGGATGTGAGGCTTGAGCTGATGTGGCAGGCTGGGTCAGCTCTTGGGACAGGCAAAGACAAGTTCAGGATTGAATAGAATTACCAAAAACATTAAGAAGGAAATTGACAGGAACATTTGTTGTTACAGACTGTTTTATTAATCCTGGCATGCCAGAACCCTCTTTGAGAACTGCAATGTGTAATAAACAGATACAAGTGCTCAATGAGTATTTTCTGTCTTGCAGAAGAGACAGAGTATTGCAAGTTACTTGTCCCTAAAGGTGTTTTATGTCAGCTTCTTGAATTCTGCAAAATTCTTGTTCTAGATTATTGGAGCTAAGTTTATGCAGGTATGTAGTTGGGGAGTGCGGGGGAGGGGACCAGGGGCCGGAGGCAGGTGTGGGAGGTATAGAGAGAACTTGTAGCTGTGGGATCCTTTTTGGACAGCAGGTGGCTCCCTAAGCATGTGAGAAAAGTGACCTGGGTCACTGTAAGAATCTTGTCATTTGAGTAGTTGTTACATATTGTATATCATTGGGGCTGAATTTTGAAGCAATTATTTGTATTAATCTATGTATGAAAGATGACATTAATGCAGGAGAAAGAAATTTCTTCCTTCTTAGGAGCTATGCTTGGCTTTAAGGTAAAAATCATATTGTGGTCTCTCGGAATGAAAGTCAGATCATTGGCTGTACCAGTCCCCACTAATTCTCTTATGGAGATTGCCATTCAGCTTTAATAGCACCTCACTTATACATGCTAAAGACATCACAAATTTGGACTTCTAACCATTCCAACGTTAGAGTACAATTTTAGCAACAGCACTGATGGCCCATTAGGAATCTTTCCTTTCGCCATTCCTTGAGATTTAGACTCCACAGACCTAGGGTTCACCTCACTCAGTGTCAGAAGTAATAGTACTAGTGTCTCTTCCACCAAGTCGACCTTCTGCAATCCACAGTTGGTAAACTCAGCTCCCTCCAGGTCATCGTGACCCACTGTCCCAGACCATTCCTCCACTTAATGGGAGCTTTGCTGGAGTCCTCTATTCTTGGGTACTGCAGGAGGAAGTTCACAAATTGAGCAAATCTGGGCCAAAGAAGATATGTAGATGACAATTAGCATTTGAAAAGAGGCTTAACATGATATGTCATTAAGGAACTGCAAAATGAAAGCAACAATGAGATACCACTGCACACCTAGAATGGCCCAAATCCAAACCTCGGCAACACCAAAATGCAAATGCAGATATGGAGCAGATGGGGTTCTTCTTCATTGATGGTGAGAAGCAAGATGGCACAGCCACCTTGGAAGACAGTTTGGCAGGTTTTTTATTTAATAAAACTAAACGGCAAAGAGGGATAAAGGGGAGAAACAAGAATGGGACAACCGTGATAGCATAATCAATAAAATATACTTAATAAACTTTACAAGTGCAGTGTGGCAGTATCCATTAGTCTTAAAAAGGAAAAAAAAACAAAACATACTCTTAAAATTCAATTCAGCAGTGGTACTCCTTAGTATTTGCCTAAAAAAGTAGGAAACATATCTACACAAAAAGCATCACACAATGTTTACAGCAGCTTTATTCATAATTACCAATACTTGGAAGCAACAAAGATGCCCTTCAGTAAGTGAATGGGCAAACAAACTGTGGTGTATCCAGGCAATGGAATTCCATTTTTTCAGTGCTAAAAAGAAGTCATGCTGTCAAGCCAGGAAAAGACAAGGAAGCGACGGAAATGCACATCGTTAAATGGAATAAGCCAATCAGAAAAGCTTGCATACCAAATGATGATGGATAAGAAAAGAAGAAATAAAGCAGTTTTTATTGGCATATGCTATCATTGTATACTTGGAAAATCCAAAAGAATCTACAGATAAATTATTAGTAGAATAAATAAGAGTTTAGCAAGTTTGGTGGCCACAAAAATCAACACACAAAAAATCAATTATATATTTACACACTGACCACAGACAATAAGAATATATCAAAAGACGTTCAAGCCTCCTATGAATAAAATTATAGAACTTTATTGAAAGACAGTAAGGAATGCCTAAATGTATGAAACATATCATATTAAGTGACATGAAAATTTAAAGGACAAAAAGACTTAAACATTCCAGCACTCTCCAAATTGATCTACAGACTCAAAACAATTCCAACATCTATCCAAGCAGTTGTTTTCTGGGACATAAAAAGATAATCTTAAAATTCATATGGACAAGCAAAGTGCCAAGAATAAAATAGGAGACCAAAGGAAATCCAGGACAGAGTGAAACCGGAGAAGGGCTCACAGTCTAGGTGATACCCCTCAGCAGCAAGGTAGGAAGTCGCCAGTCCGAGTTATGAAGGTCAGTGTTATAGACTGAGTGTTTGTGGGTAACACCGCCCCCCGCCTGCACCCCCAATTCGTATGTTGATATTAAGATGTGGAGCCTTTGGAAGGTGACTAGATAAGGTCATGAGTAATAAGAGACACTAGAGAACTCTCTTCCATGTCCCACCTCAAGCCTACCTACTTCCTCAGCCCTCCATCCCCTGCCATGTGAGGACACAGTGAGAAAGTGGCCATCTGCAACCAGGAACCCAGCTCTTCTTACCAGACCCCACCATGCTGGCACCTTGATGTTGGACTTCCCAGCCTCCAGAACTGTGAGAAATAAGTGCCTGTTGTTTAAGTTGCCCATCCTGTGGTATTTTGTTATGGCAGTGCGAGGTGACTAAAACAGGCAGCACTGGTTTGGGGTCTTTCACAGCAGCAAGGTTGTCTCATAGATGGCTGGCAGATGTTGGATGCAGTTTTGCGGGTTATGAAAAGCAGGCAGACTCTAAATGGCTTAAAAAATACTTATTTGGAGGACTTCCGGCAAGATGGAGGAATAGGTGGATGCACCGTACCTCCTCGTACAACCAAGATTAGAAAACCAAAAATTTACAACAATAATTTACTATCAGAATAACACCCAGATCCGACAAAGGATTTATCTGAATGGAAGTCAGGCAGCCAAGAAGTTGAAGTAGACACGTTCATCCGGACTGGTAGGAGAAGACAAGCCCGGCGGGCGTGGGGCTGGCTCGAGTCGGCGGCGCACGGAGGTTGGGGGAAGGTTTGGCGCGAAATCGGCGCAAAAGCCATCCGGCACCCAAGAAGGCAGCGGTGATCCCTGAGTACGCAAGCTGCGGCTGGCAGACCCAGAGGGGTAGCGATTGTGGACCAGGGCAGAACTCGTGGCCCAGAAGCCCAGACAAGGGTCTGAGTCCAGGAGAACGGAACTACCACCATTGTTTTCTCCCGCCCCGCTCCACTCACGCCCCGCCCCCACATATAACGTCACAATCTAGCGACTGGGGTGCCCAGCCCCAGTGAGCACCTAAGGCTCCGCCCCCCACCGTAACAAGAGCAACCAGACCGGAAAAAAAAAGGAGAGACAGGGGAAAAAAAACCCATGTTTTCAACAGAGCAGATCAGTCCCCCAGGACTCATCCTTTTGAGCGACCAAGAATTAGCCAATCTATCAGATGCGCAGTTCAAAACACTGGTGATCAGAAAGCTCACGGAACTGGTGGATTTTGGACAAAATTTAGATGAAAGAATGCAGATTACCATAAAACAAATGCAGGAAGACACGCGGAGGAGAGCCAATAGTGAAAGGAAGGAATATGAGTCTCAAAACAATACAGTGGACCAGAAGGAAGATAGAATCAACCAAGCAGGAAAGCATGATGAAATAAGAATTCAAAAAATTGAGGAAAAGATTAAGAGCATCCAAGACACCTTTAAACGTTCCAATATCCGAATTATAGGGGTACCAGAAGGGGAAGGGGAAAAGCAACAGATTGAGCACGTATTTGAACAAATAATAAAGGAGAACTTCCCCAATCTGGCAAAGGGAACAGTCTTCCAAGAAATCCAAGAAGCTCAGAGAGCCCCAAAGAAGTTGGATCCAAGAAGAAACACACCAAGGCACATCATCATTACATTAGCCAAGGTAAAAATGAAGGAGAGAATCCTAGAAGCAGCAAGACGTAAGGGGACGGTAACCTACAAAGGAGTTCCCATCAGACTGTCAGCTGATTTCTCCAAAGAGACCTTACAGGCAAGAAGGGGCTGGAAAGAAATATTCCAAGTCATGAAAGACAAGGACCTACATCCCAGATTGCTCTATCCAGCAAAGCTCTCATTTAGAATGGAAGGGCAGATAAAGTGCTTCTCAGATAAGGTCAAGTTAAAGGAGTTCATCATCACCAAGCCCTTATTTTATGAAATGCTAAAGGGACTTATCTAAGAAAAGAAGATAAAGAAAAGACATGTATAGTAAAAGGACAGCAAACTCACAAATATTAACAACCACACCTAAAGCAAAACCAAAAGAAACTAAGTAAACAATTAGAACAGGAACAGAACCACAGAAATGGAGGGCACATGGAGGGTTAGCAGCAGGGGGGTGGGAGGAGGAGAGAGGGGGAAAAGGTATAGAGAATAAGTAGCATAGAATGTAGGTTGAAAATAGGGGGAGGGCAAGAATAGTATGGGAAATGTAGAAGCTAAAGAACTCATAAGTATGACACATGGACATGAACTAAAGGGGGAAATGTGGGTGGGAGGGGGGTACAGGGTGGAGGGGAGAGAAGGGGGGAAATGGGACAACTGTAATAGCATAACCAATAAAATATATATTTAAAAAAAAAAGAAGTTAAATGTGATACAAACAGTTTTTATACTCAGAGATGTTTGTCCTGGTGTTAATTTAAAATAGTGAAAATTTGAAAAGATGCTAAATAAGAAGTGGAATACCTTAGTAAATTATGACATAGCCACTCATTTGCTTATTATACAGCTACTAAAAATAATGTGTACAGAGTCTATAATTAGATGTGGAACTGTTTGTGTTGCAATGTTAAGTGTAAAAGAAACCATAAAGTATGGTAAGAATGTAAAACAAACATACATGAATGAACAGTAAAAATTACACAAACATGTTAACAATATTAATCTTTGTTAATGAAACTATAGATGATGAGTTTGCCCCCCAAAATTTCTGTAAAGAGCATGTATTATTCTTATAACAAAGAAAAAGTCCCAATAAACTATTTTTAAACCTAGGCACTCAATAAATATTTGAATGCTAGCCAAATTTTCATGCTTTTCGTATAGTGGGTGTGTGTCTAATAGTTGCTGAAGTCAGAATTGCTTTACTCTGCCTCACCTCAGTGAACCTATCAAACCACTTCAATTATCCACTCAAACTGTCACACCTCTTGTGGATTAACTTTAAATGGAACTCAACTCTAGTACAGAATTGTGATTTAAGAGAGGCTTTACACTATTCTGGTGACTTGACTGAAAATATGTTTCTTCTTTGAGGTTTTTACCTGTCAGTGAAGGATTTAAATTGGGGTGTTCTCTGTTTCTGAAGACTGATAGAATCTTTACCTTATGAATATTTATTTGTGATATTTATTCACTCACAAAAGTAGTTATTTAGCATATACTATAAGTTAGGCATTAGTCTAGGTGCCGGAATACAATGAATAAGACTGGGTCCCTGCTTCCACCCCCAAGCTCACAGTGGAGTCACAGTATTGTATGAACAGCAGGTGACATGGAGCGTTGGGGCCACTAGGGTGGAGGTCTGCATAGAATGCAAAGGGGACCCAAATGGGGAAGTGACCAGTTGTATCAGGGTGGGGGTTGGGTTGGGAAAGATTTCACTTAATAGGGTGGTATTTGGGCTATATCTTGAAAGGCACAGTTGGGGAGGGCAAGTAATACAATCGAAGGAAGCTGCCTCAGCTGAAGCACAGAACCCTCAAACGTGAGTCATTTGGAAGTTTGAGTTCAGGTGCAGCAAGGTAGAGACAAGTATCCAACAGAACTTTCTACATTGATGTGAATGTTCTTTATCTTCACTATTCAATATGGTAGCCATGGCTAGTACAATGAAGAATTGAATGTTAAATTTCATGTAATTTTAACTAAATTTAAATAGCCTCTTGTGGCTGGTGGCTACCATATTGGACAGTGCATGTCTAGAGATACAGAACCAGATCAAGGAAGAACTTGCATTTCATGTGAGGGGGATGGATTTTTCTTTCCCCTAGGGGTAGTGGGAAGTCTTCAGAGGGCTGTACATAGGTAATTACATGATCAGCTTTGGATCTGGGAGTGCAGCAGATGCCAACATTTAAGAGATTCCAGTAACAGGTCTTAGTTAAAACATAGTACTTAGGGAAGGGAGTGCATACGAGATGTGCTAAGAAGGTAAAATGAGGAGGCTTGGTGGCAGGTCTGAATTAGGTTGTGAAAATCTGATCCTAAGATCTCTGTTTCTGCACCGACTGACTAGTGTGTTGGAGAAAGACATGGGGAACAAAGAATTAATGCTTTTGTCCAGCGATCATCTTACTTTTAAAGATGGTTGATAATTGTAAGAAGATGTAGATTTTTAAGGGTCAGACTAATGAATTTACACAGCTGTCCTATTCTTGCAGCAGGAAACTTAACCATCTGCTTTTCTTCTGCCTCTTCATAACTGTACCCATGTAACTAACATCTAAAAAGGAATCTCACTAAGGAAGATGACTAAGAAATGATCTCCTGATCTTGACTGGAAGGATGTGGGAAAGTAGACTTAAAATAACTCATGTTTAAACTAAAAGAAACTGGACTAAGGATGGCTTGCATTGTCCTGCTTGTTCACAATTTCTCACTTTACCCTGAGAATTCAGATTTCTGCTCCATTATTGAAGCACCTTTGAGGAGAAGGAAAGTTAAACTGGAAAAATTGTCAACTAATTCCAAGACTCTATTACTGCCAAAGTTTCACGTTGATGTACTACATATATTACAAAGTATAACACAATGGCTGAGTTTTTTAAGGAGCTGTTACGTAACATATGCAGAACATGAGAGAGAGTATGAAAAGCACAAGACACATATTTTTTTAAACTTTTGTGCCTATGAGGTTTTCTTTTTTTTCTCCTTAATCCCTTCATCTTTTTCATCTAGCTTCCCCATCCCCCTCCTCTCTGAGAGCTATCAGTCTGCTGTCTATGTGTCTGTTTCTATTTTGTTAGCCCATCTTAAAAATATTTAATATTGTAGTTTATAAGTAATATATGCTAATGAAAAACATTTTGTTAGATATCTTAAAGTATGAAAAAGAAAACAGCCATGATCTCATTGCTCATATGTAACCACTGTTAATTTTTTTATATCACTTCATGGTTTTTTAAAAAATTATTTTATTGTTGTCAATAAACAATAAAATTACAGACAATTACAGTTGTCTGCTATAGGGAACCATTCCACGTGGCATGGGAATGTAGCCCAGCTCCCACTGGGAAAAGCCAGTGGGCAGTGAGGTCTGGCATACAGGAGCCACACCCACGGATAGCTTCTCCTGTGGGGAATCAGGCCTGCATTGTACTGCGGCTGCTATGAGACTTGTTTTTGCTAAAACTCCCTCACCCTGGATTGAGGCAGCAAATGCCTACTGGATATCTCTAAAGTAAATTCCTAAGATCTGAGCTAAACCTCCTAAGTATGGAGTGTAAACAGTTCAACCACTTTTCCCCTTGGTCTGCAACATCCTTCTCTTTGAAGTAATTAGCAAATTCTTTCCTTTGTTATCTGTAAAAGGCAATCACCTACAGTGAACCTGATGCATAGTAAATGAGGACCATTTTTGATGTAATGTGCCCAGAAAAGCAATAAATGCCTGTTCAGGCAGGGGCCGGGGCCCTCTCTCTCACTTATCGAGTGGCCATGCCATCCGTTTTTCTCCATAGGACTGCTGTAGTCTGTGTGAATTTGTCTTTCATCGCCTCAACACACAGATCCTCCCCCAGGATCCACATCAGTATGCATTTTCCCCCTACCACTGCCCCGCACCCCAGCCAAACCCAGTTTTTTATCTTGTGTATTTCTAAACTAGACTTAACCTCTACAAATAGGTAGCCCCCTCTCCATTATGTTTTATTTTGTTCTATAGATGATAATATATCTTGCTATAGAAAATCTAGAATTACAGAAAAGTATAAAAATAACTTAGCCATACTCAGATAAGTAATAAAAATAAATAAAATAAATAATGATTTACCCTTATCCTCCAAACACTGCTAATAATATTAGAAAATTGACTTATACACTTTTTATATACTATGCATGTGTGTATCTGAATATTGTTGAAGTCATACTGTATGTAACATTTGCATTTGGCTTTTTAAAAGTATAAGACAAGCACTTAAGGTTTTTGTTTATATTACTTTTTAATGCCTGCTTAATATCTCTCTTTATCTGCATTTCTTAAATATCAGGTGTTTAAAATTCCAATGTTTTACTATTACCTATCCCACTTCTCTGAACATCTTATTTTTTGCACAAGCTTTACCCATATCCCAGGAATTTTTTATAGAAGGGGAAAATAAATAAAATCTCTTTATGATGTGCATTTTTGTGTCGATTAATTTTTTAGTAATCTGGGATTTTTAAAAAGTATACTCTATATATTTGTTTGCAGTTGGAGAAAAATTACTGGCACTAGTCTGTTTTTAAATAAAATTTTGTTGTTTGATGCTCTGCTTCTAATATTAGTTAATACAGTTTCATACTTTCATGTCAGTAGGTGGGTCTAACAAACATTATTGTGAAGGTAGAAAAACTCAATATCACAACTGCATGCAGGGATATGTCCTTATCATGTGTCCTTGAATGTGCAGTTTTTCTCTTCTAGCATCTTGGACCATCCTGTTATGAACTTCCTTTAACAAGACATGAAATTAAACTGCGATCCTTTTTACCTTTTTTTTTAAAAAAACTAGATACTTCCATATTAACTCCATTAACAATACAACCCCTCGGATTTCCCATCCTCTTCAACTGGCTCCTGAGTCCCCCACACCACCTCTCCTCACCCCACTTTGTTTTTTAATGCATTTAAATTCTCAGGCTAGCAAGTTGATACCCTTGTTTAAGATATCTTGTGTTTGGTGATGATGAATGTGATCGGCTGGGTGAGGCAGCCTCTGACGGAAGCGATGCTGCAACCAAGTCACTGTTGACGCTGGGTAAACGTGCACGATAAACCGCTGTTTCCCAATGCGAAAGTTTTTCTGAAAATAATAATAATAAAAAAAGAAATCTTGTGTTAAACAACTTTACCCTTGAAATATACTGACTCTACCTTTCTCTGCCTTCAATTTGGGCCAATTTGGTTTTTAAAATTTTTCCAGCTCAAGCAAGGTAAGTGCCCATCAGTAAATGAATGGATTAAAAACCTGTGGTACATTTACCCGATGGAATACTACGCAGCAGAAAGAAAGAGGGAGCTCCTACCCTTTGTGACAGCATGAATGGATCTGGAGAGCATCATGAACCAGGCAGTGAAAGACAAATACCATATGATCTCACCTATAAGAGGAACTTAATCAACAAAACAAACAAACGACCAAATATAACCAGAGACATTGAAATTAAGGACAAACTGACAGTAACCAGAGGGGAGGCGGGTGGGGGTCATTAATGGGGGGATAAAGCGGGAAGGGTTACCTGGAACATCTATAAAGGACACATGGGCAAAACCAAAGCGAGGTGGGATCCGGGGTGGGAGGTGGGGTTAGCTGGGATAGGAGAGTGATGATGGGAAAATGGAGACAACTGTACTTGAACAACAATAAAAAATAAGTAAAATACAAGATATTAATATTAAAAAAATTTCTTCCAGCTCTTCCTTCCGCTACAAACTGGCAATGTTGACCCTGCCCACACCCTGGCCCCACCCCCTTGGTTGCTAGCGTTCGGTCTCTATGGTTACGCGGCGGCTGCTGGGAGCGCCCAGCTTCGCTGAAGGCTCAGGCGAAAGTCAGATAATCGCGGCTCTAGCTCTGGATTCTGGCCCAGGTCAGCCCCCTCGGGGCTGCGTTCCCAGGAGCCCCAGATGCACTCCGTGAAGAGGCGAGCGTAGGGCGGCCTGCAGAGCCCCGACAGCTGGGGGGATCCCGTCCAGCCGGGTTGAGTCCTTTCAGTTAGGACTTCTCCCGCGGCCCCGCAGAAGAGCGGAAAAAGTGGTAACTTCCGCCCGGAGGCGCCCAGGTCCGCAGGTTAGGACCCTGATTCGCCTTCCTGTCTCTGCTCAGCGCTCTCGCACCAGCCAGGGCCAGAACTCGGGAGATTTAGTGTTTCAGAGGGTGGGGCGAGGGCGGTGCCGATGGTTGTCCACGGCGACCCCGCGCAAGGACGCCAGCGCAAACGGGCCGCTAATATCTTGGCGTACTTTTTACAAGCTGCTATTTTAAGAGCTTCTGACATGTACTATTTTAATTGCTAAATATATGGCACTCAGTCCTCGTCACGATGCATGCCAGGCAGTCTGGTTGTACTGGACAAAATGCCAAGCGCTACCTTACCTGAACACTAATAATGCTGAGAGTTAGCTTTTTCTTACGGGATTGCCTTTGTTCTGTACAGGCTAAATTACCTAATGCTCTCAGTTACTGATGCTCCGAAAACCCGGACGCGCCATGACCTTTAAAAAAACCTACCTTTTCTTGGTTGTTAGTAAATGGAATTAAAAACCAGGGGTTCGTTTTTTCCCATGATGCGTAACTCGCATGTTTTCAGTTTTAGTTTTTATGTTTGTAATTGAGTCTGAAATCCAACTTGGATGTGCAATAAAGAGAATTTATATCAGAGCAAGAATGGCTTTCTTCCAAAAATCTTACAACTGTGAAAGGTCATTTGGTGAATGTGTTGGAATAAACATTTCTCCTTTAAAGCTGTACTCTGCCACCTACACAGGTTGGGATAGGGTTTCTCATTCATTCTGCTCCTTCCATACTATTAAGCCTTTTTAAATTAAAAAATATAATACAAATTTTACAAATTTATTTTGGTGACCACCATCATTTAAATAAAGAGGAAATGTTTCAATCATTTGAAGTTCCAATTTCTCCTTCATCAACACAGCCATTCATTTTTATAAGTACAAAACAAATTAATGAAAAACAGGAGAGGCCTACATGCTAACAAATACAGATAAGTTAATAAGTACTATTATGACTCTTTTACAAATATAAATTTGTATTTCAAATACAAATATTGTGTATTTGTATTTTGTATATAAACAAATTTAAAGCAGAAAAATAATATATACATACATATTTTTAAAAACCAATTATTGTTATATTTACCCAGGATGCCTCCCACTCAGGCAGAAAGTGTTATAAAGAATATCATTCGAGAGATAGGACAAGAATGTGCAACCCATGGAGAGGTACCTTCTGAAACTCTGGTTGCTTTTATGGTAAGAATGAATATTTTTGTGAATGACTGCTTTATTAAAAAATGTTTTTAAAGGGTGCCCATTTTCCTCTTAAAATTCTGTAAAGCTTTTATAAATGTTATTCAGTTGACAACCTATTGAGATCATTGGACAAGTTAGCAAAAAATACTTTTTTAAAAAAGTGTATAAAGCAAGTCAATTCTAGAATTATAGACTGATTTAGAAGATCTTGATGAGGTTTAGAAACATCAGTATTGTATTGTCAGAGTTTTTATAACAATGTTTTGTTTACTTGTAGAAATTACTCATTGCCTTGATCTCTCTATTTTTGCTTTTGGTTTAATAATATACAGTAAAAACACAATAAAATATTCAAACAGTTTGCCAATCTAAAATCTAGCCATTGCTTTCAACCTATTTCTTCATATAATTTTTCTAACACCATATTCAAATTTGATGAAGGTGCTTGTAAATTGGGTACTAAGAAAGTCAGCTGAATAATCAATACCCGAGTAATCAGAGGCAGTTGCTTAAAAAATGGAAATATATTAATTTTATAATAATATGAAATAAAATTATTTAATAGACTCTTTCCTATCTCAGGTGAAAGCTGTTGTCCTGGATCCAAGTAATGGCTTTAACATGGACAGAGTCCTCATAAAGAGTGATGTGCAGAAACTCATTAAGGTAATTATCTAGTGAGTCTCAAATTTTGAAATATTTATTTGCAATTCTAAATATAGTATGTGTTTAGACTTCGTTATTGACTTCAGCTCCAGGAAACAAAAACCCACCAAATGGTGGTGCACACAAATAAGGGATTTATTATGTTTTTTCTCATAAAACAAAGTCTGGACATACATAGGCTGTTTCTTCTAGTTTCCTGGGTCACCATCATGCATGTGGATTTCATCCCAGGGTCACAAGATAGTGATTCCACCTTGAGACAGGTATAAGGGGGCGGAGGACAAAGAGCAAAATATGTGTGCCAATTGGGTCTCCACTTTCCATTAGGAAAATAATAGCTCTCTCAGGATCCCTCCCATCTGCTTATGTTGATTGACCAGAATATTTCAAGTCAGCCTGAGATTTTTTTGGCTTCTTTTTTTTTTTAAATATATTTTATTGATTATGCTATTACAGTTGTCCCATTTCCCCCCTTCTCTCCCCTCCACCCTGTACACCCTCTCCCACCCACATTCCCCCCCTTTAGTTCATGTCCGTGTGTCATACTTATGAGTTCTTTAGCTTCTACATTTCCCGTACTATTCTTGCCCTCCCCCTATCTGTTTTCAACCTACATTCTATGCTACTTATTTTCTATACCTTTTCCCCCTCTCTCCTCCTCCCACCCCCCTGTTGCTAACCCTCCATGTGACCTCCATTTCTGTGATTCTGTTCCTGTTCTAGTTGTTTACTTAGTTTCTTTTGGTTTTGCTTTAGGTGTGGTTGTTGATATTTGTGAGTTTGCTGTCCTTTTACTATACATGTTTTTTCTTTATCTTCTTTTCTTAGATAAGTCCCTTTAGCATTTCATAAAATAAGGGCTTGGTGATGATGAACTCCTTTAATTTGACCTTATCTGAAAAGCACTTTATCTGCCCTTCCATTCTAAATGAGAGCTTTGCTGGATAGAGCCATCTGGGATGTAGGTCCTTGTCTTTCATGACTTGGAATATTTCTTTCCAGCCCCTTCTTGCCTGTAAGGTCTCTTTGGAGAAATCAGCTGACAGTCTGATGGGAACTCCTTTGTAGGTTACTGTCCCCTTGTCTCTTGCTGCTTCTAGGATTCTCTCCTTCATTTTTACCTTGGCTAATGTAATTATGATGTGCCTTGGTGTGTTTCTTCTTGGGTCCAACTTCTTTGAGGCTCTCTGAGCTTCTTGGATTTCTTGGAAGACTATTTCCTTTGCCAGATTGGGGAAGTTCTTCTTTGTTATTTGTTCAAATATGTGCTCAATTTGTTGCTTTTCCCCTTCCCCTTCTGGTACCCCTATAATTCGGATATTGGAATGTTTAAAGATGTCCTGGATGCTCTTAAGCTTCTCCTCATTTTTTTGAATTCTTATTTCATCCTGCTTTTCTGCTTGGTTGATTCTATCTTCCTTCTGGTCCACTGTATTGTTTTGAGACCCAGTTTCCTTCTCTTCACTATTGGCTCTCCTCCGTATATCTTCCTGCATCTCTTTTATGGTAACCTGCATCTTTTCATCTAATTTGCGCCCAAAATCAATCAATTCTGTGAGCTTTCTGATCACCAGTGTTTTGAACTGTGCATCTGATAGATTGGCTATTTCTCGGTCACCTAAAAGGATGAGTCCTGGGGGACTGATCTGTTCTGTTGTAAACATATCTGTCCCTGTCTCTCCTCTTTTTTTCTTTTTTTTCCTGTCTGGTCGCTCTTGTTACAGTGGGGGGCGGAGCCTTAGGTGTTCACCAGGGCTGGGCACCCCAGTCACTAGATTGTAACGTTATATGTGGGGGCGGGAGCAGGGACGGGAGGGAACAATGGCGGTAGTTCCATCCTCCTGGGATCTCAGTCCCTTCTCTGGGATCCTGGGCTGCGAGCTCTGCCCTGGTCCACAATCGCTGCCTCACTGGGTTCACCAGCCGCAGCTTGCGTACTCAGGGATCACCGCTGCATCCTTGCGTGCTGGATGGCGTTTGCGCCGATTTCGCGCCAAGTTTTCCCCGACCTCCGCGCGCTGCCGACCCGCGCCAGCCCGGCTCGTCTTCTCCTACCAATCTGGATGTATGGGTCTACTTGAACTTCTTGGCTGTCCGACTTCCATTCAGATAAACCCTCTGTAAGTTCTGGGTGTTATTCTGTCTATAAATTATTGTTCTAATCTTAGTTTTGCGAGGAGGTACAGTGCGTCCACCTATTCCTCCATCTTGCCGGAAGTCCCCAGATTTTTTTTTTTGGCTTCTTTAGCTGAAGAAATCTTTGCCCCAATCCAAATTGGGGCTTTGATAGTAAGGAAAAAGTGGTGTCTGTTGCAGTATTTTAGAGACATCTTGTTATTAATCTTGTGTTATATTCAGAACATTATCAACTGAGTTACCATATACTGTAAATTTACATAGCACTAAATTAAAATTCATGTAATTATTGGTTCAATGTAATTTTTTTCAATTCTAAAGGAAAAAGTAACTAATAGATATAAAATAGATGTGTCTGAAAACCAGTTTTAAGAACTAAAGGACATCATTAATTTTTTTTCTATGTTTTAAGTTTGACTCACTGGATTTAGTTGTTTAAATATTTATTTTCTGAATATTCCTAAATGTATTGTCTAAAAACTCAACTTTTAAAAATCCTCACTGGAGGACATGCTTATTGATTTTATTTTTAATTTTATTTTATTTTACTTTTTTATCAGAAAATATTTTATTTATTTTTTTATTGTTGTCCAATTATAGTTGTCTCCATTTTCCCCCCATTACTCTCCCCCACCCTACACACCCCTAATTCAACTTTGTTTTAATCCTCACTGGAGGACATGCTTATTGATTTTAGAAAGAGGGAAAGGGAGGGAGAGAGAGGGAGAGAAACATCATTATGAGAAACCTCAGAGCAGTTGTCTCTTGTATGCACCCCTCCTCACCTCTTGTACATGCCCCCACCAGGAAGTACACCCACAACCCAGGCATGTGCCCTGACCAGGAATGGAAACTGCAACCTTTCAGTTTACAGGACAACTCTCCAACCAAGTGAGCCACACTGGCCAGGGCAAAAATTCAACATTTAAAATTTTTCTCCTGGGCTTAATGGTTTTAATTCCCTCCTTTATACAGAAGACTTGATGCAGGCTTTCCCAAACTTGTATGTGAATATTTTCTGGGCTCAAAGAAATGGCAGAGAAAATTTTCATTACCCTCACCTTCTTTCACAGCCAGCAATTCACACAATGGAGCACAGGTGTATTTGCAGGGGCTAGAGGGGCCAGAAAGAGGTTTGAGAATCTGAGCTGGGGAAAATGTTAGGATGATTGTGCATTAAGTACAGACTCCATGATTCTTCAAGGCAGCCTCGAGCTGGGTCTCTCTGTGATGATTTTAAATGTGGTATACAACCCGTTCTCAGCAAAGTGGCAATAACTGGTAGTCAATCAGAAATTTTATTGGAAAGCCATGAAGAAGAATCAAGGAGGGGCAGAAAAGATTTATTCTTCTCCTCATGGCTCAAGAAGAGTTATTTGCCCTGGCCAGGTGGCTCAGTTGGTTGGAACATCATCCTGTGCACCAAAGGGTTGCTGTTTCATTCCTGGCCAGGGCACATACCTGGCTTGTGGGTTTGGTCCCGGGGTCGGGAGTAAGCCCTTGGATGTTTCTCTCTCTCTCTCTCTCTCAAAAAATTGGCGAACATATCCTTGGGTGAGGGTTAAAAAAAGAATTTTAATTTTTCCTCTAATTCAACTAAGTTGGAAAAAATCAAGCTCAATATACTTCTAATATGACAGGTATATTAGCTATCAATGTATATCATAATTTAAATGACAAAGCTTGTTGTATTTCTTCTCAAAATTACTTAGATAATGTTGAATGTAACTATAATTGAAAAATATTTTAATTACTTTTTAAATTTATTATCCTTACCTGAGGACATTTTTTTCATTTTTTTTAAAGAAAGGAAGGAAAGAGAGAAACATCAATCATTTGCCTCCCATATGCACCCTGATGGGGGACTGAACCAGGGGTAGAACCAGCAACCTAGATGTGTGCCCTGACCTGGGATTAAACTGTCAACCTTTTGGTTTATGGGACAATGCTCCAACCAACTGAACCACGCCCGCCAGGGCAAAAAACTACTAATTAAAAAAATATATTTAAAAAATTGCCTAGATGAGGTAGTCTTTGTAAATTCCGTGTTTAGAGCAGTCCTTCTCTCCACTTGGAGGGATCCAAGGGCACAGGTTTCATGAAGACAAAGTGTCCTGTCCTCACTCTTGCGTTCTCTCCTCCCTGTGCCCAGCAAGTCAGGGCTGGTGCTGGGAGGAGGGGTGAGGGTGAGGCTCCCGATGTGCCTGCCAACTGCAGGTATAAAGACTAAAGATAAAAAAAAATTCAGGTTTATCATCCAATATAAAGGGGCAAAGCAGAGAAGGGGGAAAAAGTAGGAGAAAACAGAACAGAGGAGGAAATTTTGAAGTAGAAGGCAAAGCCAAAGAAATTTTGTGAGCAGAGGAGAGTAGCTGCAACAATTTTTCATAAAATGCATGTGATCTTCAGCATCAGCAAAGAGTGTTAAGGCTCAGTTAAGTAGGAGTGAGGAAATCTATAAAAGCTTTAGACAGGAACCATAAGCTTCATGGAACATTTACCCACATTCAGATTGTATAGACTAATCAGTTTGTCAAATTCCTTTTTTTTTAAAGATTTTATTTATTTATTTTTTTAGACAGGGGGCAGGGAAGGAGAAAGAGAGGGAGAGAAACAACAATGTGTGGTTGCCTCTTGCATACCCCATACTGGCAACCTGGCCCACAACCCAGACGTGTGCCCTGACTGGGAATCAAACCAGCGACCCTTTGGTTCGCAGGCCAGTACCCAGTCCACTCAGCCACACCAATCTGGTAAATGTCAAATTTCTTGCCTTCAACTCAACTATTACCCCACCTGGGTATGGTGATACTGGTTAAGTCTGGGGAAATAACTGTTGTTGGTTGGGTGAATTATAAAACATGAAGTTCTCAAAAATAAAAAAAATAGTAAGAAGGGTTATTGGTAGATAAATATTAGACATTATTACTGTGATGTTTCCTGTATTTTAAAAATAACTTTAGAAAATACTTCAGATCATTATAGAAACTCTAACGAGAAGTGTTCATTGCGGTATTCTTTTCTAGCTTTGTGTGAGTCGACTATTGGACAGTAAGAATCCATCCCTGGACACCATTAAGATGCAAGTCTACTTTGATATGAATTATACAAATCGAGGTAACATGTATCCACCAATTTTGATATACTTTTAAAAAAGATTCATATGGTATTTAAGCTAATAAGAACTTCATTTGGTTGACAAGTTTGGTTTAATTTTTTGGTCTACCTTTTGAAATTTTTTTCCAATTTTGAAAAATATGATAATGTTGGAAATGCTAAAGGAGAAAAACATCAATGGCCTTCCTGAACATTAAAAGTAAAGTCTAATTATTATGCCCATAATAATTATGTTTCCAAGTTTATTGTATTTTGACTGTAGTACCTCCAATACATAATAATTAGAAATTGAAACAACCAGTCCATTGAAATTCAAGTTTTTAATTTGTTGATTTTTTTTGTTTTCTGGTTTGTATTATGATTTCATAATGCTTACCTAAAGTATATAATTAACACAAAAACGAAATGAATGATAATAAATTTAAATTTAGAACATGCTTTCTTATGTAAATAGTTTAATGCTACTTCACAGACAAACTGGAAACAAGAGGAAAAGGAAAATAAATTCCTCTATAGACTACACTGCCTCTGCCCCACTGTAGTAATACAATTATTATTAGCCATTTGTTAACTTGCATTGTCTTTTTTTCCTCCTGTGTATTGCACTTTCATTTATGCTACATATGTAAAATCATATATCTTGCTTTTTTCCTTGAAAATAATGATAATTTTAAGCAAAACATAATTGTGGAATTGACATTATCATTTAGATTTTTTATTTGCAAAAATTTTGTTTTTGTAAAAAGATTATAGGTATGAACTGTGTATTATTAATGTATTAAATATTATAATAGTAAAATGAGGTGTTTTGTTGAGTTAGTTTCAAGGAATGTGCTGCTGGTGAATTGTGGCTGCCACAATTAAGTATAGACCTCATCATATCATGAGAAGAAAGGAGAGGGAGACCATTCTTGATGCAACATCCTATTATCATTAGTGTCATTCAATGCTCATGGTCAAGTAGACCAATTGAAGTTGATAGCGATCAAATTGAGACATTGAGATCAATCAACATTCTACCATGCAGGAGATAGCCAATATACTCAAAATGTCCAAGTCAATAAAGTTATTAGTGAAAATGAAAAAATGTGTCCTTCATTTTATGGAAAAAGCCACAGGAACTTTTTGGCCAACCCAATATAAATTGTCTTGTGTATTTTCTGCTTACTTGGGAGATTTTAGCCCTCTGATATTACTGTTTGGATTGCCTATTTAAAGTCTTATATGTTTTGACAAGTATGCCATTTAAATTGCTGTAATAAATCTTTCCCACTAAATTTTTTTTCTTGAGGTTAACTGCTAGACACTGTTTATTATGACATTTTATGAAAATACTTGTTTTCATGCAGTAGTAGATTTTCTATGCCCCAGCCATTGTTTTTTACTGCTCTTACTTTCTTCATGTGAGAAGAATTTTAAGTATCAAACATACAGAACATTGTCCTTTGCCAATTTTAGAGGAATTTCTTGAAGAACATCACCGGATTGTGGAGTCTAAATTAGGTCCTGTTACCAGAGAAATTACAGATAACAGAGCTTGTGCTCGAGACGAATTGGAAAGCCTCTACCGAAAGATTGTCAGCTATGTGTTACTGCGCTCTGGGGTCGGATCCCCTACAGATATCAAGATTGTCAGAGAGACAACAGGTAAAAAAACTTTCCATTCTATAAGTGAAAGTAGATGAACACTATATCTTATAAAATCTGTTAGATTACAAGTGTTGAAGATTCCTTTTTATCTGAAAACAAAGTTAATCGAAATAAGAAATTAAAACTTATCCAGACTCCTTTTACACTGTGTAATAACTCTAAAACTCAAGTAGCATCTCTGTAAATTGACTATTGTTAATATCTTAGAGCTGTACATATCCAGGGACCCACACCTCTTCATTAAAGAAACACTGGCAGTGTGATTCAGGATACCAGGCTGATTGGGTAATGGGGACCACAGGAAAGCGAGATTTCACAATAAGGGAAAGAGTTGAGTCTGTCACCTAAAGTGGATGCTGGAAAAGAACATTGTTTTATTCCTGGGGAATACTAGTCCACTTTCTCACTTTAAGGCAAAGAATAGGCAAGATCTCTAACCTTCTTATGGCTTTCTTTCACAATTATTTTAAAGCATCAATTTTTCTACTCATAGCTCTAATTAGAAAGCTCATTTTAATGCTCATTGCTAAAAAATACTGATGGATGCTTAATTATTAAAAACAGAAATGAGGCAATGGCAGTATTTCAGTAGCTCAGCTTTAATATATGATCAATTTTGCTATGCATTCTGTAATCAGGTACCAGAACATTAAAGAATCATATAAGTAATTCTATAAAGACAGGCCTTTTAACTTTCTGCTGAAAGAAACTTGTGATTTAAGTTCTGTTTTTTTTTTGTTTGTTTTATAATCTTGTTGTCCTTTTTATGGTTTGTTTTAGCTGCCCTACAGAGTGTTTTTCCTCAGGCTGAACTCGGGACATTCCTAGCTCTTTCTAAGAAGGAGAAAGAATGCCAGCTGAAAGAACTCTCCATGATCGTTACTGGAATTCGTTTATTTAACCGAGACACTGGAAAGGGAGGAGAAGGCATTGAGTACTGTAGGTCTATCATTATGTTAATTCTATAGGTTATGCAGGTTTAGAATTGAATTTGCACAGAGAGGAAAGTAATACCCAGTACACTACTACTATTCTTAGATTTCAGATTTGATTGTGTCTTAGTTACAACTACTTTTCACAATGTGTAGTAATTTTTAGCTAGTATAGGAGAGTGAATCAGTGAAAGGAATGAGGGGGCAAGTCTAGAAACCAGCCTCCCTCATTCATGGGGCTTTGTGTACTTTACTCCAAGTCAAGTAACGAAAAGGGAGTAAAACTCAGTGATTTAAAAATAGAAATCACTCTGAAAATAAAACAGTTGTTGATACAGTTAATGGAATGAAAAGGTCCAGGAGGAGATATCTTCAAATGTTTAAATTCAGGAGCATTTACTATGTGGTAATATGGATTTATTATCTACAAGTCTGAAGGCACTCATGAAATATTTGATGAAGGACCTACCAGTAGAAATAACTTCCTTAGGAGTTTGGTGCACATACAGGTCCACTGATAAGGGGTTATAATCTTTCAGCAGATCACTGATCTAGTACAATGGGGTAAATTTTTGCATTTTAAATCTGTTCTAAAAAATCCAACTCCCATTCCTCATAAAGTTCTCTATTTTGCTAGATTATTCTGTGACTTTTCAGTATCCCAGTGAGTTTCTTAATTTGCATGCTTTTTCTTCTTGTTTTTTTTACAAACAAAAAGAAGATATACAGAAGGAAAGATACAGTGACTTTTTGGGAGGCACATGGTCAATAGCACATAGTACCAAAGCCTATCAATTCTTCAGACTCTTCTGTGTGTTTGTGGGAACAACTCATCTTCTCTATCTTCGGTTCTTATTCTGACAATATATTTCGTTTAGACAAGGTTTGTGTGTGTGTGGGGGGGGGTACTTTTTTCCATGACGTGAGAACCATGAAATACATACCTCATCATTATTAATTTTGTTGACATGAGAACTAACTCAACTTAATAATAGAAATATGACCTTTTTTAGGCTTTTTCTCCTTAATTCTTTTTAGACTTCTTCATGTCTCTCTTAATATACCTTTAAAAACAGTGCCAACTATTCTACATGAAGCAATCCCAGCCACCACTCAGCATATTGACTCCCAACTTCAGACTGCCCAAGACCAGGCATACCGTTACACGGCCATCCTCGAGAGGGTAACAAAGAACCCACTCATGAGTACAGAACTGCACTCATATATGTTAAAAGAAGCACTCTATAATGTGCGACAGTATGAAATCTTCCTTCAGATCATTTTGGTAAGTTAGTGTCATAAGATCCGGCCTTTTCCATAGAATGCAACCGCTTTAGATATTATGGGGCTGAAACAAAAGGTAGAACCAGCTTGTTGATAAAGGAGGTAACCTTAATAACTGCTCAGTTTATATTGCATCTGAAGGCCCAGGAACTAAAATAGAAATGGGGCAACTGGACTTTGCCTTTAGTGAAAATATATTGGTAGGAGTTGATTTTATAGTTGTCGGTTCTGTTTGGTACTCTGTAGTATGATTGTTAGCATGCTGTAGTAAGTAGTGTATGTGTGTGCAAGAGAGAGAGGAATGCTGCAGTGTTGCACTCAGACTAAGTGTCTAACATATTGTTTGGCAGGTAGTTGGCACCCAAATAATTTTTATGTAATTATTTGTTCTTATTGTAAAAATTGGTAGAAAAAAACCTTTTATTTCTGATGTTTTTTAGATCTAATGAACAAGCCAAACAATATCCCCAAAGTGCTGGAAAACATGACAAAGTAGTGATTTTGTACTTTTTAAAAGTAGGAGAATACTTTCTTTCAGACAGAAACCTACTCAGGATCCTAAAAATGTAAAACAGGTATTTAGATGAAAGAAATAGAGAACTGTTCTCCATGGAACATCCTCATGGCACCCTAGGGTTCCAGGGAACACAGTTTATTAACAATGTCATGACAGCAAGCTATTGTTCCCACTGTTACAGAACACAACAAGGGGGGCCTGGGATGATATACTATTATTGAAAGAAGGCCCCGGGTCCGTTATGTCTGCCGCCAGAGAAAAGACGTCTCTCAATGCCAGAGATTTGTGAAAAGGAAAGGAAACGTTTATTTAATGCTATACCAACTTAAAGTAGTGACCTAATGTCTTTACCAAAATCCCAAAGTCCCTAAAAACACCCACAAACACACAGTCCTTCCTTCCTTCCCCCTTTGCCCAGTCCAGAGTACCGTATCTCAAGAAAGGAAATAGAATTCCATGGCTCAGGCAGTCCTCTAGTTCTTCCCAGTTAGTACTCCCTCTCGACTGGGAGACCTCCCTGGGTTCCCGGCACCCTCAGCTGAGTCGCCGGGATCTCTGCTAAAACCAGGTGGTGGTTCCCCCTTCTAAAGCTGTGGGGGTCCCCACTCTGCCAGGCTGCGTGGTTCCCTCTCTCTGGGATGCGGGAGTCTCCACTCCCTCAAGTCCGAGTGCTTCTCCTCAAAGCAGCATGGTTCTCCCCTCCAGGGCTGCCATGTGGCTCTCCCTCTCTCAGGGCTATGGGAGTCTTCACTCTGCTAAAGCTGTGTGGCTCTCTTCCCAGGGCTGCACATGGTTCTCCTTCCTAAAGCAGCATGGTTCTCTTCCTTAAAGCAGCATGGTTCTCCTCAATGGCCGCCAAATCTGGGTTTTAAATCCCTGCAGCCAATCTTCCTCTGCAGCCTCATTTCCGACTCCTCCCACACTCGGCTTCACATGCCAGAACTCGTGTCCTTCCAGCTTTACTGGGCTGCCATCATGAGTCTGGGCAGGCGTGGCCCCATGTCCTGGAGCCAATCCTCTCTGAGCTCCCACGCAGGCACTGTAACAGAGCTTAGCTGCAAGGCTGTTGCTATGCTAAACAGCTCTCAATGGCCCTGCTCCATTTGTCCCTTCCTGCAACCCACACCCTGGGTGGGGGGGATGGAGACATCTTAAAATCTCCTAGACACCTTAAGTTCTGGGCCCCATTTCAAATGCCTATTTGGGCCCCCCCTCTTGGCTGCACCCTGAAACACCACCAATTACTGTTTTTATTTATTTTTGTTGTAGCTTTATTGAGGCTTAATTAGCAAAGTTGTAAGATACTTAAACTGTACAATGTGATGATATTGGGTTGGCTGAAAAAGTTTATTTAGTTTTTTTCCATACAGTGGCTCTAGTAGTGCTTGTTGTCTTTAACTTCATTCGAAACAATTTTGTTAGATTGTATTGTGACTGCTGTCATATCAGCATGCATTAAAAAAAACTTATCAAAATTGGTGAATTTTTGTGTAGCCATTTTAATACTGCAGATGGAAAGGATATGCAACATTTTTGACCTTTTATGCTTTATGATTTCAAGAGAGGTAAAAACACAACTCAAATGCAAAAAAAGATTTGTCCATAAGAAGGTGATGTGATTGACTGAACATGTAAAAAGTGGTTTGTGAAGTTTCTTGGTACTATTGACATTTTTACCAAGTAATTCTTTGCTGTGGGGCTGTTTTGTGCATTGGAAGATGTTTAGCAGCACCACTAGAAATGAATAACAGATGATAGCCGACATACTCCAAGTCTAAATCAATAAAGTTAATACTGAAAATGAAAAATGTGCCTTTTATTTTATAGAAAAAACTAAACGGACTATTTGACCAAATATCCATATCCCCATTGTATTCCCTGCATTGAGTCAATTAACATATCCACCCCTACTCATCCCTGTTTACCTTTACAAAGCCTCTATTTTCCAGTCACCTTGAGACTCAGAGTCAGGGGAGCTGTCTTTTGTTTGAGTGAGCACTAATGTGTTGAGGGGTAGAACATGATGTGCTCTAATCCTTTCTTCTTTTTAACTGTATGTTAATAACTTGATTCTTCTTTTGGTGGTAAAGGAAGAAGACTTGATCTGTCTTCTTTCTTTAGTACTTCTTAGCACTAATGTGTTGAGGGGTAGAACGTGATGTGCTCTAATCCTTTCTTCTTTTTAACTGTATGTTAATAACTTGATTCTTCTTTTGGTGGTAAAGAAAGAAGACTTGATCTGTCTTCTTTCTTTACCACCACTATGGAGAATAGGAAGATAAATATCCAGATGACATGACTTCATTGCCACAACCCAGGAGTAGTCCTTATAACTGATTCGCTCTCTGATTGCCTTCAGAAAGGAGGATTCTAAATCAGCTATTCAAAACCAAATCATTCTTTAGGGTAGATGTTCCCCTAACATTGACTTGTGGCTGTCAGCCTTATGTAACTAGTCAGATATGGAAAGGATTTTACAATCAATTTATCTTGAAGTACCAAGAGGTCCACAGGAGTAGACCTAACATTTACTTTTGTCTTATGCATTTGGAAGAGATATCATAAGAATAAACCTTGGGATACTGTCTCACACACTGTAAGAATGTTATAGAGAATGTTGTTCATTATATAGTATCTTCTCACAGCTCTCAATCGTGAATCATCTTCAACCAACTAACATACAATCTTGAGTTCTCATTGGAGTTCTCACTCTCAGAGCTGAAGGGATAGTCAAGTAGAGTGTGTATAATTGATGAGTGCAGGCTCTGCAACCAGTCTGCATGAGTTCTGACCCTGACTTTCCCACTTACTAAATCTGTGTCCTTGAGGAAGTTGTTTAACTTCTCCGTGCCTTAGTTTCCACATTTGTAAAATGGGGTTATTGATAGTCTTCATTATGTCAGTAAGGTGTCACAGTACCTGACACATAGTAAGAGTTCGGTAAGTTGATGATGATGATGGCACTGCCACTGATGATGTTTATTATTACTGTTATCATCATCGTTAGGGTTTTAGCAGAACAGCTCTTGATTTCATTTTGATAGGGGCATAAGATGGAGAACTCTTGTTTTTCTAGACAGCATATCATTCCCAAGAATTTTGCTGCTCATGTTACTGAGAAAGTTAATTTTCTGATCTTAGCACTTGTCATGACTATTTTGTACTAACATCAGTCAGGGTTGGGATGAGTTCTCTTCACATTCTCTTTGCTGCTTAATCAGTGTCTATTTGTGTGTTTTTCAATTATAGTTTACATTCAATATTACTTTGTACTAATTTCAGGTATATAGTCTAATTGTTAGACAATCATATACTTTACAAAGTGGCTGCCCCATTATTTCAAATGCCCACCTTGCACCATACGTAATTATTATGATATTATTGACTACATTCCCTGTGCTGTACTCTACATCCACATGACTATTTTGTGACTACCAATTTGTACTTCTTAATCTATTCATCTTTTTTATGTAGCCCCCCAAACTCCCTTCCTCTGGGAACCGTCAGTATGATCTCTGTTTTTATGAGTTTGTTTCTGTTTTTTTAAATTTTTTTATTTTGGTCTTTAAATTCCATAAAAAAGTAAAATCACATGCTATTTGTTTTCCTCTGTCTGATTTATTTCACTTAAAATAATACCCTCTAGGTCTACCCATACTGACACAAATTGTAAGATTCCATTCCTTATTATAGCTAAGTAATATTCCATCGTATATATGTACCACTAGTTTTTTATTCACTTGTCTATTGATGGTTACTTGGGTTGCTTCCTTATCTTGGCTATTGTAAATAATGCTGCAATTAACATAAGGATGCATGTATTTTTTGGAATTAGTGTTTTGCATTTCTTTGGATATGTACCCAGAAATGGAATTACTGGGTCATATAACAGTTCCCTTTTTAATTTTTTGAGTAAACTCCATACTGTTTTCCATAGTAGCTGCACCAATTTACATCTGCACCAACAGTGCATATTTTTTCCACATTCTTGCCATCACTAATCTCTTGTAATTTTGGTAATAGACATTCTAATAGGTGTGAGATGATAGCTCTTTGTGGTTTTGATTTGCATTTCCCTGATTTGTGATGTGGAGCAGTTGGTCATCTGCATGTCTTCTTTTCAAAATGTCTATTCAGATCCTTTGTCAATTTTTTTAATTAGATTTTTTTTGCTATTGAAATGTATAAGTTTATTGTGTATTTAGGATATTAATCCCTTATGAAATACATGATTTGCAAATTATTCCCTTTGGTAGGTTGCATTTTCATTTTGTTGATGATTGCCTTTACTGAGCAGAACCTTTTTAGTTTCATGTAGTCCACTTGTTAATTTTTTACTTTTGTTGCCTTTGCTTTTGGTGTCAAAGCCAAAAAATTACCATCAAGACTGATGTTTAGAAGTTTACTACTTGTGTTTTCCTCTAGAAGTTTTATGGTTTCAGGTCTTACATTCAAGTCTTTAAACCATTTTGAGTTGATTTTAGTGAATGGTGTAAAATAGTGGCCCATTTCCATCCTTTTGCATGTATCTATCCAATTCTCCCAACACACTATCCCTTCTCCATTGTATATTCTTGCCTCCTTTGTTGTAAACTAATTGACCATATATACATGATTTATTTTGGGTCTTCCTATTCTGATCCATTGATCTATATGTCTGTTTTTATGACAATACCATACTGTTTTGATTACTATAGCTCTGTAATATAGTTTGAAAACAGGAATCATGATGCTTCTACCTGTGTTCTTTTTCAAGTTTGTTTTGTCTGTTTGGAATATTTTGTGGTTTCACACAAGCTTTGGGATTGTTTCTTCTACATTTATGAAAAATGCCATTGGAATTTTGATAGCAATTGCATTAAAGCTGTATATGGCTTTGGGAAGTATGGGCATTTTAACAATATTAACTCTTCTAATCCATAAACACAGAATACCTTTCCATTTATTTGTGAGGAATAACTTTACAAGTAAAACCTCATTGTGGTTGTGAACAAATTCTTTTTTG
Organism: Phyllostomus discolor; assembly: GCF_004126475.2. Lineage (NCBI taxonomy): Eukaryota > Metazoa > Chordata > Mammalia > Chiroptera > Phyllostomidae > Phyllostomus > Phyllostomus discolor. Next base: position 149,344,502 of record NC_040906.2, read on the forward strand.
GTAAAATGTAAACAGAGTGATTATTCTAAGGCATTAACAGGAAAAATCAAGAAGTTCTGTGTACCTCCTTTGTGAGTGGACCCTAAAAACATACTTGGGGAAGAATATCTAGAATATCTGTAATTGTAGATTTAAAGAAGTGTCATGTTTCCTGGCCAGTGTGACTCGGTGGGAGTATCATCCATACACTAAAAGATTGCAGGTTCATTCCCCTGTTGGAGGCAACCACTGGCCACTGGAGGCAACCACTGTCTCTCTCACATCAATGTTTTTTTTTCTCTCTCCCTAAAATCAATAAACATATTTAATGAAAAAAAATTTTAATAAGTGTCATGTGTTGAATGTAAGTTTTACTTTGGAGGACACACATAGATTTATTTCTGTTTCTTATTGCTGTTTTACAAATCTAAGGACTTTAAGAACTGCATTTTCATGTTTGATCCCTAAAATAGAACTAATAGGCTAGGGGGATAAGTCTCTGTGAGGTGGACAGAAGACCCATTATACAAGACAGATAATGTTATATGGGAGGATGAAACAAGAAGAGGGAAGATGCTTAAAGGATAGTATGGGTAAAATTAAAACAGAATGCCTGTTACATTTGTGAATAAAAATTTTTGCCCTGGCTGGCATAGCTCAGTGGACTGAGCACGGACTGGGAACCAAAGTGTCCCAGGTTCGATTCCCAGAAAGGGTACATTCCTGGGTTGCAGGCCATAACCCCCAGCAACCGCACATTGATCTCTCTCTCTCTCTCTCTCTCTCTCTCTCTCTCTCTCTCTCCCCCCCCTTCCCTCTCTAAAAATAAATAAATAAAATCTTAAAAAAAAAAAAATTTTTATTAGTTGAAGTACAGTAATAATTGATATTTCTATGAAGTAATTTTTTGTTATTTAAAAATGGTCTAGTAAACATATAGTTAGGCTGTAGATAGTTGAAAACTCAAATGTGCTTTTTTTCACTTCAAGTAAATGTCACTCTTTTACACTGTACTGAAAAACCCATACCACCATCATTTCTGATCACATCCTAGGCAGTGCAGTATAATGGGTAAGAGCTGGGTTCTGGGCTCTGATGGTCTGGGGTAAAAACATGATTCTACCTCTTATCATCTGTGTATCCTTGGGCAATGTACTTGCCTTTCTATACCTTGGTTTTCTTATTTGTGTTTACCCATTTGTGTACTTATTAATATAGTGTTAGCACATAGTAAGAATAAATGTTATTTCAGACTCATCATTCAGCATCTTATTTTCATATTACTATTGCTGTATCAGAAGTATATAATTTTTCTTTCAATACTGAGATTTTTAAGATTTTCTACATTCTTGAAAGTACTTTTCAAAAATTTTAGTATCGGAATAGTTTTCATCCCCTGGCTGGCATAGCTCAGTGGATTGAGCACAGGCTGCGAACCAAAGCATCGCAGGTTCGGTTCCCAGTCAGGGCACATGCCTGGGTTGCAGTCCATGTCCCCTCATGGGGGCCACATGAGAGGCAACCACACATTGATGTTTCTCTCTCTCTCTTTCTCCCTCCCTTCCTCTCTCTAAAAATAAATAAATAAAATCTTTAAAAAAAGAATAGTTTTCAGAGGAACACCTCATTAATTTTATCATTGAGAAATGGAGAAATAACAGCTATGCAAAGCTGTGTCATGGGATCCACTTCTCAGGAATTCAGTATAATTACATTTATACTGAATATCAAAGAATACCTGTGTACATTTGAGAAAATGTATAGCCATTGTGTTTTTAAAAATGTATCCTCCAACCATCACTTCTGGAGCACCATCTGTATGCCAGTACAGTTCTTGGTTTTGGGGATACCATGGAGAACAGGATCCTTGCTCTCACTGAGATTACCTTCAAGGGAGCAGGTAGGACTTAAAATAGATGGGATTTTTGTAGTGAAATTATTAAAATATTAGTGTAAATTATGTTGTCTTCACAGTCAGAAATAATTACTAGTGCTCAAGAAGTGGAAATGATGACAAAGCAGTTAGGAGCCCAACTTGAACAATTGAAAATGATTGTGAATGCAAAGACAGCTGTCCCAACATCACAAGTCTTTGTAAGTATCTGCCATCAACTTTGACTTTATTTAAGGGTGAATATACTTTGGGCTCTAGAAAAATGAATCAGAAGTAATTAAAATTATATAGGGTGGGGCAAAAGTAGGTTTATAGTTGTTTGTATGGAGAATAATACAATAATAAATAATAATACAAGAATAAACTGTTTTGCATACTCACAACTGTAAGCCTACTTTTTCCCAACTCTATTTAATTACTAAAACTATAATATTGGTTTTATACAAGTTGGTCCTGTTCTTGATGGTTATTTTGTAGTAACAGTAGAAGTTGGATGACAGGAATCCCGTGGTAGACATTTGCTAAAGAAAATGCAGGTATATGTAATAATAACCATAATATCAATATTGGCAGTGGCAAACAAAATAACCCACAATACAGTGTTGAAAATGTGTTCACAGTAGCTGGTTTCTAACTGCCTTCAGCAAAGAGGTGATGCAACTTGTGACTTTTCTGAAAAGACAAATAATAATCACTGTGATTACTAGGCCTGCAGTGATGCTGACTTTTCAGATTATCTGTACCATTTTATGAACAAATCTGACAGCCCCAAGGAGAAGTAGAAGATGCACATGAACTGCATCTTATACAGTGTTTTGAGGCTTTGGTAATTTTCCATAATCATTCCCAATATTTGATTTTAAAAACTAATGAGGTCTGTCTGGAAAGTGTCCAGCCATTGTTAATATAATAAGAATGGTTTGCACAACATCAATCTAACCCAGCAACCAAGGAGAGTGGACTGGAATGCGCATGTGTGAGCAATGACAACTTCACTCTACTAGTCAGTGGGGGTGGTAGACACCACTGAGTGAACATGTGTGCTGTGTGGCCATTGCATTCAAAATGGCTGAGCGAGTACAGTAACAAATCTGCATGAAATTTTGTGTTAAGCTTGAACATTCCTCCACAGAAACTATTTGTATGATTCAAAAGGCCACCACTGTGGGCAACTGGTGATTGACAGCTTCATCACGACAATACACCCACTCATGCATCATGTTTCGTGCAGAATTTTTTGTGAAACATCAAATCACCCAGCTCACTCAGCCCCTCTACAGCTCAGACTTGGGGCCCTGCGACTCTGGCTTTTCCCAAAACTAAAATCACCTTCGAAAGGGAAGAGATTTCAGAGCATCAGTGAGATTCAGGAAGATATGATGGGGCAGCCTAAATTTAGTGGAAAAACTGTGTGAGGTCCCAAGGTGCATACCTCTAAAGGGACTGAGGTGTCATTGTCCTATGTCCAACATTTCTTGTATTTTGTATCTTCTTCAGTAAATGTCTCTATTTTTCATATTAAATGGCTGGATACCTTCTGGACAGACCTCATATATTAAGCCTGATTAGTTTTTTTGTTTGTTTTATAAGTCAGTGACCTTTAATACAAATACAAACATTTTATCTTACTAACCTAAAGTCTTTAACTTGCAGCTCACAGAACATGCCCCAAGATATATTGCTAGACTTTCCAAGTTCTTTTGAATCATATCAAGCCAGATTAAGCCTAATAATGAGTAAAATTTAGCTTTTTTATATAAAAAGGAAGTTATTTTCCCTTTGACCTTTTGAGGTAAAGCATCCATAAGTCTTCCTGCTTTCAGGCATGTCAGGAAAAAGAGGAGAGCTTTATTTTCTCTAAAGTATGGCTTTACTTGTACTCATAGCCACGAGGTCATTTGTGGTATCTGCTGTTTGGAAATAGGCCAGGTGATCAAATGTGTTTGGTATTTTTATTAAATTAGCTGTATAATAATCATCAAAATAAAATGCTTTGAAATAAAATACAAGTTTATTTTCTCTAATTTGTGGATCCAGTTTCTATCTAGGTTCTCTTGTTTAACTTCATAAGCCTTTTATTTATCTTAAGAAATAATTTCTTTATTTTCAATACTACACTGCTTATAATTTTATCAAACCATTACATTTTAACCATTTTTTTTTCTCTTGCTCAGCCCATCTTCATTGCACTTTCCAACCTGTGGATTGGCCTTCAGGATGAAACTGTTTTGATTGGTATCCTCACTAATTTAACTACTAACCTTGAGCGATTTTTGGGCACTCATGAAGTGCTCTTTCCTGAAAAAGTAATACAAGATCTTCTTGGGGAAGTGACTGTAAAAACTGATATGGATCGATTGAAAGAACACATGGGTAATAGAAATCATCCATTATTTCCTCTTCCTCTTAAAATTACCTCTAGAATAATGTCATTTTTGTTTTTAAATTTTCATATTATATTTTCTGATAAAGTATTAGACATCTTTCTTGATTGTAAGATAATTTTTATTATTGAAAATTTGGAAAACAAAAAAATGTAAACTTCATATTTTACTATTCAGTTAACCATTCCTAATATTTTGGTTAGTGTTTTGATTATCAATGATTTTCTGTGCTTATGTGTTTCTACTATAATATTAGTGATTTTTATTATTGATTTGTAGTAGAAAAGGATATTAATCCTTGCTATATTTGTTGCAAATAAAGTTTCATTTCTTTAGAATGCTATTTGCCTCAGCTTCAAGTTGAAATTTAGAAATTTAATTTTTCAAAATTAATTGAGCTTATTTTAGACTCTTTAAGAAATGCATTGATTCTTGAAAATCTGTCTTTATCAATAAACTTCTTTTTTTTCCCCTTCTATCTTAAAGACAGTTTAAAATTCATGAGAAATGCCAAAATAGGGTCTGGCACTTGAGTTGTTGCCTAAAAAGAAAGTTTGTCCAGAAGATGAAATTAGATAATTTACTCTCCAAATTTCTTTTCAAATTTTATTTTTGTAAAAGGGGGAAATAAAAATAAAGCAGCAGTTTCCATTCTTAAACTGTTAGAACACATAAAATCTAAAAACAAAATCAAAGAGACTCAAAGGAATGCTTCCAGTTATTTTTCTTACTGATTTTGTTTTTACTAAAACAGCATATCTATGCAATTACTAAATTAAATTGAGAAGTTAAAGTCACTTCAGCATTGATATTACACTTAACTATATCAGCAAAACAGTTTACTCGCAACTTAGATTTAGATGTGTTGTTTCCTACCATACATCAAAACTTTGTGTTCCCTAGAACACCATCAAGATATTGCTCCAGTGAATTAGGAGACCCAACGTTATTCTGAAAGAATTTAATTTACACTTGCCACATGTCATAACTGTTCAAGGCTTTCAGGCATACTAGGAAATAAAGAGGGAAGGTTTGTTTTCTCCAAAGTATGCATTTACTTTTGGTTGTAGCACAGTCATTTGTGGTGTCTGCAGTTGGTATAGAGCCAGTCACAGAAGTGCAGTAGGATTGTGATAGCTAAGAATCTTGGGTATCAGTGTTTTATAAATGCATGTTTTTATTTGTGGAAAAAATTCAGTCAATCTGCTTATCAAATGTAAATAGGTTAGCCAACTAACACCAGGAAGTGTTTAAAATGTAAAGAACAAAAATTGTACACCTTGTTATGAAAATTAAGTTACAAAGAGATGTTTCCTTGCCTCTTTCTGTTCAGAATATTCTCAACTGTTTCAAGAAGCAATAGTCCTAGTATATAAGCATCATATTCAAAGTATTTTGCCACCTGGTATAAAGTGCTACACCATCTTGAATGAAGTTGATCTATTTCTGTCACGTAGCAGCCAGTTTCTTCTGCTCATTTCCTTGGGTTATTTACTCTTCCCATTGAATAAAGTTCTTCTTGTCCTCTTCTTTCATTGTAGAAGAAAGAGTACAACCAGTGGATTACAGAAAACAAGAGTGGCTTTTCCCAGAAACAACAGCAAATTTTGATAAACTGTTGATTCAGTATCGGGGATTTTGTGGTTATACATTTGCTACAACAGATGGTCTTCTCCTTCCAGGTATATCATTGGAAATGATATTGCTCCTACTTCCTTATTTTTTTTATTTTAATAAAGTGCTGTCTCTGTCACTGACTTGTTCACTTTTTAAAACTTTATTGGATCTGATGGTGAACTAGGAAAGGAGCTACAAAGATGATCCAGACAAAGTGTTCATCTTTGACATGCTCACAGTATAATCTAGTAGACTGACATAAACAAGAAATTATAATTCAAGTGATAGAATGTGTATATAATAAAATATGGATACTGTAATATCATAAATGGAGGCTGACTCATATTTCTAGTGATGGATGGCAGAAATGCTACATAAGCCCTGGCTGGTGTGGCTCAGTGGATTGTCAGCCTGCAAACCAAAGGGTGGCTGGTTTGATTCCCAGTCAGGGCACTTGCCTGGGTTGCTTGCCAGGTCCCCAGTAGGGGCCATGTGAGAGGCAACCACACATTGATGTTTCTCTCCCTCTCTTTCTCCCTCTTTTCCCCTCTCTCTAAAACATAAATAAATAAAATCTTAAAAAAAAAAAAGAAGTGCTACCTGATATTACTAAAATACATCATCCCCCAAAGGAATTACTTGAAAGAACATCACTAATTTGATATGGTTATTTAAAAATATTCTCTGTGACTTTATGGTTACATTCTACTAACATGGATCAGGATTTCTGTATAAGACAGATACCACTGGCCAAGGGAATGGCCAATTTCTTATGAAATAATTTCTCTTGCTATTACTAGAGCTTCTCTAAAGCAAACAGTGAACCAAAAATTGAGATGAAATAAGTAATTATCCAAAATGTCCTGCATGAATTTGGGATAACCAGAAGTTGGCTAGGGCTAGAATGAAAACAGTTTGACAAGACTGTGTCTTATTTCCCTTATACCATTAAGTTTCTCCTTCCTTTTCTTCTCTCTTATTTCTTTTGTTGTATTTATTACAAATATATTTTTTGGGACTGTGTGTATACAGGCTAGAGAACACACAAATTAACTCGTGTTTATGGTGTTGGACTTTTTACAATGGGATTAACAAAAGAGTTTACCATGGGAAACTGATAAAATAGTTTTCTGAGACCCCTGTGAGGGTCACTGATACTGAGGAGAAAACAGTCAAGATCCATGAAGAAGTAGAGCAATGGAACATAGATAGATGTTCTCTTTATTCCATTTTTCTCTTTTGCTTTCCTTTCCCTCTCCCTTCCTCCCTTTGAGTCATGAGAAACACAAACCTGGAGAAACATGGGTGTGTGATGATGGCAGAGGTAGCATGATGTGGTTGGAAAAGCCATGGGCTAGGATTCAGAAGTCTGATTTCTAGTCCCAGTTGTACCATTAGTGAACTGAGTAACCTTCAGCAAATCTTACACTTTCTGTGGACCTCGGTTTCCAAGTCGGGAAAAGAAGAAGGAACAACTAGGTGGTCTGTTCAGTACCTTCCAAACTATGATTCTAAGAAAGGGGGAAAAGAGAAACGTAGAAGGCTTGTGGGGCCTAGGTTTTAGAATCCTCTCTGAGTAAGCTAGTCTGGCTACTTTACTTCTATTTACTACATCACTTCCTACTACATTATTTTCTGGGCAGCAGCAACCTGCACTTCCTGAGGGGGATTCTATAGCACCTCCCTCCTTCCATTGGAGACTGCAGACCACAACAGGTAAATCCTAAGATGATACTGTGCCTTACCAGTCATGGTCTGTTTCAGATGACCTCACTGACTTCATTTCCTGCCACTCTTTCCCTTGCTCACTACTCCCAGCCTTACTGCCCATCTTGTTATTCTTGAACTTGCTAAGCTCATTTTCACCTCAGGGCCTTTGCGCTTGCTATTTCCTCTCCTTGGAACGCTCAATGCCCTCCCCGCCTCCCACCCCGTCCCGGCCTTGCCCCCCGCCCCATGGATGTATATATTGTCGCTCATTTTATTTAGCCTTCCCTGATGACCCAGTTGAAAATGTCAACCTCACCGCTTTCCTTTTACCATGTGTTTAACCTGCTTTACCTAGTTATTTTTCTGTAGCACTGTCTCTCTGGTCTGTGGTATATTTGTTAACTCCGTGAGCACAGGGACTTTGTTTTCTCCTGTATCCTCAGTGCCAAGAACAAGGTCCATAAATATTTGTTGAATAAATGAAAGAACAAATATGTAAGACAGTATTACTGTTTTCAATATAACTCCCATAAAGTATGTAGATAGTTAATAATCCATACTTGATGTGGTAACTTTTCACAGTGGGAAATACTTTCCTTTTTTTTTTTAAATGTTGGTTTGTTTACTACTTTATTGGCAAGTTAACATGACTTAGTTTATTTTTTTAAGATTTTATTTATTTTTAGACAGAGGGGAAGGGAGGGAGAAAGAGAGGGAGAGAAATATCAATGTGTGGTTGCCATTCACACACCCCCTACTATGGATCTGGCCTGCTACTCAGACATGTGCCCTGACTGGAAATCAAACCAGTGACCCTTTGGTTCCCAGGCCAGCATGCAATCCACTGAGCCACACCAGCCAGGGAGGGAAATACTTTCTAACATGCAAACTTACATTTTGGAAAAGATGTCCCACTTTTGTAGTTCTTACAGAATTATTTTTAAAACAATGTTTATATGGAAGTTAGTTTAATTTAGGGAGATTTGAGAAAACTGTCTGATTGACCTCTCATAATAGACATTTAAACACCTATATATGGATGGTGAAATATTTTTATATAAAATCATGTTTTATAATAAAAACATATAAAATTAATGTAATATGAATGTTCGATAAACTATAATTTAACAAAACGTACACTTTAAAATCACTTTTTGTAACATTTTAGCAAAATAAAAACCCAAGTAATATGTTGAAAATTGAGTATAAAGAAAATGGTTCCGTGGGTGCATTACAAACACACAGCCACTTAATAATTCATAGCTCATTCAATCCCTTTTCTTAATTTTCAGGAAATCCAGCAATTGGAATTTTGAAACATAAAGAAAAGTATTACACTTTTAATACCAGAGATGCTGCATATTCATTTGCGGAAAAGCCTGAAAATTATATTGACTTAATTACTGAAAAGGCCAAAAAAAATGCAGAATTAATTCAGCTACTGGAACTTCATCAACAGTTTGAAACCCTTATTCCATGTTCTGAGGTAAATGGGATTAATATTTTAAGAATTTATGACATTTAAAAATATAGCTCATTTAAAAGTTATATTTTTGTTGTTCTCCAGTCCATGCAGAGGGAGAGTCAGATGAGGGTCTTTACAGATTATCTGAAAAGTATTAGAATCTGAAGATGGAAACTAAGAAAATCCACAAAGAATAGTGAAAGCAGGATAAGGAGTCAAATTGATGAATTTGGCTGGAGAAACCTAAATAAGAAAGACTATATTAGGATAGATCATTGAAACTACAATATTTTCTTATCTACAATTAAAGGAATTCAGCACAGATGACATATTGATAACACAAAGTTGTAAAATAATTTAACATGTTTAAATCGCAAGTTTGAACGGCCACAACATGGTGTGTTTGTAGTGTTACAGAACCAAAGTAGGGCCTGAGGTGATATACTATTACTGAAAGGAACCCCTGCCCGGCTCGATTGCCACCACCAGAGGAAAAACGTCTCTCACTGCCAGAGATTTGTGAAAAGGAAGGGAAATGTTTATTTAATGCTATACAGACTTAAAGTAGTGACCTAATGTCTTCATCAAAATCCCAAAGTCCCTTAAAACACCCACAAACACCCACAGTCCTTCCTTCCCCCCTTTGCCCAGTCTAGGGTACCATATCTCAGGAAAAGAAATAGAAGTCCGTGGCTCAGGCAGCCCCTGGTTCTTCCCAGTAAGTAATCCATCTCAGCTGGTAGGCCTCTCCCAGTTCCCAGCACCATCAACTGTGTCGCCGGAACCTCTGCTAAAGCTGGGTGCTGGTTCCTCCTCCTAAAGCTGCGGGGGTCCCCACTGTGGCAAAGTTGCGTGGCCCCTCCTTTCTATTGCCACAGCCCCGTGGTCCTCTCTGCACAGTGGCCCCAGGAGTCTCCACTCTGGCAAAGCCGCATGGGTCTCCCTCCACAATGGCTACAAGGAGGGGGGTTGCCACTCTGCCACAGCTGAGTGGAGGTTCTCTGCTAAAGTTGCATGGTGTTTCTCTCTCACAGGGCTGTGGGAGTCCCTACTCTGCTAAAGACTGAGAGTTCTCTCCCCTAGGCCTGCGTCTGGGTTTAAATCCCTGCACCAATCATCCTCTGCAGCCCCATTTCCGACCCCTCCCACAATCGGCTACACTTGCCAGCACTCCCACATCCTTCCAGCTTTTCTGGGCTGCAATGGTGAGTCTGGGCAGGCATGGACCCATGTCATGGAGCCAATCTTCTCCAAGCTCCCATGCAGGTGCTGTAACTGGGGGGACCTGCTCCCCAGTTACATCTTGGTGGGGAAGTTACTTTCATCCCCTGGCTTAGAGCATGACCACAGCTATTTAACATATCTATGTAACCAGTTAAAGGTTATAGATATGTTAAATGACCACACCAGAGGTTAGTTGCAAAGCTGTTGCTATGCAAAACAGCTCTCTATGGCCCTGCTCAATTTGTCCCTTCCCCCAACCCACACCTGGGGCAGGGTGGTGGGGGGGTGAGGACATCCTAATATTTCCTAAATACCTTGAGTTCTGGACCCCATTTCAAATCCCTATTTGGGACCCCCTTCCTGGCTGCACCCTATAACAGTAGGTCGGTGCCTATTCATTCAGCAGATGTTTACTGAGCCACTTACTGTGTACTAGGCACTGTTCTTGGCACCAGGGACTTGGCAGTGTACAAAACAGATGGGAAATCTTGCCTGTATGGGGCTCACATTCTACTGTATATTCTTTTCATTTTCTTCCTCTTTGTCTCTCATTTTTATTGTTCACCTTTTCACCATTGCTTGTTTCTGTCACTTCTTTCGTCCAATTCCTCTCTTTTAAACTCACTAAAATAAAAACCTGATATACACTGCATAAATTTTTTTTTAAGTTTTCATCAACATTTTGACTATGAAGCAGGTGGGTTTGTGTACAACTGACCAGGTCAGCGGGGACCCAAGCAGTGACTTACAGAATTGTAAGACAGCTAAAGACAATGAAAGTTTAGCATTGGATAAGCAGAGAGGTGTGCTGTATGTAAACAATGCATAGTTTTACATTAGGGAACAATTTTCCTCTATGGTAACAGGGTGCAGCCAAGAGGGGGGCCCCAAATAGGGATTTGGAATGGGGTGCAGAACTCAAGGTGTCTAGGAAGTATTAGAAAGACATATAGGATGTCCTCACCCTTTTCCCCACAGGTGTGAGTTGGGGGAAGGGACACATGGAGCAGGAACATGCAGGGTTGTTTTGTACAGCAACAGCTTTGCAGCTAACCTCTGGTGTGGTCATTTAACATATCTATAACCTTTAACTGGTTGCATAGATATGTTAAATAGCTGTGGCCATGCTTTAAGCCAGGGAGAAGGGAGTGACTTCTACCCAAGATGTAACTGGGGGCAGGTCCTTCGAGTTACAGCACCTGCATGACAGCTTGGAGAAGATTGGCTCCATGACATGGGGCCATGCCTGCCCAGACTCACGATGGCAGTCCAGTAAAGTTGGAAGATGGGAGTACTGGCAAGTGTGGGCCGATTGTGGCAGGAGTTGGAAATGGGGCCACAGAGGAAGATTGGTGTGGGGATTTAAACTGAGACATGGCAGCCCGTGCAGAGGGGACCACGTGGCTGTGGCAGTGCAGAGAGTACATGGGGCTGTGGCAATAGAGGGGAGAGCCACGCACTTCTGGCAAAGTGGGGACCCCTGCAGCCATGTGAGAGGAACCACGTGGCTTTGCCAGAGTGGGGACCCCTGCAGTTTAGGTGAAAGGAGAGAACCATTCAGCTGGGGCAATAGAGGAGAGAGCCACGTGCTTCTGACAGAGTGGGGACCCCACAGCTTTGGTAGAAGAGGACCATAGGGCTTTGGGGTGCTCCCTTTGGCCATGTGGCCTGGAAAGCAGAAGAGACTTTGTCTGGAAGAAGGGTGAAAGAACTCTTGCCAGTAGGCCATAAGAAGGTGTAACATGGCTTTGGATTGATTGGAGATCCTGCCTGGACGGTGACACAGCTGACAATGTCGGGAGCCTAAATCATGGACATTTGCTTCTTTTCCTGAGATAGGGTATCCTGAATTAGGGCAGGGGGAGGAGGAAGCACTGTGGGCGTCTGTGGGTATCCAAAAGGATTTTGATATTTTAATGAAGATATTAAGTCACTACTTTAAGTCTGTATAGCTTTAAATAAACATTTCTTTTCCTTTTCACAAATCTCTGGCATTGAGAGACATCTTTCCTAAGGCAGTGAATAGTCAAACCTAGTGGGGGACCTTTTGGTAATAGTATACGGTACCCCCTTGGCCGTGTGTGTGTGTGTGTGTGTGTGTGTGTGTGTGTGTTCTGTAACACTCTATGTCTGGTCTTGTTTTTCCCTTGCTTTCTATTTACCGTATTTTGCTGTGTATAATGCACACCCACGTTTTTGGTCCAAACTTTCAGGAAAAAATCTTCCATTTTAATTTTTTAATTCAATTTTTATTTATTTATATTTAGAAACAAAACTGATGATTGTATTCTAGAGTATCATTTTGCATATGGATATCATTATTGCTTTCTAGAGTTACACTTTTAATGAATAAGTATAAATAAAAGAATTAAAAACATTTGCATAGATACACAATTAGTACTACCCATGTATAATACACATCCTTATTTTTCCCTCAAAAATTTGGGCACAAAAGTGCGCATTATACACAGCAAAGTGGTAATTCCCAGCTGTTCTTTAGTGACCTTCAATACCCACGAAGTAAGTTATCTCCCTCCAATGCTCTGGTCATTATTTACTTGCCACTTACTTATACTATATAATACCATTAATTATCTTTTCAGCATGTTTTTGTCTGCCTGTCTATATCATAAGTTCATTTTGAGGGTAGAAATTATATCTTATGTTAAATTTTAGGCACTCATGTCTGTTGTTGACTTAGGAAAAAAGTTCATCTTTTCTCTCTCCTTTGTGCTGTGACTGAGCTCCTTAAATCCTTTCACTCCTCCAGCAACTTCATGTCCAGCATCGTTGCATTTCGTTTAGCATGGAATTACTGAATAGTACTTAGTATTTGAATAGTAATAGTGAACTTCTGGGTGTCCCAGCAGAAACTTAACATATTCAACTAAAATTAAAAACCACCTCTTAGATAATAATCTATCTAAGTACAAGGGGGGACCCAAAAAACCTTGGAATAATCTTCTGGAAGGCGGGCCCCTTGTAATACAGGCTTCTCCCTCTAGGTGAGTGTTCCAGGAACCCATCTGTATCAGTGTACCAGCCGGTCGTTTTTGTGAGAGGCTGCCTTTGGCTTCAGTAAATTTTTTGGAAGACTTTTTCAATGCATTTGCCCATGATTTCATGATGGGTGATTCAGGAGCACACCTGCCCACACTGTGCTGAGTGTTCAGCAGTTTTTGACCAAAAAACAGCATAACCCCCACTCCCCACCCTCTCTGTTCACCTGATCTTGCCCCCAGAAACTTTTTTTTTGTTTCTTCGGATGGAAAAAGTCCTCAAAGGGAAATGTTCTGAAGAGGTGAAACAAAAAACAGCAGATGCACTAAGTGGCATGAAAATCAACCAGTTCAAAAAATGTTTTGAGCAGTGGAAAAGCCTTGTTAGGTGTATTGCATCAGATGGAGAGTATTTTGAAGGTGACTAAAGTTTAAACATGTTAAAAATAAATACACAGTTTTTTATAAATAAATTCCAGGCTTTTTTGAGTTTCCCCTCATATGCCTAGTTTGAGTTTATGGTATGTTCTAAAGATGTTCCAATACTTTAAAGAAATGTGATTTATACCTAATATTTAATGGCTATTTTAAACTTCTGTCCATTTCCAATGAGATGTTACTTATACTACCAATTGTGAAAGTCAGAAAGGGGGCATTTGACTTGGCAATGAGTGCGTTAGGTTTTCGCCTCCCAAAATCTACCTCCTACATCAAATTTACAAAACTATGTACAAAGCCACAGTGCCCAGGAAAATAAATTTCATATAGCTTACTATGAGCTTATATTCTCTGATGGTATTATAGATATATAGCATGTTCGAAAATGTTTGTTTTTTTTCCTAATCTTTTGTCAGTTTTAGCTGAATAATTAGTTACCTATAAATAATGTTTATTTTTTATCAAAATTAATTACAAAACTCCATTTCTTTAGATGAAGGGTATTAAGAAACATATAAAACCAATTACAAAGAGTGAAACTAGCACACAGACGGATCTACACATATTGCCACCAACAATTGTGAGATCATATGAATGGAATGAATGGGAATTAAGAAGAAAAGCTATAAAATTGGTTTGTAACAATATTTCCTAAAATTAGTTATAGGCTAGGACATTTTATTATATTGTTACTTATAGCATTGATAAGTTAAATTATTTTTATAAAATAGTGAGTTGTACAGAGTTCTTTGCTAACACAAAAGTAATCAGCATTAACTTATTATTTTCCAGCTTTACATTAAAAGGTTTCTTCTAATTTTAAGCATATGTAGAAATACAGAGCATGAAACTATTCTCAAATTATACCAACCATGAACTAGAACAATAATAATTTCTCTCTCTATTGATCTATAGAATAGTTTTAATTTATTGTGTTACTCTGTGAGGTGCCGGTATTTAAAGCACTCTTAACTTCCTCTAATCATTTCAAGTATACCCTCCTCTTTTTGGACTTTTTTTGAGGAGCAGAATGTTACACCTCTGTTATATCATAAATATTGTCCCCTCTTGTAGTGAACATGTCCTCTCCAGACATGGGGCTCTCTAGTTCTGATTCTCAGCCAGCTCAGGCACAGTGGGCACCTACCATTAAAGCCTGTCTTTGATCATCCCCATCTGACTCAGTGGAATTCCCCCCACTCACCCTATTTGTAGTGTCTTGTCATTTTAAAGAATGATTAATTTTAATATGAAGACAGCAAACACTTTTTATATCTGTAGGTTTTTCTTAGCATATTTTACACATCTCTTTAACTGAAAACAGGTATGGAGATAAATGAAGATGACCCAAATGAGAACACAGGCTATTCAGAGTTTGCTATAGTGCGGGAGCCAGCCACCATTACTCATCTTTGGCAGAGGCTCGAGAGCAGGGAGAAGAGCAGGAAACCTATATAGTGAAAAAAGATAGTGCCTTCATTATTCTCTGATTGAAGATTGTTGGCATGAGGAAACTGCAGTTGGGCATCTTATGTGACTGGCTTGATGAGCATATTTGGCTTTCTCTGGTTGGTAGTGGGGCTAAGTTTTATACTGATGAACCTTCTCTTCTCATTTTTCAACAACCACTTCATTCTTATTCCCACCTTAGACTTAATTATTCCATAGAATTGCATTGTGTTGAATGCCAGCTCCCCATATATTGCCAGCACAACCTGTTGATAATACAAAGCTGAGTAGTATATTGGTTATAAGTCGTGAGGGAAATCACCACCTCAACAGAGCTTTGGCAGCATCTCAGAGGAGAAATTGCAAGGTCAGAATTTATTGAGAATTTGAAGTTTGGTTGAAGGCAGGTCTTTGAGTGCTGGGGTAGGTTGGTGGATGAGATAGAGCCTTGAATTAGGTTGGATAAAGATCATGAAGAAGCAGTCCAGCACTGACAGGAACAGTAAGGTGACTTCTGAGGCAAGGGATGCAAAGAACCCTAGTGCTTAATCTATGTGCTAATGCTTACTATTGAAGAATTGATGCATCTTTCAGGATGTTCTATAATGAACAGTCTAGTTAAATTTGCTTTGACAAGTGTCTCTTGGGATGTTGCGTGGGTCACCGGCCAGCAGTGACCATGGAATGCTGTGATGGCTTGCCAAAAAACACGCGAGAAAAAACATGCACAGAGACAAACTAGTTTCTGTAGAGAAGTAGGGACGAAATGGCCACCCCCCCTAGTGGGGAGCGCCCTGATTTACCATCTATACCTGCTTTTATTGGGCTCATTTTGCATAATAATTCAGGTAAAGTACAGTACTCATTAAGGGGAAGTAAGGAACCATAGAAAACAAGGAACTCTGCCGGTCTATTTTGAGTCCGGGTCAAAGAGCTCTAAGACTTTGAGGAACATAACTTCCTCCTTGGACCCCTCTCATTCAACTGAGAGCATTCTAAACAAAGAAGGTTTCACAGTAATTTACTTGTTCTTTCTTAGGCCTGATCACCCAGGGAATCCGCTCTTTTCAGCACAGAGCTGCACCACCCTGTCATTGTTTCAGGCTTAGGTGGAGCAGGGGAACTAAGGCAACCAAGAGATAAGGAGATTTTCTCCCAGACGATGAGAACTCAGGCTATGTCAAAGCCGAGGAGCGAGGGTCCATCACCCCCTTTTGCTGCAGCCCCCCAAGTCCTTCTTTTGGGGGGCCTCCCAAAGTGATTGTGCCTGTCTTAGGCCATTCCCCCCTTGGGGAATCTTACCCATCTTTGGTTAAACGACCAAGGTTTTTGGGGTTCAGTTATGAATAAAGCAGCAGAAGCAGCATTCCTGCCAGGGAGATAAGCTTTTGCCTCCTTGCTGGCTTAAGGTTCCAAGGGCGTTCCCTTAGCCTTAGCCTAGGCAGAGGTTTCAGCTTCTGATACCAGTCAGGGCGGTTCCCAACAATGGGATAGTAAAATTATGCTAATGAAGATAATGGAATAGTAAAGTCATATTAATATAAACAATAAACTGTGGATGGGGGGGGTGGGGGAAGCAATTCTGGTTCTCAATCACCTGCAGTATCTCAAACTCTGAAACATTTCCTCTATTATCCATCTCTCCTTAACTTACATGCCTTCTGAGTTTTTTCTTGGACTTCACCATAACTTCAGTAATTCATATTCTCCTTTTTATTGGCTTCTCCTTGTTTCTCAGCCTGAGTAATCAATCTATTTAACTTTATGTTTATTAGTAATCCACAAAAGGAGTAAGAAAAATGTAGAATAATGTAAAATATAACCTGAAAACACCAGAGGTTTTTATATTAAGAGTCTTGTGTAAAGCCCATTTAAACAGGACAATGGAAATCTTTAATTTTTGTCTTTAAAAAATAGAAACTGAGCATGGTAGAAACATCCAAGTTGTATGAATCTCAAAGTATAGTAATGAAGGAATTAGAAGATGATATTAACAAATAATCGAGCTCACTTTGAACCTGCATGTTCTTTGTTTGGATCCACTTTCATTATTTAATATATTTTCATACTTTGTGACAAAGTATGTTTTCTATTACATTCTAGATTTCCGAACATTCTAATGTCTTATAAAAAATGGTATGTTGTAAAATTAATTTCTTTGTGGATGGAGAAAAAATAGGCAGGCATTAACTGATACCTGATAATATTTTATATTAGTCATTCTTAGATAAATGTTAATTCCTATGTATTCTCTTTCTACTTAGGCCAATTTGCGTCAAAGAGTTACTCACTCGGTACAAACTGATCTTAGCCACATGAGAAGAGAAAATTTTTCACAGATGTATTCTTCAAAGAATGAGAGCACGCAGTCTAAGAGGGAAGGTAGCACTGGTGTGCCTAGGCCTCAGGTTTACATAGCTGGTCTCCGTGGTGGTCACACTAAAACCACTCACGGGGTCAAGGTGAACTTAACTAGAGCTGTTGATGAAACGTAGTTGGAGACCACCAAATCATGAACAATGGCAAGTGTTTAAAAGTATTTTTGCATCTGTGAAGTTTAGCTAATGTTTGGTGCTGGTACATGCATTCATTGGTTGTGTGAATTTTTTTGAAAAAACTAAAAATGGTTTTCCATGACATGTATTTCATTCTATTAAAATTGAAAAGTGAACTTGGTATGTTCATCTTTTATTTGTTAGAAGTTTGGCAGCATTAAGACTGAAATCATGACACCAGTTAGATATTAGAATAAGATTATTATGCTTGGGATAGAAGTTTATTTTTAAAATCATACATAGTGTTAAACATTAAAAATTTATTACATAGTCAATGTTTTAGCTTCATCAGCTATTTAATGTTCACATAGATTAAACTGATGTACAGTTACCCCACCTTATTCACTGTTTTACTTTCTACAGTTTCAGTGACTCTCTGTCAACCATGATCCAAAAATATTAATTGGAAAATTCCCCAGAAATAAAAAAGTATTGTTTTAAAATTGCACCCCATGCAGAGTAACATGATGAAAGCTTATGCCATCCTGTTCTATTCTGCGCCAATGAGGATCATCCCTTTGTCTCTCTCATCTCTATAATAGAGAGGCCCACGTTCAGTGACTTTTATCATTACATATTGTTATAATGATTTCATTATTAATTAGTGTTGCTAACCTTTTACTGTGCCTAATTTATAAATTAAACTTTATCGTAGGTAGGTATGTACAGAAAGAAAAACAAAGTATGTATACAGTTGGGTACTATCCTCAGTTTCAAGCTTCCACTGAGGGTTTTGGACCCTAGTTCCCAAGGATAAGGGATGGGAACTTTGGTGTGATAAAACTTCACTAACTGGGAACAATTAGAGCAAAGGTCCATGTGATGTTTTTCAGTTGTGGAAATTTTACATGGGGTTTCTGGTCCCTTGAAGAAAGCAGAATTATTGGCAACACTTTGTAACAGGGTGCAGCCAAGGCGGGGTGCAAATTGGGACTTGTAATGGGATCCAGAACTCAGGGTGTCTAGAAAATATCAGAAAATATATTTATAGGATGTCCTCACTCCCACAAGTCTGAGCTGGGGGATGGGACACATGGAGTGAGGCCATTGAGAGTTGTTTTGAATAGCAACAGTTTTGCTGATAACCTCTAGAATGGTCATTTAACATATCTATAACTTTAACTGGTGTCATAGATATGTTAAACAGCTGTGGCAATGCCTTGAGCCAGGGGGATGGGAGTGACTTCAACCCATGATGCAACTGGGAGTCAACGCCCCCTGGTTACAGTGCATGTGTGAGAGCTTAGAGATGATTAGCTCCACATCACAGGGCCACACCTGCCCAGACTTACTATGGCAGCCCAGGAAGGCTGGAAGATTACTGGAATGCTGGCAGTGTAACTGATTGTGGAGTTGGAAATGGGGCTGCAGAGGAAGATTGGGGCTGGGATTTAAAACCCAGGCATGACAACCATGTGGGACTTTTTGGTGGACCATGTGGCTTTGGCAAAATTTGGGACTGCAGCTTTGGGGTGCTCCTTTTTGCCATGTGGCTTAGGAAGCAGGGGAGACTTTGCCTGGAAGAAAAGGGGTAAAAGGGTTCTTGCTGGTGGACCATGAGAAGGTGCCACATGGTTTTGGATTAACTGGAGATCATGACAGTGACAGAGCAACACAGCAGATGGTGCTGGAACTGAGGGATTGCCTGAACCACAGACTTCTACCTCTTTTCCTGAGATATGGTACCCCAGACCGGGCAAAGGGGAGAAGGAAGGACTTTGCATTGTGGGTATTCTAAAGGTCTTTAGTATTTTTTATGAAGACATTAAGTCATTACTCTAAGTCTGTATAACTTTTTAAATAAATAATCCCCTTCCTTTTCACCATTTCTGGCATTGAGAGATGTCTTTCCACAGCAGCAGGCAAGGCGAACCTAGTACAGGGTGGGGGACCCCCAGAGCACAAGGGTGAGTCCATTCGGTATAGTATATCATTCACCCCCCGGCCCTTGGGTCTGTTCTGTAACAACTTGGCTGGCCCTCCTGTAAGTAGTAGCTGTACCCTTTAACAGGGCAGGCACTTCTATCTCTGTCTGAGTGTGGCTGTCTCACAGGCCCCACCTTTGTTTCTTTGCCTTATTTGTTTGACCCCTTAGGCAGTTGTGTTCAGGGATCCTGTGAATTACTGATTGATAAATTTTAGAGCTGTAATTTTATTGTTTTACATGTTTCTAATGTTCACTCATAGATAATAAAGGCTTCCAGGTGGAGGGACTGTTAAACCTGCCTTATTAGCTGAGTGGTTATTTATGTTTAGCATATATGTTTTTTTCAGCCTAAGTGACTTTTGCTAAGGTGTTTGTATAATTTGTTTTCTATGTAGATTAAATGTCGTTTATAACATGAATATGCTTCAAAATTCATTTTCCACAGGTTTTATAAAAGTAAACCTCAAACAGACCTACTTCTAACTTTTCATGATTTTTATACCTGTAGTTACAAAGTGATGTTGAAGATAGGCTGGCTGGCTATTAAGGCAAGGCCCCGGGGTCAGTAAGGGGGCAGGGGGAGGGGTCTGCACCTGGGGAAAGGGGATGGTTATAGCTAATACTAAACTTTGGAAATCCAGGAATTTCATTTATCTGTTCTATCAACCCTCATTCACTTCTTCAAGAGTCCTAAACACAGAAAAGAATGATTGATAAACCACAATTCAAGGTTATAACATTAAGGCTGCAGGTAAAATTACCAAGTTAATAAAAATACAATTCGATAAGCTAATCTTAATATTAGAAAGTTTCCTGGTAAGTACCACAGAATAAGAATAAGGAGAGCTGGATCAAATGGTAAAAGCACCTTCTCCCAGGTCCTCCACTATCTATCTACCCAAGCCACATGGCTCTCTGAAGATTTCTAACCACATGTCCATGATCCACTGTCAGATGGTCACTTCCATTTCAGCAGGTCACAGGCTGGACTCATTTTCTCTGCTAAACTTGTTTCTCCCTTTGTGTATTTCCTTCTATGGTCAAAGGCATCACCATCAATTCAGTAGTACAAACTAAAAATGTCCTGAGTGTCATTGTCTCACAGCCTCTACATTTAATGAGTCATGAAGCCCTGCTGATTTGGCTTGAATTGTCTTTGGATTCATGTCTTCCTACTTGCACCACTACTGCCATAGTTTAAGAGAGTCTCACTACCTGATTCATTGGCATATTTTTTCTAACACATAAATCTGATCGTGCCACCTGATCCCCTTGCCCCAACCTCCACTTCCTTGCTGAAAAACCTACCAAGACTCTTTTCTAGTACCTAGAGGATAAAGTAAAAATTCCTTCACCTATTATGTAAGATAAAAATATATCCATTTATCTTCCAGCTTTATTTTCTATACCTGTCATTCTGTCTCCACACACCATACATATTAGGCAAATTGAGCTCTTCGGATATGGCATGGTCTTGAATACCATTGCTCTCTTGTTTTTTACTCCAAAATCTGGAATGTGCTCTACAGACATCCCATGAAATTCTCCTCAAACAGCCTGATTATATTTTACCTTTTCAGTGAAGGTTTGTGCTGTTAACTTTGAGAAAATTAATTGCTTCTTCCTTTGTTTTTTCACTGGAGTTTGTTTGTTTGTTTGTTTGTTTGTTTATTATTTCCCTTCACACTCCTCCCCTTTGGCGACCATCAGCTTGTTCTCTATGTATATGGGTCTATTTCTTTTTCATTTCCTCCCTCCCTCCCTCCCTCCCTCCCTCCCTCCCTCTCTCCTTCTCTCTCTCTCTCTCTCTCCCTTTCTTTCTTCCTTCCTTCCTTCCTTCCTTCCTTCCTTTCTTTTTTCTTTCTTTAGGTTCCACATATGAGATGTTATGTATCTGTGTCTGACATATCACTTAGCATAACACCCTCTAGGTCTATCTATGTTGTTGCAGATGTCAGGATTTCATTCTTTTGTATTGCTGAATAGTAATATGTATCATATCATATATATCATATCGTATATATCACTCACATTTTCTTTACCCATTGATTTATTCATGTACATCTAAGTTCTCTTCCATATTTTCATAGCATGGCTATTACTTGTAATGCTGAAGTGAACATAGGAGTGCATATATATTTTGGAATTTGTTTTCTTTGGATAAATACCCAGAAGTGAAATTGATGGATCATATAGCAGCTCTGTTTTAAATTTTTTGAGGAATCACTAAACTGTTTTCCACAGTGGCTGTACTAATTTACAATCCCACCAACAGTGCATGAAGGTTCCCTTTTCTTCACATCCTCACCAGCGCTTGTTATTTGTTGATTTATTATTGATAGCCATTCTGATAGGTGTGAGGTGATATCTTGCAGTGGTTTTAATTTGCATTTCCCTGGTAAGTGAAGTTGAGCATCTTTTCATATGTTGGTCATCTGTATGTCCTCTTGGAAGAAATGTATTTATGTCCTCTACCTACTTTTTAAATTTAATTTTGTTTTGGTGTTAGGTTGTATGAGTTCTTTATATATTTTATATATAAATGATAACTCTATCAGATGTATCATTTGTGAATATTTCTCTCCCATTCAGTGGGTTGTCTTCATTTTTTTATATGCATATCATGACTGATTAATTGTACTATGGTTGTTCAGAATCACAGGCTTTGGCTCCATCCACAGAGATGCTGAATGTTACCCTTTGAAGTAATTGAATAGAGAACTGGGTTAAGAAGCATACTTATATGAATGTCCACAGTCCAATAAGTGCCCTCCTTGGCACACAGATAAATCAGTCCAACCTCAGACTCAGTGTGATGTAAAAACAGACACAAGAGCAGAAGAGAAGCTACATCAGCCATTACCCTTCTGTAAATGTTTGAATTAGGCTGCCATAGGGGACCACATCAAAACTTAGATCCAAACATAGCAGGACATGGAAGGGCAGGTGTTTGCTGGAGATGTCCACAAGGTCAGCCACAGAGGCCTGAGGATACCTGGGGTCTTTTGTTTTTATCATGAAGGGTTTTATAAAAAATATATTCTTTTGTTGTTGTTCAAGTACAGTTTTCTGCCTTTCCCCTCCAGACCTCCCCACCACCCTAGCCCTTCCCACCTCCCTCCCCTATTTCCACCCTGTCTTGTTATTGTCTATGTGTCCTTTATAATTGTTCCTGCAAACCCTTTACCCTTTTCCCCTACAATCCCCCTCCCTCTCTGGTCTGGTCACTGTCAGCCTGTTCACAATTTCAGTGTCTTTAGTTATATTTTGCTTGTTTGTTTGTTTTGTTGATTCGGTTCCTGTTAAAGGTGAAATCATATGATATTTATCTTTCACTGCCTGGCTTATTTCACTAAGCATAATGCTCTCCAGTTCCAACCATGCTGTGGCAAAGGGTAGGAGCTTCTTCTTTCTTTCTACTGCATAGAATTCCATTGTGTAAATGTACTATAGTTTTTTAATCCTTTCATTCACTGATGGGTGCTTGGGTTGCTTTTAGCACTTGGCTATTGTAAATTGTGCTACTATGAACATTGGGGTGCATAGGTTCTTTTGGATTGGTGTTTCAGGGTTCTTAGGATAAAATCCTAGCAGTGGAACTGCTGGGTCAAAAGGCAGTTCCATTTTTAGTTTTTTTCAGGAAATTCTGTACTGTTTTCCATAGTGGTTCCACCAGTCTGCAATCCTACCAACAGTGCACTAGGGTTCCCTTTTCTCCACAACCTCTCCATCACTTGTTGCTTTGCTTATGATGGCTATTCTCAACAGTGTGAGGTGGTATCTCATTGTGGTTTTAAATTGCGTCTCTCTGATAGCTAGCTATACTGAGCATCTTTTCATTTGTCTAGGGATCCTCTGTATGTCCTCCTTGGAGAAGTGTCTGTTCAAGTCCTTTGCCTGTTTTTTAATTGGGTTGCTTGTCTTCTTAAAGTGGAGTCATGTGAGTTCTTTATATATTTTGGAGATCAAACCCTTGTTTTATCCACCTTGAATTTATTTTTATGTGTTGTGTAAGTTTGTTTCAAGTTTCATTTTTTTGCATGTAGCTGTCCAGATCTCCCAACACCATTTGTTGAAAAGGCTATTTTTACTCCATTTTATGTTGCTGTCCCCTTTGTCAAATATTAATTGACCATAGAGACTTCGTTTATTTCTGGGCTCTCTATTCTGTTCCATTGGTCCATATGTCTGTTCTTATGCCAGTACCAGGCTGTTGTGATTACAGTGGCCTTGTAATACAGTTTGGTATCAGGTATTGTTACCCTTCCTACTTTGCTCTTCTTTCTCAGAATTGCAGCAGCTATTCGGGGTCATTTATGGTTCCATATAAATTTTTAAAGTGTTTGTTCTATATCTGTGAAATATACCATTGGTACTTTAATAGGTATTGCATTGAATCTATAAGTTGCTTTGGGTAGTATGGACATTTTGATGATGTCAATTCTTCCAATCCATGAACATGGTATATGTTTCCACTTGTTTGTGTCTTCCTTGATTTCTTTCTTCAGTGTTGTGTAGTTTTCTGAGTACAGGTCTTTTACCTCCCAGGTTGGGTTTATTCCTAGGTATTTTATTTTTCTTTTTGCTATATCAAGTGGGATTTTTTTCCTGATTTCTCTTTCTGATGTATCATTGTTGGTATACAAAAATGCCTTTGATTTCTGAATATTGACTTTGTATCTGCTGTGTTGCCAAATTCACTTATTAGTTGGAACAGTTTTTTGGTGGAGTCTATAGGATTTCCTATGTACACTATCATGTCATCTGCAAACAATGACAGTTTTGTTTCCTCCTTTCTGATTTGGATGCCTTTCATTTCCTCTTCTTGTCTGATTGCTGTGGCTGTGACTTCCAATACTATGTTGAATAGAAGTGGTGAAAGTGGACAACCTTGTCTTGTTCCTCATCTTAGTGGGAAATATTTTAGTTTTTGCCCATTGAGTATGATGTTGGTGGAAGATCTCTTATATATGGCCTTTATTATGTTGAGGAATGCTCCCTCTGTTCCTACTTTGCTGAGTGTTTTTATCATCAGTGGGTGCTGTGCCTAATAAAATGGTTTTTCCACATCTATTGATACGATCGTGTGATTTTTGTCTTTGCCTTTGTTTATGTGATGTATTACATTTACTGATTTGTGGATATTGTGCCATCCTTGCATCCCTAGGATGAATCCCACTTGGTCATGGTGTATGATCTTTTTAATGTATTGCTGGATGCGGTTTGCCAATATTTTGTTGAAGATTTTAGCATCTATGTTCATCAGCAATACTGACCTGAAGTTTTCTTTCTTTGTTGTGTCTTTATCTGCTTTTGAGATTAGGGTGATACTGGCTTCATAAATGAGTTTGGGAGTCTTCCAACTTCTTGGACTTTCTGGAATAGTCTGTGAAGGATAGAGGTTAGCTGTTCCTTAAGTGCTTTGTGGAATTCTCCTATGAAGCTGTCTGGTCCAGGGCTTTTGTGTGTAGGGAGTTTTTTGATTACTACCTCAATTTCGTCAGCTGTTAGTGGTCTGTTCAGGCTTTCTGCCACTTCTTCATTCAGTTTTGGAAGATTATATTTTTCTGGAAATTTGTCCATTTTACTTAGGTTTTCTAATTTCTTGGCATATAGTTCTTCATAGTAGTTTCTTACAATCCTTTGTATTTCTGCGGTATCAGTTGTAATCTCTCCTCTTTCATTTCTGATTATGTTTATTTGGGTCCTCTCTCTTTTTTTCTTGATGAGTCTGCTTGAAGGCTTGTTGATTTTGTTTATCTTTTCAAAGAACCAACTCCTGGCTTTATTGATCCTTAGAATTGTGCTTTTAATCTCTATGTCATTTAATTCTGCTCTGATCTTGGTTATTTGCTTCTTTCTACTTGCTCTAGGCTGTCTTTGTTGTTGTTCTTCCAGTTCTTGTAGGTGTAGGGTTAGGTTGTTTATTTGAAATGTTTCTGTGTTTTTAGGTAGGCCTTTATCACTATGAATTTCCCTCTCAGGACTGCCTTCGCTGTGTCCCAGAAGTTTTGGGTTGTTGTGAGTTCATTTTTATTTGTTTCCAGAAACTTTTTAGTTTTTCCTTCATCTCATTCTTGACCCATTCATTGTTTAATAGTATGCTATTCAATCTCCATGAGTGTGAGTGTTTTTGAATTTTTTCCATGAGGTTGTTTTCTAGTTTCAGTCCCTTGTGGTCAGAAAAAATGCTTGGTATGATTTCAGTGTTCATGAATTTGTTGAGGCTTGTTTTGTGTCCTTTCATGTGGTCTATCTTTGAAAATGTTCCAGGTGCACTTGAAAAGAATGTGTATTTAGCTTCTTTAGAATGAAAGGCTCTACATATATCAATTAAGTTCATTTGATCGAGGACATTGTTTAATGCCACAGTATCTTTCTTGATATTTTGTTTGGAAGATCTATCCATTTTTGACAGTGGGCTGTTGAAATCCCCTACTACAATTGTGTTGCTGTCAATATCTTTCTTGAAGTCCTCCAAGATTTTCTTTATGTATTTGGGTGCTCCTATGTTGGGTGCATATATATTTAAAATGTTTTTGTCTTCTTGGTGGATTCTTCCCTTGAGTGTTATGAAGTAACCTTCTGGGTCTCTTTTTATGGCCCTTTTTTTGAAGTCTATTTTGTCTGATATGAGTATTGTTACCCTGGCATTTTCCCCCATGTCTGTTTTCTTGGGAAATTTGTTTCCAGCCCTGCACTTTCAGTCAGTGTAGGTCTTTTGTCCTGAGGTGGGTGTCTTGTAGGCAGCATATGTGTGGGTCATGTTTTTTTTATCCATTCAGCTATTCTATGCCTTTTGATTGGAGCACTTAATTTGTTTACATTTAAGGTTATTATTGATAGGTACTTGTTCATTGCCCATTTTTCGTACTTGTCTTCCTCCCTCTCTCACTCTTTTCCCTCCTTTTCTTAAAGCAGTCCCTTTAGCATCTCTTGCATAGTTGATTTGATGGATATGTATTCTTTTAGACTTCTTTTGTCTGGGAAGCTTCTTACTTGGCCTTCTATCTTGATTGAGAGCCTAGCTGGATAAAATAGCCTTGGTTGCAGACCTCTGGTTCTCAGTTCTTGGAATATTCCTTGCCATTCTCTTCTGGCTTGGAGCGTTTCCATTGAGAAGTCAGCTGCTAGCCTTATTGGGGCTCCCTTGTATGTTACTTCCTGTTTCTCCCTTGCTGCCTTTAAGATTGTCTCTTTGTCTTTGAATTTTGCCGTTTTAATTATGATGTATCTTGAGGTGGGCCTCTTTGGGTTCCTCTTGATTGGGACTCTCTGTGTTTCCTGGATTTGTGTGACTTTTCCTCTCATCAAATTAGGGAAGTTTTCCATTACTTTTTCAAACAAGTTTTCTATTCCTTGCTCTTCTTCTTCTCCTTTTGGTATCCCTATTATAAGGATATTGTTATGTTTCATATTGTCCTGCATTTCCCTTAACCCCTCTTCATTATTTTTGAGCCTCTTTTCCTTTTCTTGCTCTTTCTGGGTGTGTTTTTCTACCTTGGACAAGGTAGAAAGCTCACTGATCTGATCCTCTGCTTCATCTATCCTTCTTTTGATTCCTCCTATTGTGTTCTTCAATTCAGAAATTGTATTCTTCATTTCCTCTAGGCCCTTGTTGATAGTTTCTATTTCCTTTTTCATGTTGATATAGTTTGTAGTGAGTTCATTGTAGTTTCCCTGTAGTTTTTGGTAATTCTCTGTGAACTCATTGAGCTTCCTGATAAACATTGCCTTGAACTCAATATCTGATTATTGACTTGCCTTTATTTCATTTAGCATTCTTTCTGAGGCTTCCTCCTTTCCTTTCATCTGGGGATTGTTTGTCTTCCCATTATCTGTGAGACTCTTCTTATTTGTCCCTGCTTCTTAAATTGATCTGCTCTGACTCCTTTGGTTTCTGCTGTGAACTTCCATGGTAGAAGATCTGTGAGATTCAGTGGTGCAGTCTCCTTAATCTCCTAAGCTTGCTCATCTTGGGCTGTTGTTTATGTTGGCTCTCTGTATGTCTTTGGGTTTTGATTGTTGTTGGGTCTTTCTTTGGTGGGTCATTTCCTCCAGCTGGTTAACTGAGGGTCACTCTGTCCACCACATCTTGTATTCTGTTGTGCAGGTGTGGACAGGTTGTGTTGAAGCTGATTCTTCTGTGTGTATGAGGTTTTGAGGCTTCTGTCTCGCTTTTGTTCAGTTGTTTGTTGTGGGTAATTTCTCCACCATTTAGTTGTATTTCCAGATCTGTCCTGGATTGAGGTTAGTGTGGCTTCCACTCCCTCCTTCACCTTCTTCCATTGTTATCTGTTGGTGGTTCCTTTGCTGGTGGGTTTCCTCTTCCAGCATATATACTGGTGTTCACAGCTCCCACCTACTCTTTTTTTGAGATCAGTTGGAGGGGGGAGGCAAAATGGTTTAAGACAGTGGGAATGCATTCTATGGTATTTAAAGTACCAACCCATAGAGAAGAGATAGGAGATCCTTTAGATATGTATAGTCTTAACTGTGATATTTCACCCAACTAGCCACTTTTTAGAAAGAGTGGGAAAAAGATAAGACTCTTGTTAGGGCAAGGAAAGGATTGTTGTTGGGAACCGCCCTGACTGGTATCAGAAGCTGAAACCCCCGCCTAGGCTAGGGCTAAGGGAACGCCCTTGGAACCGTAAGCCAGCAAGGAGACAAGGGCTTGTCTCCCTGGCAGGAATGCTGCTGCTTCTGCTGCTGAACCCCAAAAAGCTTGGTCAGTTAGCCAAAGACAGGTAAGATTCCCCACGGGGGGAACGACCTAAGGCAGGCACGATCACTTTGGGAGGCCCCCCAAAAGAAGGATTTGGGGGCTGCAGCAGAAGAGGGTGACGGACCCTCGCTCCTCGGCTTTGACATAGCCTGAGTTCTCATCGTCTGGGAGAAAATCTCCTTATTGCCTTAGTTCCCGTGCTAAGCCTGAAACAATGACAGGGTGGTGCAGCTCTGTGCCGAAAGGGGCAGATTCCCTGGGTGATCAGGCCTAAGAAAGAACATGTAAATTACTGTGAAACCTTCTTTGTTTAGAATGCTCTCAGTTGAATGAGAGGGGTCCAAGGAGGAAGTTATGTTCCTCAAAGTCTTACAGCTCTTTGACCCCCACTCAATAGACCAGCAGAGTTCCTTGTTTTCTATAGTTCCTTACTTCCCCTTGATAAGTACTGTACTTTACCTGAATTATTATGCAAAATGAGCCCAATAAAAGCATGTATGGACGGTAAATCAGGGCCCTCCCCACTAGGGGGGGTGGCCATTCTGTCCCTACTTCCCCACAGGACCTGGTTGTCTCTGTGTATGTTTGTTTCTCGCGTGTTTTTTCGGCGAGCCATCCACAGCGTTCCGTGGTCACTGCTGGCCGGTGACCCACGTGCAACAGATTGTGAGTTGGATCTAGAAAGCAGTGAGCTTGTGAGGGGTCAGCTTATAAGGTAAAGTGAGAGTAAAGGATAGAAAATAGGTGTAGTGTGCGAGAGAATAGAGTTAACCACCACAGTAATAAAGTTCGGGAAAGAGTAAAGTGAGCTAAGATTCAGGAGGGGTGCTGTGTAGTATTTACAATTGTGTGTAACAGCTATTATTTACAACAGTAATGGAGCAACATTCATATGACAGAATCTATGTGATCTGAATAACAAGAATTAGAAGTATAGAACCTAGAGTAGTGTGCTATTGGAACACATGTGAAGTGAAAGATGGAAAATTAAAAATACACTATGAAAGAGAGAACAAGGGAAACCAGTCAATGCAATTTAACAAATCAAGTGAGGAAGACTAAACTGAAAAAAGAGAAATACAAAAATACTAATAAAATAAAAGATGTAAGTATAATGAAAAAATAATAATACAAATATGCAATAACTTGCAAGTTCTCCGGAGTAGCAAAGTGAAATTTGTCTCACTGTCTCAGTTGTTGGGGTCACCCCTCTTTGGATCTAACTCTGGTCTTTTCACAGCTCCAGGTTTTATTGTCTCACTTGTGGGAATTAAAAAAGAAAAGGAAGGAAGAAGGAATAAAAACGGAAAGGAAGGAAGAGGGCATTAAAAAAAAAGGAAAGAAAGGGAGAAAGAATTTTTAAAAATTAAAAAAAAAAAGAAAAGAAAGTCTTCTGCTGGCTTTAAACTGGCCAAGCCAGTTCTGCTGGTCTTCCTGGCTGCAGCAGGCTGAGGAGGTATTGGTTTTGCTTTTTTCCCTTCCTGAGCTGCACTCTTCACAATTGACCAGCTTCCAGCCCCTCATTTTGCTGTTGGTTTCCTTTGCTAATAATTTTTAGTTTGATATAGTCCCATTTTATTTATTTTTCTCTTTTGTTTCCTTTGCTTGAGGAGATATATCCAATATTTATACTCTTACAGCACTTAAAGTAAATAGTATATATGCGTTCATCTGTATTCTCCCTGTTTTATTGAATTTTTTTGAGATTCAGACTGTGTTTTATTTATTTTTATATCCCTGGCATTTGTATAGTATATTATTGTATGATTGAATAAAAAAAAGGAATGAATGAAAGGACAAACTTGAAGCAGGGTGCTTATTGATTGAGTGATGA
Organism: Phyllostomus discolor; assembly: GCF_004126475.2. Lineage (NCBI taxonomy): Eukaryota > Metazoa > Chordata > Mammalia > Chiroptera > Phyllostomidae > Phyllostomus > Phyllostomus discolor. The sequence continues at coordinate 149,374,705 of NC_040906.2, forward strand.
TTTTAATAGTCAAGATACGAGTTCAGCAGCAAAGTACTTTTTGGAAAGGAGGAGAGGGAAAACATAATTTTTAGGAATTGGTGGGAAATAAAATTAGATAATAAAATTAGAATAAAAGTAGGGTTGGTATGGCTTTTGAAGGATTTTTGAAAGGCAGGCAAAGGAATATGTTGTCTTCCTGTAATAGGACATTAGAAAAACACCACAGAATCTTGAAGAGAAGATTGATTTTGGGAGAGTGGTTCTTGAGATGGGGAGATGATCCCACTTTCTATTTTGTTCTCTCACTTTCTATTTTGTAGCTCTCAGTACCTAGAATAATGCTTGGCATGTATGGCTTTCAGTAAATGCCTGATGACTAAACAAAAGAGGATGAGGAATGAGGAAAAGTCAATGGAGGAGGCAACTGCCAAGCTCTGTTTTAATAGTGTTGGTTTGAATGGAAATAAGATTGCTGCAAGTTAAGGAGAAAATGGTAGAGATAACTACAGACTACATGTCAATGACTGTTAGCAGAGAAAGTGAAATGAGATGTAACTAAAAGAGGAAACAAAGACAAGAATCAGAGACAAGAATTTTACGTTGAAAAACAGAATGTTTAGATTTTTATGATTATTACTCATATTTAGCAGTCCTAGTCTAGACACTAAAGTTTACATTGTCTCCTTGTACTTTTTTATTTTCTCTACTATAAAATGCAGGAATTCTTCTGAAATGTCTTTAGTAATATTATACCATAGGAGAGTTCTAAAATAACAATAACCAAGCAAATTGGTTTTGTATGATTTTCTTAATAGCAGAATGAATAGTATGTCTAAATGGTCATGGAAACAATTATGTTGAGGCATCTGCATTTGTCTACATGTTCTTTATGGTTAATGGTTTACTATACTTTAAACCTTAGCACTTCTACTAATCTATTCTATAGTTACCACATTTGAATTTAACTGTAACCCCCTAAGACTTCTGGTCTTTGTTTACTGCACAGCCCTTTTTTAGTTCACATGTTTACTTTATTACCAAGGGATAAGGTCTCGGTTTCCTTTTGAGGAATTTATTGAGACTATGGTAGCTATCATGCCTCAGCAGAGATAGAAGTGAGCAGGGTATCAAGGTGAATACTGCAGCTTGATGGTGACCATTAGGAATACCATTACCAGACCTCCAGTCAAAATAGTGGCATAGGTAAACACAACTCGCATCCTTGCAGAACCACATGAAAATGACAATGAAAGTATAGAACAATCATCATTCAGGACCATCAGAAATTGAGCTGAATGGAAGTCCTTCAACTAAGGAATTAAAAAACCAACTATTGGGTTGGCCAAAAAGTTCATTTAGTTTTTTCCATACAATGGCTCTAGTACTGCTTAGTTGTATTTAACTTCATTTGAAACAATTTTGTTAGATTGTATTGTGACAGCTGTCGCATCAGCATACATTTAAAAAAATCAAAATTGCTAATATTTGTGTAGCCATGTTAACATTGAGGATGGAAGAAAATATACAACATTTTTGGCATATTATGCTTTGTTATTTCAAGAAAGGTGAAAACAACTGAAACACAAAAAAGGATTTGTGTTGTGTATGGAGAAATGTATCAAATAAAATCAGTTGTGACTGATCAAATGTGTCAAATTTGCAAAATTTCTATTGACATTTTGGCCAAATAATTCTTTGCTGTGGGGCTGTCTTATGCACTGGAAGATGTTTGGCAGCACCCTTAGTCTCTACACACTAGAAGCCAATAGCAGGAGATAAGCTGACATACTCAAAATATCCAAATCAATAAAGTTATTTGTGAAAATGAAAAATGTGTCTTTTATTTTACAGAAAAAACTAAATGGACTTTTTGGCCAACCCAGTACAGTGTAACTGGTAGGAAGGGCAGAGATGTAGAATGTGCACATTAGGCCACTCTACCAATCTTGAGAGACATTGCATCTCTACTTAATACATAGAAACAAATACAGGGAGGCTGCCAAAATGAGGAGACAAAGAAACATGGCCAGAATGAAAGAACAGAACAAAACTCCACAAGGAGAACTAAACAAAATGGAGATAAAGAAGCTACTAGATGCAGAGTTCAAATACTGGTTGTAGGGATTCTTAGTGAACTTAGGGGAAGAGCAGATGAACTCAGAGAGAACTTCAACAGCATAAAAAAGGACATGGAAACCATAAAAAGAAGCAGTTAGAAATGAAGAATACACTAACTGAAATGAAGAACAATACACAGGGAATCCACAGTAGAGTGGATGGAGCTGAGAATCAAATAAGCAATTTGGAATATAAGGAAGCAAAATATAACCAATCAGGATAGCAAAAAGAAAAAAGAATTAAAAAAAATTAAGATAGTGTAAGGTGCACTTGGGACAACTTCAAGAGTACCAACATTCACATCATTGGGGTGCCAGAAGGAGAACAGAAAGCAAGAAATTGGAAGTCTATTTGAAAAAATAATGAAAGAAAGCTCACCTAATTTGGCAAAGGAAATAGACATGCAAGTCCAGGAAGCACAGAGTCCCAAACAAGATGAAGTCAAAGAGGCCCACACCAAAATACATCTTAATTAAAACACCAAAAGTTAAAGAGAGGATCTTAAAAGCAGCAAGAGAAAAGTAGTTAGTTACCTATAAGGGAGCCCCCATAAGACCGTCAGCTAATTTCTCAAAAGAAACTTTGCAGGCTAGAAGGGATTGTTAAGAAATATTCAGGGACTTCTGGCAAGATGGAGGAATAGGTGGATGTACCGTACCTCCTCGCACAACCAAGAATAGAACAACAATAATTTACAGACAGAATATCACTCAGAACTGACAGAAGATTTATCTGAATGGAAGTCGGACAGCCAAGAAGTTGAAGTAGACCCGTACATCCAGACTGGTAAGAGAAGACAAGCTGAGCAGGCGTGGGGCTGGCGCAGGTCGGCGGCACGCGGAGGTCGGGGAAAATTTGGTGTGAAATTGGCGTGAAAGCCATCCGGGGCCCAAGAACGCAGCGGTGATCCCTGAGTACGCAAGCTGTGGCTGGGGGACACAGTGAGGCAGCGATTGTGGACCAGGGCAGAGCTCGCAGCCCAGGATCCCAAAGAAGTGTCTGAGCCCAGGAGAACGGAACTACCGCCATTGTTCCCTCCCGTCCTGCTCCCACCCCCGCCCCCACATATAACATCACAATCTAGCGACTGGGGTGCCGAGCCCCAGTGAACACCTAAGGCTCCGCCCCCCCACCGTAACCAGACCGGAAAAAAAAAAAAAGGAGAGACAGGGAAAGACATAAGATATGTTTCCAACAGAACAGATCAGTCCCCCAGGACTCATCTTTTTGAGTGACCAAGAAATAGCCAATCTATCAGATGCACAGTTCAAAACACTGGTGATCAGAAAAACTCACGGATTGGTTGACTTTGGGCGCAATTTAGCTGAAAGGATGCAGGTTACCATAAAAGAGATGCAGGAAGATATACGGAGGAGAGCCAATAGTGAAAGGAAGGAATCTGAGTCTCAAAACAATACAGTGGACCAGAAGGAAGATAGAATCAACCAAGCAGGAAAGCATGATGAAATAAGAATTCAATAAATTGGGGAAAAGCTTAAGAGCATCCAGGACACCTTTAAACGTTCCAACATCCGAATTATAGGGGTACCAGAAGGCGAGGAGCAGCAAGTGGAAAAGTTATTTGAACAAATAATAAAGGAGAACTTCCCCAATCTGGCAAAGGGAACAGTCTTCCAAGAAATCCAAGAAGCTCAGAGAGCCCCAAAGAAGTTGGACCCAAGAAGAAACACACCAAGGCACATCATAATTACATTAGCCAAGGTAAAAATGAAGGAGAGAATCCTAGAAGCAGCAAGAGACAAGGGGACAGTAACCTACAAAGGAGTTCCCATCAGACTGTCAGCTGATTTCTCCAAAGAGACCTTACAGGCAAGAAGGGGCTGGAAAGAAGTATTCCAAGTCATGAAAGACAAGGACCTACATCCCAGATTGCTCTATCCAGCAAAGCTCTCATTTAGAATGGAAGGGCAGATAAAGTGCTTTTCAGATAAGGTCAAATTAAAGGAGTTCATCACCACCAAGCCCTTATTTTATGAAATGCTAAAGGGACTTATCTAAGAAAAGAAGATAAAGAAAAGACATGTATAGTAAAAGGACAGCAAACTCACAATTATTAACAACCACACCTAAAGCAAAACCAAAAGAAACTAAGTAAACAACTAGAACAGGAACAGAACCACAGAAATGGAGGTCACATGGAGGGTTAGCAACAGGGGGGTGGGAGGAGGAGAGAGGGGGGAAAAGGTATAGAGAATAAGTAGCATAGAATGTAGGTTGAAAATAGATAGGGGGAGGGCAAGAATAGTACGGGAAATGTAGAAGCTAAAGAACTCGCAAGTATGACACATGGACATGAACTAAAGGGGGGGAACGTGGGTGGGAGAGGGGGTACAGGGTGGAGGGGAGAGAATGGGGGAAATGGGACAACTGTAATAGCATAATCAATAAAATATAAAAAAATAGAAAAAAAAAGAAATATTCAAAGTGATAAAAGGCAAGGACCTATAACCAAGATTACTCTACCCAGAAAAGCTACCATTTAGAATTGTAGGACAGATAAAGAGCTACCGAGACCAGAAAAAAACTAAAGGAGTACATCACCACCAAACCAGTATTATATGAAATGTCAAACAGTCTTCTTTAAGAAGAAAAAGAATATAAAAAATATGAACAACAAATGGTATCAGATACATGTCTTTCAATAAGTAAATATAAAAAACAAAATAAACAAGCAGAGCAGAAACAGAATCATAGATACAGAGAACATTTTCATGGTTGCCAGATGGGAAGGGGTGGTGAGGTTGGACAAAAAAGGTGAAGGGGTTAAGAAGTAGAAATTGGTAGTTACAGAACAATCATGGGGATGTAAAGTACAGTATAGGGAATAGAGTAGCCAAAGAACATATAGCATGACCCACAGACATGAACAACAAGGTGGGGATTGTCTGAGGGTGTGGTGTGGGGGAGCTGGGTGGAGGAGGGCAAGGGGGAAAAATTGAGACAACTGTAATAGCATAATCAATAAAATATCATTTTTTAAAAAGGAATATCAGCCCTGGCTGGTGTGGCTCAGTGGTTGAGTGCTGGCCTGTGAAACAAAGGATCGCTGATTTGGTTCCCAGTCGGGGCACATGCCTGGTTGTGGGCCAGGTCCCCAGTGGCAGGGAGTCAGGGGGCACATGGGAGGGAGCCACACATTGATGTTTCTCTTCCTCTCTCTCCCTTCTCCTCTCTATAAATAAATAAGTAAATAAGCCCTGGCTGGCATAGCTCAGTGGATTGAGCGCAGGCTGCAAACCAAAGTGTCCCAGGTTCAATTCCCAGCCAGGGTACATTCTTGGGTTGCAGGCCATAACCCCCAGCAACCGCACATTGATGTTTCTTTCTCTCTCTCTCTCTGTCTCTCTCTCTGTCTCTCTCTCTCTCTCTCTCTCTCTCTCTGTCTCTTGCTCTCGCTCTCTCTCCCTTCCCTCTCTAAAAATAAATAAATAAAATCTTAAAAAAAGAATAATGCAATCAGACAATATAAAATTTTAAAAAATAAGTAAATAAATAAATAAATAACTTTTAAAAAGTAAAAAGGAATATCATTAGGCTCTCAAGTTGCAATTGAAATAGCTGCTTAGCTTATTATTGGACTAATTACGTTGTAGTTCATGTTTAAGACTGATAATTACATTAACCAGCGTTGTATAGAAAGCTAGGCATATATATAAAAAAACACATTAAGCCAATATTTTCTCTCCAAGACTTAGGATAATTCAGAATAGGAAAGGAAAAATTAGTTCTAACTAAGAATGTAAATATCTACTTGGCTATGCATTGGTCTAGGATAACAAACAGAAAAGCCAGATGTAAAGTTAACAGGAAATAATATTTCTCCCAAGGACATGCTGTAAAGTATTAATAACAGCCCCACTTTTGGCTCTTTATAATCATACACTATTAGGAAACTTACTATTAAAATTATATCATTAAGAATGAAACATCCTATTTTTGCTTGGAGGATTAAATCACTCTGACATAAAAAAGCAGCCTCAATTTCCAATCAGGTGAAAAGTCTTCATTTAAAGGACTCCGAAATACAACAGTCCACCTCTATAATAATTAAAGTTTCCAAGAAACAGGATCCCAAGACGATTCTGCAATCCAGATCTGATGTTGCTCTCATCACATATAGCCCTGCTTTAAACCTATCAAAACACTACTTCCGTTAAATTTTACTTAAGTCCAGTCTTCCTCCAAATTGTATAACTCTATTCCTTTGTTTCCTGAAACACCCTATGCAGTTCCTCTGGCGTGCAATTTCCTTCACTAACATGGGTCAAAAGCCCTCACTCTATATGACTATAGGTTTTGTCCCTGGTGGTCTTGGGCTGATCACGTTAGCACAAGAGGTATCAAAATCTATCAAGATTCATGTCAATGATGTAGGAAGTCTTTGTGGGTAATGAAAATTTATAAGACAAGTAGGGTTTAGTAGCAAAACATGTTAATTGAATTAGAAATAACACAAAAATTGCCTGGCAGCACTTTACCCAGCATTCTAATTGTGATCAGTATGTGTGTGTGTGTGTGTGTGTGTGTGTGTGTGAGATACTGTTCTCCATCACTCCACCAGTAGGAACCATATAGTTCCTTGAAGTATAGTGGAGTCCAGGACTCCAGAAAAATCAAGATTGGCCTGGAACCATTTGTTGATAGGAATAATAATTTTTAAAAAGTTTCAAAAGTCTTGTGCATGCTTAAAGAAAGGAACAGACTTACAAGGGCCATATTGGGGTCCCTGGAATGTCAAAAGGAGAATAATTATAGTTAATTAAACTAAATTGAGACTATAATGACTCCAAAACAGAAAAAGATAAAGTATAAAAAGTATTAGTTGTAAAACAAAAGAATGAATATATGATAGAATATTTTAATTTTTAAAATAAATTTTAAGTACACATAGTCATCTAAGTATATGTATAAGAACATACACAGCAGGGAATTGAGTAATTCCACAGGTGGGAACTATATCAATTACAGGAAGTAGTTGAAAAATAGAGGCATTTATTGAAGAAGATACAAGATGCAAGAAAAATTGTACATAGGACAATGATGCCTCCTCAGTCCCCTTCAAAATAGGTACCTTGGGACCTCACACAATTCTCTCATTCTCCATGGACTGTCTTGTCATATTTCCCTGAATCTCATTGACAGTCTGAAATCTCTTCCCTTTCAAAGGTGATTTTAGTTTTGGGAAAAGCCAGAAGTTGCAGAGCACCAAATCTGGGCTGTAGGGGGACTGAATCACCTGGGTGATTTGATGTTTTGCAAAAAAACTCTGCATGAGAGGTGATACATGAGTGAGTGTGTTGTCCCGATGAAGCTGCCAATCATTAGTTGCCCATAGCTGTGGCCTTCTGAATCATCCAAAGAGTTTCTGTGGAGGAATGTTCAAGCTTAATGTAAAATTTGATGAAGATTTGTTGCTCAGTCATTTTAAATGTATCGGCCACACAGTATATGTGCTCACTCAGCGGTGACTATTACCCCCACTGACTAGTACAGCGAAGTTACCATGTTCATGTATTTACATTACAGTGCACTCTTCTTTGCTGCCAGGTAACAGTGATGTGCAAACCATTCTCCTTATATTAACAATGGCTGGACTTTTTTTTTCCCCAGACAGACCTCATATATCTGCATGTATATATAATGATAAGACAATAGTATATAACATTAACCATCCAAACCTCTTAAAGTCATTTTGGAGAAACATCATTCTTCAGAAGTTGTAGCCTGCTGGGCATCTCAGAATGTTGTATTCCTGTTTGTTTGAGGGATGAGGTACCTTTATAGTATTTTCAACCAATTCACATATGTTGAAAGCCATTCATTTTGCCAATAAGTTATTTCTAACATTGCTAATGCTCATTAATATCCCCTATTGAAAGTAGAGCTTATAGAAGTTGACGTAAATGCCTGTTGATGCGTCTTTTGTTTTTGAAGCCCCTTTCTTGTGTGACCATCATGTGGTTAGAATGTCTGTGTAGGTAAATATAATCAATGATAATGCTGACAATAGGTCACAGGCATAATACTTCTGAATATGTGATTGATCTAGACTTTGGCCAGTGGGATCCGTATGTTGTGGCTGCGATGAATAAATTCACACAGACTACAGAAGTCCTGTGGAGAAAAAGGGATGGCATGGCCACTCGATAAGTGAGAGAGAGGGCCCCGGCCCCTGCCTGGACAGGCTTTTATTGCTTTTCTGGGCACATTACATCGAGGATGGTGCTCATTTACTATGCACAGTTTCCCTTTCCATGATACCTTTTACAGATAACAAAGGAAAGAATGTTGCTTATGACTTCAAAGAAAAGGATGTTTGCACATCAAGGGGAGAGTGGATGAACTGGTTACACTCCATACTTGGGAGGTTTAGCACAGACTTTAGGAAGTTAAAGATATGCAGTAAACATTTGCTGCCTCAATTCAGGATGAGGGAGTTTTAGCAAAAAGCAAGCCTCAAAGCAGCCTAGGTACAATGCAGGCCTGATTCCCTACAGGAGAACCTATCCACTGGCCTGGGTCCTGTGTACTGACTTGCTCCCTGCCAGTTTTCTGAATCAGGGCTGGGCTGCATTCACCACTGCCACACAGATAGGTTCCCTATATGTGATATAAATTATGTTAAGTTTAAATAAGAGGTAACAATGGAAGGAAATGAATGAGCTGGAAGTTACAATGTTGTAGAAAGTAGTTTCTATTATGAGTCATGGGAGTTTCTAGGATAGTTTTGTCTCTTTTTTTTGAGAACAGTACCTTTAATAATCATATCTGAACTGTGATATACAAAAGTAATCCTTTTCAGAATAAATTTTTATGTGGCCAGAGTAATTTCACAGAAAAATTTTCTAGAAATAACATAGTTGTTAGATTTATAGAGTATGCTTAAAACAATATCAGAACATATGTATGGGGGGGGGGCAGAAACAGTGGGTAAAGGCAGAATTTGCAAATAGAAACAAAAACTTGCCTTTTGAGATCTTTCTCACCTTAAACCTGAGTGCTTCATGATCCCAAAGAATCCAACTACAACAAATTACCTCATAACTTGGTTTTGCTTTGAAAAACAATACGCAGGTTATATTCTCAAGTTGTATTAAGTTGCTTATACAAACTTGAAGTCATGAGCATGACTTCAGGATCTGCACTTTTTATGTCAAGTGCCTTAACTAAGCAGTTTATGGCCTCTGGTATTTTTCCATACTCTTTCAATGCTTTTCCATGCATTACAAGAGTCTCATAGTCATTAACAGCCTCTCCTGCCTTATCCTTATCCTGAGGAGAATCCACTAACTGTCCACCACACAAAAACCCAGGGTCACCAGGAGAAGTCTCCTGAGCTACAGCACCAGACTTAGGTGTAGTTACCCAACTGGACTTATTTTCCGAAGACAGGGTTTCTCTGGAAGGTTCCTCTTCTGCACAGTCTGAGGCTTCACCACTGCTTTCCTCAGTTCTTTCCTGCAGATAATCTTCAGCTACCTTTGCTTCACTGCTAGTTTCAAGTCTTTCCTTCATATTCTCCACGTGGTCTAAACCCACATTAACGAGACCTCCTAGAAGCCAGGGATCTTCTAGAGTTTACAGACTTATTCATACTATCAGCTATTTTAGGTGAAAAAAACCTTCCCAGTGGACTGATGTCACTGTTGGGAGTTGAAGCATCAAATTATTTTACAGTAAGAACTGAAAGGGAGATGTGTTGAATGGATTTGTGCTTGAAGTATCTTTAAAAGTATGATGCTCATTTTCACCATTTGAAACAATCCTTCCAGTTTTACTTCTGACCTTTATATTGACTACTTCTGACTCATCATCTTCCTCAGAGAGATCCATACTGAGCCCTGCTTTGCTATGCACAAACTCTGAGAGCCACACAAGCTATTTTCTTTCCCCACATGCTCTGAAGACTAACTGACAAGATTTTGTCCATTGTCTGAAGAGTCTTCCAAAAGTCAGTCAGAGGTGAGCATGTCTCCATTAACAATTCCTTGATGTGATTTAGGGACACAAATTTCCTGTATATTTCTTCTTGTAAAGGTACAACACGTATCCAAATAACTAAATCACTTTTCCAGGAAAGGGAAGGCATTTTATAAATGGCATCAACATCTGGATTCTTTTCACAAGGTCTGACCTCTGAGTTACTTGACTTTTTCTTCTGTACCTCCTTTTTAGTCCTGAGAAAATAGGGTTTTATGATTGCCATTAAGTTTTCAGATATTTTAAATCCCCAGGCTTTTCCCCCTGGAGTTGCATCCTTTTCTCTTGCTCTAGTAATAGGATTTTCATACTCCATTTTAAAAGTTTTTAATGTTCCTAAAAGGGACCCTTGACAAACAAAATCAAACATGGGCCACAGTTCTTGTAAATTATTCTGGATTGGGGTTCCCCTGAGGATGATGCAGTTACTGGCAGAGACAACATGAGCACATGCCATTCGCTGACTTAGTAGATGAAGATTTTATTTTATGTGCTTCGTCAAGGATGACATAGTCTCACAAAAACTCTTGGCCATTCGAGGTGGAAAGTTGCTGCCAGTTATTGATTAACATTTGGTATGTAGTGATAATGACACCATTCCTTTGGTGAATCCAACTGAAGTTTCTGCTACGTTCATCCTTACTAGGACCATGAAAGGTTTTGACTCTCATTCCTGGAGTCCACTTGTCAAAATCTTTTAACCATGTGCTAATAAGACTGGTTGACATGATCAGCAGCACATGATTTATAAGTGAAGCATCAAATACACCATGAAGGAAAGTGATGATTTGAACAGTCTTCCCCAATCCCATATCATCTGCCAAGATACCACCTTTTCTTCCATCCCTGTATAGGCTGTATAGGACAGTTATGCCTTCCTTCTGGTGTTCAAATAGTTGGTCGTGCAGTTCTGGATAAAGCAGCAGGCCAGAGTTGCACACATTCGTGAATTCATCATCTTCATGATCTGCCAACTCCTCCAAGGCTTCCTGTAGTTTTTGGATTCTGCTCATCAGTTTTTCGTTGGGAAAAATGTCCTTTGCCAAATGGAGAAGTTTAAATGCTTCTTTCAGATCTCCATTCTTACTTGCTACTTTGGCTTCTTTCAATATCTCAAGTAACAAGCAGTTGGCTCCGGCTTAGAGCCTCGGCTTCCACAAACCCCTGGGAAGCCTCCATGACTTTCAGTTTAGGTCCCATGAACCTTCGCAGGAGATTGAATTTCGCTCGTTCCTGCCCTGCTCTACAATAGCTTTGACATGTATGAATCACACAGTCTAACTCTAAATCCTTATTTGTTGTCAAATCACCTGGGGAGGACTACAATTCCCAGAAGGCAACACTCTGCTCTCTTAACTCCACTTCCTTAGCCGGCTGGAATTTGTAGTTTACAGAACGAAGCCTCACAATCGAGTTTTACGCACTTGTCAGCAAGGACTCGGCTGTAAAGTCCTCTTCTCCATCCACGTCATCTCATTCGGGGCGATAGTTCGTATTTCTGAGCCTAATCGTTGTACCTGGCTGGCCTGGAAGCTGGAGGACAGTTGGGCAGGGCGCTCTAGGTCCATCGGTTTTCGTCTCTATGGCCATAAGAGGCGGTCCCGGGTGTTCTACTAAACAGCCGACTTGGAGGCGGTGCGAGTCAGTTCGGCCAGCCGCTGTCAGGGCAACATGGCAACCGTAAGAGGTGAGGCGGAGGGCGGAGCGGGGTTGCGTGGGGAGGCCAGCGGGACCGAGAAGCCAGCGCCGGTGGTGGCAGAAGAGCTTTGGCGCTAGTAGGCTCCGGTCGGCGGCCCGGCACCCTGGGCGCCCTTTTAGGCTCCGGGGCTAGTGCTGAGGTGCTGGGCATCTGGAGTTTGTATCGAAGCGCTCCGGACTGAGTTCGCACCGCCGCTTCTCAGGGCAGCGCGGGGTGGCCAGACTCCCACTGCGGTTGTCTTTCCGGCCTCTGCGCCGGACAGTTTCGTGGCTCCAGACTGCATCGGCCTCAAAGAGCTGGTGGTGGGTGGGAACCAGATTCAGACAGGCCCGGGCTACGCCAGGCCCGGAGAGAGGTCAGGGCACAGGTTCTGGCTGGACCCGCATCACCTAGCGGGAGGCAGGACCGGTCGTTGCCCGCGTCAGGGTCACCACGCCTGCGGTCTCAGATGCCCCTCGGCCCCTCAGATGCTCGGATGCTTCAGGGCATACTCGGGATACTGAAAGCAGTCTTTTACAGAGTTCTTCCCAAGGACAGTGTTGTATGTGGTTAGAAGGAGCACTGATATTTTGGGCGGAAGGTGAGATTGACCCCCGCCCCCCAACCCCGTGCAGGAATGGCAAATTAGAGTAATACTGTTGGATGACTAATTGCCATTACCTGAAGGTGAGTCTCAACTCCATAGCCCTTTGTTTTCCTGAGTAGGGAAAGTTAGGGCCGGAGCTGAATTTCTTGAGGGCAGAGCAGTAGCTAGGAGAGGCTGGGTGACACCCGATTCTTTCTTCCCCCTTCCCGCTTTGAATAAGTATTGAACAAATATTTGAAGAGCATCTTCTGCATGGGTGCCAAATTAGTTTCCTGGTTCGGGTGACCGCATTTATCATTTAAGCCCTTCCCAGGGGCATTGGCTTAGTTTCATTTGCTTCTCTCATGCATTCTCCCATTTCAAGTTAAGTCCAACCTTAAGAGCCTTTTTTTTTTTTATACCAACACAGGAAGTAAAACCCAGAATTGTTTTGATAAGTAACAGAATGGGAGCAGCAGGATTAATGATGAGCGAGACTTTAAAGGAGTCCAAGTCACTATCTGAAATAGTTGCAACAATTTACCGGTTTAGGCTATTGCCAATACTTATTCGTTGTGCCTTGGTCATGTTAGAAATCTTATATGCCCTCTAGATTTGTATAATCATAACAAAATTGCAGTTGTCATAGCTTTCTGATATTCACAAAGGATTGATTTGGAACTTACTGAATTTGCAAGTTCTTGAGTATTACAGATAATGCCCCATGTAAAATATAACAACAAGAAGAACAAAAATAACTTAAGATCCTAAATTTCTGTTGAGGAGTGATTTCTACACAGAAACAAATAATGTGTGGAATCTAATGGGAACTTCATGAGAAAAAGAAAACAATGCGGATGTGCTAATAAGCCAATTCAACAATGCAGTTGAGTTATGGGCTAGGTTTATAGTTTCTGGCCTTGGGCATGATGTGAAAACTTAACAGAATTTACAGTGAGTACATGAGATGAACTTTTGATTCTTCCTTGAAAAGAATTGAAATTGCTAATAATTGAAATTTCATACTGGAGAATTTGTGAATGGATTGAAGAAGAACTATATGGATCCAATGTTAAACTGAAATTAGAGAAAAGTATGCTAAAAGCATTAAGTATTTTTTAAAAGTTTGTTTTGTAAATGGATGCCATACCAAAGCCCTGTGCATTTTACAAGTGTCTAAACTTATTTGTTTGCTCATCCATTTAGATCAGTAGTTAATTTTTCAAGAATATAATATATATTCCTATAAAAGCACTATGCAAATAGGTATACTTTCGCAGTTGATGACAATGATAACTTGAGGTCAGAATATACTTGCAGGCTATACATACTTGGTTTAGTGTTTAAACATTCACTATGTTGTTTTTGGGATAGTTTTCAGTTTGGCAGTTCTAACCTCTCTTATTTATGAAAGTGTTGATAATCTAGGGGTCAGCGCTTTCATAAATATGGATTGGCAGTTTTTTTCTGTAAAGGACTGGATGTCATTGCTAGTCAGCTCTGCCATTGCAGGACAAAAGGTAGCCATAAACAATTTGGAAACAAATGAGCATGGCTATGTTCCAATAGTGCTTTATTTATGGATACTAAAATTTGAATCTTTCATATAATTTGTAAGTTTCACAAAAGGTTATTTTAAAAATGTTTTTATTCCCATCTGGCTGGTGTGCCTAAGTTGATTGGAGTGTTATCCCATACACCAGAAGGTTAGGGGTTCAATTCCTGGTCAGTGCACATACTTAGGTTCCCTGTTTGATTCCCAGTTGGGGTGCTCAGGAGAGGCAACCAATTGATGTTTCTCACATTGATGTTTCTCTCCCCTTCTCTCTCTCCCCCTCCCCCTTCCTCTCTCTCTAAAATCAATATATTTAAAAATGTTTTAAAGTTTTTTCCCAACTATTTAAAAATATAAAATTATTCTGAACTTTCAGGCTTATAAAAATGAGAGCTGAAATGTAGTTTGCTCACCCCTCATCTAGGAGATGGGAAATGCTTTCTCTTTTACCGAGTAACTAAAGTTTATTGCTGTTTATTTTTGAAGTTATATACTTTTCTGATGTGGACTCTGGCCAGCAGGATCCGTGTGTTGTGGCTGCGATGAATAAATTCACAGACTACAGAAGTCCTGTGGAGAAAAAGGGGTGATGGCATGGCCACTTGATAAGTGAGAGAGGGCTCCGGCCCCTGCCTGGACAGGCTTTTATTGCTTTTCTGGGCACATTACATCGAGGATGGTCCTCATTTACTATGCACAGTTTCCCTTTCCATGATACCTTTTACAGATAACAAAGGAAAGAATGTTGCTTATGACTTCAAAGAAAAGGATGTTTGCACATCAAGGGGAGAGTGGATGAACTGGTTATACTCCATACTTGGGAGGTTTAGCACAGACTTTAGGAAGTTAAAGATATGCAGTAAACATTTGCTGCCTCAATTCAGGATGAGGGAGTTTTAGCAAAAAGCAAGCCTCAAAGCAGCCTAGGTACAATGCAGGCCTGATTCCCTACAGGAGAACCTATCCACTGGCCTGGGTCCTGTGTACTGACTTGCTCCCTGCCAGTTTTCTGAATTAGGGTTGGGCTATATTCACCACTGCCACGCGGATGGGTTCCCTATACTTTTCCCTTGTATGAGAAAGTTTTAGAACAGAGGAAGTATTGTAGTGATCTTCACTTCCTTTCACATAAAAATTGCTTTTTAGATTCTTACATCTTTTGAAAAAACTTTAGGTAGATAAGAGTTTTTTTTCTTCTGTTCTATCATTATTTTTTATAATAGTTAATACTTTTTTTCATTCTAAGGTTTATTTTCATAGTTTTTAATGAGACTTGAGAGCTGTGATTTAATTGCTTAAGTGATTAATATAAAAGGGTAGCATTTGACGTTAGCAAGCAACTCAACATTTATATTAATTAACCATTATATTTTCCTTCTAGTGTAGCAGTTCAGTAGTTTACAAATGATTAACAATCAAGATCAAAGTTTTAAAGGTTATAGCTATTCTTATTAATCTCTTACATGTTATAGTTCTATACAAAATTAAAATGCAATTCATTTTTTTCTCTTTAAAAATTGTTGTTCAAGTACATTTGTCTCCACCCCCTCCCCCAATACCCCCACCTGCCCCACCTCCCACCCTCGATCCTATCCTTCTTTGGCTTTGTCCGTATGTCCTTTATGCATGTTCCTTGATAACCCTCCCCTGCCGCACCCAGTTATCCCTTTCCCCTGCTCTGGTTACTGTCAGTTTGTTCTTAATTTCAGTGTCTCTGGTTATATTTTTCCTGCTTGTTCGTTTTGTTATTTAGGTTCCAGTTAAAGGTGAGGTCATGCGGTATTTGTCTTTCACTGCCTGGCTAATTTACTTACCATAATGCTCTCCAGGTCCATCCATGCTGTCGCAAAGGGTAGAAGCTCCTTTCTTTCTGCTGCATAGAATTCCATTGTGTAAATGTACTAGTTTTTTGATCCACTCACTTACTGGTGGGCACTTGGGTTGCCTTTAGCACTTGTCTATTGTAAATTGTGCCGCTATGAACATTGGGGTGCATAGGTTCTTTTGAAATGGCATTTCAGGATTTTTAGTTTTCTGAGGAAATTCCATACTGTTTTCTACAGTGGCTGTACGAGTCTGCATTCCCACCAGTGGTGTGCTAGGGTTCCCTTTTCTCCACAACCTCTTCAGCACTTGTTGTTTGTTGATTTGTTTATGATGGCCATTCTCACTGGTGTGAGGTGGTATCTCATTGTGGTTTTAATTTGCATCTCTGATGGCTAATGATGCTAAGCATCCTTTCATATGTTTCTGGGCCCTCTCTATGTCCTCCTTGGAGAAGTGTGTTCAGGTGCTTTGCCCATTTTTTAATTGGATCATTTGTCTTCCTGGAGCAGAGTCATGTAAGTTCTTTATATATTTTGGAGATCAAACCCTTGTCCAAGGTATCATTGGCAAATATAATTTCCCATACAGTTGGTTCCCTTTTCATTTTAATGCTGTTTTCTTTAGCCATGCAGAAGCTTTTTATTTTGATGAAGTCCCATTTGTTTATTTTTTCCTTTATGTCCTAGGGGATGTATCAGTGAAAATATTGCTGTGTGGGATATCTGAGATTTTCCTGCCTATGTTCTCCTCTGGCACTTTTGTGGTATCAGGATTCAAATTTAAGTCTTTTATCCATCTACAATAATTAATACTTGATATAACTTAAAAATTGTCTACAATTTACAAATAATTCTTTAATTATTCCCAGCTAAATATTAATGTTGAAGAACCTGTAACCTTATAAGTTCTTCCCTTACATCATCTGAAGGTAATTTTGAAGCTCTCATTTTATTTCCCTATGAAAGGGAAATAAATTGTGGTTAGGCTTCCAAAACAGTGAACAAAAGCAGACCTAGTGCATATTGTAGTTACAGTAGCAGCCCAGAGTCACCCTTTGCCCCTCTCATTCTTATACTGGTTGTCAAAGTATGATCCACTGGCCAAATCCAGCCTGTCATTTGGTTCATTTGGTTGTGTATGGCTCATGATCTAAGAATGGTTTTTATAGATGAGCATTTGCAATTGATTTGATGAAGCACTACTCTGAAGACCAATGGAGCAAAATGTTATCCCTCAAAATAATTCTATTGTTCTCAATAGCAGACCTATATTATAAAATATTGTGCTCAATTGTTATATTTTGAATGTCAAAAAATTTGTTTTCTTTTATTACTTAAGTATCTATATGATATTCTTGATTTTGCCTTGCAGGCTGAAAAGCTTAAAATATTTACTGTTTGCACTTTACAGAAAAATTTTGCTGATCCTTGTGTAGCCTTAGCCTGAAGATTTGAAAGGTTAGGGATGAGGGGTGAGAGGTTTGTAAAGACAATAGAAATAGATTGAGCCTTGGATGATGGCAGTACCAGAGTAGGGCTGGGAGTAAGGAAGTGTGAGGGAGACCTGGTACTACAGGGCCTGGGGTTTTATTAAAGGTGTTGGACCCACCCTGGTGCCTGAGTGAGGGCTGCTGCTCAAATAGACTTGCAATCTTAAATTGAGTTTATATAAGTTGTGCATTTCCTGCATTTAAAGTTTTATTTATTTATATTCTATTTTTTTTTAATGACTTTATTTTTTGGAAAGAGGGAAAGAGAGGGAGAGAAATATCTGTGTGTGGTTGACTATCGTGAGCCCCCTACTGGGATCTGTCCTGCAACCCAGACATGTGCCCTGACTGGGAATTGAATCGTGACTCTTTGGTTCACAGGCTAGTGCTTAATCCATTGAGCCACAACAGCCAAGACTGCATTTCAGGTTTATAGGACTTTATTTTTAATACTCTTTTTTTTTAGTTACAAAGTATTTTTTTCTATAATGCTATGAGAGGCTTATTTTTTTATTATGATAAAGTTTTATATTACATTCCACATTTAACACTCAGTCATTCCTTTTGTTTTCTTTTTGCTGTCTTTAAATTTAGAATATTCTTTGCTGTAATTTGTTTTCATCTTTTCATACTTTGCTTTTAAAAGATTGAGGTAAAAGATATGTAAAGTATGTAATTTATGACATTTCAAACTCATAATTTATAACATTCCAAACTGGAGTCAGTCTTGCAATTGAGGCATTCCCAGGGAACAAAATCAATGCCTAACCAGTTAATATTCAAAGTCAGCTGTTTTGTGTATGTGTTTTTTATATTCAGGCAATTGTAAATTATTGTTTTGAAATAAATTTTTAAATATCATGGGTTTAAAAAGTTATTTTGTACTTGAAATTGGAAAACATTCTGAGGTATAATGTTAATTAAATTTTATATACATTAATATTGTCTACTAAATAATATCTTTGTTGCACATATTTTTCAGAAAATGTCAGTTTATTATTCAAGTTATACTGCTTGACAGTGATGACCCTGGTGGCTGCAACTTACACCATAGCTTTAAGATATACAAGGACATCAGATAAAGAACTCTACTTTTCCACCACAGCCGTGTGTATCACAGAAGTTATAAAGTTATTGCTAAGTGTGGGAATTTTAGCTAAGTGAGTATAATTACTTTTTAGTGTGTTAAATTATTTCTCTACTTAAGGTATTTTCATTATGAGAAAAGTCAAGCTACATTTTAATATTTTGATTGCTCTAGAGCAGTGTTTTTCACTTGGGGTGATTTTGATCTCCAGGAGATATTTTTGATTGTCCCAACTTGGGGGTTGCTACTAGCATCTGGTGGGTAGGGACTAAGAATGCTTCTGAACGTCTTACAATGTACAGGACAGCCCTCCACAGCAAATAGCTATCCAGCCTCAAATATGAGTAGTGCCAAGCAGTTGAAGAACCCTGCTCTAAAGCGGGGGTTGGCAAACTGTGGCCTGTGGGTCAAATCAAGCTCGCTGCCTGTTTTATGTTGCAACAGAGACTGTAACTCACAAAAGCTAATTTCTTTGCCACTTGATTCTTAAAAAATTTGCTGACCTCTGTTTTAGAGGAATATAATGATAATAATAGTTAACATCTCTTGAGTGTTTTTTTGTAGTAAGTCCTGGGCACTGTGCTATGTGCTTTTCATTAAATTATCTCATTTAATCTTTGTATTTTTAGGTATGTACTACAGTTACCTCCTGTTTTATCTGTATAGTATCTGAGGTCCTCAATATTGCACTGCTAAGATGTGGCAACACTGGGCTTTGAATCAGTAACATCATATGAGAATCATTTTAGCTAAGGATGCAGTATAAAAGAGGGTTAAGAATAGGGGCTTAGAAGTGAGACAGATCTCATTCTCATTGTAGCCTCACTGGGATTATGATTTATACACATTTCTTACCTCTCTAAGCTTTAGTTCCTTCATTTTTTAATTGGAGAAAAAAATAGGGTTGTGAGAATTAAATAAAATTTTGTAGGAAATTACTGAGGGAGAGATGTATGATGTGGGGACCCATCTGGGTCATATGGGCAGGTGAGACTTTATATAGGTTTGAAGATGTGAATTGGTGAGAACAGGGAACCAAAGAGGAGTAGCCTGTGTTGGAGTTTAGATAGAAACAAATTACACTTAAATTTTATTGTACAAATATTTACTAAGTGATTTCTATGTGACAGTTTTATAATATATGTTGAATGTGTAGGTATGAATGAAATAGATATGGTTCCTGCTTGATAGGAACGTAAGTTTAGTGGACAAGACAGAAAATCAGTAAACGCATGTTTGATTACAAATAATCCTGTGGGAAAAGTACTCTAAACATGGCTTAGGGAGGGGAAAAAGAACAGAAAAAGAACTTGAGGCCAAATGGTGGAAAGCTGTAATATGTTTGAGTTTAAAATTTATCTCACAGGCAGAAATACTGTGGCAGCCTAACTTGTTAGGTTGAAATAAGGTAAAATCTCAGATCTTTCAGTTTCTTAATAATATTCATTTTTATTGACATTTGGCTTTTATTAAGGGATTCTTTACTTTGGATAATGTCAGCTAGATGAAAGACCTTATTGTTCCTTTAAAAGGAAGAGTTCCAAAGGCAAAGGTCTCTACATTTAATATTTCAGAACTGTTTCCATATAACAACCTAAGAGGTAATAAATGAATAAAATCTTAAGGTTTAATTTCTTTTAAGACAAATACAGGGTTGTTGGAGGAAGAGGGATAGGGCTACACATTTCTACTCTTTATTTCTTAAATTCCATAGGAAGTTGTTCTGTAACTGTGGAGAATTTTTTTTTAAAGATTTTATTTATTTATTTGTAGAGAGGGAAGGGAGGGAGAAAGAGAGAGAGAGAGAAACATCAATGTGTGGTTGCTGGGGGTCATGGCTTGCAACCCAGGCATGTACCCTGACTGGGAATCAAACCTGTGACACTTTGGTTCGCAGCCTGCGCTCAATCCACTGAGCTACGCCAGCCAGGGAATTTTTTTTTTAA
This sequence comes from Phyllostomus discolor, assembly GCF_004126475.2. Taxonomy (NCBI): domain Eukaryota; kingdom Metazoa; phylum Chordata; class Mammalia; order Chiroptera; family Phyllostomidae; genus Phyllostomus; species Phyllostomus discolor. The sequence continues at coordinate 149,394,974 of NC_040906.2, forward strand.
ATGTGCAAAATGAGCAATGAAACCTTCAGTGTAACTCAGCAGTTGGTCTGTCTTCTGCCATCCCACCTGCACTGTTTTGATGTTTTTCCAGCTTTGTATTGCTTGGTGTATAGTATTTCCAATTCCTCAGCTATTCAGTTATGGGTATGGTCAATTATAGTTTGTTATGTGGAAACTTTTGAAATTATATTAAAATACAAGTACAAAAATTTCAGTAATTTCTCAGACAAGTCAAAAACGATGTTGAAATAACAAGTTTAGAAAACCAATTGTGTACTATATGAGCATCATTATCAATAACTAGTTGCCGTTTCTATCACCAGCATAATGTACAGGCTCTTTTGTGGACACTTACCTGGAAAGTACACAAAGACCAGGGACAACAGGAAAAATTAAAGAAATATGATTACAGAGTTTTGGTGGTTGGCATTTCACATTATGTGGCTAACAAGAATTTGGTTGTGAAGAAGACTCATTTAAAATATTTAAAACACAAGGAGCTTCTAACTGGAAAAAGCACTGGAAAAAAATGGTAAAACATGAAAAAAGTACAGTGTACTTGAAATTACTGGATTTTAAAGTGAATATGATTTTTATGGAGAAATAATGGCAAATTTTCATGTATTTATTCAAATCACATTGGTAGAAACTGAATACCTGGTATTCATAATAAAAATATTTTATTTCTTGGAACAAAGAGTTTACTTTTAAGAAGGCATCTGTGAAAATGTTAATTTCCTAGAATGATAAAAGTGAAAGATATAGCAGAATTATTTCAGCCTATGAGGTAGCAGATGGGTAGCTACAAGATGAAATGGAAGGGCATTGTGATTGCTTCTTCAGCTTCTTTAACAACATGTGATGAGACAATTGGTTTAATGAAACTAAAGCACGGCCACCAGCTTGGGAAAGATAGATGCCCAATGAAAATGTTGAAAGTTGATTCTAGATCTGGAGAGGACAGTTGGCTTGTAATAATTAATTTGAAGCAGTGTGGAATAGGGAAAAGATGAATAAAATACATGGCCAATGTATTGGCTCACTGAGAGTGAATTGAACAGTGAGTTGCAGCAAATTAAAGAGCCTAGAACTTTCCATATGTCTTTTCTGTTTCGTGGTGTGAAGTTTGCAACAAAGTAAAAGATTTTCCAGATATTCTCCATGCAGTCATTGCTTTGTACACATATTAAAATTGGTAATTAAAAAAGTAAGTGAATCAAAGGCAAGTAGGGTATTATATAGCTTGTCAAAAAACACATGTTGGATGTCAGTGCTTTATTTGCTCTTTGAGTTTAAAGAGCAAATAGACTTTTTGATGGAGAAACTTCTAAATATCAAAAAATTGTTATTTGAAAAATTTTTGAGTTGATTTGTTATACACAAAGTTAACTAAAATTGATTTCATATTTTTGTATTTATATTTGAAAATTCTTTACCACGTGATGTTGAACTAATTGTTTTCATAGTAGAAGCAATACTTTTATCATCTGAGGAAAGGCTGACAATTTCAAGATATTGTGGGAGAATGTGAAAGAATTATATTAGTAATAACAAGGTTTAGAACTTGAAAAATCTCATCAGAGAATACAAAAATTAGTTTTTGATGATTAAAAATGTGTTTTCCCTATATTTCCAGGAAAATAAAGTTAATGTAAAAATTATAAAATATATTATTAAATTTTGATTTCAAATTTTTAGAGAATGACAGAAAAAGGGAAATAAACTAGAACTACTATAAATGGAAAAAACTATTACACGAAGTAAATGCTTCTTCTTTCCTCTCTTTACCCTACGATGAAGTATAATTATAGAGTTGATATAAATATTATTGCAGAACTTTAATTGTTTCTGAACTATGCAAAACTTAATCTCATTATAGACCAATCTGTTTGGCTGCTTATTTAGTATGGTCTCTTTAGTAATGCTCTTTCTTTGCTTAGTAGTATGTTTAGTCTTGGGTAGTTGTTAAAGTAAATACATGTCATTTTATATCATGTGGAGATGGGGGCAGAGACTGAGGAAATTTCTTGAAATTCATAATGTCTTGCTTATAATTAAAGTTAACTTACAGATAAACATATATCACTGCCACATCCAAATAATGTGTTTCATTCTCTCCAAACATTTTAAACATACAGTTGTGCTATGTCTGTTTCAATGTATTGTTAAAGAGATGTAGTGGGATAGTCAGCTTCCAATATAGTTGAAAACTAAAAAGGCATTAGTTCTGTCCTCATGGAACTTAAAATTTAGTGGAGAACCAGATATTTAAGCAAATATTCAATAAATAATACATTTGTGGTGTTAAGGGTAATTAGAGGGTGCTGTAAATAAGTATAATAGAGGGCCTCTCTTGGGATTGGGGGCTTTCTCTCTCTGGATGTTACATTTAAACCTTGACCTGAAAATTGAGTACAAGACAGGCAAGAAAAGAGTACAGAGAAGATAAAGACAACAGTGTGATTGAAGTCCTTGAGTTTTAAAGAACAACAATTAGTGTGTCTGGAGTGTTGTGAGTGAGGAAGGGAGAGGTCAGCAGGCTATCAAGAGCAACCCTATGGGCTTGTAAAGGATTTTGGATTTTTATCTCCAGTGAACTAGGAAAAATCATTGGTTTAAATCAGGGACTAATTTACATGGTGGCCCATTTCACTCTAAGTCACTTTAATGCTTTTTGCAGAGAATTGGATCAGAAGGGTGCTGGAGATGGAAGTTAGGGAGCTTATTCGAGGCCATAAATAATGATAAAGAGAAGCAAATTTTATGTTTTGGAAGTGGAATCTCTAGGGCATGAGTGGTGGGTTTGGTACACAGTTCTTTTTTTCTTTTGGCTTACATTATATTTTATTGATTATGCTATTACAGTTTTCCCAAATTTTCCCCCTTTGCTCTCCTCCACTCAGCAGCTCCTGCCCCCACCATTGTTCATGTTCATGAGTCATGTGTATTAATTCTTTGGCCACTCCATTTCCTATACTGTACTTTCCATCGCCATGGCTATTCTGTAACTACCTGTTTGTGCTTCTTAATCCTCTCATCACCTCTTCACCCATTTCCCCAAACCCTCTTCCCATCTGACAGTTGATTCTTATTATTCTGTAAAATCACCACATAGTAATATTCTCTAAAGTCACCATGGACACTGAGTTAGTGAATACTGAATTATTGTTTCTAGGGGAAATACAGGGTTAGGTTCCAGAGAGCCTTTGGTCACAACATCTCGTCAACTACTGATCTATATAACCTTGTTTTATAAGTGTTTCTGTTTAAAGATACCTTACTTAATATATATTATTCATTAGCACTGAACTCACAGCCAACTGTTGCTGGGCAGGGGTTTAGCCCTGAGTGGGTCTGCCTAGGGCCAGCTGTAGTATGTGGGTTCTTGACTTGGTGTAGGAATGATTTCACAACATGAGTCCAGGTTACTGTGAGGATACATTTGTTAAAGCTGGGACAGTGAGACAAGGAGGCATTGGCATAGAGGAAGCAACAGGAGAGCCAAGGCTGGGCTGCCTTAGCTCACTGGGAAGTCAGACAAAAGGGGCCTTGGGGACAGGTTCAAGAGATTAGCCTTGGACAGGCTAAGGTGTTTGTTTGTTTGTTTGTTTGTTTTTGAGACAGGAAGAAAAGCAGATTTGAGGAAGAGGGATATGCTAGCGGGCATGGAGAGTAGGCAGTTGAATTAATGGGTCCAGAACACAGAAGAGGTTGAGCTGGAGAAATAAATATGGGAGACTTATCCCACAACAGTATTTAATCTTGAGCTTAGAAGAGCTATTAAAAGAGTGATCTTGTAAAAGTATTCCCATTTTTATTGTCCTTTGATGCCATATACATTAAAGATTATTGTTTTCTGGACTAACCAGAAACCACAGAACTAACATAAAAAGGGCACACATAATAGCTGTATGTTTAGACAAGCAGAAGTCAGCTTGTTTAAGAAGTAATAGTATGATTTGAATCAGTGTCCAAGAATTTTGTAAGAGTTAAATTAAGCAGGCTAGAGTAAGTGTAACTTCACTTAAGTGCCCAAATCAGGCAAATCAGAATCTTCAGGTTCCCAAAATTGAAGCAGACACAGTTGTAGCTCCAGGGATCTTGGTGAGCTTTTGGAGACCTAAAGTCTAGTTACTCATCTTTCGTGTGAGAACTTTGAGCCTGGAAAGGGACTGATTAATGTAATCTTTGATTAATAAATTTGACCTAACCAAATATAAAAAGCACAGCTTCAGACCCATGTTTTCAGTGACAGGCCAGCCTCTGTCAGGGTGTGAGGTGGTTTGGAGTTTCTATGCCTAGGGAACCCTGCTCGACTGAACTCACAGTGGCAATCTAGGTCAAATGGCTGAGACCCTGTCTCTCGTTTTTTCCTTTCCCCTTCCCCAGGGAAGGAGTAGCAGGGTTGCATCCCTGAAGCAGGAGTATCTTTATGTTTACCGTATCAGATTGTAAGACCTTTGCTTGTTAAAACACTGCAAAATGATAGCTTTTTTTAACCCCAAATCTTTTCTTTGCCCTACTTATTTATAATATTTTAGAAAGAACTAGTTAAAAAATTATAAAAAGAATTGACTTGAAAATTTTCTCCCTGATGTGTTTAGGATTTTTAGCTTCTTAGAGATACAAACTTGCTTCAGTGAGGAGTGCCTGATATATATTGGGGCAACAAAGATCTTGGACTTCATTTATATTTCTTTAAAAAAAAAGTAAAAACTGCTTTCACCATAATGTGAAAAGAACAGAAGGCAGAGAAATGTACACCTTGGTGAGGTCTCCAAGAAAACTGGGCAATAAGTTATGAGGAAAATGCTTAAAATATATCATTGTTATATATAATGTTATAAGTTAAAATTGCCTTAGAAAAAACAGAATAATGTGTTTTTTTGACTATTGTGAAAAATGAGGTTTTGAAATCCTAATGAGCAGGTATCTAACTTCTTTTTTTTTAGAAAGCAAGTAACTACACTCTAGGATATCAACTGTTAATCACTGTCAAAACGTGTTGTGTAAAGTGACAGCCATCCTCTTTTAAGGTTGCAGCAACTAAATTTGCTGCCTTCAGACATTCAGGACTGTTGCTATTGAGAATGGCAAGCTGCCAGAGTGATGGTGTTAAGGAAATGTTCTTTTCCATCTCCCCTTAAAAAACAGGTGAGGGAAACATACAGGTAAATACAGCTAATTTTCATTTCATTCTTGTACTGCTGTTTTAGCTATAGCTATTATTTCATCTTCTGTGATGAGAAATTTTAGGCTGAGGGAAGTGGTGATTTGCCAAAGGTACCTAGAACATGGCTGCAGACACAGGGTTAGAAGTCAAGTTCCCTGAGTTCTAATTTTCAAATTATAAGTCAGAACAAATGATTAAGCTATTTTTTGGTTAGCTAGGACAAAGATAAACACTTAATAGCACTGTTAGATATCTCAATAATTTTCAGTAATTTTATTTTTCTTAAGTTTTTATTCCCCAATGTTCACATTTTACCATGTATGTTTTATATTTTTTGTAAGTATGTATTTGTATGTGTGTGTATATTTTTTTCTGAACTGCTTGAGAGTAAGTTTTACACAAGATGCCCATTTGTCCCTAAATTCTTTATATTCTGTAAAAATGGGACATTGTTGTACATAATCACAAAATATCAACAGTGAGACCTCAGTATTGATACAATATTATTTAATTCATAGACCTTAGATAACTGTGCCAACTGCCCACTAATGTCCTTTAGTAGTAAAATAATCACACTTGACATCTAGTTGTCACAGCTGTAGCTTCCTTACATCTAGAATAGTTCCTCCATATTTTTTCATGTCTTTGACATTATTGAAGAGCATAGTTCATTTAGTTTGTAGAATATTTCTGTTTATATTTATTGACTGTTTTCTTATGATTAAACTTATGGTTGCTCTTTTTTAGTCAGGAATACAACAGAAATGATGTGCACTTCTCAGAGCAGGGCAGCATGAGACACATAGTATCTATTTGCCCTATTATTGGTGATTTAACTTTGGTTTCTTAATTAAAGTGGTGCCTGCCAAGTTTCTCCATATAAAGTGAATAATTTTCTCTTTGTAACTAATAAGTATCTTGTGGAGAGATACTTTCAGACTAGGTAAATATCCTGTTTCTCATTACACTTTCACTCACTAGTTTTATTGCCCATTGGTGTTGCTAAATGGTAATTTCCTAATTCCATCATTCTCTGTACATTATTAGTTAGCATCCTACTCAAATAAGCTTCCTCCTATATTCCCTGCACTAGCATAGGTTCATGGATTATTTTATTGTATGGGCTGGAACGATTATCATTATTTTGATGCACAAATTGTTGCAGATTTGGACAGTGGGATCTTCAAATTTCTTCCTGTTTCTTTCTCTCCCTCCCTGTTTTCATTAGTCTTTGAGCAGTTTCTTTTTAGTGCAACAAGATGTCCAAGACTCATCTTGTATTTTCCCTGCCCCAACTCTGAAATCACATTTCTCCAAGAAGCCTTCAAACCTTGTTCCCTTTTTTTTCTGTTCAGGCTGATATTTAGATACCAGAATCTAGATACTACATGTGCACATTGCTATTGGGGTATCATTGCTTCTAGGTCCTTTCAGCGGACAGAGCTAGGAATTATATGTGTGTGCATGTATATGTGCATGCATAGCACACCTATCTATGTATACATATTTACATTGTGTGTATAACTATCAGTTATATATTGTGTGATACCTATAATTCTGATTCAAAACCACAGTTGATTTTAACCTTCCTACTTTTCATATTTGTTCCTTTCTTCAGTGGTGATGTCTGGCTCCCATTATCCTCAAGATATTTATTTATTTGCTCAATCCTAGAATACATAAGTAGATTTAGAATTTCTAACATACAGCTGTGAAAAAACCTATTAAGTTCAGTATTGTATATAGTTATTTTTGCCTTTAGTTTTAGAGCATATAATAAAAAGACTTTTAGAATACCTGGATTATTCTTTTCCTGCTTCAGTGTAATTTAAAAAACTGACTTTTGGGGGGAGGTTTCTGCTAGTAATTATTTTTTTAGTTTTCCCATGCTTGTTGATATTACTTATAATTTCCAATCATTTTTGGAATGCAAAAGTATACTTATTTGAATGAGAAGTTAGAACTGCAAGAAAATAAGGAGTGTGGGGAAGAATGAATGGAGAGCTATTTCGATAAATAAAGTTTAAGGCTTTTGTGGTCTAATTGGTGAGTTTTAGTTATGTGCACTGTGTGTATATGCACAATATACACTATGCTGCACTTTATTTTTTCATGTGTATTTTATCTTTATCTGAGATTGTTCCATGTCAGTACTAGAAATCTTTCTCATTCTTTTTAAGAGCTGCATGGCATTCCGCTAAATGGACATATCATATATACCAGTCTCCATTGATGGGCTTTGGGCCGTTTTTAGTCGTCTGCTATGATGAAGATGAAGTGATTATCTTTTTACATATATTGTTGTGTACATATGTGATTAGATAAGACACTTTTAAATTGAAAACAGAACTACTAAGTCCTCTTTTGGTGAGGGGGAGCAGATTAGTAGTTTGGGGTTAAAAGCTCTTATATGAATAGCTAATTTTTTAAATCTTTGAAATATAAGTTACCGATTTCAAAATTATAATCTGATTGAAACATAAAACAGCACATTGAAAATATTTTAGATTTTCATAAAACTAATTATTACTACAACTCAAAGGAAAATTACTAGTTACCTGTATACTTTACTTAAACCCTGTCATAGCTATTGCAATTGACAGTTTTGATTTAGTCATTTGTGGTATGAAAAAGAGGAAATGAAAACACATTCACACCTTAGAACAAAGTCAACTTTTTTTGTTGGCTATTCACCAGTTTATAAAGACTAAATAAACCTAGCAGGTTGTATAAATGTACATATACTTTGGGTGTGTTTAGTAATACACCAAGTGTATCTTAAATCTTTGAGCTACTATCCATATAATGCTGGAGATGATTATTTTACTATTTCAAGTATTTGCTAGAATAATGAGTGTAGCTATTATATACTTAGGTTGTAGATTATTGAGCCCTACTCTGTTTCTCCTGCTGAGTTTGCATGTTGACGGCCTCTTTTGTACTCATGCCATAGTGGGTGTAGGGACATGAGGAGGAAATAAAAGTCATGTACCTCATATGATGGGTATTTTGTCTTTACATGACCTCATTATTGGTTTTTATACCTAGCCCTAAAGTCTTTTATGTGAATTAATTATACTTTGCTAATGAAACAAAATTTGTAAACAAAATTTAAATTTCTCAAGCTCATGAGTAACTTTTGCTGTGTTCCATTTTGCACAGTGCCTTGGTAACCTGGCCAGGGGTTTTATGCCTCCTAGTAGTTCTTATCAGATCAGGAGCTGGAAGAATGAGGTCTACTTTTGACTAAACATGGGTCAGAAATAATTGGTTTCATTTCGGCTATTTGATAGGAAATTTGGGGGTGGGGGGAGGCAGCCTTGGAATATCTGCAGTCAACACAGAGCTTCAGGTTTTTTCAGGTAACAAGAGGCTGCACATAGATTCTATTATAGTGATAAAAATCAAATTGTTTAAATAGGAAATTTAATGGGAAATATTATATCCATAAAAATTAGTATATGCTTTTTGACCATACATGCTCTTTCTCTTATCTAGCAATATCATTTATACAATTAAATTGAATAAATTTGTTTTTAACAAAAGGTCTTCATTAAAGTACTTGTGATTTGATTTCCAAGAAAATATCAGGGCACGAAAATAGAAGGAAAAAAATGGCCTTTAAAAAAATGTATTTATTTCAGAGGGAGAGAAACATCAATTTGTTGTTCCACTTATTTATGCATTCATTGGTTACTTCTTGTATGTGTCCTGACTGGCACTGATACACAACCTTGGTATATCAGGATGATGTTCTAACCAACTGGGCTGCCCAGTGAGAGCCTAGTATTTGATCTTTATATGTTACTTTTTATATTCAAGGCTGTAGTATATTTAGAATTGATCATTTATTTTTGCCTACTTAATGGAAAAGAGGAGTATTGATGATTACTAGATTTTCCTGGGAGATATTGCTGTTACTTTCTTTAAAACTGTAGTGGGTAAAGCTAAATATAAGCTTTCAGAGCTGTATTATTAATACATATGTCAAATTCAGCAGGATTTAACCTGATTAATACTGAAATAATTTATCTCCTTCTTTAAAACATTGTGTGTACTAAGATTCCCACATACTCTTCTTTCTTATACTTCCCAAATTTCTTTATTCTACTTTCTGATGTTTTCCTATTACTCTTGGGCTTTTGTTATATAAGTTCTTTCAGTATCCTCTGCTATTTTTGTAACTTATTTTACAACACCTTACTTATTTATAATTATATAATGTTGCTGTAATTCTAAGGTACTGCAGTGAAATGAGCTTTCTGGTAGTTAGCATTCTGTTATAGCTTGGCTTCTCTAATACCCACATTAGCAAAGGAACCAGAAAAATATACTATGGCCTTCCTGGCAGTGAGGTAGTAGCTCCTAAGCATTGACAAAAAAGTGATGTAGTCAGAACGGCCAAAGACCTGAAGGTTAATCCAACATACTACTTTACTGGTTTCTCACATTGAAGGAAAGGAACAGTCAGGTTGGCTGGTGATGTCTCACAGACCTTTCTTTTTATGTGAAAGCTGGAAAGTGTGGGAGAAGCGATAAGAAAGGAGAAAAGGGACTATAGCAACCTTGGTTATATGCAGGTATAATTATTAGAAATAGCACTTAGATCCTTAAGCAACCCATATTCCTACAGGGCGAAGAGTATCAGTGATAAAGAGATCGACTTCTCTCAGCCAAAAATTAATTCGATACCATGGAAGGTATCATCTCTAATGGATGAAGGTAAAATGGCATTGCCCATAGCAGAGGATTAAGAGAAGGACAGATGGCCACTACAGTAAGAGTTTGGGGTATTTTATGTGGAAGATAAATGGACATGGAAGGAGGTAGAATGTGGGAGATGGGTACAAATGGGTTCCTCTCAGTAGCTCCTTGGGGAAGCATGCTGAAGATATATCAATGTGTGTCAGTATTTTAGGAAGACATTAAAGGTATAAGTACAGTGAAAACAGTGTCCTGTACTTCACAGAATGTGCAAGATTTATTATCTGTATCACATGATTGCTTACTAGTGAGAATTATGACCTTAAAGGAAATGTTCAATTATATTTTCTAACACATCACCATATTAATGTGGTTAGAACTCTGATTATTTTAATATTTTTTCTTTAATTTTTCTTTAGTTTTATAATTGAGGGAAAACATTCTTTGAAAAGTTCTTTATACTCTAAGATATTGAGGAAGTATATGGGACATGTTAGATTTGCATTAAAAGTAATTTTAAAAAAGAATGTCAAATGTTTAAAGGGCTCATCTTCAGATATCTGGAAATCCCTACAATGTAAAATTTCTCAGCAGAGTGATCTTTTTGGTATTCTTTCCTCTATTGGATGGAGTTCATTGTCTCCCACCAAGCTATATGTGTTACTTTTCAGCATATAGATTTACCATTTGTTGCAGAGTGGGTTGAATTTGGCACCAGAGGAAGATCTGTCTGTAACTAAGAAGGTATCTTGTTTCTGTCACCTAGGCCAAATTTCCTGTCTCACTTAAGCATGTTCTTGGGGACTGGGGTGTTATACATGGATGGGATAGGCATAGCTAGTCAGTTTAACATTACGGACTTTTTGCTCCCCCTTAGAACATTAGTGATTATTTTTGTAGATAAAGTATGTTAACCAAAATTAGAGGCTTATTGTGACTATATAAATTTTGAGTTGAAACAGGTCAACAAGTTATTATTATCCTCTTAAGGGTATTGTGAATTATAGTTAGGACCCTTTTAATCAAGTACTTTTTTTGGTGTTGATGCTTATTATAAAATGTTGTTTTACTTTTATTTTCATGAAATAAGTAAACTGATTTTACAATGGGGGAAACAGTGAGGTTATATAGTTCCTCCTGAGGAAAAATAAGAATAATTAACAGCATGCATAATCAATATGCAGTCAAATAGTGAACTTTATACTCATTATATAGTTTATTTTTGTTGGTATTAGTCAATTATTGATTTCCTGCAAAATTATGATATGTACGTGAGTTTTATGAGAATTTGCCTAAAGATTTATTGTCTACTATACTTCATAAGTACTGAGCTAATTTGCAAATGATATTGATCTGAATCCATCAATTCCTATCCCAAGTAACTTCCATGGCTACCAAAGCCTTTTTCTTTTGCTTGCAATTTAAATCTATTGTAATTAAAAAAAATTAAAAATGGATATGCAACCCAATTTAAAAAATAATCATGGTAAACTTGATGTAATAGCAGTTAAAGCTTCAAGGATTAAATTAAATTTTTATAGGTAATATCCACACTTATGGTTTGTTGTCTCGTTATTTAATATACTCAAAAACTCTAAAACTCTGATCAGAGATTGATGATGGTAAACCTAATTGTTTTCGCATTTTCCCAAGGAGAATTTATAATTGTTTTATAATGTAATTGTTGCTCTGTTTCTTTTAATAACTCTAAAATTAGTTGAAAATTATAAAAAGATAAATTTGCTAAATTACACTGATGGACTTATAACTATCCTATGTATGAAGAATTCTTATCAAATGGATGCTCTTTAATTTTATTCCTCAGTTCCTTCTCATCTCCCTCTTTTGTTTTCAAAGAGAAACTGGTAGTCTGGGTAGATTGAAGACATCTTTAAGAGAAAATGTCTTGGGAAGCCCCAAAGAACTGATGAAGTTAAGTGTGCCCTCATTAGTATATGCTGTTCAGAACAACATGGCTTTCCTAGCTCTTAGCAACCTGGATGCAGCAGTGTACCAGGTAAGTGGAATAAATGATAATGAAAAGGCCAGAGTCTTAAAAAATGTTTTTGTATGGTAAAATTATTTTTATTAACCCTTTATCACATCAAATGTTTTTCTTGATAATTCTATTAACTGCATCAGAAATAGCTGTGTGAAAGACTAATGTTAACTAAGTTCATTAATTTATTATTTTGTTTCCAGGTGACTTACCAATTGAAGATTCCCTGTACTGCTTTATGTACTGTTTTAATGTTAAACCGGACACTCAGCAAAGTACAGTGGATTTCAGTTTTTATGCTGTGTGGAGGAGTTACACTTGTACAGTGGAAACCAGCCCAAGCTACAAAAGTCATGGTAAGAAACAAAATGATTACCATAACTAAAATAGAAAACTTCCTGTGTCTTACACACTTTGGTCACATTGATGAATGTGGCACAAGTATGTTTCTTTGATTAAAAATAATCTTTGCCCTATAGATAGGTTTTTTTAATCCCCTTAGGATATATATTAAACATGATGTAATTTACTAGCTTCCTTTCTTTTTAGAGGGGAATATGCATAAAAATATGTTAGAGATGGAAGGTATGTTAATGTTATCCATCCCCTTCATTTTATGGATGATGAAATTGAAGTCCAGAGAGGTGAAGTAACTTGTCCAAAGTTACAGTTAATAGCTAACTTGTGACTAAAATTGTGACAACTTCTATACAATGAGTGCGTGTTCAGAATTTTGAGGTCTCTTTTAGACATTTTCTCAGAAACACTGGGCAAGGTTTTGTCCATCTAATTTTTACCCCTTACCTCATAAAAGTTTTTTAATCCTTTTGCATACACTCCCACTGTCAGTGATAGGGATTAGAGGGAGTAGTATTTTTACTGATAATTGATAATTAAAATAGGGCAAAAAGTATACTTGACTTACAACTTCTAGTTTGCCAAAAGTTAAATGTTAAGGTACATACCTGATTTTAAAAAATGTTACGTTCTTTTTAAGATTTTATTGTTTTATTTTTAGAGAGGGAAGGGAGGGAGAAAGAGAGAGAGAGAGAAAGATCAATGTGCCGTTGCTGGGGGCCATGGCCTGCAACCCAGGCATGTACCCTGGCTGGGAATCGAACCTGGGACACTTTGGTTCCCAGCCCGAGCTCAATCCACTGAGCTATGCCAGCCAGGGCTAAAAAATGTTATATTCTCCCTGGCTGGCATAGCTCAGTGGATTGAGCTCGGGCTGGGAACCAAAGTGTCCCAGGTTCGATTCCCAGCCAGGGTACATGCCTGGGTTGCAGGCCATAACCCCCAGCAACCGCACATTGATGTTTCTCTCTCTCTATCTCCCTCCCTTCCCTCTCTAAAAAAATAAATAAATAAAATATTAAAAAAAAAAAAGTTATATTCTTTAATCAGTTATTTTCCTAAAGAGCAGTAGGAAGTGGAACTCTAGTGAATGCCTTTCTAAAAGTTATTAGTTTCCTTCTACAACTGAAGACTGTCTTCAACTTTTAGTAAGTGGAAGTTCTCTTAGGAGTACAGGGCATCTGGAGAGAGAAGGAGAGGTTGTGAAAACAGGGAGTCAGTTCCTTTTTATTAGATACTTACTCTCTAGTGAAGATTTTTTCTCCAGAAAAATGAGTTTTAGATTAATATTTATTGTCTTTATCTGTTTAAACATGCTGATACTCCTGGTGACATTTCAAAAAACTCATCAAATATGCACTGCACATTTAACTCAGTTGCAGACCTACAGAGAAATAATTTGTTGGGAAGTAAGGCAAATATGTAATTATAAGTTAAATGTGAACTTTAAATAATATTGGGTTGGCCAAAAAGTTCATTTGTTTTTTTCTGTAAGATGGCTTTAGTAGTGAGTGTTTAGTTGCCTTTAATTTCATTCGAAACAATTTTGTTAGATTGTATTGTGAGAGCTGTCATATCAGTGTGCACTTAAAAAAAACTTACCAAAATTGGTGAATTTTTGTATAACCATTTTAATAGTGAAGATGGAAGAAAATATGCAATATTTTCTGCACATTATGCTTTATTATTTCAAGAAAGGTAAAAACACAACTGAAACACACAGAAAAGATTTGTGCAGTGTATAGAGAAGGTGCTGTGACTGACTGAATGTGTTACAGCCCCATGGTGGAGTAGGTCAGTTGAAGTTGATAGCAATCAAATCATTACTTGAGAACAATTAATGTTTAATCACCTGGGAGATAAGCAAGATATTCAAAATATCCAGATTAATAAAGTTATTAAAGAGAATGAAAAATGTCTTTCATTTTACAGGAAAAAAAGATACAGAGTTTTTGGCCAACCCAATACCTCACACCATTAGAGATGTTAGGTCCACTCACATGGGTAATGTATGTGAAAAATACAGTAAACTAAAGCAGAGTCCAGGGCAGCTTATCCTACTTTTGGATCCCTGTAGAACAGTGATTTTCAACTGCTGTACTGTGTCAGGTACACTGTTGTGCCATGAGGATTTTTAAAACATGCAGTACCTGACTATTTAGCCTGGGGCACTGACTTCTTTTCCCTGAGATCATCAGATAAAAGTGTGACAACAGCCAACACAAGAATAGCTGTCCATCAAAATTATGTTGTTTGTCGAATTGGCAAAAAATGTATTTTTGGTGTGCTGCAGAATTTTGGTAATTAGTTTATGTGTGCCATAAGATGAAAAAGGTTGAAAATTGTTCTAGAAAGTTCTTTCATACTTTAAATAGTTTGGTTTCCTGTAACTGCTTCTCATTGTCTTTGTTCTTACCAAAATAACTCCGATTCCTACAAATTCCCATGTATCCTCTGAATGTTTGAGGACAGTGTCACATCTCTACTTTCTAAGTCCTTTTCCCCTTTCTGAGACAACCTTGTGATTTCACCTATATGGTTTTCAGAGACTTCCTGATCCCTGCCTCTTGCTCCAATATTCCCTGTATTTCTCTCCTATATGTATTCCACATTATCTCTAGATGTTGACTGAGCAGTATGAGGGATAACTTGCTAATTACCTCATTTTGTTCTAAATACCAGGGACTTGTTAAGTCAGCAGATTATATTTGTTTTTTTTTGGGGGGGAGTATCCATTTTATAACTGATTATACACAACTACATGTAGCTGTTTCACACAAATAGTTTATCTCAAATGTGTCATGTGCAGTGGGCTTCTTCTAAACCAAAATTCAGGATGTGTTTGTATTTATTACACTTAGCTTTGGGTCATTTTTCAGGCCTTTGAGGTCTTTCCAGTTAGCTTTTTCTTTTGAGTATTATGCTTTCTACAGATTTGACAAATATGTCTTGGGTTGTCACTGAAAATTTTAGATAGCACAGGACCGGAGTCCTGAGGCTATACCATTAGATTCACTTTAGTCGACACTTTCTTTAAAGAAACATTTATTCTCTCTCAGTTTTATGGGTCAGGGATTTGAGGGTGCCTTAGCTAGGTACTTCTGGCTTGAGATCTCTCTCTCTCTTTTTTTTTTTTGCAAGTTCATGAAATTTCCATTTTATTATAGTTTTATATCATAGTAGTTCCAATGCATTTCTTTACAACTGTTGCAACACAGGTCCTTTGGAATTATTTCAGTTATCTGTAACATGTGACTTCACCAAAGAGTTTCTAAAACAAACATAAAATTTCAAATTATTAACTTTTAGATGAAAGGGAAATGAAATAAAGTCATTAGATGATGGTTGGAGTTGTTCATTTCCAACAAGCCACAGTGTTGAATTGCTTCTGATACAGCAGTTATGAATTAGAACCTTCAAAAAATAAGAGCAGAACCAAAGTATACTAAAAAAGTTTCTGCAGCTTAAGCCTCCCATAGCTCTAAATCTTTGACAGAAACTAGGTATAGGATCTTTCCTGAAAATTAAGTTTGTTTCCAGTATTTCCATGTAGTTGAGCTTTCAGAGACAGATGCTCAAGACTTATTATTAATGTATATACCATCTTGGCTCTGGTTGCATTAATTATGCCTGAAGAGTTTAATACCCATCCAAGTCCAAAGGTGGAAGAACACATACACTGGTATGGTAATGGGCAAGAGCAGGCTGTAAAAGCAGAGGCTGGCTGTGCTCGTGCAGCCCTGCGGGAAGTTTTCTTCCATAGAGGCCAAGTAGAACAGTCCTGCTAAAGAGACCAATGGAAAAAGGACAGTCAATGTAGGAAGAGACAGAAACATTCTTCTCTCCCACTTATTACCTGCCACCCTGACTTTTTAAAAAGGTAGTCAGTATTAAGAAAATTTAGTTTTTAAAATGTAGTTTTTAATTATGATTTAATGCTGCTCCATATCTTCTTCCTTCTTGTTCTGTTGTGTCATCCTAGCTGCCTGAGGTATCATATTAGGAATCCCATCAATAATTGGATAGGCTATTCCCAACTCTTCATTAATCAAATTCATTTGTCGATGCTTCATACCTGAGTGGCTTCTTGGAAAGTGGGCACACCAAGAACTCCAGCAGCGCCGGGTCAAAGGCGCTGGGCAGTTCCTTAGTCCTCTCGCTCTGGTCAGCCAACTGCTGCGACCCTGACCCGCCCAGGCACCTACGGGTGACCACAGACGGCAGCGCGCCGTAGCGCGCGTGTACTGCGCCACCCTAAGGCGAGCCTGCCGCACGCTGCACTCAGCATGGTGGGCTGTCAGCTACTGCCCCTCACTGCCCTCTGCCAGGCCCAGCCAAGCAAGCTCGAGATCTCTTGAAGGTAGCTGTGAAGGTGTCAGGAAGGACTGCAGTCAGCTGAAGGCCTGATGGGGCCTAGAGGACGTTTCCAAGGTGGCTCAATTCATATGGTTTTGGTTGTCAGTCTAGCTTGGTTGTGCTGTATGAGCATTCACTCAGCTATGTATAGAATTGTACTATTTTCCTCACTAAATTTCTGTCTCCTTCACAAAAAATATTATGCAAATCTGTCAAATTTCTTGCTAAACATTATCTATGGACTCCCTCTCATTGCTTTCTAGGAATCATTTCAATAAGGAAATTTGGTATGTCTCACTCCTAGGGAAGCCATATTGTTTTCTGGTGATATGACCATTAAACTTTCTAAGTTCTTTAAGTCATCTGTTCAACCATTTTGCTAATAATAACAGTAACAGCTGTAATCAGTTATACAGCACTAAATACCAGTAAACACGTGGGTGGCAAACACAAGGCCCACAGGCCAAATCCAGCACTCTACCTTGTTTTATATTTGGCCCGGCACCTTGTTTCTATCTGGTGGCAGCTCCGAGCTCCTTGTCCCTAGTTAAGGAATACTTACATTTATACAGTCCTAAAATTACATTCAGCCCTTTGAAGGCAACCTCGAGGTTGATGTGGTCCCCAGTGAAAATGAGCTTGATACCCCTGTTCTAAGTGCTTTGCATTTAACTCAGTTATTCCTACAACCATGTGAAGCTGGTATTAGTTTTTTTTTTTAATTTTCATTTATTGATTTTAGAGAAAGAGAAACATTGATTTGTTCCACTTATGCATTCACTGGTTGACTCTTGTATGTGCCCTAACTGGGGATGGTACCTGCAACCTTGGTGTATCGTGGTGGCACTCTTGAACCAACTGAGCATCCGTGAGGGCTGAAGCTAGTATTGTTTTCATTTCCATTTTAGATGAGGAAACTGACAGATGAAGTTGGTTAGTCGTGTGTCAGGTCACATTGCTTCAGTCCAGGCAGTGTGGCTCCAGAGCCTGTGCTCTTGGTAACTGTCCTGGGCTGCCTTACCAGTCGCAAGCAGCATCTATAATTTACGCAGCTTTCTTTTCTGAGCCTTTTGGAAAAAGTGGACAGTATGTGCCCAATTCATGTTTTCTGGCATGCTTCTATTCTCCATTATTCCTCAAAGACATAGTTATCAATATCTTGATTTGCTACTGTTTGTTGTCAAGATACTTTTGAATTTGTTTTAGTTAGCTAGGTATTTTCATAATAACAAACCAAATGTCTTAGACTTTAGTTTCCTTTTAAATATGTTTATTATTTATTATTTAAAATTATTCACAGGGGAAAAGTAAAATATATTTGGGTACCTGTTTTCTTGCCATTTAACAGTATAGCATCTAGCCTAAGAAACATACCCTTTTTTTCCCTGACCTAAACATACTTTTAAAAGCCTTTTAATATTTAAAATGATTTTTGTAAGTCTCTGCTTACTCTGAGTTTCCAAATTCTTGATACTAAAATTCCTGGTTAGATTCCTCTTGGTTAAGTGCACTGCAGTTCTTTTGTATGTTCTTATAAAATCAGAATTCATTGAAGAGGCTCTTAATTAGTAACATTGGTTTCTTTATGTATATATATATATATTTACTCTTCATCAGAATCTCATTCTTCAGAACCTCTTATCTCTCTTAAACCATCTTCCTATTAGCTATAGACTGCTAACTTGAAATTTTACTTGTTTGAATTTTGACTCAAGACTAGCACTTATGTTTCTTAACTATGCTTTGTTTGGCTATTACTCATGGTAAAATGACATGGTTCTTCAAAGTTTCCACCACTTCCACTTCATCACCTGGAATTTTCTTACTAGTTAGAGTTAAATGCCAGGGAAGCCATGTCTATAACTGTTTTTCCTAACTGTAGAGAGACTGAACTGGCAGACAAGCAAGCCAAGAATTTATCACATACTATTTTTAATAGTTTGACTTTACTAGCAGTTTAGTTGTTGGGATAGGTGAAATCTCACACCATTTTTTCCCTCATAAATATGCCAGTCCTGTACTTCGTATGAGGAAAGCACTCGTGTGTATCAGGAGTAGTCTATAGCATTGGTTCTCAGACTTTAGTGTCCATCAGAATCAAATGGAAGGTCAAGTGGATTATTGGGCTCCAGCCCCACAGTTTGATTAAGTGGGTCTTGGGTAGGGCACATCAATGCTTATTTCTAACAAGTTCACAGGTGATGATGTTGCTGTTGATCCAGGGATCAACAGTCGAGAGTTCTTTCTCCTTTGATCTTCATGTAGATATTTTAGACCAACCTTTCTTTTTCAGGTACTTAACATGAACTAATACTCTCCTTATATCAGGCTTATTTATTTTGAACAGGGTGTGTGCTTGTCATATATACTAGTCACACATCTCAACTCTTTAGTTTCATTGTTAGCCCAGAGAGTATATTTATCTCTGAGGAAAGACTGATGAAAGCTCCTGAGGATTACTTTAGTGAAGAGAAAGGAAATCAAATAAAGCTGAAGTAATAGGTTGGAGCCCATATATATGCATCTGTTAGCACAGTATTATTACATATTACATATATCTGAATCTCTTCTATCCATGAACTATTTAGGAACCACAGCTGTGCATCATTTAGTATATACTATATTATATACTAAATGAATATTTAGCATATAAGTGTTATATTTATATATTAAGTATAAATACTAAATATATATTAAATATTCATTTATAACAGTATATGTTATATACTAAATATACTCTTATAAATATTCATTTAGTATATAGTAGTATGTCTGGTACATAGCATGTATGCTATTAATATTTGATAAAAATTCAATGAAGCGGGAAATCTTAAAACAAGTTAAAACTGTTAATGTTTCTATGATTGATACTATGAAGGCCTGAATTGGGGTGGTGGCAGAAGTTACCACCCCACTGGGAGGCAGGCTGACTATGCAAAGTCTATGCTAGGGTGCCCATGATTATTAGGAAGTACGCACACATTTATTTTAAGCATTTACTATGACTGCAATTTGAGGGTCACACTTTTAAGTTAAGTGCTTTGGTTAATCTCTAGATGGCCTTTTGTTTGGTCCTGTGTTAGTCTATAGAATAGCCATTTCTGATATGGTGAATACTTTCAGTAGAAATGTAACATAAATTTTTATATTCATTTATTTGGTCTCTTGGATGAATTCTCTATTCACTCACTGAAAATAACTTAAAACATTACTATTGCAGGTGGAACAGAATCCATTGTTAGGGTTTGGCGCTATAGCTATTGCTGTATTGTGCTCAGGATTTGCAGGTAAATCATAAAAGCGTCATTTTATTCTGTTGTCCAGTTTTTAAAATATCAAACTTTAGAGATCTGGTTTATCTTGTTTTATTATAACTAATGATTTTATTTCCAGTAAAGCTTACCTTCTTACTTATAGTCATTTAGTTCTGTGTCAGCTGTTTTTCCAGTAAACACATGGTAGTGATTAACTCAGTTCAGACCTCAGTCCTCTTTCATACTTACTGTTATCTAAGGATAGATTGGTCCATGACCATCCTTAGTCCTGCCAAGAACTGGGAAGTAAATGAAAAGACCTTTGAAAAATAGAGGTAACTAGCCATCAGAAAGCTTCAGTGCCTCTTCATTTTCCTGGAACTGTCAGTCTCCTCAGGCTAGATTCTGCTTCTCTAGGGTATTAGTCACTAGTTCAGTATCTGTTTTTCCCTGGTAGCTTCAAGTTCTCCCTCTTCTTGAACAGATTAGGAAGTATTGGAGTAGGGAGAAAAAAGGGGTGGTATGGAGAGTATCTCAGAAAACTTAATACATAAAAGTACCAGCCAAAAAAAGAGGATCAAGAACCAAAATCACTAACATCAAGCAAACAAGGAAGTCTGGAATCCTGTAGGGACAGGCAATCCTCCATTCAATCAAGAGACAGTGTATGAAAAAAAAAAGAGACAGTGTATGAATGTGTAATGTAACATAAATGAAATGTGTCTTACAAATAGTTCCAACAGAGAACAAACTGCAAGTTTTTAGTAAAGAGTATATTACTTATAGCTGTTGTCTTGATTATTTATCTTTGTGTTACTTCAAGAATTAGGACTTTGCTTTTATTTTTGACTGGGAAAGTAGGCTGGATATGAAAGTGAAATATTACTTGTAAAAAAGATGTTCAATAAGAGGGGAAAATACAAATTGGGGAATATACTTAATGATAGTATCATGATGAACTTTTATTCTTAGTAACTAGCAAATTAGAAACAAAACTGAGTCACCCCTAACATAATATATTTGATTTTTAGCATTATTTTGAACAATTAAATGTTTGTATCCAACAATTCTACTTAGTTCAACTTCTCAATACACAATTGAGGAAATGGGGGAGTTTTAATACTCTTTATGCTGGAATAACTGAGCACTCTGTAGTTAAGTGGTTTTCCCAGATAGGAAGTTCAAAGGTGGAAAGAGGAAAAGCCATCATACGTTTGTTCCAATTAGCCGGCTCTTTCCAACATATGTTTGTTAAAAACAATCTTGTTTTTCATTAGAATTTTTTAGTGGGTTATTACTTCAGTGGCAGTTCCTAAGTCTCTAATTAACATGGTATTTATAATTAAAATCTTTAATGTCTTTGTTAAACATGCATTTATTTTAAGTTATAAAACTTACAGCAGTGGTATGTGATTTGGGAGGGGGGACATGTGCACTTTTGGTGTATCTGAAAAAAGCTGTGGACTTCCCAACCCCAGAAAAATGCACATACATAAAATCTATTACCTACTTGGGGAGTTCTTGGTTCTTCTCACACTGTGTATGAACTTGGCTTGGGGAGCCTTGCTTTAAGGAAGATGACTATACTCGGCAAGTTCTATTTAAAGTTTATTTTGGTTGTGTTACTTACTCTGAAAAAAATCCCAAGTGGTGATTATGTAAGTTAATTTGCAAAACTGGGAGTATTCAATACTAGGCAGATATTATAGGGGTATGATTAAGATAATTAACACTTAATAGTATATATAGTCTTCTAGATGACCAAAGTCTTTTGTTGTGATCTATCTTATTGCTATAGTAATGGCAGAACCTGTTCTTAATACATATTGGTAATGTTTAGTATGCATGTCATGCCAACATAATAAATGTATATTTAATGTAAAATGTTTGTTCCACAAATCATATACTTTATATTATCATACCTCCAGGTTACTGTTCTAAGTGAAAAACATTTTAAGTTAATTTCTAATATTTCTATTTCATATTTGCACGTCTAATTTTCTTTCAGGAGTGTACTTTGAAAAAGTTTTAAAGAGTTCAGACACTTCCCTTTGGGTGAGAAACATTCAAATGTATCTATCAGGGATTGTTGTGACATTAGTTGGCGTCTACTTGTCAGATGGAGCTGAAATTAAAGAAAAAGGATTTTTCTATGGTTACACATATTATGTCTGGTTTGTCATCTGTAAGTATCCAGGAATTAAAGGTTCTTGGTAGACTATTTTTTTTTTAAAGTTAGATGTCCATTTTAAGCCATTATAGCATTTTGAAATTGTTCCATTATACTGTGAACACCAGCCTGAAAATGTAATTTTGATTTTATTGACTTTCATGGCATAGCTGTCCCAAAGCAATGTAGCCTACACAATCAAAGGTAATGTATTAGTAGTAAATGTGTACAATTTAGTAGTAGACTACACAGTCCTTTGGGCATCTGAAAAACATTTTATAGGAACTATTACTGAATTTTAATATAAACTCAGATGGCTGCTTGTAAGAAAAACAGTATTTTCCCAGGTAAATTAGTATGGTATCTCTGGGGATGAAAACGGCATTACCATCATAAAATGTTTGTTTCATTTATCTGAGTGTTAAGATTTTATTTCTTTCTGTATACAAGTTCTCGCAAGTGTTGGAGGCCTCTACACTTCTGTTGTGGTCAAGTACACAGACAACATCATGAAAGGCTTTTCTGCAGCAGCAGCCATTATCCTTTCTACCATTGCTTCCGTGATGCTGTTTGGATTACAGATAAGTATGTCTCAGTTTGTATCTTTAAGTTTTTAACGTGGAAAAGCTGTTCGTGTCCTTGATTTGTCTTTTAGATGTGGCACTGGTTACAGTGTTTACAGAAATTCCTAGTTTTGTTATAATTTATTCTCTAAGTGCAGCAGTTCATGGTTGCGTGGAATGTGGGTCAGCAATACTTAGGTTTTTTGAGAATAGTCCTGGGGCTTAAGCTGAGGAGTGCTGGTTCTATGTGGGAGTGAGGGGCCGCTCAGTTACTAGAAAGAGCTTTTTTTGCTGTCAAAGCCTCCAGGTATTAGACGTAAGACAATTGAAGTGCTTTAGGACGAATGTACTGTGATGAGGTACACAAGGAAATAAATACAAGGACTTTAGGATGTGATTATTTTCAGCAGTGGAATTAGAATAAACATTTTATTTTGAGGGAAGAATAGAAAAATTCTTTCATTCCCTCTTTAGTTTGCACCTTTCTAGCTGTTTTGGACTTGGGTGCAAACTGGTTTTGAAATTACAATTCAAATCGAAATTTTCTTTCTCTTTATAAAGATTATCTTTATTTCATTTAATATGTAATTAATACAAAATTCACCACCGTAGGCATTCTTGCACCACCACCATGCTAGTCCTTCTAATGTAATTTTCTCTATCCCACCTGCAGCATTAAGTTGGCCCCTTATTAAAGCAGTGGTGTTGACTTCATTGCGGGTGCTTTTATTTTGTAATAATTTTATTTACTAATGTGTGAGGGAAATCTGTCAAATATCAACATTGAGTAAAAAGAAACAGACCTGCCTGTATTTATATTTCATTTTAAAATTGACTCTTGTTATAAATGCAAATAGAGGGAATACCAACCTCATAGAAATCTTAGAAAACCATTTTATAATATGGTTCAAATTTCACCTGTGCCATTTATTAGCTATGAAACCTTGGAGAAGTTACTAACCTGTGTCTCAGTGTTTCTTCTATAAAATAGGAATGGTAGTATCACCTATCTCATAGGGTTGCTTTAGGTAAAATGCCTGGATCAGTGCCTGGCACACAGTATTCTATATAAGGCCCACTTAACATTTAAGTATCAGATATTTACAGAGCCTCCTTTAGATATTTTTCGTACCTGATTTGGGTCAACTTCTAACTGAAGTTCTGGTCCATCATTATGCTCAACATTGTGACATTGACATTATGACATTGCCCCCACAGAATATTTGGAAACAGTATAAGATGCTTTTGGTGAATGTTCTATCTTAACGATGGTCAAGGAAATTAGACTGTCTTAGCAATCTCCCAGTTTCTTATTTAGATTTATTTTATCCCCTTCTGCTTTTTTGAAGGTAAAGCTAGTCTTTTCTGGTTAGGGTTGAACTGAAGTCATAGCATGATGGCATTTCTTTACATGCCATTTTTAAAGCTGTTAAGACTGTGCCATTGTACTCCATATATACTGTGATTCACTTTTGAATGGAATATACTGTTTTAACATAAGCATTAATTTATAAAGTGACTACTGGTCAAATTGGGACAAGTTGTAGGATTACGATGATAAGAAAGACAAACCTAGCAGAATGGAATTTTACTTAGTAAATCACCACCTCCTCTGTGTTTTAGAAATCTTCAGTGGTTTCAATCATTGGTCACCTGACTCTTTGAATTTTGGTCAGCTACTTTTTGCTCCAAATTTTCACAGGTTTCTAGTATCATGGAGAAACCACACTCCAATTCTCTTTAGTTTAATCAGCATATAGGGAAGTTAGTATGATCTTTGCCAGTGGTGGAAAGACAGGCATACTACTCGTGTTCTTGGAAAGTGTACACTCAGTGATTGTCACTCCCTTATCTTTCTAAATCTTACCATTGTAGAAACAGAACATTTAGATTTACTTATTTCCCATATTTACGTTTCATTTTAAAATTGACTCTTGTCATAAATGCAAATAAAGGAATGGTGTAAAACTGTAATTAAAAATTTTCAAAATTTTAAATTAATCATTGTTATATTAGTTTTACAGGCACAAATACAGATAAAACTCATTTTGTTTTCTTTTCAGCTCTTACCTTTGCTCTGGGTACTCTTCTCGTGTGTGTTTCTATATATTTCTATGGATTACCCAGACAAGACACTACATCCATCCAACAAGCAGAAACAGCTTCCAAAGAGAGAATCAGTGGTGTGTGATTTCAGCTGCAAAAGAGATTCCTGCTAAGATTAAACCATTTGCATTAAACTAGAGCCTTAAATCAATCCCAGAAGGTAGCTTAAACACACACATGTATCAAAATTAACTGTGTGGCATTAGAATTAAGAAGAAAGTGAGTGAATTGCTACAGAAGATTTAATGTGACCTGTCTGGGGTAAACACATTTTGTTTTAGAATGAAGGAATTTTTATTATCTATATGTATATATATAATGTATATAAAAAGTATGGAGATGATATGGTATTAAAAAATCATGTGAGGCTATAATAGTCAAATAATAAGGTTTGGGACAATGTTAAAGGTTAAAGTGCCAAAGCCATTTCTGTACTAACTGCTATCTTGTTCAGGTACCAGAGGAGAAGGATGGCCCCTCCTTGTTCTCCAATTTATGTACAGTATTTTGCCCTAATAGCAGTGAAGACCTAGTTCTTTTCTTATAGGAGAGGCAAAAACAAGACAGGCTAGTGAGAAACAATCAAGTGTGCACCTTCTCAAACTGAGTATTTCATAACTCAGATGGTGGTTTCTAGGTGGTGACTGAGTACACTGTTAAGTGCTGTATTTGTGCCATTCATTGTCTGGAGTCATATTTCTTTGTTAGATGATATACTTTTCTTTAAAAAATATTTCTAATGTCACTTTTGTACTTTTTTAATAAAGTATGTTTAGCTGTGGGGCTTACAATAATTTGTGAAATTTCTGTGTTTTTAAAAAAATTTCTATAATGTTAATGAGGAAATTCAGCAATAAACTTTATATGAAATCTGTATGATCACTTTTTGTTATAGATATGACTGTTAAGGTAATGTAAAAACATAAACTTTTAACCCCAAACATTACATTTAAAATTTCTCTGTGCTGCAATTGTGTTAGGTTTCTCTGGTTGCAAATAACAGCTACAAACCAACTCTGCCTAGCCTTAAGCAAAAAAAAAAAAAAAAGTTTATAAGGACTGTAGTCAGTGTTCTAGGGCTCCAAGCTGTGGGGATTAGTGAACAGTCTTCTCAAGGATCTGCTTTTGGAAAGACTCGGTTCTAACCAACACTGCCCCTGTGTCATTTCACTCAAGATTCAACTATATAGGCAGCTACTAACACTGACCTGAGAAGGAGAACTCTTCCTCAAAGAAATGGAATGGGATATTGAACATGAAAATTATGTCCTGACTGTATACTTTATTCCATGGCTGGTTTGTGCTAACTAAATCTTAGTGATATTTTAAGTAGAAAATTAGCATCTGGAAGCCAGCACACTTAAAATTGAAACTGCACGGATGAGTCTTTTAGGACTAAGAAGGTATACCATACTTGCTAACATTCAACTAGAGAAGCTTGGTCCATGCAAATTTTCTTCTGTTTGTCAAGATAGATTGTTGGTATTTAGAAGACTTCTAGTAGCAACACTGAAAATAAATCACAGCAGACCTGAATGAAAATGCTGGCAGGTGAGGACAGCCATACTAATGAAACAGATCACACCCTACTTATATTGACCTACACAATTCACACAAAATGTACTTTGCCAATATGCAGACAGACACATGAAGGAATTGATTTGAGAAATTCCATTTCAAAGTATGGTTTAACTAATTTTTACAAAAAGACCCTAATACAATACTGAACAAGTAATTTCTTGTTGTTCAAATATATTCAGTTCCCAAGCTCACATAGTAAGAGTTACCTGTATATATCAAAGAAAAGACAAGCAGAAGATCTGTTCTCTGGAAGTGTCAGCTGTATTGGCAAAAAGCCTTAATATTGGTCTCCCTAAATATTTTCAGAACTAGCTGTACTTAGAGGAAATTTGAGATAATTTTTCAACATTATATAATCTCAGTTACAAGAATAATTTCTGAAAGAAAGTATAAGAAACATAAAAGTAGAGTTTAAATTCTGGTCCTTTATTCCCATTAGACCACAATGAATTTAAAAGATTTAACTGAATTTTATAAATGTTTATTTAGTACTTATTGACCATGAGGGAACTCAGATGATTTTTTTTAAGGACCAAGATTTAATAAGTTGGTAAATCACTTAATAGACTTAATACATAGATTCTGATACAGAACAGCTTAAAATTCTAATCAGCAAGGCATATAAGAATAGATAACTAGAATTAGTTTAGTATTTAAAAAGCCATTTTAATTAGAAATTACATCCTACATACAGGTGTTATTCCAAGAAGCTTCATTCCATTGGCCAGGACAGAACGCACAGCTCTGAAAAGATGAAGCCTGGCCTGCAAAATAAATCAAAGAATGACTAAATGTTCAATTCCATTATTGGCTAACCACAAATTGAATAAATAAGAATGTTTTTAAGAGTAATCTAATTTCTAATTTAAAGTAGAAATAATATCTCAAAGTGCCCTAGCACTTGCTGTAGGCAAGGGAATACAAATTCCTAGAATTCCTTGTCTTAATACTGGTAGTTGAGGGCTGGGGAGTGAGAGTGACAGTATCATCATACAGTACAGCTTCACATAAGGGGAAACTCATTGCTGTAATACCTGATGTAGACAAATGTGTTTCACAGTGTTGTATGTTGGAAAGTAAATAAACACTGATTGTTACGACCTAATTCTTCTAATTATTACCTTAGACTATTAAGTACATTACTATAGTTGAAAAATAGTATGCTGTTTTAGAAAGATTTGCAAGACTGACTCAGTAATATTAATCTGAGGATGTTATTACAGACAACACAGTCAATGTGACATACCCCAGCGACTTCAGGAGGACTGCTTTTTATGTGCAGTGTTTTGTGTGCCGCAGCTGCAAGATGACTGAAACGAGAAGAGGGAAGTCGCAGTTAGGACCTGCAGCCATTTCCTGTGGTATAAGCCTGATAGCTAATCTTACTTTCTCAATTTAAAGATTAAAAACAACAAAAAAACCCCCAAAGCCTAGATAGAGCCATTAAAATGTACTAAAGGTTGGAAAGGGAGACCAGAATTCACATTAAACTCAAATTTTAGATTTTGGTCCTGGTTCTGCTATTACTAGGTGGCAAGTTCTAAAGATTATGATTTCATTATTTGTTTTACAAGTATACAAGACCTTTCTAATGAGTTTTCCCCTCATTTAGGCTTCCTTTAATATGGCCTGGCTTTCCTACAGAGGTAAGGAGGTGAGGTAGAGAGTAGTTAACAGTGCACTGTGCACACATACTGGCCACTCATATATATTTTTTTAATTAATTGATTTTGGGGGAAGGAGACATCAATTTGTTGTTCCACATATTTATGCCATTCATTATTGGTTGATTCTTGTATGTGTGCCCTGACCAGGGATCAGGGTGACACTCTTAACCAATTGAGCTACCCAGCTACTCATTTTTGGTTTTATTTTTTCCATGGACTTTTTTTTTCAATCCCAGCCACTCATCTTTAAAGCATCTTTTCTTTCTTTTTTTTTTTTTTTAATTTTTAAAGATTTTATTTATTTATTTTTAGGGAGGGAAGGGAGGGAGATAGAGATAGATAGAGAGAGAGAGAGAGAAACATCAATGTGCGGTTGCTGAGGGTTATGGCCTGCAACCCAGGCATGTACCCTGGCTGGGAATCGAACCTGGGACACTTTGGTTCTCAGCCCGCGCTCAATCCACTGAGCTTTGCCAGCCAGGGCTGCATCTTTTCTATTTAGGTATGGCACCAAGTACAACAACGTACCAGAGAAATGATGCTTATGACATCTGTTTTAATTACTAAGTGACATTTAATAAGACTTTCAGGATCCTTCATCTCTATATATTTAAGTGGAATTTAAAGGAAAAAACTACTTAAATCTGGGGAAGACAAGATAAAAAGCATAATCAATAGAACAGTCCCAATAAATCTGATTTCAGTAAATCGTGTAAAAGCAAATATTTCTTAAATAGCTGTTGCTATAGAAGATAGAATCAACTTCTCAAAATTTCTAAAATAACCACCATGACATTTCTATTGAAGTGTCGCTGACTCACTTCCCAATTCATTTCTACCTTCTAGCTGACCAATTTTTCTGTGCCTCTGCTTAAAATCTTTTTGTGGATCCTGGTGCCCTGAAAATAAGAGGAAATGCCTTAGTACATGGCAAAGACACATGTAAATGCTGCATTTCTGATCCCTCCCAAGGCTATGCTTATAGTTCTTTTCATATATCATGTTCTTGCTCAACTTTGGTCTTCCTCCTTCTCTGCCACCTTGCTTCTCCTGATTAATATCTATTCCCTTCCTCCAAAGAGCACTCTCTGATCCCTCAAGGTTGGGCTGAGTGCTCTAACATTTTTCTTAGATCCACTCTATCCTAACACACAGGCACTGCTTCTGTAACCTATAGGGCTGTTTCCTGTTCACTCGACTGTAGTGACTGTACCTCCTATCACTGAGCGAATAAATGAACAAACATTAGTTGCTAATTTGCAATGAGGAAGCAAGAATTTCTATAACTTAAAGAACATAATTTTTTTAGGCCTAAGGGTTTGTTTACAGGAAAACTTCAGATGACAGAAAGGTCCTTTGTCAGATCAGGTCTTAAATGTCTTTTAACATCTGAAAATAGGATTATAAAGTTACCTTAGAGTTAGGAGGTAACTGACAATGTGCCTAGGTTGAAGGTCCTGAGATGATCTGTAAAGCACTTCATCAAACCTGAAAAAATAGATGGCAGAAGTAGCTGTCAGGGGAAGATTGCACATAGTACCCTAAGCTACACTGTTAAGACAAAGACATAGGATGTGAGGTTGACTTGGCATCAGCAGGGTTAGAGGGTATTTGAAAAAAGACCTTGGGGACAGTTGACAATAAAGGCACATTTTTCTTTCTCACAAGTTTGTTGATAGCAGGTACTTTCTAAATCACCTTTTTATCCCTTAGGCTTAGCCCAGAGCAGGAACTCAAATCAGGGCTGTTGAACTGAATGTAAAAAGTCACTTAGTGACGTTCAGGAACATAATCTAGAAACTGGCAAACAGTCTACCGTCAATGCCAAGAAAACTAAGCTGGCTTATTTTCCTCACAAAATCAGTCAGATGTGAATAGACTAAATCCTTCTGATCCCAGGAAAGAACGACTGACCCGTTGTGTGGCAATCAGAGCAAACTGCCTTGTTAACCAGCCACATCTCTTCCAGAAACAGATCTCGTCACAAGTCGGACTTCCCCACCAACGTGAGAGAGAGCTCAAAGGGGAGGTCTACCTAGTATGAGGGCCTCAGACAGATGTATATTTGAAACTGTGAATTGAAACCAAGAGGCAAATGAAAGACGGTTTCAAGGAAGCTGACAAAGGCAGAGATTTTCCTTCACTTATCACAGAGGGTGAGAAGATCTTTTAAAAAACTGAACAGCTATTCTTTCACCAGGGTTCACATTCTCATACCACCACCTAGAGGATGGTAGGCACCTGGGCTAGTTCAGTGGTAATAGTTTTAAGACCTAGCAATTGACCATGAGCATGCCCTCTGCACCCAAAAGGCAGACAGTCATTTCTTGGTCTCCTTTAGGGAAATGCTGGCGACAGGCAAGGGACAGGTAGGAGCTAGCTACTGGCCTGTTCATTCCAGTGGTCAGCAAACCAACAATAGTCATAACTGTTGTAACTGTACCCCATAAGCCAGGCCCTCAGCTCAGCTCTGCAAGTTAGATCCTCTGTTTTTCCCTTAACAAAGCTATATCAACCTACCCATTCCCTTTGTATGCATAGGTTGCTTAATGTTTAAACTGTGGGGCTTAGCAAGACTGTGACAGTTTCTGGATTAATTTGTGCCATACTGGTCAAACAATAGTTTCAGGACAACTATATTCCATAAATAACATCTAAGTTCAATACTTCTGCTTCAGAGAAGGGAATGGCCACAAGACTATAATGAACAAGCTTACTTTGCACAGAACGATGGAAACTCAATACCACCCCTGACACATGTGGCCCTCTGAGAGCATCTTAGAGTCTATGGTATTCCTTGAGACTTTATCAAGAGACCAAAGACCACAAGAATTTACCCTAACTCACCTTCTTCCCTTCTCCAGCTTAAAATTCCTTAACCTAGTCCAGGTGTAAGCTGAATTGAAGGCACTATTTGGTCTCCCACCTTCTTGGTTGGCTCCTCAATCAACTCCAAATACTGCTTTGAGTTTTGGCCTTCTGAAATACCGGGCACAGGAACCCGGGTTCAGTAACAATTTCACTAGGGAGAAGCTGACTCAATAATACTAGAAAACCATACCTGAGAAGATGCTGGAGAATTGAAACAGACTGTGGCTCTTGTAAATAAGCAGTGTTGAAGTCATCTAGATAACCACACCCAAAAGTCTCTTCCAAACTGTTACAAAAACAACAAAGGATTAAACAAGTCACCCAAGGACACGTAACTGCAAGTGATGAACACCATCTCATAGTACAGTCTTGCTCTCCTTAGCACACAGTCATGCCACATCATGCTGGTCAACCATGGACTGTCTTTAGGGCGGTGCTCCCATAGATTATAATGGAGCTGAAAAATTCCTACAATTCCTAACACCTGGTGATGGTGTACCGTCAATGTTACAAAACACTACACAAATACCATGTGTTACAACTGCTTACAGTATTGAGTATAGTAACATGCTGTACAGCCCAGGAGCCCTAGGAAAACAGTTATCACCCCAAAATATGTATATTTGGCATAAAGATTATTTAGGCTGGTTAATTTTAAGAGACAGAAGATATGGGAGAAGCTCTGAAAATCAAGCAGAAGTTACCCTTTGTAAAAGACATCTGTGAGAGAAATCTCCATTTGTCAGGGTGTCTCCCTGTGTACCAGGGAGATGGAGATGATGTCATTTGTAGAAACTCTTATCTACGCAGAAGACCAGGACTTCAATCTGCACGACCACCTCACCCTTCTTTACAAGTGCTTTTCCTGGCAACCTCCCATAGCTGATTCCTCCCACCCTGAACATCTTTTGTCTTCAGCTGTAGATGGTATTTAAGGTGGTGGCTTCAGGCATTTTGGCAAGTAACTCAGTTTTTCTGAGTCTCTTCCATGTATATAGGAAGTACACATGTTATTAAACTTTTGTTCAGCTGCTGCTAATCTGTCTTTTGGTATAGGGATACCTCAGTCATGAACTCAGAAGGAAGGGTACAGAGAAAATTACTTTCGCTCCCCTAAAGAGCAATGGGCTCTATACCATACAGCCTAGGTATGTAGTAGACTATACCATCTAGGTTTGTTAAGTGCACTCGGTGATGTTTACACAACCACAAAATCACCTAAGAACACATTTCTCAGAATGTATTCCTGTCCCTAAGTGCGGAATGACCAGAGTCCTGGTGTTTGAAACTAACATTGTTCAATCTGATGCCTCAATTTTTCCTAAATCTATTTCTTTATCTGAAAATGGAGTATGGTCAAATTTTTGTGAGTAGTAAATAAAGTAATATGCATAAAAGCATTTCCTATGTAGATTCTGAATAATATTTTAAAAACTCCATCAAAACCCAACATAAGAGGTCGTCAGTCCACTGTACTTCTATTAGTTTTGAATATGAGATATCACAGAAGCCCAGAATTTGGCCTTCCCAAGCAGCCACACCCCACCCTGGGAAGGGCAGAGTGGTCCAGTGTTTCCCTGCAGCCTCTTCTCACCTGTGGAGGCGGGCGTGTGTGTACTGCAGGAAGACACCTGTGTCCCCACGGCTCTGGAAAACACGATCCCAGCTGAACTGATAGTCAGATAAGAGTAAACCTCTGAAGTCCTAAAATGACAGAGTAAACCTTCAGTGCTGGGACTTGTTCTACTACCAAACTAAAGGGTCTCATAGGAAGCAGTCTTAACACACCTGAATAATAAGTGCTGCGAGCCCAACCTTCTCTGCAGTCTCCTGTGGGTTCTCAAGCTCTTTTGTAGCTGAAACAGATAAAAGTGTCTGTCTTTAACCTGCAGGAAACTATATAGAGTCAGGGACTGAAGTGGAGATAAAATCTGCCAAAAATGGATGCTGGCAATCTCAAGGACAGACATGTTCACAGTGGGCTAATTTACCTTGGAAAATGATAATTCCCCTGCCTTTCATTAAAAGAAGAAATACACGAATTTAATTTTCTAATAAATTTTCCAAGGGGAAGGTTAAACAAAGCCATAGGACTTGTGACTTGTTTCGAATTATATAACACAGGAACTTCACAGAACCACTCCCTACAATGGAATGATAATCTGAAGCTGTCCATGAAAAGAGAGACCCAGGGTAATATCAATACAGACTATTGAACTGAACAATACTTAAGCAGGAAGTCTGAAAATTCTGGCACCTCTAATTAGTGCAAGCTCTTTTTGACAAGGTTAGTGAATGTTTAATGGAGAAATGGTCATAATAAATAACACTGCACAAAAGCCCAGCAAAATATAAAAGTGGCACAGAAATTATGACCATAACAACAAAAAAGTGAATTCACTCTTAACAGAAGCCATGTTCTGTAGCATCCTTAATTGAATCTCATTTAAGACATCTTCCAAAAAAGTAACATCGCCTCTTCGAGTCTTCATTCCCTGTACTACCCCAAAGGGCACGTGTTGGCACCTGAAACAGAGCAGGCATTTAGTTAACAGAAAACTGAAAAAGAGCTAGTGATCAAAGTACAGAATAATACCATTTCAGAGAGTAGTCTGAACTTCACCTCTCAGTGTGGGATTTTTGAAAATTAATAGATAGAACATGATGTGGTTTGCTGTATGCCACAGAAGATGGTAAACACACAGCATCGTTTTATAGAGGTAATCATGAGCATGTGATTAAATTCCCAGTTGCCTTTTTGAAAAAAAGGAGATGGGGGTTGAGAATTTTGACCCCCATCAAGCCACGAAGAGCAGACATCTAATAAAAATGTTTATTAAATGTTTTAAGCTATGCATGAATAAAGCCAGGGCATAAATTAGTACAAAAAAGCAAATCTGCTTTTCCACACTAACATCTTGAAACGAAGAAATTTCAGTGAAAAATCTTTAACAACTTGGTACATTTTGGGACTTGGCACCTAACATGATCCTGAGGCAGGTAATTAAGCACTATAGACATTACCTTTTTGCCCAGTCATATCCCATGATCTGCAGCAGCTGGAACACTTGCTGAAAATGCCTTTTTTGCCCTTTGTCTGTCTTTGGGGAAAAAAAGTATTTAAAAGAAGAGTGGTAAGTTAATCTACAGAAATGGGATGGACATGAATCAAATTAAAATATCTGTGTTCTGACAGACTACAGTCATTGCCAATTACTATATTTTACATAAGCACACAGAGAGGATGCCACTAGAAGAAGGTCTGAGTGCACTAGAAGAGAAGGAAGGAAGAGCTGTTGCACCCCACAGTAAGGTCATTCGTTTAATATTCTGAGTATTCTATTTAAATTCCCTCTCTCAGCTGTTATTACCTTTATCTCAAAGAAGAACAAAGCTAAGTTCTAAAAAGATATTTAATGGCAACTTTTTTTCTTAAGGGAAAGAGAGGTTGCACTTGGAAGAGAAGGAAAGGGAAGAAGAGACTAAAATACTACTCAGCAACAAATGGAACAAACCACTGATACACGGAAGAGGTTAGGTCAATCTTAAGGGCATTCACGATGTGATTTTAAAAAAGCCAATCTCAATGGGTCACATACTATGAGTCCATTTTTTTTATATAATACTCGCACGACGACACAATTGGAGTGGTGGGAACAGAACTGCAGTGGTTGCCAAGGGTTAATTTGTGGGGGAGGTGTGATTATTAAGTGGTTGCCATGAGGGAGTTTGTTTTGTGATGGAACAGTTCGATACCCTGAATGTGGTTTGGTGATGGTTATGTGACTGTACATATGTGATAAAATTTCACACACACACACACGTGGGCCCATATACCAGTGCATATAAAAACTGGCAAAATTTAACTAAGGTCTCCTCCAATATCAACTTCCTGTATGGACAAAGTATTATCGTTATGTAAGATATTATCATTGGGGAAAGCTAGGTGAAGGGTATGTGAAAACTCTGCCATATTTAGAAACTTCTTGTAAATCTTAAAATATTTAAAATAGAAAGTTATTTTTAAGTGCATTTTAGTGATCTGTACATGTTCATTTCACATAACTATTTTCCTAATTTGAATAATTTTATTTTTACTATGAAGCAATGTGAACTCTTTACTTTTTATGTGGGGTTTTTTTTTTGCCACCTTAAACACACTTAGTATTGAATTCTTTCTATAGTTAACAAAATTATTTTTCCATAGTTTTTCAACATCGCATCCAATTTCTATCTTTGCGGTTTTTATGAGGTAGGAATCATAATCTTTTGTTCTTTATTGTGATTACTTACCACATAAATCATTGTATCAAAATTATACTTGTCCATTCGATCTATAGCAGCTGCAAGATCTCTGAAAAAATGGCCATGAATTAAGAGTTATTAAGCAGATATGGGTGATAATTTGTTTTACCTATTTAATTAGTAATGAGGCTTTTCTAAGTAAGAACAACTATTATCCCACAGCCTGGGATACACCACCCATGTTTTTACAATCCCAATACCATATAAAAATAGTTTTGGGGAAGCAATAACATTAATTATAAGAGTACTGTGAAAAGATAAAAACATAAGTGAATAAGAGCTCTAGGACATGCAGTAATAACTCAAATAGCTCTAGGTAAAGTGTCTGTGGGTAAATGTTTTAGGATTTGTTAATAATAAAGATACAAAGTCTACTGGAAGGAATCACCTATTGTCACTTGTTTACAATACATTTTCTTAATATATGTAAAACACAGGTGATGCAGTGGCTAAATAGTTATCTTCTAGCTCTTCTTCTGTTAGTATGATCAAGGAGTTTCAAAAATTTGGATCAGTCATAAGTAATACATTCTAAAACATTTTAAAAGATTATAAAGTACTTTGACAAAATTCCATTTATCTCTTTTATCCCTGATTAAGTACAAGAGAGTTTGCATGTAATGTAAAATAATGAAAAATAAACCATAAACTAAAAAACTTCAAGTCAAGATTCTGAAAATACTGAAATTTAAAATTAAAGCTATTTTTGACTATATAACCCTGGGAGGAATTAAAAAGTTCTCAGATCTTTTGAAATGTTGGGATTATCAAAATATCATTAGTACCTACCTCCTAATCTTGATATAACACAATATATGCATTCTCAATAGAGGCAAAAAGCAGGCTCTTGAAGGACAAAAACATATCTTACTTTTTATGTATAAATCACATATTTGCATATAATACATATAGATATGCGTTATATCTATGGTATTAAAATTCATGAGAGGTTATAAGGAAAAAAGGTTATGAAACACTAGTACAGATGATTATTCCAAGAACGAAGTCACATACATCCATCCCCATTATACTTTTTGGTTTGAGCAAAGGACAAAACAGAGAAAACTTTTGATCCAATAAAAGAATAAAAAAGAATGTAAGAGGACTCCCGGCCAAGATGGAGGCATAGGTAGACACACTGTGCCTCCTTGCACAACCAAAATAACAACAACAAGAATTTAGAAACAAAAAAACAACCAGAACTGACAGAAAATTAAACTGTATGGAAGTCCGACAATCAAGGAGTTAAAATAGAAACATTCATCTAGACTGGTAGGAGGGGTGGAGTTGGGTGGCCGGGTGGAGAGGAGCTGTGGCAAAAACAAGCAGTGGCTTGCAGACCCCAGGCATGCAAGGCAGCAGCTGACAGACCCTGGGCACACAGACAGTGGCTGGCAGACCCTGGGCACAGGGTGGCAACAGGCAGACCCAGCGAGGTGGTGGATTGTGGAGGGGTGCGGCACAAAAGGCAGCTGGCAGACCAGGCGGTGCCACATTTGCACGCAGATAAAACGACACGAACTGGGGAGTGAGACAGATCGTGCAACCCAGGGTCCCAGTGTGGGGAAATAAAGCCTCAAAATACTGATGGAAAATACCAATTGAAAACACCTGTAGGGGTTGAGGTGCAAGGAGAGACTCCCAGCCTCACAGGAGAGTTTGTTGGAGAGACTCACAGGATCCTAGAATGTACACAAGCCCACCCACACAGAAATCAGCACCAGAAGGGCCCAGTTTGCTTGGGGGAAGTGGCGGAAGGGACTGAAATCCAGCAGACAGTGGAACAAGCGCCACTGTTCCCTCTTGAAACCCACATACAATGTCACAACCCAGCAACTGGGTAGCCACACCCTGGTGAATACCTAAGGCTCTGTCCCTCATATGTAACAGGTGCGTCAAGACAAAACAAGAAACAAATCAAAACAAACAAACAAACAAACAAAAAGTCCCAAATAGAAGAACAGATCAGAGCTCCAGAAAAAATACAACTAAGCGATGAAGAAACCCCCAACCTATCAGATGCACAGTTCAAAGCACTGGTGATCAGGATGCTCACAGAATTGGTTGATTTTGGTCACAAATTAGATGAAAAAATGAAGGCTAAACTAAGTAAAATGAAGGAAAATGCACAGGGAACCAATAGTGATGGGAAGAAAACTGGGACTCAAATCAATGGTGTGGACCAGAAGGAAGAAAAAACCAACCAAACAGAAAAGAATGAAGAAATAATTCAAAACAATGAGGAGAGGCTTAGGAACCTCCAGGACATCTTTAAACATTCCAACATCTGAATTATAGGGGTACCAGAAGGGGAAGAGGAAGAGCAACAAGTGGAAAAATTATTTGAGCAAATAATAAAGGTGAACTTCCCCAATCTGGCAAAGGAAATACACTTCCAGGAAATCCAGGAAGCTCAGAGGGTCCCAAAGAAGTTGGACTCAAGGAGGAACACACCAAGGCACATTATAATTACATTAGCCAAGATTAAAATGAAGGAGAGAATCCTAGAAACAGCAAGAGATAAGGAGACAGTTACCTACAAAGAAATTCCCATCAGAGTGCCGGCTGATTTCTCAAAAGAAACCTTGCAGGCAAGAAGGATCTGGAAAGAAGTATTCCAAGTCATTAAAACCAAGGACCTACATCCAAGATTGCTCTGTCCAGCAAAGCTTTCATTTAGAATGGAAGGACAGATAAAGGGCTTCTCAGGTAAGGTCAAGTTAAAGGAGTTCATCATCACCAAGCCCTTATTATATGAAATGTTAAAAGGACTTATCTAAGAAAAAGAAGATAAAAAAAAGTGTATAGTAAAATGACAGCAAACTCACAATTATTAACAACCACACCTAAAACAAAAACAAACAAACTAAGCAAACAACTAGAACAGGAACAGAACCATAAAAATAGAGATCACATGGAAGGTTAGCAACAGGGGAATGGGAGGAGGAGAGAGGGGAAAAAGGTATAGAGAATAAGTAGCATAGATGGTAGGTTGAAAAGAGACAGGGGGAGGGCAAGAATAGTATGGGAAATGTAGAAGCTAAAGAACTTATAACACATGAACATGAACTAAAGGGGGGGAATGTGGGTGGGAGAGGGTGTGCTGGGTGGAGGGGAATGAAGGGGGGAAAGTGGGACAACTGTAATAGCATAATCAATAAAATATATTAAAAAAACTTCAACCTATGTAACCTTAGGTAATAAACTCCATTTTCCTTTAAAATAATAATAATAATAATAATAAAAAGAATATAAGAAACAGTTGTAAGTTGAGTTTGTAGAACTTGAATTTGAAAGCCAGAAAATTTGTTAGGTCATTAGTTCAGGTGTCTCATTTCACAAAGTATGGAACCATGGCCCAGAGAAAATAAGTGATGGTCATGGCCTCACAACAAACGTTCCGTGTCTAGCCTCACTGTGTGCTTGTGTCCGTATTTGGCATTTTTATTTGTCTACTATAACAACTCCTGTAATTCATATCTACACACATAGTTGTATTCTATAAGGAACCCAACGAAGAGGCAGAAACAACTAAAGACAGAGCAAGATGAAAAATCAAACATTTTGACAAGTGTCAAAAAGATAATTATTCTGCTAAAGAAAAAAGAGAAAGTATGGGTATTACAGTAAATACAGTTGGCCCTCTGTATCCACAGGTATCAGAGATTCAATCAACTGTGAATAGAAAATTTGGGAACAAAAAGTACTGTTGTTGTTGATACATACTCTGTGGTCAGGTCTACTTTACGATGGATGCATTTGTACTGACATATAGAGACTTTTGCCTTGTTATAATTCCCCAACAGGATAGTATAACACCTATTCACATAGCATTAGATATTAAAAATAACTTAGGATGATTTAAAGCATACGAAAGGATGTGCACAGTTGATAATGGAAATACTACATTATATAAAGGACTGGAGCATCTATGGATTTTGGTATCTGTGTGGTGGGGGGGGTCCTAGAACTAATCCCCCATGGGCACCAAGGGATGACTCTACACAGGAAAATCTAGACCTAATAATAGCCACAAAAAGATACCAGATCAGGACAGCTATAGAACAGACACATTTCTTACAACAACTGCTCAAGGGTTTCTCTTATAATCTTTCCGGCAATAATTAGCTGGCATAAAAATCTTTCTACTCTATATTTTTTGTATCCAGAAAGAGAGGTATCTCTTAGATACATAGGTTCTTTTTACTTCCCACCCCCAATTGTATGGAACTGATAAAGAAAAATGTCAAAAAGTAATAGAAAGTAGATGAATTTTCTAAGCACAATACGGGAGTCAGATTATTGTTTAAAGTTGTTTGAAATAAATGATAGTAGTTAAAAACTATAACAAAATATCATTACTTTAACTATACCACAAAAATGGTTTGTGATATAATATAAAAATATCCTGGGAGTATAGGAGACCGTTCTGTGGTCCCAGACAGGACCCACACCCACAGCTCCCTTGGGGAATCAGGCCTGCATTGTACCTAGGCCGCTTTGAGAGTTGCTTTTCGCTAAAACTCCCTCACCCTGAATTGAGGCATTGTTTCCTGTAACTCCTAAAGTCTGTGCTAAACCTCCCCAGTATGGAGTGTAACCAGTTCAACCACTTTTGCCCTTCGTCTGTAACATCCTTCTCTTTGAAGTAATTAGTGGCATCCTTTCCTTTGTTTTCTGTAAAAGCTAACCACCTAAAGCAAACCTGTGCATAGTAAATGAGGACCATCATGTAATGTACCCAGAAAAGCAATAAAAGCTTGTCAAGGCAAGGGTCAGGGCACTCTCCCCTTGAGAGAGTGGCCGTGCCATCCCTTTTCCTCCACAGGACTCGGTAGTCCGTATGAATTTGTCTTGTCTCATCCAAAATGGGGTCTGCATCATGGGAGACATGAGAGCTGTTAGCCAGCAGTGCTTGAGTATGGCCATATTTGCTTGCACAGCTTTTTTATTGTCCTGTGTTTTCCTTCCTATTAGCTTTGTCTTCAAAGTTTTACAGCATACAGAACAATGTACTCAGCTGTGGAATCCTATAATGTTTAACTAATTCTAAATAGTTTTCAGTCACTTTTCTGATGATATTAAACCTTTCCAGGAACTGTAACTGGCAACAAACAGAAACCCAATAAATATATTTTGATTAATGAGAAAAAGAGATTTAGAAACTAGCATTTGGTAATAGATTTAAAGATAAAATAATTTTCTTAGCATTAATTCAAGAACAAATAACATGAAGTCATATGCACATTGTAATGCTGACCTTGACATATGACACAAACCTGGTTGCATAGAGAGAAGTTCCATCACTTCGCATTACAGTACAAATTGCAGAGGGGTTGCCATTCCCAGAAAGATCCACTACAGCTGATCCTTTTCTAGATATAGGAAAAAAGGTAACTCTGAAGCAATATAATAAAGTAAGACATTAAAAGTAAATATCTATAACATTATCATTGGCAAACCAGAAGTTATTTTTATTACTTAAGTAGCAACAGTGGTATAACCAACAATAAAGATAAGATGGAATCTGACCATGACCTAATAAGAACAAGTATGATTAATATGTTATCTTTTAAAAAATGTCTTTAATATAGCTAATTGAAAAAAAGTGAAACAGCATATTCATTTTTTCAGTTCAGCAGTTCAACCCTGAAACATCATATTTTTCTGCTAACTCCAGTTATTATAATATTAAATACTGGGTTATTTTTAACATGTCATAAAGTAATAAAACCATGGAATTTTGTTATTGTCTTTACTGCCTGATCAAAAATTAGAATCTGTATATGGCAATCTAAAAATTTTCCTTGAGGACATTGCTGAGGATGTCATGAAACACATTCTCCATGTATTCCTTATGAAAATGACAAGAGAAATGGCTCTTTGGTACTATGAAAAGCAGCACTTCTAAGCAACTAGTTTGCTTCTACATTATACATGCCTGAGCTCCTATGACTGGTGCTATTTTTGTTTGGTTGACAGGAAGCTCAAAACTAAATTAGAAATCTACCTTAAGCAAGGAAACAGCTCTGTGTGTGCTATATGATGTACTAATACCACCTGACTTCATATTATTTTCTGCCCCTACCTCCTGATTTCCTCATTTTACTCTTTCAGAAATTTGTTGTATTACACCTATTTTCATAAGAACATGTGAGTTCTATTTTCTTTTTCCAGATATACCATTAGCAGCTTATGTGACCGGAAGGTCATGTGTACTTTCTGCTCTTCAGTTTGCTCCTGTGTAAAGAGCAGATAACATCCTTTCTCCCAACTTTACCAGAATTTTGTTACAGCAGCAAAAGATAACATGTGGGGATGTACTCTGAACAGCAAAAAGCACTACTAAAAATATGCCAGAGGGCAGCATAGCACATTCTGTTGTTTTCACTGAGAGAATATATCAATATCAATTTCAAAAAAGAACAAATCACTACAGAATAGTAACCTGATCATACATTGTTTTCTTTAGGAGTCCTTTACTGTCCAGCATCTTTAAGACTTCTTGAGATTTTTCACGATAAAATGATTCTCCTGAGTATTCATCAAAGTGTACTCCTATACGCTAAAAGGGTTGAGAAACAACAGGAAAAAAAAGTTGTTTAAATGTGTTATTACCTTACCCTAAGATAAAATAGGATGCTCTACAATCTGTCACACAGATGGGGAAAGAAGTGTAAGATCAAGTCACTTCTCTGTTCTAACCTTCTAGAGGCTCCTCCCATACCAGTCAAGTCCCTGCAATAGTACTACGCTGTCTAATATAGTAGTTCTAGGCATATGTAGCTATTTAAATTCAAATAAAATGAAATTAAAACTTCAGTTTCTCAATCCCATTACTCATACTTCAAGTGCTCTGTAGCCACACAAGGCTAGTGGCTACCACATTGGACAGCACAGACATAGACCATTTCTATCACCGCACGAAATTAGACTGGAGAGCCCTGGAAAAGGTCCTACTTCACATCCCACCCTACAACCTCTGCAGCCTCTTCTCCTACTGTTCCTCATCCTGCTTACCTACTCCACCCACATGGGCTTCTTGACTGACACTCTCCTCATTACACCCATGGACAGCACACCTGATCTCTTCTTCCCTATTTAATTTTTCTCTATAACATCATCACCACCTAACAAACAATATGTTCTTGTTTAATTTGTACCAACTTTGTTTAATTCACTCTGTCCCCTTGCCAGAATGAAAGTCTATGAGAAAACTTATCTTTTTTATTCATCGTTATCTTTTTCCCATGACATAAAATTTTTATTAAATGAATAAATTTATGCCCATCACCTATAGGCCTAAGGCAGCAATCAAAGAAAAAATGATTACAAAAAAGTGAAGGAAAAATATGAGAGAGAAAAGAAAAGCGAGACTGAAACGAAGTATCAGAATGTCACCAGATACTCAGTCTGTTCCGTTCACAGGCTTCAGGATTATTTCAGAGCTCTAACTTTCAGCCCAAATAACAATATGTGAGTCCTAATTTCCAACCCAATGTCAAATCTATTCTTAAAACATGAGCTTAAGGAGAAACTTTGCTACTTAGTGGTACTAGTCAAGAGCTGCACCATCACAGGAAAGTACGACAGTAGGCAGATACCTTGTAAATCCGAATGTACTCTTCTACACTCAAATCCCGAAATTTTTGCCATAGTCCAAGTGCTTGCATGTCACCCAGTTCCAATTGCTGGAAGAATTCGTGTGCTGATTTTGCTACACTCTTATCATCTGCTGCTTCTTTATTAACCTGTACATAAACCTAAAGCACAACAGTATGTTAAATGAAGTATATTATTAGTCACAGTTGTCTTTAATAAAGAAGGAAACAAAAACAATCCTGAAAATTCTCATTTAAAGGTTATCCAACTGCTCTCATCACAGAGTGTAATCTTTCTTTTTTTTTGTCATGAGTCTTTAATGAACCCTATAGAGCCTCCCTTAAAATGTTTCTAAGTGCATAAATACATATATTTGCAAAGGAAGTAATTGCATTGAAATAGTTATCCAAAAAGTTTAAAAAATTTGGGATATAGCAATGAAGGAAAATACAAACTTTCTGACAGAGGTTAGTGAAAATAATGTGTAATTTTTTCTTCTCTTACATTAAGAAAGCCTGGCTTAGACTAGACTGGTATATCTTCTTATTCTTTTTAAAGTCAAATTATTATAGCTACAACTTGTCTGAGAAAAGGTTGAAGAAAGCAGATAGTTCAATCTGGCAAAGAAAAGGCCAAAGAATGATATAGCAGCTGATACTGTAAACTGTTCTCTAAATCCACAAAAGACCAGTAAAATGGGTGATCTAGGAGAACTTTTTGGATAGTTAGCTTAATTATATTCCAGCTTGGGCTCCTGAGAACTATGTAGAGCACTCACTGCTCGAGTTCTTTTGCACCATTTTCCTTGGTTGGTTTAGCTTCACACTCACCAATGACAGGAGTGAAGTTAGATAGCTTACTAAGGACTCTTCTAGTTCTAGGATTCTGTGTTCACAACACAGTTGTTAGTCATTTTCCAGTCTCCAAAATCCAAGGTTAAATATCAGCATTATAGCTCAAGTAGTTTTGAAGTTATGCATATGGACTATAAAAATTTTATTTACAAGTTGTAACTCCCCCAGAGAAACATGAATGATTAGTTTACAATCCTCATATTTTTTTCCAGAAAACTACTAGAGTAGCATGAAAGTAATAAAAGTTGGCAAGTAAACTACCAAGAAAAAAATGAGGTCTTTAAACTCTTAGTAATATGATCAAAGTATCACCACAGGAGTATTTAGTTAGCAAATGCTCTGACAGCTGGACAATACATTGGGACAACCAGAAAGTGGCTTATACCCATGAGATACTACCAACAAAGGAGAAAGGGCATTAAACAACTGTCTCAAGGCAAAAATGTCTCTCCCTTCATAGATGGC
Organism: Phyllostomus discolor; assembly: GCF_004126475.2. Lineage (NCBI taxonomy): Eukaryota > Metazoa > Chordata > Mammalia > Chiroptera > Phyllostomidae > Phyllostomus > Phyllostomus discolor. The sequence continues at coordinate 149,439,001 of NC_040906.2, forward strand.
TTGTGTAAATTACTGGAATGGCAGAATTGAATGAATACATATCTAAATAAAAATAAAAACTTCCTTAATATTTTTTTCCTCTTTAAAGCATATTCTTCAGAAACAAGTTAATATAGCAAGCCCGAGACTGGTATCCTTCAAATGTCCTGTTTGCAAGATTAGCCCTTGACTGGCATCTGGGGGAATTTGGATTTCGGGAATGTTTCCACCAACCTGGTAAGAATGGCTCACTGTGCCTAAACTGTGCAAAAATTATGGTTTTAGCTAAACACCTGCTTTCCTTCTTGGAGTATGGAATTTTAGCATATGCTATGTAGAGGGTACCTACGTAATCCTGCAGTAGAAACGCTGCACACAGAGGACCTAATGAGCTTCCCTAGTAGACAACATTTCACATGAACTGTCACAATTTGTTGTGGGAGGAATTAAGCACATCCTGTGTGACCCTACTAGGAAAGGGCTCTTGGAAGCCTGGGCCTGGTTTCCTCTGGACGTCTCTCCAAGTGCCTTTTCCCCTTGCTGATTTTGCTTTGCATCCTTTTGCTGTAATAAATAACAGCTATGAGTACAATTATATGCTGAGTCCTATAAGTCCTCCTAGTAAGTCACCAAACCTGGGAGTGGTCTTGGGAGACCTGACACACATATCATTAAAATTAATTTCCATGTGGTCCTATGAATAAGTCTAAAATAAGTCAGAAGACAGAAAATGATGATTTTGGTAAGGTGAGGGAAGACTAAGACAGTAAACTGCAAACTTCCTGACTTCCAAATGATCAATCTGTTGACAATTGCTTAATACAGCCAAACCTCAAGATACTGCGGGTTCAGTTCTAGACCACCGCAATAAAGAGAGTTGTAATCTTTTTGATGGTGGAGGATCTTATCTTCAATTTGAAAAAAAAAATTACCTACAACTGTGAAGTGCAATAAAGTGAAATGCAATACAATGAGGTATGCCTCTAGTCCAGCCTACAGGAGTAAGGATACATGGTTTGTGATTCAAAATCAAACTAACTCTCTCTCTTTCACTCACACACATACACATTTTATAAGCAGAAACACAAATATCCTTATTTTAGAAGAGTAAAGGTTTTAGTTTTTTAAATCTAGGACTCTAAAATCAAATAAACAAACATTTAAAAATGTAATATGCACTCAAACTATTGATAAGAATTAGAAAAAACTCAACCAAAATCTTTTTCCTTTCTTCAAGTTTAAAATAGAAATAATTAAAACAAAATAAAACATAAAAACCCTTTCTAATACTTTAAGAATTTTGGTATTTCAGCAATTTGTAGTTATAAACCAAACAGTACTGAAAATCAACTGACACTATCAAACAGAACAATACAAGAGCCTTAATTAGCACTTAATCTGCCTGTAAAGGCACAATATAAAACTAGAATTATGAATATTCATCATTGTTTTAGAAAAGGAATGCTTTTTCCTTCACAAATTTAATACTATTACTTCTGAAATTATAGACAGTTTTCAATTTACAACTACTACAAACCTTTTACCCTTAGAAAGTACGCATTTTGAAGATAGTTTCCTTTTGAGGCTAGATCTAGACACAAATGGAATAAAGAGGAAATTTTAAACTTGGATTTGATAATAAGAGGATGTGGCTTAGGCAAAGTGTTTATGAAGATGGAAACACAACTTTCTTTTAGTTACTAGAATGTAAAAACCAGCTGTTTTTCCACTAGGGAATAAACTAAATGCTTTAGACCTCTTTAAAGAAATATTAACCTTTTCTTTTGATTGTTTCTAGATGTTGGAGCTGCCAAAAAATATTTGACATTTATTTCTAATTTAATTAATTATAGCCAGCTCTTGGGATGACCTGCTAAAATGTAAAGAAATAAGCATGAAAAATAAAAGTAGTACATAAAGCCCTCTCATTCCTTCTTGAAAAATTTTTTTTTATCCTCACCCAAGGACATTTTTTTTTCATTGCTATTAGAAAAAGGGAGAGAGGGAGAGAGGGAGAGAGGGAGGGAGGGAGAGAGAGAGAGAGAGAGGGAGAGAGAGAGAGAGAGAGAGAAACATCAATGTGGAGAGAAACACTGATTGGTTGCCTCCTGTATGTGCCTGGACTGGGGATTGAACCCAAAACCTAGGTATGTGCTCTGACCAGGAATTGAACCTACAACCTTTTGGTTATGGGACAACATTCCAGCCAACTGAGCCACACTGGCCAGAGCCCTCTTACTCCTTAATCCCTTAAATTTGATTCTACCAGTAGCCACACGGGCACAGTCTATTTCCTTGCGGCAGGACCCTAACCCCATTTCTGGTTATTTTTTTCTTAAAATTCAGAGTAACTGCTAACAATGGTTAGCATAACTTGGACACTAAAGACCCTTTCATCTGTATACTTACTTGTCCTCTATTTTAAAATGCATTTAATTTTGATATCTTTTTTTTTTAGAAAAGAACATGTTAACTCATGATTATAATTCAAACAAGCTCATTGTTAAATTTTGATTAGAAATTTCTTAGAGCCACTGGTTGAGACGGCTTCCTTATATTCAATGAAATATTAAATAAATTCAGACAAATTACTATAGTAATACATCAAATAGTTAACAAAGTCAAAGCTTGGCAGGTAAAAAAATAATTGACTTTAAGTAATTCATTGTCAAATTTCTCATTAATATCATACATTATAGCAGCATAGAAACAGCATTTTACCATTTATTTCTCTCCTTTTAATATTTGGAATCTCATATTTTTATAATTACTAACTTCTTGTAGATCATTACACATTAGTGCTAATCAATACAACATTTCTCATGCTGAAGAAGGTGTTTTTGCACATTTCAATGGGGTGGGATAATTACTGAGCTATTAACGTGTACTCTGTCCTTGCTCGGTATTTTATTCTTGTTTTAAAAACACTTAAGAGGATGAGACCCTATAGTGCTGTCCCAGAAGAGCCTGGGTTAAGGAGAAATTTAAGTGGCTTTAGGGAGGACTGTCAAGGATGCTGCCTGGAAAGAGGGAAGAATTGTATAGGTTGAGGAGGGAATATGGGAACACTCCCAGAAATAGTAGAAGCTGGCAGCCCCTGGGGTGGCAGTAGGCCCTTAGAGAAAAATGGTTCATGGTGTTCCTAACAGGGAGGGTGGTCTTTAGGCCTGTGGAACTGGGCCACAGCAAAAACCTCCCAGGGGAAGCCTGTCACATAAGCAGAGCTGTGTGCCTGCAAGGAATTATGTAGGCTTGGATACAGGTATATCAGTCAAGACAAGTGTGGAATGAGGCCAAGAAGAGGCCTCCACTGCCTTCCTGGGATGCACATAAGAGCCTAGGGAACTCTGCATGATTTGGGAGGTGGGGAATCCCTAGCAATGACTCGCTTGACTCTCACCACTCTAAAAAAGGGATGGTGGGTTTCAGATTTAAGTAGACTTTCAATATAAAAGCTATTTCTTGCATGTAAGTGTTTTAACAAGTAAAATTCACATCGACCATAACAATCACCCTGGAAAAGTAGTGTGACGTAACCAATAAAAAACTTTGGAATTCATTTCTTTATACAACACAAATTTCTAATTGCATAAGTAATCCTGTATATATTTAGAATTGATTCAGTCTTGAATTATTTTCTTTACTTAAGTTTGGGAAATTGTTCTAAGACTAATACCAGGAAAAAATACAGTCTCTTGAGAAAACAGATACCTCCTCCACATTTTTAAAAACAAGAGCAAATAAATATTACCACTCATCAAATTGGTACTTTGATCTTGCCCTATATTTTTCATTTAGCATTTTTTTCTTTGCTACTGATATAAGGAAACTCAAGGTCAGATCTCTATCATAGACTATTACCTACTAATACATTATTCTATGACTTTCTGACTTTTTAAGTGCCCATCACTGTAATTACCCCAAATTCTTTCAGAATGGGGTAAGGTAAAAATAATGAAATACTATGGGAGCCATTTTGAACATATGAAAAATTTTATACTATCTGTGTTAATATATTATGTTACCTTTACAAATGTCAGAGCTAGGATACAGGGCCAATGCATACTTTACTGCCATAAAATTTATCTATTGTGAGAGGCTGCTCATATTTCAAGTGAATTTCTAGTTATCAAATTCCATATTAATAAGCACATTGTAATGAGTCAAATTTGAAAATCTTCTGTAGAAAAAGAAAATAGAAGAAAGAAAAGAAAAACATGGGTTTATCCATTCATAAAGGCACGGTGTTACATGTTATCAAGGTCCATTCAAGTAGCTTAAATCTAGGAGGAACCCTAAGAAATTTCTTCTAAAAATTATTATTATAACAAAAGTGAATAATAATTTAACACTTGCTAACTTTTTACCATGAGAAATTACTTTTCAATATAAGTGGAAAGGCTTTTTGTAAGTGTTCCAAAACATTTTACGAATGTTTTCCTTGACTCATTTCCTCTCCTCCAACAGTGTCAATTCCAAATAGTAAATATATTAGCTGTTTAACTCATCAGCCAATTCATGGAGGAGGAACTACAATATTATAAAACCACTTTCCTATTTTGTGGCAACAAATAAGAATAACTAAAGAAAAAGTATCAAACTCTGGCCTACAAAAGGCCCATTTATGTACAACACAGTCAGATGCCATCGCCAAAGAATGACTATAGGTACAGAGAAAAACTAGTAACGAAGCAAAGCACAAAAAAGAAATGTAGTAGAGAAATGACTGTAGGAGTTACATTACAGAAGAGAAAGGCTAAAACTACCATATATCATTTCTAACCTGCCCGAGACACTGAAATGGGGATAATGATCATGGTGCAATATAAAGAGAGGTAGGCCACAAAACCTGTTATTGGAAAACTTAAGCCAAATTCAAAACAAATATGCCAGAAGTCTGACTGCAAAACTAAATTACTAATTGCATCCCTGGTATAGCAATTTGAAGACAAAACAGAGGAAAATGCTATGTAAGTAATCACAACCAATGGAACTCTGTAGTGCCAGTGGGGGCAGGGAAGTATAGTACAATATTTATGGCACTTGGGAGCCAAACTGCTTGTGTTGGAATCCTGGGTCTGATCCTTGGGTTCATTAGTAAACTGCATAATAAAGTTGGAACCTGACAAATGTTAAGAATGTGTCCTACTATAGTTAGATCTTCCCTGGAACTGTACAATAGGTTTTACATTTGCATAACTTAAATAAAAGAGAAAGGGGCAAGGCCAAATTCATTCAAACAATTTCCTGCAAGTCACAATGTTTGGGGTTGGGGATAAAAGATCAGAAATACAAGGTGCTTCCTCTCAAAGAGCTCATAACTACAATTTGACAAGGAAAAAACCAGGGGTTCAACCATGGTTCAGGTTGGTTTGTTTTCTTTTTTGAACAGGATAAAATAATTTATTAATATTTGCTTAAAGCTTTACTTAAAAGAAAAAAGTCCTCATTTATGCTGTAAGTTGTTGAAAATAATCTATAGTGATAACTATAATTTTAAAATAAAAACTAGGTCTGCAAGAATTAGCAAAAGATAAAATAACCTAGAGGTTGTCACTTTAGTTTCTGCCTTTCCTGTCCTGCAAATGAGAAAAAGAACAGGTAAGTACTCTAATGCATTTCCATCTTCTATGCAATTAGCAAGGTGGGTATATTTGACTTACACTCTTTTATCCACAGAAGCTTCTCCCCTATGAAGCCGTTAGGCAAAAGAATACTTAATGAAAACAAATACATTGTTCCTTTAGTTTTTATTCTTAGGAGTATGCCCATCCCTGTTTCCTCCTTAAGTGTATCCATCAATTAGTCACCTCTAACAGATGTATACTTTTATAAGTCTTAAAAGACAGGAAGTTGTGTTAAACTACATAGAAAGAAAAATATGTTCAGGTTTCTACCCAGTTTGAGAACAGATTTTACTACACTATTTAAAATATTATGGGCAACAAAGTTTACTGTTTTCAGGAGTCAATAAAAACTTTTGTGCCAGGTGGGATAAAGGTGAGAACAGTTACTCATATATGAAGATATACTTTAAATTCCTTTTAAAATTATATTTTATTGACTACTTTATTACAGTTGTCCTGATTCTTACCCCTTTGCTCTCCTCTACCCTGCTCCCTTAGGCAATCCCAACAGCACTGTCCATGTCCACAGATCATGAGTCCAAGTTCTTCTGCTACTCCATTTCCTATACTGTACTTTATATCCCTGTGGCTATTCTGTACCTACCTATGTGTACTTACCCCCTCACCTCTTCACCCATTCCCCCATATGCCTCTTCCACCTGGCAACCATCAAGGCTCTCTGAATTCATGATTTTGTCTCTGTTCTTGTTTGCTTAGTTTGATTCTTAGATTCAATTGTAGATATGTATATTTATCATTTTATTGTTCCAAGTTTTGATCTTATTCTTTTTCTTAAATAATTCCCTTTAACATTTCATATAATAATGGTTTGGTGATGATGAACTCCTTTAGTTTTTTCTTGTCTGGGAAGCTCTTTGTCTTTTAGTTCTAAATGACAGCTTTGCTGGGTAAAGAAATCTTGGCTGTCAGTTCCTGCTCTTCTTGACTTTGAATATTTCTTGCCAATCCCTTCTAACCTGCAAAGTTTCCTTTGCAAACTCAGCTGACAGTCTTATGGGAACTCCCCTGTAGGTAACTAACTGCTCTTCTCTTGTTGCTTCTAAGGTAGTCTCTTTATCTTTAACCTTCGGCATTTTAGTTATGATGTATCTTGGAGTGGGCCTCTTTGCATTCATCTTGTTTGGGACTCTCTGTGTTTCCTGGACTTGCATGTCTATTTCTTTCACCAAATTGGGGAAGTTTTTTTTCATGACTTTTTCAAATTGATTTCCAATTTCTTGCTCTTTCTCTTCTCCTTCCGGCATCTCTATGATGCAGATGTTGGAATGCTTGAAGTTGTCTCAGGGACTGCTTATACCATCCTCACTTTTTCTTTCTTTTTCTTCTTGTTCACATTGGTTTTTTTTTGATTCCTTATTTCCAAATAATCAATTTGATTCTCAGCTTCATCTACTCTACTGCTGTTTCCCTGTAAATTGTTCATTTCAATTAGTGTATACTTCATTTCTGACTGGATTTTTTTTTTAAATTGCAAGAATTTTGTTAATTTTATTGAGACATTTTTGACATACAATGAAATGCACATAGCTAACATATAAAATTAATGTTTTTATGTATGTATATACCTATGAACCAATCCACAATCAATATAATGAAAATATCCATTACTTTCAGAAGTTTCCTCATGCTCCTTGGTAATAACTCTTTTCTGCTAACCCTTTTCTGCTCCATCCCTGAGCCTGCAAGTAACCTCTGCTTCATTCCTATCACTGTATTAGTTAATGTCTTCTAAAATTTCAATGAATGGAAAAGAGTATGTATTTCCTTTTTTAAAAAAATATTTTATTGATTATGCTAGTACAGTTGTCCCATTCCCCGGTCCCCTTTATTCCCCTCTGCCCCACACACCCGCTCCTACCTGCATTCCCCTCCTTTAATTCATGTCCATGGGTCATACATATAAGTTCTCTGGCTTCTACATTTCCTATACTATTCTTAACCTACCCCTGTCTACTTTCTACGTACCATTTACACTACTTATGCTCTGTAGCTATTTCCCCTCTCTCCCCCTTGCACTCCCCTGCTGATAACCCTACATGTGATCTCTATTTCTGTAATTCTGTTCTTGTTCAAGTTGTTTGCTTACTTTGTTTTTAAGTGTGGTTGTTAATAACTGTGAGTTTGTTGTCATTTTACTGTTCATATTTTTATCTTCTTTTTCTTAGATAAATCCCTTTAACATTTCATATAATAAGGGCTTGGTGATGATCAACTCCTTTAACTTGACCTTATCTGGGAAGCACTTTATCTGCCCTTCCATTCTAAATGACAGCTTTACTGGATAGAGTCCTCTTGGAAGTAGGCCCTTGCCTTTAATGATTTGGATTACTTCTTTCCAGCCCCTCCTTGCCTGCGAGGTCTCTTTTGAGAAATCAGCTGACACGCTGATGGGAACTCTTTTGTAGGTAACTGTTTCCTTTTCTCTTGCTGCTTTTAAGATTCTCTCCTCTTTAATCTTGGCTAATGCAATTATGATGTGTCTTGGTGTGTTCTTCCTTGAGTCCAACTTCTTTGGGACTCTCTGAGCTTCCTGGAAGTCTCTTTTCTTTGCCAGATTGGGGAGGTTCATTATTTGTTTAAATTAAATAAGTTTTCAACTTCTTGCTCTTCCTCTTCTCCTTCTGGCACCTCTATGATTCGGATGTTGGAATGTTTAAAGATGTCCTGGAGGTTCCTAAGCCTCTCTTCATTGTTTTGAATTTTTTCTTCATTCTGTTCTGGTTGAATGTTTCTTTCTTCCTTCTGCTCCAAATGGTTGATTTGAGTCCCAGTTTCCTTCTCATCACTGTTGGTTCCCTGTACATTTTCCTTTATTTCACTTAGCATAGCCTTCATTTTTCCCTCTAATTTGTGACCATATTCAAATAATTCTGTGAGCATCCTGATCACCAGTGTTTTGAACTGTGCATCTGATAGGTTGGCTATCTCTTCATCACTAGTTGTATTTTTTCTGCAGCTTTGATCTGTTCTTTCATTTGGTCCATTTTTTTTTTGTCTTGGCATGCCTGTTATATAGTAAGAGATGGAGCCTTAGGTGTTCACCAGGACAGGGCAACCCATGTTGCTGAGTTGCAACGGAGGGGTCTGAGAGGGAACAATGCTGCTTGCTCCGCTCTCTTGCCAGTTTTCAGTCACTTCCCCTACTACCCACAATCAAATTGGGCCCTTCTGGTGCTGATTCCTGGGTGGGTGGGTCTCTCCAACAATCTCCTCTGTGAGCCTGGGAGTTTCTCCTGCTGCCACCTCAACTCCCCCAGGTGTTTTCAGTCAGTGGTTTTGAGGCTTTATTTCCCTGCACTGGAACCCTAGATTGTGTGGCCTGTCTCACTCCCCAGTTGTTCCTCCTGGTTTATCTGCCCATGAATTTGGGACTGACTAGTCTGCCAGCCACTGCCTTGCAGGCTCTAGTACTCCAGCTGCTGCCTTGCCGTGAGTCCTCTTCACCCAGCTGCCCGTCTCCACTCCTACTGGTCTGGATGAATGTTTCTTCTTTAACTCCTTGGTTGTCAGACTTCCATTGTGTTTGATTTTCTGTCAGTTCTGGTTGTTTTTTGTTTTTAAATTTGTTGTTGTCCTTCTTTTGGTTGTGTGAGGAGGCACAGTGTGTCTACTTACTCCTCCATCTTGGCCAGAAGTCCTGACTAGATCATTTTTATGCTGCTGAGGTCCTCACTAAGTTCCTTGAGCATCTCTGTGACCAGTGTTTTGAACTCTGCATCTGATGGATTGCTTATCTCCCATCTGTTTAGTTCTTTTTCTGCAGTTTCTTTGTCTACTCATTTTGGCAGCCTCCCTGTGTTTGTTCCTATGTTTTAGGTAGATTTGCTTTGACTCTGTGTTTTGGTAGTGTGGCCTAATATAGTAGGTGTCCTGTAGGGTCCAGTGGCACAGCCTCCCCTATCACCCAAGCTGGGTACTCGAGGTGTGCCCTTTGTGTAGGCCGAGTACACCCTCCTCTTTAAGTTCAGCCTTGATTGCTGTTGGAAGACCAATGTGAGGGATTTATCAAAGCCAGTCAGCTGCAAGGATTGGCCATGACCACTTACCACCAACTTCCATGAAGGATCAGCTGTGTAGGGGTAGGGTAGTAATGGTCTGATGTGGTCTGTAGCTGGCCACTGGGTGAATTGGCCCTGGGGTTTCCTGGGTGGTACAGGTTAAGGTCAGCCCCTACCTGTGTTTTGTCCAGGGCCACCCTGCCTGAGCAGTAAAGGAATCTGAGATGGCTGTTACTTATGCTGGGCTTGGAGATTCCCAGGTGAAGCCCACCTATGAATGCTTGTTGGCTGCTTCTAGTGCTGAGCCTGGGGCTCCCTGAGACCAACTGTTGCTTGGTTGATAGGGTTTACGAAGTTGTGAAGCATGAGCCAAGACCAGTTATTCACATGGAAAAGCAGCTTGGTTGGGCTCAATAAGCTGGGAGGGGCGTAGTCTCTGGGATCTTCAAGGTGGGGTCAAATGGTGTTAGCAGGTTGATGGAGTCTCAGATATGGCACCAGCTTGCCAGCTCTATGGGGAGAGGTTTCAGAAAAGAAATGGCCTCTGCTTGCCTTGATGCCAGATACTTCCGTTCTTCTTAGCTGCTACCCTAGTGCTGAAGCTCAGAGGGAGTAAGTCTGAATAGGTGAGTTGGTATGTGGGTGCTTTAAGACAAATTGCTTGGGGCTGCAGAAGTTTCTTTCACTGATTCAATCCCTGCTGGTTTTTGTAGCCAGAGTTCTGGGGACCTATCTTCTTGGCACTGGAACCCTGGGCTAGGGGCCCTGGCATTGGGTTGGGACTCCTTGGTCCCAAGATATCACTCCCAATTTTTAATCTACCACATATGGGTAAGGGGCCAGCCTGTTCTACATCTGCACCCCTTTACCAGTGTGGATGGATATGGTTTCTTTAATTTTATAGTTGTCAGACTTCCTTTCAACTTGATTTGTGATGGTTCTGAGTGATGGTTGTTCTGTATTTCAGTTGCAATTCTGATGTGGTTGTGCAAAGAGGTAAGCCATATCTGCCTACACTGCCGTCTTGACCAGAAGTCCCTATACTTCAAATTCTTAAAAATGTTTTCTCAATGACATGAGGTCTTCAAGCAGATTTGTATATTTTGTACCATGGGTTATCTCCATGGGCCTGGATCTCATGAAAAGGTTCACAAAGCTTGAGGTAAAAAAATACCTGACATTATTCGAAGTTTAACAAAAGAAAACAGCAAAAATTCCAGGCACTAAGGGGGCAGGCTTTATCTACAGAAAACCATAAAAAATTATTAATTTTTAAACTCTTGCCTATCAAAACTCTTAATTGGAGAGAAAAATATGTGTTGGTTAATATTATAAATCAAAATGTAGGTGTTTAAATTGTATTGTAGGCATGGATTCAGGAGGAAATGACAAACCTTTAAAGATCTTTAAGAATTAGAATTTATTTACGTGAAATTTAATGACAAATCCAGCTCTCTGTACCTTGGCTAGAGAAGAAAAGCATTATTTTGGCACACTCTTCCTCATACACAGGTATAACATCTTTAGTCTGATTCCCTGGTATGTCACCAACATGGCTGAATGTGTATCTGCACTTTTGTGAGGCCCAGAAATACCAGAGATAACAACTGAGACAATGAGAAGGAAACACATCCCTGGAGATTAAGTGGACAGAAGAGTTTTATTAATGAATTCCAGGAAGGAATGATGACAGAGACATGAAGGGACTAAATGAATTAGAACAGAAAGGAGTTCGCATTGGACAAAAGCCAGGAAAAAAAGCCAAAAGCCAGAAATTAAGAAAGCAGGTACAGAGAGAAACACACCTTCCCTCCTCCATATCAAAAAAAGAGCAAAATAGTATATTCTCATGTTTTGAAGTGCAAATGAATTACAGTTACTCCCATGGGGAAAACTGCAGCATCCAGCAAATGACAAAAATTGAGAAATTCCTCTGTGTTAAATTGTTATCCTATGTGTTTATTCTAAGATGATTCTATACCTAGAGAACTACTGTCTCAAATCAACTAAAATAGTAATAAAAGAACACCTGCATTTGAAAATTAAAAGAACTCCCTAGTTATATAAAAGCAACATTTTCAATTTTTTTGGTTCCTTGTTTTAAGGAATATTTGTTAAAACCTCTGGGACTACAAATATGTTAGGCAAACTGCATAGTACTCTGGAAAAAAGAAAGCTGATGTATTTTCTAATGTTGTTTTTTGACAACTTACTTCGAAGAGATGTTGTAAAGGATTGGACTGGAGTTTTTCTTCATAGCCAAACAGTTGAAAGCCAGTTCCCAGTAGACCTGCCACAATAATCCATAAATGAAAACATAAAATGGAACAGTAGAGAACAATCATGGCAGGGAACAGGTATAGTTGTATAAAAAGATCAATCTTCCATAATTATGTATCTTGAGAACATTGCAAATATATACTACCCCTTCTGCTACCCCATAAATTGACACAAGTCAAATTCAATATATTGAATCACAAATTCAATAAGTTGAAATAGATCAATTACTAAAATTAATTTCACAGAAACCAACAGACTATGGACTCATCAAAGGCAGGGGCTAAAACTAATTTATCTTTGTACTAACAGTGTTCAACAGTTCCCTAGCAGACAGAACAAAAGAATTATTTCTTGAGCAGTCACTCTGGGGAAAGCATGATGCTGGGCACTGGGTACTGGGCACTGAATGTTTGTGAGGACAAACTGATGGCAAGTGATTTCAAAACTTTCTTTTAAACTTATAAATGTAGTCCTGGCTGGTGTGGCTCAGTGGATTGAGCACTGGCCTGGGAACCAAAAAGTCAACGGTTCAATTCCCAGTCAGGGTACATGAGTAGGTTGTGGGCCAGGTCGGGCCCCCAGTAAGGGTTGTGTGTAAGGCAACCACACACTGATGTTTCTCTCCCTCTCTTTCTCCCTCCTTTCCCTCTCTCTAAAAATAAATAAGTAAAATATTTTTAAAAATAAACTTGTAAATGTTAAAATAAAACAAAGGTAGGAATTATCTTGGTATTGTAACATTAGTTCTTAAACAAATAATTGAATTACGGCAATAAAAAGTAACACTTGAAATATCCAAATTATTTCTCTCATTCACGGTGGCCAAGCAACAAAATTCTTTTATCTGGCCAACTTTTGTCAATAAGTTTTTTAAAGTCTTTGATGATAAGTTCAACATTCAGAAACAATTTAATTTGAATCTTAAAAAAAATAATTGAAGTTTATAACCCAGCAACAAAAACAACTAGTGTGGACTGTGAATATTTATACATTAGAATCTTGTGCTAAAAGATGATCACAGTTTCGGTTTGAAGGGGTATCTGCAGCCTGGGGACAACAGCAATAAAAGGTATTACAGTTTAATTATTTAAAAAATCACCTTTTTACAACTATATCAATTACCAAGCTTCAGCTCTAAAGAACCTACTGCCACTAGGCCTTGCAGATTGGTGTACATTTTCCTATACAGGCTCAGCAGAAAGTGGGATGCTACTGAACACATGGATATATGAGTATAATGCTTTGGAGCTGAGACAGGCCTAGAAGGATGACTAAAATATGTACCAGCTCTATTCACTTTCAAGCAAAAGCACATATGATTGTGATTCAGAGTCTTGGGAACAAGCAGGGTTTGGAAAGATGCTCAGTGTTCTAAAAAACAGAAATGGGAAAAGTAAACGCCAATTCCGTTTAACATTTCACCTAATATATTTTCAAAAACTAACTGTGCCTATGAATGTCTGCAAACTTCCAACATGGGATAGCTGAAACAACCAAAATCAACTCTTCAACAATGATGATTATAATGGAAATGTTGACAGATCATTAAGCATTGAAGTTCTTTAGAGAAAAAAACAGCTTTAATAAAATCCTGCAGCTAAAATTTTATGACTACCATAATCACATTTTTGCTAATGTCTGTGAAATGCCTTAAGTTGGTCAAACTAATGCAATGTGGACACCATCTATTAAATCTGACTGTTAAGCCTAGAACCTAAACGTCTGACTGCCAGATGCTGTGAACTGCAGGTAGAGTTTTAAAATTCAGTGCATGTTTTCTGATTCCTCCACATAAAAGCACAGTGGATATAAGAGTAGATTCAAGTTCTACCCTTTTTAAGGTCTAAAAGATTTTTTTTAACTCAAAGAATAATATTAATAAGAGAAAGTTATGATAAGTCTGTCTTTTGAAAACTTTGATTTCATTTCACTAGATATGGAACATAATATTGTCAGTAAACTTTAGAACTGGCAGTGCACACTGAACTTTATAGAAGCTTTAAAATATTACTTAGCCTTTCTTTTGGATTAGTATTATAAAATACCTCCCAGGACAAGAGTCATTCATCATTCTAAGTGACCCTTATGTGCCAAGCATTACGGACACAAAAATAATTAAGACATACTCCATGCCCTAAAAAATCATATTATCTAGCAGGAAGAGAAGCACACAAATAAGGCAGCGAGACAGAAGCCTATTTGAATAGAGCTGGCTACCAGGAATGTGGTGATGTGAGATGGTGGGCAAGGATGTGTCTGTGTGTCAGAGCTTTATAGAGGTGACACTGTAAGCGCTGGATCTTAAAAACATACATAGTAGTGGTCAGAGATATTTTAAACTTGCATTTTACATGCTATCAACCCTCCACCACCTTAGCAACTACATTTGTCTTGCCCTTCCATACCCTGATTACTGGTGTATATGAGCTAGGAATGATTCTGACTAAATTCTTGATATTGGAGATAATTTGTGGCACCTCTCAGTCTGGGTCTCACCCCTCTCTTCCTCTTTGTTTTTCCTCCAGATCATGGGCCCAGGATATAAAAACATGTAGGGGGCCCAGGGAGGCTGGACTTCCCTTGTTTTAAAAATGGTGGGTCACACCTTGGCTGGTGTGGCTCAGTTGGTTGGGCATCGTCCCGCAAAGGGAAAGGTTACTGGTTCGATTTCTTATCAGGACACATGCCTGAGTTGCAGGTTTGGTCCCCGGCTGGGGCATGTGGGAGGGCAACTAATCAATGTTTCTCTCTCATATCAATGTTTCTCTCCCTTTCTTCCCCTCTCTCTCTAAAAAAGTAAATAAATAAAGTCTTTTTAAAAAATGGTGCCTTGCTCTGACCTGTGTGGCTTTGGCATCATCTCGCAAACTGAAAGGCCATCAGTCTGATTCCTGGTCAAAGCACGTGGGTTGCAGGCCAGGTCCCCAGTCAGGGCACGTGCAAGAGGCAATGGGTCCATGTTTCTCTCACTCTCTTTCTCCCTCCATTCCCCTCTCTTTGAGAGTGAATAAAATCTTTAAAAATAGAGGTGGGCCTTGAGAAGAGTATATATAGCTATATTTCTTCCCTGTATATTTACTTGTCCATTTAACTCACAAATAAGAGATTTTTCTTTAATAAAACCACAAAAATCTGTATTTATTGGGTGTTTGTCTAAATGTGTGAAGTTTCCTCCCTCAAAACTTACTTGTGTGGTGAGAATTAGTCTAATAAATAGAATACAAGATTTATGCAAAGAGCCATTAGGAAGAAAAAAAACAGGTAGGAAGCACTACTTTATCTAATGAGATTCTGCCTATATTCTGTCCACATGATCAAGAGACCTGATATTAAAACATATTAAATTTAACAGTGAAATGAAAAATAAAATATCAAACTTACTTACCAAACTGCATGCCCCAATCTCCAAGGTAATTTATTCTGGTTACTTGATGTCCTAAAGCTTCTTTGAGATTTGCTATGAAATTTCCTAGTAATGAATAAAACATACAGTTTCTCATTCTTGTTATCCATTTTGGCAAAAGAACCATGTGCTTCTCTATTGTCAAAGTATAATACAGAAAATTCTTTTGGTAAAATTTACCAATTCAGTTTTTTAAAAATTAAAACATTCAGTACTGTGTTTTCATCTATGTTATAGAATGTAAGAAATTATTGTGGGGGCACTTATTACAAGGAATCTCCTAACTTTCCCAAGAACAGAGTGTTTATTAACATTAATGGGAGTAGGGAACACATCCAAGTCAATGCCAAAGGCAGAAAATAAAATTGTCTTGGTAATTAATAAGAGGCAATATGGCTGTGCCCTAAAGACCCTGAGCGATATTGGCTTTATTTCTAAATAGCTCACTTTGCTGAGTAGATTTTCAATAAATATTCTGTCTTCCTGGTCCAAATAGTTCCTTTAACAACTATTAAATAACAACTTTGTCATGATCTATCCATCATTCCTTTTTATCACTCCTTCAATTTTGACTTATTCATGTAGCTTTTCTTTTTTTTTTTTTTTTTTTGCTTTTCTTACACTGTATATTTGTTACATTCTTTTTTCATCAAGTCCAATCATTTCTTCTTTTAAAATGCAGCTTGAGAACTTAGGAACAATGAAAGCTGACTCCAGTTTAATAATAATGTATGCCACAACTGCTGATTTCTCTAATTCTTAGAAGTATTCAAGTATGGGTTAAATGACTTTCTCTTAAGCATGCATAGACAGATTTTTATATTGAAGCATGCAGTAGACAGATTTTCATATTGAAAGGCAGATTAGATGAGATAAACTTCAAAGTCAGTTCCAATTCTAATTGCAGTTTTTAAATTGGACTGCTGCATTATATGTTTTAAATGTCTAAAAATCATAAACCTACCACACTAAACCAGCAATTGTCAACTGGTGTGCTTCAAGAGGCACACTGCTATGCTGCAAGGAATTTTAAAACATGCAGTACCCTACTATGTGTTTAGTTGGGGGCAGTGACCTCTTTCCTTAGATTTTCAAATAAAGAAATGACAACAGCCAACACAACAGCCACGGTGTGAATGAATCAAAATTACCTGCTTTTTTTTTTTTTTTTTTTTTGGTCAGATTTTGTGCAATTTGGATGTCAGATTTTGTGGGATTTTAGTAATCAGTTTATGTGTGCCATGAGATAAAAAAGAAGGCTAAAATAACTGCACTTAAACATTATAGCTATGAAGTATGATAGTAATCTTTATTAGAATAGTCTTGTTTCTGATTGCTCTACCCAGCAAAGCTCTCATTTAGAATGGGAGAGAAGATAAAGTGCTTTTCAGATAAGGTCAAATTAAAGGAGTTCATCATCACCAAGCCCTTACTTTATGAAATGCTAAAGGGACTTATCTAAGAAAAGAAGATAAAGAAAAGACATGTATAGTAAAAGGACAGCAAACTCACAATTATTAACAACCACACCTAAAGCAAAACCAAAAGAAACTAAGTAAACAACTAGAATAGGAACAGAACCACAGAAATAGAAGGCACATGGGGGAGCTAGCAGTAGGGGTGGGAGGAGGAGAGAGGGGGAAAAGGTATAGAGAATAAGTAGCATAGAATGTAGGTTGAAAATAGATAGGGGGAGGGCAAGAATAGCACGGGAAATGTAGAAGCTAAAGAACTCATAAGTATGACACATGGACATGGACTAAAGGGGGGGAACATGGGTGGGAGAGGGGGCACAGGGTGGAGGGGAGTGAAGGGGGATATGGGACAACTGTAATAGCATAATCAATAAAATATATTAAAAAAAAAAAAAAAAAGAATAGTCTTGTTTCAATTTCCAGTCTTGAACACTTCAGTTAGCACACCCATCACTACGACTGAGTTTCTTTTTCTATTTAAATTGAGATATAATTGACATACAACATTGCTTCTTTTTTAAAACAAAATACATAACAAAAAAATTGGGAGAGATTATTACCAGCTCCACATTACTGTATTTTTCAGACTATAAGATGCATGTCCCCTCACCCCCAACCAATTTGGGAGGAATAATGGTAGTTAATGCTGCTGTTGAGTTGTTTACATTTACATTGGTGAAATATTATGTTGTTTATGTTATTAAATATTTTACCACATGTTTTGCTTCAAAAATTTTTCCCTATTTTCCTCCTCTAAAACCTAGGTGTGTCGTATGGTCTGAAAAATATGGTAATTATTTTCATTTTTACATCTTTTAGATCTTCTCATATACATACATATTTTTTATATTTTTAAAAAGTTAAAATCATAACAAATATACCAGTTAAAACTGGTTTTTGAATTAATCTTTTCGTTTTGAACAAATTTCTCTTTTCCACTTTTAAACCAATTTTCCCCATTTCATGTAATATTTGATTAGCATCAAGTTCATATAAATTTAAACCTTTTTGTTCTATTGTTATTTAAGCATTAAACCATAAGACTGGATTATCAAAGACACATTTAGTATTTTCTGTGAAATGACACTTACCTATGATGGTAGAACGCAAATGTCCAACGTGAAATTTTTTGGCAATGTTAGGTGAACTGCAAATAATATAAAAAATTATATTTCTGTTCTAAAAACAAGAGATCTAAAATGAACTAGGTCATGCCTCCAGAGTTTAACACATCTGGGGACTTAGGCCTTTGGTAATTTGTGGCAAAGATAAGTTAGAACTCAAAGAATCATCCTTAGAGAAACTGATTCTGTGATTCATGAGGCTGTGCCATACACAGAAGTGGCACACTTAAGAAGAAGCAGATACATTTAAGGATTGAGTTTAAAAATGAAGACATTCAGAAATATTGTTTTGACACAAACAATGTTGACTATAGGGAATTAAATTTAGTGTACCAGTTCACAAACCCTTTATCTTGTTAAAAATTATTGAGGGTCCCAAGAAATTTTGTTTGTATGGGTAGTATCTATCAATATTTATTATATCAGAAATTAAAAGAGAAAAATATAAAAAATATTTATGAAGTAATCTTTCCAGAACAATCAAAAGTCTGATTCACCACTCCAAATTCTCAATCAACACTTTTATCACTCCTCTGTGTGCCTAAGAAGTCTTAATCAATAATTTAACAATACAAACTCTTCTAAGGCACTCACTACTAACAGGCAGTTTTATGCACTTAACATGCATTAACTCACTTCATACCCATAAGAAGTGTGAGTGAGGTACTGTTATCTCTTATTTTACAGATGGAGGAACTGGGACAACAAGGAAAAGAGGTAATAAAGCCAATGTGGCAATATCTTGATCACCTGAATCTGGGTGATGAGTATATGGGATTTAATTTTACTTCTCTTTTGTATATGTTTAAAATTTCTATAAGTTTTTCAATATTAAAAAGATGAATTAACCAGAAAGCCAGAAAAATATATAAATCACTAGTTTTATAAAGCTGGGTAGTTAAGGTCTGTGATTTTAAGAGAATGAGAACAAACAAGGTGATCCCTAGGACTGCCTTAACAGCAAATTTGTGAGCTAAAGAAAAATTTATAGCACAAAATGTTTATATTGGAAAAGAAAAAAAAAGCTTCAAACCAATAACCTAAGGTTTTCCTTTAAAAAACTAGAAAAGGATGACCTAAGTAAGCAGAATAAAAGAATAATACAGAGAAAAGCACAAATCAATAAAGTAGAAAACAAAGATAGAAAAGTTCTATTACTATACATAATTGTAGTGGTGGTTATGCAGCCTGTACACTTTTGCCAAAACTCATCAAAGTATATGCTGAAATATGGTGAACTGTACTGTGTTGCATGTAATTACAGCTCAATAAAGCTGATTTAAAAAGAGATCAACAAATACTACTACAAAACAACAAAATTACAAACCAGCCTTGGATGTCCTGCTGTTGAAAGAACATAAGTTACACTGTTTAGTGAAAAAAGCAAGGAGTCGAACAACATATAATGTGTGACATCTGTTTATGAAGGCAAAGAATATCTCTAGGTGACTAAACAAAAAGCTAGTTTGGTGAATGCCCAAAGGAGAGAACCAGGAAACTGGGATGGGAAGACTTTCTCTTCACTGAATATACTTTTTCAATCTTTGATTTTTTCAAAGGTATTGATAGTATTTTAGGTGTTTATATTACTTTTTAAAGCTTTCACAGAGCTTTTGTGTTTTTTCCTCTAGGGATAAAAGAATTGAGTCTATGTAGGTCTTCAGCCTTAACAAAAAGCCACTTGAAATCATCAACTCGCCATCCTCTGGCACCATGTTCCTATTGGGAAGGAAAAACAGTAAGATGGAAAATACAAATTCAACTCCCTGGCAACCAAAGTAGTGGCAGTGAATGAATTAGAGTTTGGACACCTTACTGGGACTTGTAAAAAATTTCATGTTAATTTCCTCAATCTTATAAGAAAAGACAAATATTATTGCTCTTGTTTTCCAGGTAAGAAAAGAGACCAGAGATCACCAAACCAGTTACTAGGAGTTAGAACTGGTACCCTCATCTTTTGGTTTCTCATTTTTGTAATCAGAGGTCCTCAATCTGTTGTGTGAGAACACTTCACCTGGGCACAGCAGAGGGTAGGAGAAGACTATGTTGAGGAAAGACGAGGAAAGGCTATCACCACTGACTGCTCCTACAAGTTTGATCTGAATAAAGTAAGAGAAGGGCCAACTTTGCAGAGAGAGGCAACAGTAGTTATCTTCAAGTTTTACACCACCTATGATGGACAGTCTTCTACTGTGGTACTTCATCACTCTGCTCCTAAATCTGACAAAACACATATATGTATCAGGAAAGCAGTAAAGGTTAGGTATGCAGTTTCCAGAGTCAGAGTTAGAATTATCACCCTGAGCAAGTTACCTATTATCATCATCATCTCGATGTAGGGGGCAAGTTTTTGGAGCACTGTGATGATATCTCTTGCTTTTAGGGGGAAAGTTGCTTGGTCTACTTGAGACACTATATATTTAAAACATTCTCTTCTATCACCTCTCTCATTTTCAGAAGAAATTCAAGAACAATGTTTCTATCAATTTTGCTCCATCCCCCACCTGTTTGTCTCTACTTTGAAACCACAATGGTAAGCACCACAGCAGCCAGAAAACTTTCAAGGGAGGAGGACAGCTGTGGTCGGCCCGCAGCAAGGTCAGATGGAAAATGACAGACAGCAAATATGGCTACTGAGAAATGGACTCTGCCTTCATCAGCTCAAATGCTCATTTAAGTTCTAGCCACCCTTAACCACTTTGGAAAAAAGTAGAGGGGGTAAATCCATAGGCAAATAAACCATCATAGAAAAAGCCTATAACTCAAATAGAACAGGTTATTGTTAGACATTTCTTGCAAGCATAAATAAAAAAAGAGCACTGTATGGGAAACAAAAACTGAGGAGAAAAGCCAGAGAATAAATGAGTAAGGAAAACTAAGGTTTTGGTATTTTGAGCTTGGCTGGGCAGGAAAGATGGGGAAGTGAAAATGAGAAAGAAGGTGTTAGAAATGAGCACTGGTGGCAACTTTTCAAGTTTCAAGAAGCTTGAAAGGGCATGATTTCAAAAAGGTACACATGGGGACAGATACTATACCACCTCCCTACTGATTTTCCTTTGCTGCTCATTAGGTAAAAGCAAGGGCTGTGAGAATAACAGGGTACTGAAGTGTCTCTCCAGAGAAGGTGATGTGTCCTGCATCAATGTGAAGACACGAAAAGAATTAAAGATGGCCACGAATCTCTGCCACTAAGAGATGTAGTGTATTTTTTCCTCCCCCCAGATGTGGACTGATGTTGTAACTTGCTTTGAGCAGCAGAATGTGACAGACGTGAGGCTGTGCCTATTCCAAGACCATATGTGTTTACCATCTTGGAACCCTAATCACTTTTGTAAAGAGGTCTGGCTACTCTGTTGGGGAGACAATGTGGAAAGAGATGCCTGGACAGCCCTCGGGTGAGCTGCCATACAAATAAATGAGCCACCTGCATTTCTAGCCCCAGTATAATCTCTAGATAAACAGAGCTGTGTAAGTGACCACAGGGAAGTAAAAGAATCATTGAGCTAAAACCACCCCTGATTTCTTGATCTGTGAACATTAAGTCATGAACATTAAAATGGTTGTTTTAATCAGGGGTTGGCAAACTTTTTCTTAAAGAGCCAGATAGTAAATATTTTAGGCTTGCAGGCCACGCCACCTGACCTCAACTATTCAACTCAAGTCTACTCAACTGTTACTGTAGTATAAAAGCAGCAACTACAGACAACATGTTAACTGAATGTGTTGGCCTGTGTTCCAATAAAACTTTACTAAAACATGTGGCATACTGGATTTTGCCCATGAACTGAAGGTTGCTAATCCCTGTATTAAGTATTTTTAAAAAAGATTTTATTTATTTATTTTTAGAGACACGGGAAGGGAGGGAGAAAAAGAGGGACAGAAACATCAATGTGTGGCTGCCTCTTGCATGCCCCTAGCTGGGTACCTGGCCTGCAACCCAGGCATGAGCTCTGACTGGGAATTGATCAAGTGATCCTTTGGTTTACAGGCTTTTGCTTAACCTGGTGAGCCATACCAGTTTTGACATAATGCAAGAGGAGGTACTGAAACAACAGGCAAGTTGCTTTGGAAGGTGGCCTCACGGGGGACCACATGAAGTCCCTATCCTCTCTGATACAACAAATGTTTAAGCTTAACATTTATGTATCATGATTGAGGTGCACTGCTAGTATAAGATTTATTCATATTCTCTGCTCCATAGGATCATTAGTTAGTCAGCAATCAGTCCTCATCATAAATAGATGAGTTTACAGAATCTTACAGGATGTCTTTCCTAAGGACAGAAATGAATGGTAGAAGCAGTACAAATGTGGAAACCATAAAACCCATTTGCTTCTGATTATGCAGGTGTTAATCATATCTAAGCTGAATCAAGTTATCCTCATAAGTTATAATGAGTTAGAAAACCCGCAGTCCTATTTCCCATATTAAATTTTTAAAGTCCTCCACAGAAATATATACTTAAGGAAACAAAAGGCTCTAGCAAGTTCTAGCTTCCTATATCAAAAAAAATTCATTAAGACTCTTCTTCAGGTTTTAGGAAGGCAAATTCAACACCTCTGATAATTTTTACAAGCTGTCAACCTGTCAGCTATGCTCTGAAAGTGTTTCCTTTTCTTTTTTGGTTAATTAAAAACAGTTCAAATACTAGATAGTTGTACTGATAGCATATCAAAAAGTTATTATGAAGACTATTTAGAAATATATTAAAACTTCAAGCTGTTTTTCTGATAATTTTTAAAATTATATATGACAAATACTACAAGGTTTTATTCCCTGGAATCAAATTATGTTAAAATTTTTAATATGGTAGTAACAATTACCTCTGCTTTAAAATTTTACTAAAATGAAGAAATAGTTCTTCAAAAAAAGTAACTGTTAAATACTCAAATTCAAAAAAAAGAAAGAGCTCATGATAATCACTAGACTTTTTTTCTATTGGAGTATAAAACTTTTTATTCAATTCATTGTGATTTTAAGAAAATAATATAATCTCTCTGGTTTTCAATTTTTCCACATGTAATTTTATGAGACCTCAGATGATGATAGTAAAATAGTCACCTGCTCAGCCAACTGATTAACCAACACATAAGAGTAGCACTAACCTGAATTCAACCACAATCTTCTTCTGGGGAAGACCAGAGAAAAGCTCACTTTTCAATCCATATTTTGAGCCATCTTCGATTACTTGATTTAGCACTGTCTAAAAAGTAAAGGCTGGGATTTAATGATAGAAAGAACCTGCAATTTTTAAAACTACTTTGTTACTGGGAACTAAATGTTGCTGATTTGCTTATTCTAATTTACAGAACTGAGAATTTTATACCAATGCGAGCAGCACCACCTGCTTGAGTTCCTGTCTACAGGGCTCTGTGTTCTTTTATACAATACATCCTGTCTATTCCTCCGCATAGTGATTAATCATGTAAGCATTTTACAGGTGAAGAAATTGAAGTTTAGAGGGGTTAAGTAACTGCCAGAAGTCCCACAGCAAACACTACTGATAACACCAAAACCAGGAGCAACATCTAATATTTTACTGACTGCATACTACGTGTCAGGCACTGTTCTAAGCATTTTCTATGCATGTACTCACTTAATCCACACAATAGCCTTAAGAGATAGACATCATTTCTACAAATGAGGAAGTAGGAGCACAGAGAGGTTAAGTAATTTACCCAAGGTCATATGGCTATTAAGTCATGTAATTGTTTTACTCCATAGCTTATGTGCTAGCTATTGCATGCTGCTGCTATTTTTTGTGATACTAATAATCACAAGCAATGGTAGAAAACAAATAAAAAATTAGAACTCAAATGACTATTGGCTATGTAAGTAAAAGCCAGGAAATTTTACAGAAACAACCAAAACATAGTCTAGGTTAATTTTTAGTTATTAACAGAAGACTATTATATAGTTCACAAAATTCATATTTTATTTTGCTAATGGTGATTATTTATTTTAGGATTTTGAATTTACTGTGATAGACTTTTACTACTTTTATATTGTTTTGCTTTTCAAACTGGATTCTGAGTCCTAAATATGAAGTTCATGACATGAAGAATTTTATGATCATAAATGAGAGTTAGTTAAGATGGTCACTTAATGGAAAAGGCAGAAATGCAGCAGGAAGCAGCAAAATAATACTTTTATGATGCATCTCCAGAGCGCTAGGTTCAAGTCTAGATGCTTTTATGTTATCTTTAAGCCTCATAATCTTAGAGGTGGGCAACATTTCTCACCAAACCGCTGCAAAAACTAAGGTTCAGAAACAGTATGTACCAGTATTTGCCCAAGGACACAAAGAAAACATTCTCTTCACTCACACTGTACAGTAGGACACAGAGATAAAGGATTAATAACACAGAGACATTAAAGAGAAAAGTGCCTGTCATATACTAGGTGCCTTATTGAATGTTAATTACTTCAAGAATATGTGTGACAAGAAGGCTGCAAGTGGAGAGGTAAACAGTAAGAAGAAAATCATACTCAGATTGTTCTAAAGTTAAAGTCTACCCATCTTTTTCACTTTCCATCCCTTTTTATGCACTGGATGGTAGACTCCACAAATGGTAACAGCAATAAGTTAGAATGCTCTTTATAAATGACTCTCAGTTCATTGGTTTCTCTGGCACAAATACAAAAAAGTAACTTTAATGAAAAACTATCTTATATGCTTCACTTCCAAACATTCCTTTTACAATTGGAGCACCTTGCCACCTGGAGCTTTTTTCTCTACTATTTCACTGAAAGTGCTCTCCAATCAAAATTCTAAATGCCAAACCTAAATGAATGCTTAAATTTTAATATATTACTTTTATGAGTACATTCTTTTTCTAAAATAAAAAATAAACAAGGTAAAGCTCAAGTCTAGAGTGAATCCCTTTTGATCCCTTTGTCCCTTCTGGTGTTCCCCAGGGATGCCCACCTTTCACACACTATCTTAGCTGAAGACTACTCTCCTCTTGCAATGACCCTCCCTCTTTGGTTGTATTGACACCACTCTCTACAGACTTTTGCCTCTTGGTTTCCTTTGCAGGCTTCTCTTCTACTGCCTGTCGCTCCACTTCTCACCCTGTACTCCTTCCTTGCTTCTAGTCCTTACATTACACATCTCCTAGGTATAAATTGCTAAGACTTCAACTACTACTTACCTAACAAAATACCGCCTGTGCCACAGAGTGATATATCCAGCTTAGGTCTGGACAGCTCTCCTAAGCACTTCAAACAGAATATATTGGTTTGGCCAAAAAGTTCGTTTTTTCCATAAAATAAAAGGTACATTTTTCATTTTCAAGAGTAACTTTATTGATCTGGACATTTTCGTATGTTGGCCATCTCCAGCATTCATTGTTCTCAATTAATGTCTTGATTTTATCACTATCAACTTTAACTGGTGTACATGAAACTTTGTAAACCACCTTTGACATGTTTGATAAGTCACAGCACTTCCTCCATACACTGCACAAATCTTTTTTTTTGCATTTCAGTTGTTTTACCTTTCTTGAAATAATAAAGCATAATATGCTGAAAATGTGTATTTTCTTCCATCTTCAATATTAAAATGGCTACACAAAAATTCATTGATTTTGATAAGTTTTATTTTTAATGCATGCTGATAGTACAGTGGTTACCATACAATCTAACAAAATTGTTTCAAATGAAGTTAAAGACAACTAAATGCTATCAGAGTGCTCTTGTGGAAATAACCAAACCAACTTTTTGGCCAACCTAACATGTCTCCTCCTTCTGCATTCTCCATTTCCATGAACTTTACCCCCAACTAATCAAGTCTAAAACACAGGAGTTCCTAAGATTACCCCTTTCCCTCCTTCATATCCACAACCAATCAGATATTAATCACCACGCCCAGCTAATGCTACCTCCTAAATATCATTGTAGTTGTACCCTCTGCCCCATCATATGTCAGCGATACCACTACAAAACAATAACGACAACAAAGCAGTAACAGCTATCTTCTTATAATGTACATATAAATTTACAGTTGGCCATTGAAGAATGAAGGGGTTAGGAGCACTGACCTCCAGTGCAGTTGAAAATCCATGTATAACTTTTGACTCCCCCAAAACTACTAATAGCCTACTGCTAACAGGAAGCCCTATCAATAAACAGTCTATTAATACATTTTTGCATGTTATATATACTATATACTGTATTCTTACAATAAAGTAATCTAGAGAAAAACATATTTAAAAAATCATCAGGAAGAGAAAATACATTTACAGCATTTATTGAAAAAAATCCATGTATAAGTGGATCCATGAAGTTCAAACCTGTGTTGTTCAAGAGTCAATTGTATAACTATGAAAATGAAACTTTATTAGTGTAATACCAAAAATTATCATATGTTCTAGCTGTGGTACACAGAGGAAAATGCTAAAATTCTTTATGCAGAGCATATGAGGCCCTTCACAGTGTATAATTTCATATCCTCCCCATGCTATCCTATATGCATAGCATACTCAAAGCATACTAGCTGATTTCCAGACCATGACATGTTTTTGACTGTCTGTGCTCTGGCCCAAGCTGTCCTCTCTGCCTGCTCTTGTATCACCCAGGTAAATTCTTTTTTATCTTTGTCTCAATTCAAGGTTATTCTTCTCGCCTCAAGACAGACTTAAGTGCAACTTTCTTTACACTGGATTGCAACTTTAAGCTTGCCTCCATTATATTATTCATCACATTATCATATCCATCACACTTTACATTACTTTTTATGCTCCTATTTTTGATCATAAGCTCCTTGAGGGCAGGAGGAGCTATCTTTAGATTTCAGTAATATAGTCCCCGGTAAATAATAAGCAGAAGGTTTATTAAATTAATGGGCACATAGAAGCTATCAACTCTAGACTGGCAGTGAGCTAGTAAATTCCCTCATTCCAGATGAATTTGCTAGATGAGCAAGCTAGATGTTCATCTATTCATCAATATGTCTAAATGTAAGATGTACCAGTAATGCAAATATAGGTGCATAATGAGTATATAATCAGAAATTAAATCTACCAAAGTTTTCACTTTTTGGAGTGCTTTAACAAATTAACAAATACTCTAATTGGCTAGCACTTGTTGTTTATCACCATCACTTTTCTGTGGATGACTTTTATCATTTTACCTAACTCTTTGTTGGTTGCTATTTTTCTATAGCTCTCAACAGGACTGCTAAGAGAGCTACCACTACCTATTTGTCTAGTGAATTCTTTAGTCAATGGTGGAAAAGTGCTTAATTATTAATTCTTTCCTTGTGTTCAACCAACTGCACTACACGTTACTTCAATGCATCCTGACTGCCTACTGACATAAACTTAATTCGTAAAATAATGACCAAAATTAGAACCATTTAAATCAGTATCTCTTTTTTCTTAAGTCTTAGTGAAGCATGTAAAATTGAATTTGGCAAATAAAAAAATGCATGTATATATGTGAAATAAAAATGATGTTATCCACTGGGTACTTCTAAGGCATACATAAAAAACAGGATTGGTTCCTAGCTAACCTCTTATTTTTTCTTTCCACAATCTGAAATTATTATTACTTGAAGTTAGTTTCTCTTGAAAGTCATCCCATAAGCTACTAACAGGTGAGATCTGATACCAAAGTGACAGTTCTTCACAATGTATGAACTGATCATATCATCTTCTAGCTTTGAAATTTTATGATCTAGTCCCAGAGATCTGGCAGTTTCTATTGCATCTAATTCATACTTTAGCCTCCTACCTTTGAGAATGATTTATATGAAGAGAGTGTAAGCCACTATTAGCGATGCAAACTTAAGCTAACATTTAATCATCCTCAGTGCTCGCAGAGCTAATAACTCAACAGCAATTCACAAACAGGTAATGTTTCATGCAGGCTAAGTTTGTACATGTGTAAGCAATGACATATTCATAATTCTCTTTTTCAGGAGTAAGTTTTGGACATAAATCACTGGCTACAAGTCAATCTTAATAACTCTAAAATGTAAAAAAAAAAATAAAAAGGATTTTTAATAGTCCTAAAAGAGCTGAATATTTTTTCTTGATATGACCTGAAAAATTCATTAGGCACACAAAAGACCACTATTTAAGGCCAGAAATAATAGACCCAGATGTAGAAGAAATTAGACTTTAAGCAAAAAATAATTATCATTAAAAAATTATAGTATATGACTTCTGGTCAAGATGGAGGTGTAGGTAGACACACTTCACCTCCTTCATGCAACCACAGAGAGAAGTACAAGTATTTCTCAAAACAAATAACAATTAGAACTGTCAGAAAATTGAGCTGTATGGAAGTCTTACAACCAAGGATTTAAAGAAGCCACATTCATTCAGATGGATAGGAGGAGTGGAGTGCTGAGATGTGTGGAGAGGCAGTATGGCATGGAGTGGTGGTGGCAGTGGCAGATTGGGCGGTCCCACATTCACATATGGTGGATAAAAATGGGGACAGATACCTTGAGAGTGAGTGATCCTAGCCCCAAGCCAGAACGCAAGGCTCAGGGTTCCAGTGCTTAGAAGGTAAATCCCCATAACTTCTGGCTATAAAAACCAGTGGGGGTTGGGACAGCGGAAGAACCTGCTAGAGTTTCAAGAGAGTTCGTTTAAAGGGCCCGAATGGTCCTAGAATGAATGCAAACTCACCCATTCTTTGATTCATGACCAGGGCTACAGCTGGAAGGTCACCAGTTGCATACAGAAAGTGGGTGAAGTGACTGGAAACAAGGAGAGTGCTGGCAAACCTCTAGAAGCCAGGCAGAGGCATTATCCCCTCTCTGAACCCTCCCCTCACACAGAGCTACAGAGTGTGAAGCAGGTTGTTCCACCCTCATGATTACCTAAAGCTCTACCCCACACAATTTACAGGTGCCTCTTATAGGGAGTCAAAGCAGCTCTACCTAATACACAGAAATAAACACAGTGAGGCTGCCAAACTGAGGAGACAAA
This sequence comes from Phyllostomus discolor, assembly GCF_004126475.2. Taxonomy (NCBI): domain Eukaryota; kingdom Metazoa; phylum Chordata; class Mammalia; order Chiroptera; family Phyllostomidae; genus Phyllostomus; species Phyllostomus discolor. Next base: position 149,467,851 of record NC_040906.2, read on the forward strand.
GAAATACAGCCCACATGAAAGAACAGAACAAATCCCCAGAAAAAGAACAAAATGGAGATAACTAATCTATCAGATGCAGAGTTCAAAACACTGGTAATCAGGATGCTCAAAGAACTCACTGTGTATGGCAAAAACATAAGGGAAGATATGAAGGTTACAGTAAGTGAAATAAAGAAAAATCTACAGGGAACCAACAGTTGAGAGGATGAAGCCCAGAATCAAATCAATGATTTGGAACACAAGGAAGGAAAAAGCATTCAATCAGAACAGCATGAAGAAAAGAGAATTCAAAAATATTGAGGATAGGTTTAGGAACCTCTGGGACAACTGTAAATGAACCAACATCTGAATCATAGGGGTGCCAGAAGGAGAAGTGGAAGAGCGAGAAATTGATAACTTATTTGAAAAAATAATGAAAAAAAAACTTCCTTAATTTGGCAAAGGAAATAGACACACAAGTCCAGGAAGCACAGAGTCCCAAACAAGTTGGACCCAAAGAGGAATACACCAAGACACATCATAATTAAAGAGCCAAAGATTAAAGATAAAGAGAGAGTCTTAAAAGCAGCAAGAGAAAAGCAGAGTTACCAACAAACGAGTTCTCCTAAGACCATCAGTTGATTTCTCAAAAGAAATTTTGCAAGCTAGAAAGGACTGGCAAGGCATACTCAAAGTGATGAAAAGCAAGGACCTACAACCTAGATTACTCTATCCAGTGATCATTTAGGTATCATTAGGTATCCAGGTATCATTTAGAATGCAAGGGCAGATAAAGTGCTTTCCAGATAAAGTAAAGCTAAAGGAATTCATCATCACCAAACCATAATTACATGAAATATTAAAGGGACTTACTTAAGAAAAAGAAAAAGGCACCTGTATGAACATTACGAACAAAAGGCAAACCTACGAACATTAAAAAAGCAACAAATTCACAACTATCAACAACTGAATCTAAAAAAATAAACTAAGCAAACAAGCAGAACAGGAACAGAATCACAGATACGGAGATCATTTGGAGGGTTATCAGTTGGGGCTGGGGGAAAGGGGATGAATGGAGGAAAAGGGTGCAGGGATTAGGAAGCATAATTTGGTTATGCTTTCAATACAGACACTTTCAATACCCTCTTTTTAGACTATGGGTGTTTGTTCACTGCTTAGATACTGTAAGCAATGGGCTTGTTCCTTTAACAAAATCACACTAAGATCCAGATCCTTAAGGACACAATGAAGGGAGAATTTCTATGTGAGGAAGAGTAGCTGGACCTGGAAGCCCTAACTGTTATTCTCTCTTTTGTCAATGGAGAAGAATTTGGGAATATTTTTAATAGCAAGTGGGCTCCTTAAGCCAGTGAAAATCTGTTTGTTAATTGTAATAAAGGATGAAAATTCATGGCTATTAAATGTTGAAGTTATTAAGTAAATATTGTATTTTCCTGTGTATAATGCACACTCACATTTGTGGCCCAAACTATGAGAAAAAAATTCTTTTGTTTTAATTTCCTAATTTATTTATTTAATTTATATTTAGGTAGTTGTTTCTTGTATTACAAAGGAATTTCAGCATTTATTTTTAAACATATTATGGTACAAGAAATTTTATGTAAGAATTACCAAACACAAGAAACACAAGGTATTTCAGGTACTACTGGGTATCCTTATTTTTTCCCTCAAAAAGCTGGGCAAAACCATGTACATTATACACAACAAAGTATGGTCTATATCTTGACTTAAAATAAAAACTACATCTCTTTCAGGTAAGCTGGCTATGAAAGCAAACTCTAACAACTATAAAGGACATATGGACAAAGCCAACAGGGAGGGTGGAAGCAAGAGAGGGAGGTGAGTTTGGATGGGGTGGGGAGAAAATGCAGATAATTGTAACTGAACAACAATAAAATAATTTAAAAATAAAAAGGCAAACTCTATCTACCACAGCACATATTCCCATCTTAGGAAAAGCAAAAACAGTACAATATTGATGCCTATCAAATGGCCTAAAGTTTGATGGGCACTTCGATGAGTTGCATATCTACTTCAATAAAATTAAGACAACAACTGGAAAGGTTACTTACTTAAAATAGTAGACTCATGGTTTGCTAATTTTTTTTTAAAGATGCTATTTGTTTTTTAGAGAGAGGGGAAGGGAGGGAGAAAGAGAGGGAGAGAAACATCGACCAGTTGCCTCTTGCATGCCCCCAACCCAGTACATGGCCCACAACCAGGCTTGTGTTCTGACTGGGAATCCAACTGGTGACCTTTTGGTTTGCAGGCTGGATCAATCCACTGAGCCACACCAGCCAGGGCTGGTTTGCTAAATTGACATGAAATGTTATCAAAAGCCTAGTAGGCTTTTGTAGACACTGTTTAAAAAGCTCAAAAAAATTTCCTTCTTTTCCTTGTAACTGATTTTTTGGTTAACTACTTTGAAGTGAAAAAAGAAAAAATCTAAAAGAATTAGAGACAAGTATGAGACAGTATCTCTCCTTCAGTGAAAAAATATATTAGAAATTTTGGTTTTATAATTGTTTTTAAGAGGCAGCATTTACTAAGTCTGACCAACTCAATGCAGGTGTGTATGTGTTTTTAATAATACACTAGATAGCATGCATTATGGTAAACTTTAAAGTTTAATTGAGATGAAACTCTTAACAAAAGGCCTCATGTCACTGCTATCATGATCTCATGTGAAACCCAATTCCTCTATGTGATTTCCCCAAATCCTCTAGGACATCCTGACTTTTCCACCTTTGATTTTTCTTATGCTTATTGTACCAATCATCTTTAGTATTGTTTTATTAAAAGAAGCTGTATTATAAATTTATAAGATATATGTCTTATAAATCTTATGCTTCCAACAAATTATAGGCTACCAGAGAGCAGAAACCAGCAGTACTTTCTTACATTCAATACAGAGTCCATTAATTCATTCAACAGTTATCTCATACCTACCACTTGCCAGGCATTGTGCTAGGAACTGAAGATCCAATAGAGTTAGAAAAACAGAAACTGTAAGCCCTAATGAAAACTAGAGTTTAAAGGACAACAGGCATTAATCAAATAAAAAGAATGTAAAATAGAAACTATGGTAAGTGTTTCAAGGAGAGCTATACAGTGCTATGGGAGTGTATAAATGAAGGGGTCAGAAAGCCACTGCCAGGAAATATTAAGATCTGAAAGATAAGTAGAAGTGAATGTGAGGTGGCCCTCCAGGCAGAGGCATTAGAATGTGCAAAAGCTTTGAGGCAGGAGGAGGCACAGTAAGTTAAGGAAACTACTGTAGTAAAGCAGTGGGTAAAGGTGTAAGAGCTGTAATAACCCATTCTTACCTTTGTTAATAGTTCTCTATTTATTTTGAAATTTATAGTCCCTTGACCAGTGCTGATTTCACTCACCACTGTATCACATTTTAGCTGAAAAGACAACAAATGAAGTAAAATAAGTATGTTATAAAATAAGCCTAATAAGAGTTGTAGTTCTAAAACTATCCGATTTTCAACTGTCCAAAGGCAGCAGGTGGATCATCTCTCTCAGTCATTATATCTGAACCTGGGCCTTAAGCCAGTCTTTTATGACAGTCATTCTACTTGGGTAAGCATGTTTTCTTCTTTTCCTGATGAGAACAGTATTCTGTATTTTGAGTCTCTCCCTCTTTCTCATTCCCTCACCTCAAATTCTCCATCTGACATTGAAGAATAACAGCAACACTTTACGCACCTGGACAGGCAACGAACTCTTTTTATCTCACCCACATTTTGCGAGGGCCACAGAACATGACATTCTGTCAGGGCCTATGCTAAATCACTTGTACCAACACATGAAATGTAAGTAATTTAAATACTTGGTATTCAATGAGTATGCCTTAAAATTTTAACCAGCTATTCAAAAGCACCTAACATACCCATGGAACTTGAAGGAATACCTGATGTCAATGAGAAGCCAGTAGTTTTTAAGACTAAATATTGTAATTAGGATGGTTCTATTCCTGGTATAATTCCTGAGAAAAATCTGAGGTGATTCTTGATCAAATAACTATTTACTCAACTACCAAACATCCTTTACAATTCTCATTCTTCAAACATTGTTTTCTGTGATAATGACCCTTACTATTCTAGGTCTATAGGGTACCCAGACACCTCTTTTGTGTCACATATAACCTTATTAAAAAAAAATATCTTGTTCAACATCTGCGTTTTCTGATGGTATTACACCAACAATTTGGTCATTGTCTACAATTCTTTCAATTCCCCCTTTAGATACCAAACTTAACAGAAAAATTAGAAATTAAAGAGGTTTATTAAATCATCTAACTGTTTTCTCTCTACAACCATGATTCTATTTCCATCTAATCATTTCCTCTCATATTTTAATGATCATCTTCTCAGAAACTCATTTTAAAAAGTGCAACCCACTGCTCTAATTTATCAAGCTTGTTCTCCTAAATTCAGAAGTTCATCCAGCTTCAACATGAAATTTTAATTATCACTTCAGTCCTCCTGTAAGCAGTTAAACAAAAAATTGAACACTGTCAGCTCAAGAGGAATGGTCTGTAACTAAACTGAAAAATCACCCTAATCTTATAGTACAAGGGTAAAATGAATTTAAGTGATATTTTCCAAGGCACCCTCAACATAGAAACATTAATAAATTCATTATTATTGCTGAGATAGTCTGCTGAGTATTTTTTTCCTTAAAATAATAAGTGTATTACAAAGTCAAAAAAGGTAATAGTGCTAAAGTACCTTCTCTGCCAGTCTTGTGGCTTGAACTTGAATATCTGGTTTTGAACGGTCACTGTTCTCCAACAGAGACTCCATAGAAAGCTGAAAATCAGCTATTTCTCTGAAGACAGACATTGAAATAGGAAAATGTTGTTGTTACTCTGCAGACATTACTAGTATGACCCAAAAAAGGACAAATCAATATGGGTTCTCCATATTGACATAATTTTATAAGAAAAAGGTTGTTATGCTTTCAATATACAAAGCAGAGAAGTTAAAAATATTATAACCTTGTATATTTATTTAGACCTTTACTTTTTATCATCTTATAAAATTCTTCTTCTTCTATTATCTACTTGTATTGTACAATAGCTTCATATCTCTGTGAGATAAGTAGAACAGCCACTTTGAAAAAAGTTAAGGCCTGACATGTTAGAAAGTAAGCATGTGAGTGTTCATCACATTATTCTCTATAATTTTTTCTGTAGGTTTGCAATAGTTCAAAATGTAAAATAATTTTTAACTGACACAGAAATACCTATATTATTACCTATATTGAACATCTGATATTTAATAAGGAACCAGAGAATGAGACTCTATGAGCAGAATAAGTGGGTTGAACCAGTGTCTGTCAAGCCTACTGGACATTGACACAAAAGGACACATTTTGTAAACGAATGAGCAAAATAGAACCAGAGGCACAGAATCATGGAGCAGACTGACAGAGGTAAGAGGGGAGGAGGAAAGAGGAGACTGTTTAAAGAAGGTGAAGGGATTAGTCCAGGAATATGTGCAGATCCATACACATGGATGACGGGGGAAGGACTAACTATGAAAGTGGGGGGCAGGCTGGGTAGAGGGAGCCAGAGGGGGAAATAATGGCAACAACTGTAAAACATAAATTTAAAAAGGAAAAGAAAAGGACACATTTTAGAGGGGCACAAATGACTCCATTGTCATCACTGTTAAAATTTAGAAGCATGTCAAAAAATTGTGTCTCTTCTATTTAATAGCCCATTAAAGAACCCAGTCAACAATGACCATAAAGAATTTTCCTGAGCATTCGTCAATTATCCAGCAGACTAGTGTGAATTATACTTACCTACCCAAACTTATCTACTGATATTTAAGCTATAACTTAAACAGACCCATGTCTGTCTATTAATCAGTGCCTGTGTGATCTTGGGCATGTTGCTTAAACCTCCCTTGTAACCTCAGTAAAATGGTAATAGTACCTACTTCATAGTGTTGCTGAGAAATTAAGTTCTTGTCAAATAATACTAATCCTAATTCTAATGTTAAATACAAAATGTTTAATAGTACCAGTATTGAGCCCTGGGGAATTATTCTGTCTGTAGTTCTTATACTAGCTTGGTTGGAAAACTATACTTTTTTTTTCCCTAAGAGTATTCTCTAATGATTAAATGGCCATCTGATTTTTCTAAAGATTAATTTTAATTGTAGAGACTCATATACAGTCTAAATGTATTTATTTTATTTATTATTTCCAAAGTACTCTGATAGCTTAGTCAAGTGTTTGTGCCAATAATGTGGGAAATTGAACAAATCAGTTTAATAAAATGGGAATAACAAAATAACACACAATTTTTAAATGAAAAAAATTTAAAAGTAATACTATTAATTGAAATAGTATTACTATTATACTATCATAGTATACCATAATAATATTAATTGAAATTATACAGATTTGAATATGCCAAAGATTAAACTATGAATTTTGACATTTAGCTAGGACACTTTATAAAAGGTTAAAAATAACCATAAACATACAGAATGATTCTCAAAACATTTAGAAAACACAAAGAGGTCATAGGATGTTCTATAGATAGTTTTTAAAAATGACTGGTAGGAGGCATCTACAATTTTATTTTAGACATAAATAATAAAAAAGTTCAATTTAATTTAAAATTTGATTATCTAAGTTGAATCACAAATATCCCCAATTATTTCAATGGTAAGAAAAATTTTTAAAAATCATTATTTTAGTCTATTAAAAATGATTAACAATAATTAAACTAGGAATATTTAAAACATGAATTATGAAATGATGTGAAGGGTTACTTGGCAGTAAAAAAAGACCAAAAAGAGAAATAAATGCTTTAAGGAGGTATGCAGGAATCGACCAGACTTGACCTACTTCCCAGTTTTCCATTTTGGGAGCTTTCAATTATATACCTACAAGGAACTTTTTGCTCTACTTGAACATGTAATTCTTGAATGTGAATTATGTTAAAAATCAGAACTGGAAACATTCTAAATGTCTATCAGCAGGGGAGCATTTAGAGTATTATTTAGCCATTGTTAAAAGTGATATTTACAAAAAAAGAATGATGTCAAGGGAAAAGATTAAAGAATCAAACATACAGTAGTTTTATAACTATGTTTTCTTACAGGCTGCCAGATATGTTCAAAAAGAAAATATGAAAACATACCAACTTGCTAACACCAGATATCTTAATGCAGTAAGACTAATGGGAATTTTTTTCTGTTCTTGTACTTCTATATTTTCCTAAATTTCCTTAAAATTATCTGTTTTGCTTTTGTGATAGAAAAACAAATTAATTTATAAAACCTTTAAAAAGACATAACATAACACCTAGACTATGAAAAACAGTAGTTGTCAAAATAAGCCATGGTGAAGCAGGAGAGTGGGTAGGGGTGTCTACTGTCATTGGCACATGGTCAGTTTTGTTTGTTTCATTTTGGGAGCTTCCAATTATATACCTTTCTGCTCTATTTAAAGATGTAATTCTTGAATGTGAATTATGTAAAAAGTCAGAACTGAAAACATTCTAAATGTTTTCACTCAGAAAACATTTAGAAACAAAACTGGCTATGTATCAATGAGTGATTGATGGGTACATAGGGGTCATTAATCTATTTCTTCTACTTTAATATTTAACAAACATTATTAAATTAGTATTAACAACTTAATATTATTATTAAATAGTAGTAAATTGATGTTTAAGTTAAAAAATAGTTTAGAAAGCAACAGCTACTTTCCCACTCCTTTTGAGGAGGTACTGTTGTTGTGCTAGAGTGAAATCCCTGGACTTGAGTACTACTGGCTTGTAACAATTACTAATCCTCTCTACTACGATCAGTACTAAACAGAGGTTCCACCATAGCTGAAAATATAATTGAATTAGGAGACCTAAGCAAATTGATTCATATCACATTAAATAAGCCACATTAACAAAAACATGTCTTAATCTCCTGGAACTAAGAGGATTTTAGAATAAAGTTAGAAATATAGAACAAGTTAGCCTTGGTTTTAGTACTCTAAAAGACATTTGCGTTATGATGACAAAGCATTTGTTTTAAATAAATGTAATATGTAGAATTTTAGACTTGTAGCCTAGAAAAATTGTGGTCCTCTTCAATATTTACTTTCTATTAACCACAATCTTAGTACTTCAGATTGTTTAAATGCAGCTACCAAAAGGAGCTCCAGGCAGGTAAAGGAAGTCTTATTCAAAAGATAGTCCAAGGCAGGTCAGTTTATTAAAGGCCTTTGAAACATAAAAGAAAAATGGAGACAATCCCATGATTATGCAGAATGTCACTGATAGTTTTTATGAAATAGGTAACCAGTTTAGAATAGTATATCCATTTATATATAATCATAAGTTCTTAGGTCAGTAGTTGCATTGTTCTTAGGATTCAATATAGAGGAGGTGGCAGGAGGCCACTTTTAAGATATTCTGTTTTATAATGCCATATGTAGCTTTCTTTTCCTTTTTCACTTACCTCTTTGTCCTATTCTGGGAGCTAGAATATTTATCCTGCTCTTATTTAAAATCCTGACAAAGGGGACAAAACGTAAGGACATATTGATAGTGATGGTTCTATCTTTATATCTTTCTAAAGCCTAAGCTTTAATGCTTACTATGCAGTCAATTTCTTGTCTTTATTAATTAACTTAGAGGATATTTTATCCAAATGTTACAGTTTTCTAGCCAAATGATAAACACTTATCATTTATTTTTAAATATATTTTATTAATTATGCTATTACAGCTATCTCATTTCCCCCCTGCATTCCCCTCCACCCTGCACACCCTCTCCCACCCACATTCCCCCACTTTAGTTCACCTCCGTGTGTCATAAGTTCTTTAGCTTCTACATTTCCCATACTATTCTTGCCCTCCACGTATCTATTTTTAACCTACCATCTATGCTACTTATTCTCTGTACCTTTTCCCCCTCTCTCCTCCTCCCACTCCCCTGTTGCTAACCCTCCATGTGATCTCCACTTCTGTGGTTCTGTTCCTGTTCTAGTTGTTTGCTTAGTTTCTTTTGGTTTTGCTTTAGGTGTGGTTGTTAATAATTGTGAGTTTGCTGTCCTTTTACTATACATGTTTTTTCTTTATCTTCTTTTCTTAGATAAGTCCCTTTAACATTTCATAAAATAAGGGCTTGGTGATGATGAACTCCTTTAACTTCACCTTATCTGAGAAGCACTTTATCTGCCCTTCCATTCTAAATGAAAGCTTTGCTGGATAGAGTAATCTGGGATGTAGGTCCTTGCCTTTCATGACTTGAATACTTCTTTCCAGCCCCTTCTTGTCTGCAAGGTCCCTTTTGAGAAATCAGCTGACAGTCTGATGGGAACTCCTTTGTAGGTTACTATCTCCTTGTCTCTTGCTGCTTCTAAGATTCTCTCCTTCATTTTTACCTTGGCTAATGTAATTATGATGTGCCTTGGTGTGTTTCTTCTGGGATCCAACTTCTTTGGGACTCTCTAAGCTTCCTGGACTTCCTGGAAGTCTATTTCCTTTGCCAGATTGGAGAAGTTCTCCTTTATTATGTGTTCAAATAACTTTTCTACTGGTTGCTTTTCCTCTTCCCCTTCTGGTACCACTATAATTCGGATGTTGGATCGTTTAAAGATGTCCTAGAGGTTCCTAAGCCTCTCTTCATTGTTTTGAATTCTTATTTCTTCATTGTTTTCTGGTTGTTTGTTTTTTTTCCTTCAGGTCCACACCATTGATTTGAGTCCCAGTTTCTTTCCCATCACTATTGGTTCCCTGTGCATTTTCCTTCATTTCTCTTACCATAGCCTGCATTTGTTCATCTAATTTGTGACCAAAATCAACCTATTCTGTGAGCATCCTGATCACCAGTGCTTTGAACTGTGCATCTGATAGGTTGGCTATCTCTCGGTCACTTAAAAAAAAAAAAAACTGGCTCTGGGGCTTTTAATTCTGTTTGAGCCACCTTTTTAATTTAATTTTATTTTTTCCTTTGGTCTGGTTGTGCCTGTTATATATAAGGGGCAGAACCTTAGGTGTTCACCAGGGCGGGGTACTCCAGTCACTGGGTTGTGACATTGTGTGTGGGTGTGGGGTCCGAGAGGGAACAATGGCGCTTGCTCCGCTCTCCGTGGGACCTCAGTCCCTTCCGCTGCTTCCCCCAAGCAAGCTGGGCCCCTCTGGTGTCAATTCCCATGTAGGTGGGCTTGTGCATACTGTGGGACCCTCCAAGAACCTCTCCTATGAGGCTGGGAGTCCCTCCCTGCTCCTCAATCCCCACAGGTGTTCTCAATCAGTGCCCCAAGGCTCTATTTCCCAGCGCTGTGATCCTGGGTTGCTAGCAGTGCCTTGCTTCACAATTGCCGCCTTGCTGGGTCTGCTGTTTGCCACCCCTTGGCTGGGGCCTGGCAGCTGCTGCTTGTACACTCAGGGTCCATCCGCTGCAGTCTTGTGCCAGGAAGCCTTACTCTCCTGGTCCCAATGCTCTCCCCACTGCAACCCATGCCTGGCTGCCCGAGTCCGCCCTTCCTATCAGTCTGGATGAACGCGTCTATTTTCCTGGTTGTCCGACTTCCATTCAGATCAATTTTCTGTCAGATCTGGTTGTTATCTTGTTTCTAAATTGTTGCTGACCTTATTTTGGTTGTGCGATGAGGCACAGTGTGTCTACCTATGCTTCTATCTTGGCCAGAAGTCCAACACTTACCATTTAGAATGACCAAAGTCACAAAGAGATAGATACGTCCCTGCATTCCATAAGGCAACTATTGGTTGCACGTAGTCTTAACCAATAGTTCTCCATATCACCAAGAGTCCTCAAATGGAGACCAGAAAAAAAACCGACAAACAAACAACCCCCCCCCTCCACAAAAAACCTAGCAGGTAAATATTGTACAATGGCATTCAAGCATCAGATAGATGTATAATCTCTAAGAATCTTTCAACTACAAACTTAGTTCTTTTATTTGCTGTTACAGAATGAAATCTTAACCTTATTCTTCATTCTTCTTCAAGACTTTGCCATAATTATAGTTAACAGCCTAAATAAATATCACAACAACACAAGCATACTACTATGTTAATTCCAAGGACTACTCTGTAAATTGAAGAGTAACTTTTTTTTTGTATATTTACAAAGTCAGCAACATTTTAAATTGTTATGAATATACTTAACTCTTTCCTGGAAATTGGAACAGCAGATATTGACTTGATTAAGTTTTCTGGTGGAAGATCCAATACTCTGGAAAGCTAAAAATAAAAACAAAATGGAGCATGACTATTAATATATTTGTTCCAGATTCAATGGAATACTACTCAGCAATAAAAGGAATACTGAGACACTTAACTAAACGAGTCTCAAATGCACTATGCTAAGTGATAAAAGTCATTCAAAAGGCTACATACTTTAAGATTCAATTTATTTAAAATTCTGGAAAAACTCAAACTGTAAGGATGAAGAACAGATCAGTGGCTGTCAGAGATTGAGGGTGAGAGGGTTTGATGATAAGAAACAAACATAATTGTTCTCTCTTCCCCAAAATGAATTTTATATATGTATATTTAAAAATAAATTATTTTTTAAAAAGGAGATAAACCACAGAGGAACCAAATGTAATTCATTTTATTCATTCATAAAGTATTTATTGAGTACCGAGTTTGTGCCAGACCCTGTTCTAGGAATTGGGGATATGGCAAGAAGAAGAGACAAAAATCTTATGGCACTTAAGCATACATAAGCAAGCAAACAAATATCGAGAGAAAATCTGATCCCCAGGCCCTATTAAAAGTTTAGCAGAATAGCAAGGGTTGGGATATTTGCTCCTTAAATGACTGTAATGCATGGGTAGCCACAGTTGCAAACTACTGCCCTAGTCGACCTCCTTTATTGATTTATTCTTACATGACAGGCACATCTTATATGCCTTAATTTTTCGTTGAAATAATCCCATGACTTTCACACTATCATACTTTACTTCATGAATGATGAAAGTGAAATACAAGAACTTGTGTAACTGGCTTAAGTGGAAGAGCCTGAATGTGAACACAAGCAATCTAAAACATGAACCTCCACTAGCCCCATGTCATACCTGCATCCTTTCAATGAGAAATGCTTAAAAACAGTGAAATAGAAGTACAGCATAGTGAAATTAAAATTGTTTTCATTTTTCTTCCCCGCCTCTTCAATTTTTATGAAGCCTTTGCAATGGACAAACCATGGCTGTTGAGGGAGAAGACAAAGGAGAAATGGGGTAAACAGGAAAAGTAAAGAATGTGAAAAGAAATCTTCAGAGTTGTTTGTAAGTATTCTCAATAGGAGTAAAACTAAAACCACTGTCTCCTGACTAGTAACATTACTCTGAAATTGTAAAAAAAAACTTTGTTAAATTTCACAAATGTTAAAAAAAAAGTTGAAACTTGCAGACCTGGAAGAGCTGTCATATTTTTAAGATGCTGTGTACATTTCTGCTTTGATTTAGTATACGTTGATTTTTAAGTACATAGGATGTCTGGTTCTCCATCAATGGATACACTAGATAGGCAGAATCCAAAGACATAAACTTCAGAAGTGATAGCTAAGGAAGGATATAGCACATTCTGAAGAGGAATGGGTGCAGCTTGTTTAGCTATGCTCCTAACTTGAATTAACAACCCTCATTAATACCCCAAATCCAGAGGTATTCCTCTCTCTATGAATAGGAGATGCCGGAGAGCTGCAGGAGAGAATTAGTAAAACAGAAGTGAATTCCAGCACCTTCTAGCAGAAGTGAAGATTCCAGGACAGCACACTGAGAACCTCCCCAGTGGAAACACAACACTCGTACATTCCCCAATTACAGGAAATAAATTTTGATTTGGTGTTGCATGTGGAGTGGTATTTTTTTCATATTTAGGCAGATATGAAAAAATACCAGGGCTAGGAAGCAAAAATCTAATATGCCAAGTTAGAGTTCAGGAATATATGTACAGGTCACCACAACCTACTGGAGAGACAAAAAGAGGAATGTGGAGCTGCAGAGTTTATATTTTTATAACCAAAGAAGTGAGGTGAGCCGAGAACAAATCTGAAATGAAGAGTGAGGAAATCACCTGCGCAATGCAGGAAAATATACAAAATTTTTGGGCAGAGCTGACAAGCCTGGGCAAGAAGAAAAAGAATAAGCATAAATGGGGGGGGGAGGGAGACAGAGACAGAGAGAGAGAGAGAGAGAGAGAGAGAGAGAGAGCGCGCGCGCATGAGCACACTAGCGCACACACTCTTACTTGAAGAGGGAAAGAAAAAGAGAGGGAATGTGGTATACAGGAGACCAAAGAACTCTTATCTAGAAGAAAAATATAACCCAATGAAGACAAACACATTCTTCATAAGTGCTTCAACATTTGTAAATACAATAAATGACAACTAAAAGACATGACAAACAAACAGAATGAGATAAAAAGGGAGTTTAAAAATTAAATTGATAAAACATTTTTAATACAGAATGATTAAGAAACACAAAGGAAGAGAACAGTCATAATTAAAAATAAAAATATGACATAGAAGTTCTAAGATAATTAGAGAATACAGTTATAAAAACATAAGGCAACCAGAGAAAGATAAAACAATTGCATTAAGATAATCCAACCTTAGGATACTTGGTGTCCCTAAAATATAAAAAGAGCAGCAAAGAAGCAAGAGGACAGGAAGATGGGTACATTGGTTTTCCAGCAGCAAATATGTAAGGACAGAGACAAAGTCCAAAGCCACTCTTCAAAAAGTGATAGCCAAAGAAAGATGTAAAACATTCTGAAGCAGAGTAGAGCAGCTTTAACAGAGGGCATCCTAACTTGGTCTCACTCATCTGAAGCCATAGAAATAAATCATCTCCTTCCCCCTCAAAATTAAAAGTATTCGTAGATATATATCTTGGTTCCTTCAAAAGCAGGGCCTGAGAAAAGGATTATATGTAGGTAGTTCATTTGGAAGGTGACTCCTGAGGGCAGAAGTGATGACTGGGGAGAGTAAAAGAGAAAAAGTTAACACAACATTGTGCTTCAAGGCAACTGCTATAGGCACTGGGAGCTTAATTTCCATTACTACCTCCTAAGAAGTATACATGGTATCTACCAAAATTGTCTATCCAAAAACAGGAGCTTCCATACCCCATTGACGGGTGGCTGTCCTTGATATTAACTCAGTCACATGTGAGCTGAGTATAGGCAGGGATCAGCAGGCTTTCAGGCGGAATGGGATGCTGTTAGCAGTGAGTGAATTGAGGCACATGTAAAACTGTTCACGCAAGTCGTAGCTGGAATCACAGGTGTGACCAAGTGATGGGAGGTAATAGGGCATCATATTCAGTAAAAGGAAAAACCCTGAGGAACCAAATCTTAACTGTAGTATATTATGGCAATGACATGACACTCAGCAGTAAACTGAAAGAACTAAACCTCCATGCATCATTATAGATTTTTTAAAAAATTGAGGCAAACAAACAAAACTCCAAGTTGCAGAAGGATAATTACAGTTTGATGACCACTTATATACAATTTAATAATTAAAAATTAATTATTGCAAATATTATTAAAATCTCCTGGTTAACCATGCCTGCAAATTCTCTTTCCTCATACATGAGGTTTTGTGTTTGCCATATCTGTGCATGTCACTTACAAGCTATGAATGCACATCAATTAGTAATGGGTGCCTGAAAATTATCTATATTTTTCTTCATGATTCAATATTTCATTAAAAAAGACACAAACTGAATCTATAGATCAAAGTAAACTACTATGTCAGGATAATGTAACAGAAAATTAACACTGAGCTACCTCTGGGTAAGTTGTTAAATTTAAAAATCCAGAGATGAAAAAATGCACTTTGTAGCCTTGTTACCTAATTGTGAAGAACATGAACTGGTTAAAGCAAATAATTTAGCAATGATATTACACAGGACTAGATTCATCCACTAGAGAAGTTGAAGACTGGTATGTTTGTTTCACCTGCTCAGTTGTTGCTTTTATTTCTAAAATAAAGACTTTTGATTTTCTAAATCTATTTTGATATCATTTCTAAACATGCTAACTTTCTAGTGATTAAGGAAGCCTCCTTTTGATACATTCAGGATTATTTTATCTGAGAAGTCATACATTTCTTTTTTTAATATATTTTATTGATTATGCTATTAGAGTTGTCCCATTTTCCCTTCACTCCCCTCCACCCTGTACACCTTCTCCTACCCATATCCCCCCCTTTAGTCATGTCCATGTGTCATAAGTTCTTTAGCTTCTACATTTCCCATACTATTCTTATCCTCCACGTATCTATTTTTAACCTACCATCTATGCTACTTATTCTCTGTACCTTTTCCCCCTCTCTCCTCCTCCCACTCCCCTGTTGCTAACCCTCCATGTGATCTCCCTTTCTGTGGTTCTGTTCCTGTTCTAGTTGTTTGCTTAGTTTCTTTTGGTTTTGTTTTAGGTGTGGTTGTTAATAATTGTGAGTTTGCTGTCCTTTTACTATACATGTTTTTTCTTTATCTTCTTTTCTTAGATAAGTCCCTTTAACATTTCATAAAATAAGGGCTTGGTGATGATGAACTCCTTTAACTTCACCTTATCTGAGAAGCACTTTATCTGCCCTTCCAATCTAAACGAAAGCTTTGCTGGATAGAGTAGTCTGGGATGTAGGTCCTTGCCTTTCATGACTTGGAATACTTCTTTCCATCCCCTTCTTGCCTGGAAGGTCTCTTTTGAGAAATCAGCTGACAGTCTGATGGGAACTCCTTTGTAGGTTACTGTCCCCTTATCTCTTGCTGCTTCTAAGATTCTCTCCTTCATTTTTACCTTGGCTAATGTAATTATGATGTGCCTTGGTGTGTTTCTTCTGGGATCCAACTTCTTTGGGGCTCTCTGAGCTTCCTGGATTTCCTGGAAGTCTATTCCCTTTGCCAGAATGGGAAAGTTCTCCTTTATGATTTGCTCAAATATGTGTTCAATCTGTTGCTTTTCCTTTTCCCTTTCTGGTACCCCTATAATTCGGATGTTGGAATGTTTAAAGATGTCCTGAAGGTTCCTAAGCTGCTCCTCGTTTTTTTGAATTCTTATTTCTCCATTCTTTCCTGTTTGGTGTTTTTCTTCCTTCTGGTCCACTCTATTGTTTTGAGTCCCAGTTTCCTTCCCATCACTACTGGTTCTCTGTGCATCTTCCTTCATTTCTTTTATGGTAACCTGCTTTTTTTTCATCTAATTTGTGCCCATAATCAACCAATTCTGTGAGCTTCCTGATCACCAGTGTTTTGAACTGTGCATCTGATAGACTGGCTATCTCTTGGTCGCTCAAAAGGATGAGTCCTGGGGCATTGATCTGTTTTTCTGTTTTAGACATGTCTCTCTCTCTCTCTCTTTTTTTTTTGGTCTGGTTGCTCCTCATACAGTGAGGGGCAGAGCCTTAGGTGTTCACTGGGCTGGGCACCCCAGTCGCTAGATTGTGACATTGTATGTGGGGGCAGGGGCAGGAGGGAACAATGGCGGTAGCTCTGTTCTCCTGGGACCTCAGTCCCTTCTCTGGGATCCTGGGTTGCGCGCTCTGTCTCGGTCCACAATCGCTGCTTCACTGGGTCCGCCAGCTGCTGCTTGCGTACTCAGGGTCCACCCACTGCGATCTTGTGCGCCCCAGATGTCTTATGTACTCCCAGTTGCCTTATGCGCCCAGTTCTCCCTATCTGATATCATTTCTAAACATGCTAACTTTCTAGTGATTAAGGAAGCCTCCTTTTGATACGTCCAGGATTATTTTATCTGAGAAGTCATAAATTTCTTTTAAAAAAAAGTAAAGTTAAAAAAAATAAAGCAGCATGAGCCCTACTTTAAAAACTCTACTTATAAAGAAATCCAGCCACTCAAGCCATGTACCAGGAAAAGCAATGATAGTAAGCATTTATCCAACTTAATATAAAATGAACAGGATAAAAGCTAGGTGTGCAGATAGGTTAATCAATAGACTATGAGTGTTACAAACTTTGAGTGAGAAAGTTACCCAGATAAATTCTAAAGTCTTCCTGTCTGCCGTGGGTTGATACTGCCTAAATTTGAAACATCAAGATTTGAAAGAAACACTCCAAGTTGTAACATTCTGCATAATCTCTTTTCTTAACTGCAGAGGACTCATTTAGGAAATACATCAATAATTCTTTGCATTGTACTTTGGTTTCTTTTTCTTTCATTATATTTAAGCAAAACTTTGTTTAATATTTTTTTTCTGTAAAACAGCAGTTAAGTTATGGATGATACATGGGGAATCCTAACACTATTACACTTTTAGTAGTTGGAGATTTTTCATCATAAAACAAGAAAAAACACAAGCAAACCTAAATTAAAAATAAAAACCCATTACAATGCAGTCCAATTTTTATAAAATGCATATCTATCCAGTCTTCTTTTCTATCTTCCTTCCTTCTTTTTTCCTGCCTGTATACTTGCAAAAAGAATAGATCTAAAATTAAGGTCAACCTATCAATGGTGATTATTTACAGGGAAGTTTAAATTCTTTTGTATTACTTAGTTCTTAACAATGAACAAGCATTATTTTTGCAAAAATGTAACAGAGTTTTTTTCTATACCAAATCACAACTTTATAAAAGTACTACTAAGGAATTCCCATTGAAAATTAAGTAAGGTTCAGATATGTATTGTAGCTTTCTGGTGATCTAGCCTCATGTGGTACAAATAGCATTCACTGAGGGTAAATGTATTACTATGTCCCCCACATCAGAAAGCCTTTGGGATGGTAGTGGTGCAGAAAGGGGGTTCAAAATAACATCCTCAGCATTCTAATTTAATATAATAATGAATAATATTTATTTGGTGTATACAATGCACCAAACACAATCCTAAGTACTATATACATATTAATTCATTAAATCCTAATGAAACCTGTAAAGTAGCTAAATAATGTCCCAGATTTTATGAATGCGGGACAGAGAACTTACCCATCAGAGAAGCTGGATATAAACCCACAAGTCCTCATGATCAGTGTTCTTAATCACTAATGTACCAGTGGTTCCCATACTTTTACACACTGGAATGACCCAGAGATCTTGAGAAAACATTGATGCCTGGCTCATGCAGATATTCTGATTTTATTAGTACAAGGTGTGACCTGAGCAACAGGATGTTAAAAATTTCTTGGGTTGATTGTAATGTGCAGTGGTAATGTGCAACTGTACCATACCTTTCTGCCTCCTGGTCGTCCTTGGTTAGTGGTTATCGAGCCTGGGTGAACAGCACAATCACCTGATTATTTTTAGAGCTTCAAGGCCCATGCCAGGCCAATGGACCTACATTTAAGTATTTTTTAATGCTTCTCAGATGATTCCAGTCTGTAGCCAAGCCTTGAGAACCACTGCTTAGGAAGATGCCAGCTGCCCTCCATGTTAACAATCAGTGTCCAGGCTATGTGTGCTTTTAATTACAGAAATAGCTTTCAAATACATGGGGCGTGCACACACACACACACACACACACACACACAGGATAAAAGAACCACTGTTAAGTGGTGAAATGTCAGAGAGCATGGTTTTTAATTTACCTACACTCTCACAGGTTCATAATTATTCTGGAAATAATAACATTGTATTTAGTGCTTTTTCTGATGGGAATGTGGCTTATAGGTTTCCTTAGCTACAGGATTTTTCTTTTCTTTTTTCACTTTCAGGTAATGGGGCCATTCCTGGTACTGGGCTGCATCTAGGCTACCACAGGTGTAACAAGGGCCTATTGATAACCATCTACTTAAGGCCTCATATTGATGACAGAAAAAAGCTTTAGAGAACGAAAAAGACTATACTCAAAAATAAAATAATAAAAGACTGTAACAGTAAAGCTCAAATGTAAGATAACCACAAAATATTAAAAACAGTCCTTGAGAAATAAACTAAATAACACAACTGAATGAGGAAGAAATCTCAAGCTGAAGGCAGGGAGCACTTCTTCAAGGAGTATCAAAAGTGAAAAATCCATGCACTCCAGATCTGGTTTGGAAACCTAAGACCACAGATACCAATGTGTAATATAATAATGGCTAGTATGTATTAAATGTTTACCAAGTACCAGGTGCAATTCTAAGCTTAGACTTGGCAATCTAAAGTCAGAGATTGTACTATAATAGAATCCTTGGCTCTCTGTATGAGAAAACACATTAATTAATCAAATTTGGGCAGCTCTCAACCACCCCTTTCCCAAGCACACATAATTCCTATTCCTCATAGCCAGGTACTGAACACAAAGCCAAAAAATATCCTATCACTCTGGCTCTAGAAAAAAATTCTAAATTCAGCTAGGAGCCAAGTTCAAGATCAAAATATCTGGTAATCACATAAAAACCCTAATTTTGCTAATGCAAAAGAGATCCTTATGCTTTAGTAACCAGACTTCTAGGTGACAGAACTGACATCTTAATGAAAATTCGCTCTGTGTTTTTATCCATACAATAGTCTGCAAAGCGACGAGTCTTAAAATTCTTGAAAGGGTATCAATTACTCTTCCAGATCTTAAATTACTTAAACTGTTAATAACCTCTGGTTCCTCACTCTGACTTCCTAATATAACCAGGTGAGGTATGGACATTTGCCACCAAGAGCCAATGAACAAGCAGTCCCACATTTGCAGAGGCTTTCCTCAGGTACAAGCTTGGATTTGCTCTGACTCAAATAGGCAGCAAATAAGGTAACAACGAAAACTTCAGGGTTCAGAGACATTTTCCCAAATGATTTGGAGGGTAAGGTTGTTGAAATATTCTTTCTCTTCTTTATTAAAGAAGTGTTGGAAGATGACTCTAAATCAAGGAAAACAGGGTCTCATGTTATCTTTGGAGTTACCAAAAACTGAGGCAGGCAGCCAAAATGACCATAACATAAATGAGCACTGTTCAAATTAGATCCTTTAGAATAAAAATTCAGATCCATCACCAACTTCACCAAGTGTGAAGAACACTGAAGAAACATTGGGTTGGCCAAAAAGTTCCTGAAAATTAGTTTTGTGTTCTTATCCTCTGAATTGGTCCTAGATGGTAATTCTCTCAGCGGTCCCCAAACTTTTAGGCACCAGGCACAGGATTCACGGATGACAATTTTTCCACAGCAGTGTGGGGTGGGGAGGATGGCATGGGTGATTTCAGGATGATTCAAGTGCATTACATTCAAGCTCACCTCCTGTTGTGCGGCCTGGTTCCCAACAGGTGGGAGGTTTGATGACCCCTGATCTAGGTGATCAGTGGTCTGAACATATGAAAGTGATTCTTTTCCTTCAGAGAGTAATTAGAGGATTACCTGGAGGTTTGGTGTATATCCAGACATTAATGTGGGACTGGGAAATTTAAAATTTTAAGTTTCCGGGCTAGTTAAAACAATAATTGAATTGTTTCCTCATACATCAATGTACTTGATTTTAGTAATTTAGCAACTTGACTATAGTGATTCCATTTTATCGGGTAGACCAAAGAGCCCATTATGTTTTTCTTTCCAATAAAATGAAAGACACATTTTTCAATTTCACCAATGACTTTACTGATTTGGACATTTTGAGTATGTCAGCTTATCTTCCACTATTGGCTACTGGTGGGTAAAGGCCAGGGGAGCTGCTAAATATCTTCCAATGCATAAGACAGCCCCACAGCAAAGAATTATTTGGCCAAAATGTCAATAGTACCAAGAAACTTTGCAAACCCCTTTTGACACGTTCGATTAGTCACAGCACCTTCTCCACACGCAGCACAAATCTTTCTGTGCTTCAGCTGCGTTTTTACTTTTCTCGAAATAATAAAGCATAATACGCCAAAACATTGCATATCTTCTATCATCTCCAATATTAAAATGGCCGCACAAAAGTTCGCCAATTTTGATAAGACTTTTTGAATGCACACTGGCTGATACGACAGCTGTCACAATACAACCTAACAAAATGGTTTTGAATGAAATTAAGGAGAAATAAGCACTATCAGAGCCATTGGGGAAAAAGAACAGACTTTTTGGCCAACCCAATACTATATGAATCCCCTGTTTTTCTGTCTTCAGAACACTCTGTATTACACAACTGTATTTCTGGTTTACAAACCTTAAGACCCTTAGGTAAATCTTTATTCATTTCTAGCTAAAGCCTCCTGATTTCACTAGGTCAATATTAATTTCCATGGGGTCTAATCATGGCCCAATGACTTTTCACCCAGATAAAGCACACAACGCTCTAGGGTGGAAAGGACTGGGGGAAAAGCAAAAATGCTTTTCAAAGTGTACTTTTCAACGTGAAAATTGCTCTGAGCCGCATGCCCTACCGTCATCAGCTGAAACATCACCAAAGAAGGGGGAGAAGGCGGCAGAAATAAACAGGGTTTTCTCAGAACCCGCCATCCCGCTGTTTGAGGACGGCCCACCGCGGTTAGGTGGCTTCGGGGTGCGGGGGCCTCCTTCTGCCAGTTCCCGGTCCGTACCTGACAGGCGATGGACCTGCGGAAGCCACACGCCATGTTGGCCTTCCACGAAGCGAGTCCCGGCACTAGTCTGGAGCCACACCCCGCCTTCTGCAGCCCCGCCTCAGCGTGCCGGAAGCCCGCCCCGGAGGGTGACGCCAGCCAATCAGGAAGCCCAATAGCCAGCCACTAACCTCTGCCCTGCTGCCGCGGTGGAGCGCGGGAAATCCCGAGTTTCTGGATTCCCGGGAGCCGCAGGTATCATGGCCACCTCCTCTGTGTCCAAGGTACGTAGGGGCGGGCGGCCCCTAAGACTCAAAGACAGCCTCTTTTTCTTTTCAGGAAGGCACGAAGCGGAGGTTACGTAGGTTTAGGTGTGCCGACTTCAGGGTAAGGTGCAGCGGACAGAGGTGAGGATCTTTGTTCCAGGTCCATTTGAGGCTAACTTTGGAAGCAAAGACGCTCACGTGCCTTAGTGTTTTGGTTGGGAGGACTTTTAAATTGTGGTTGAGGAGGTCGAATGCTCGGACGATGTGCCCTAGTCTCCCGTACTTTTTCCTTCTCATAAATATTTATTGTGCGTCAAAAACTCCAGTAGGTACCAGGATACAGAGTAGACTCAGTTTTTGCACTCAAACACATTAAACAGAGAAACTGACCACAAGTTGTGGAAAATGTTAAGAAGAAAGAAAATTCTAAGTGAGAGAGCAGAATAACGTGAAGAACCTAATCTAGATTGCGGAGGATCAGGGAAGGCATTTGGAGAAAGACATTTTAGCTGCTATTTGAAAAATGAGTCGAAATCAGGTAGAGGTCTGGGAAGGGGGGGGTGCAGTTTTAGCAGAGAGAATGACATGTTCTTTGGACCAGAAGGTGGAAATAAAATGGCATATTTGTTTGTATAATTAGTAGAGATAGAGAAGGGGGTCTTAGGAAAAAATGTAGGATGTGTGTATGTGAGGGGATCATAGACCTCATATTGGCTGCTTAGATGGCCAGGAATTGCAAGACGCAGTGTCGTCGGTAAGATGATGAACTTTAAAGCTTTGTTGTTCAGTGCTGTAGCCACTAGACACATATGGATATTTAAATTAAAGTAAAATTTTAAAAAATTAAAAATTCATTTTCTCAGTCTCACCGGCCACACTTCTAGTGCTCATAACCACCTGTGGCTGTGACTGCATACTAGTGCGGATTATTTTACTTCCCTCATTACTGAAAGTCCTGTTGGATAGCACTGCAGTAGACAAAGACCTTTCTTTAATAATAATGAGTGCAACTGGAAGCCCTTTTAGTTAAGCTGTCTGATAAAGCTGAGAATGCAGATGAAAAAGCTGCAAAGACATTTCTCGCTCTGTTAAACCAGATTAATGAAGAGGATTGCACCATGGATCTAACTTTTAATTTTGATTTAAATTATGAGAAGCAGTGCCTTCCAAGACTACACATATCAAGGAGGAACTACAAGCTTAGGGTTTAAGTTTTCAAAGGATTGACTAACTGTGATGCTAGAAGCAAATGCCAGAAGAGATTTAAGGGCTATTTTTTTTTTAAATTAGGATTGGTGCTGGTTTTGTTTTGCCCTGGTAGTAAAGTTCCATAGTTTTTTGTCCATAGTGATTTGTCCCCTAATCCTTTTTGTTGTGTAAGACTCTGAATTTTGGTATCTGGCAAAATTGTGAGTTTTTTTTTTCCAGGAAAGTACTTATGGCATAACAGAAATGGTTGTATTGAGACGGTTATGAAGGAGTTCTTGCATGAATAAGAATCTTTAAAGACTATTTCTGTAGTTCATGAAATTGCTGGGGTTTTTTTTTACCCCTAACCTACTAGACTTCTCTTTCTTTGTCATATTTTCTTGCTGTCAGCTGTCCTCCTAGATTCTTCGTCCATCTCAAATAACATTCCTTGATCAGGAGTTAAGAGTGGTTAACCTTATTACTACCATTGCTATAAATTATGATTCATTCTTGGTATTCTTTGTATCTCATGCCTTCAAAGCTCCTTTTCCTTTTCTGAATTGCAGATGGACATAGAAAGGAGGCAATGCCAAGCTTGTCATGGTACCACACCATTTTTCTAAATATGTATGTGTATTTTATATAGTTCCACTAGTAGCAGATACAAAAGTATAAGTAAGGCAGAGTTCTCACTTTGGATCCCGTAATCCAAATGACCACTTTATATTTTCACTGCTGTCTTCAGCACTATCCTGAGATGACTTTTTCTAGATACATATTTTCCTTTTCCTTAGAAATGGCAATCTTAAGTAGCTGTCCATGATATGTGGCTTTAGGATTGGTAGAATACACATAAGACCAGTAGCTTGGGGGCTGTGTATCACTAGTCAAATTATAACATGTTTGTAGCTAGGAAATTACCAGGAATATTACTTGGCAAGCATTCCTTCTGTATGATAATTAGGTCTAATGTCTATGTTAACACTATCCTAAACATTGGGGAAATGATTATGAACTGAATGCAGTCTGCTCTGAAGGTGCTCACAAACTACTTTGGGAGACAGACCCTAAATAACTGTGATAGAGTGTGAAAGAGATTTAAAATAAAGATATTCAAGTAGTGTGAGATCTTAGGCGAAGGAATATTTTAACTAGAGAATTGGAGATTTCCCAGAGTAGGTAGGTTTGAGTTGACCAATAATGGATGAAAGTAAGAGTTTCTCAGATGAAAAAAGGTGACACAAAATATCATACATTATGTATTTCCCATCCATGTTCTAGATAGTTGGAGTTTAATTTAATTAAGAAATAAATACTTCTTTTTAGATAGGAGCACAACTATTTTGTATCTTCTCTTTTTTTTAGACTTTATTTATTTTTAGAGGGGAGGAAAGAGGGAAAAAGAAAGGGTGAGAAACATAAGTTGGTTGCCTCTTGTAGACATCCTGACTGGGGACCAAACCTGCAACCCAAATATGTGCCCTGACCGGGAGTTGAGCCAGCAACCTTTCACTTTGTGGAATGATGCACAATCATCATTCCAATGTATAAAATAGGTCAGGCCTATTTTATATATTCTTGATCTTCATTTTAATGTATGCTAATGTTCTTTCTTCTCTAAGTTTTATAAAAATGGAACCTTTCTGAGTTAAATTTCATCAGCATTTGTTTTCTTTTCTACCTCTAAAGTAAGGTCCCTAAGAGCAAAATCAAATGTAAACATCCCATGGGAAGGAGGAGAAAGAAATGCATAGTTCTTGTATTGCTTAAGAATTTTCCTTCTATAACTTGGATAAAAAATGGATTATTTCTTAGCACTTTAAAGAAATACATTTAAAAAATTTGCTTATCCATAAAATACTTGGTTAGTAGATTTACTGCTCCTTGGCTACGTTGACTTTATGATTTTTTCCCCCTTTTTACAGGGCTGCTTTGTGTTTAAGCCAAACTTAAAGAAAAGAAAGACCTCTGTGCCTATAGGTAAGATGTCTTAATAACAGATTTGTTAGTTTTCCTTCCCTAACTGAATTTAGTAATTCTCTTCTGTTGACATAGCAGTTACCTTACAAGGCATAGGACAAAGCAATAAGGGTACAACCCTAGGGTTTTAATCTAAAAGGAAATACAAACATACCTTCAAACGGCAAATTGAAAAGGAAATGTCTTTCAAAGTGTATGTCACCATTCTTTAAAAGAGATTGTCTTAAAAATCTTAGTGGTTTCCTAGGGTAAAGTATAGGAGTTGACTGCAAAAGGGCGGGAGGGACTTTTATGGAGTGAGGGAAATGTTTTGTAGATTTGAGGGGGGGGTCATGTGAGTGCACGCTTTTGTTAGAACATATCAAATGAGGATAAAGAACTTTCTCAGTGATGTTGTTAGTGGCAGAGCCAGGATTTGAAACCAAGCTGTCTGATTCTCAAATCCATGTTCTAACCATTACTTAGTACTGCCTCTCAAACTATGAGATGAATTTTCACTTAGAACCTTTTGTATTAAATTGCAGCTATAATTTATTAAGATTTGTTTAAAGTTTTTAGTTATATTAGTAAACCTAGTGTTTATAACTGTATAATATGAACTTTGAAGTACATTAGGTTTATTCCATTATGCAGATCTAAGACCAACAGGTACTGTTATAATATGAAAATCTTAGAGGAATTGACCCTAACTTTAAAACAGATGGAGCCGAAATGAGGAAAACATATTCAGATATTAGCACTTGCCTTCAGTGTCTTCAGTTCTCAAAACAAAATTGTCTGAATAAGAAGAAAGATGCTCTGCATTGTGCCCCCCAACTGTCCCCTGACTTGAAGGCATTTTGACATGTGCCTCCTAAAAAAAGACTGATACCTCTCCTTCTCCTCAGTATTCTGTGGAGAGAGAGAGAGAGAGAGAGAGATAAATATATATAGAGAGAGAGATATGAATTGTAAGGAGCAGGAGCTAAACTGTCAGCAGTGAGAGCTGATAGTCATTGTTTACCTCCTCTCAGTGCTTGCTTATTTTTTACCTGCTTACTTGGTAAATGACCGAGAGAAGTTGTGGTAACAGGTTGAAGGGTCCTATTGCTCTTGTTTTCCAATTTCTGACACTTTGTTAAGTATTTTGATGCAGCATCATTCACAAAAGTATTTATGTCTTGATTTGCCACTTTAACATTTTATGTTTTTACTCATTTTCAAAGATGACTATTTTTGTTTTGTTTAAGGCAACCTTGTTATTCTTGTCTCTTATTAGTAGTATATCTCCTTGCTTTTTTAGTTTGTTTCATGTTATGAACTTATCTGTCATTTATCATATGATGACTTCAGTATATTCTAAGCCTTTTGATAAAATTAAAAAATCATTGTTTGTCCCAAACCAATTCAACTACGATTAGAAGCGAAGTTCCTTAACATGAAAGAGAATTTCTATTCCAAACTCTTAGTTAACATTAAATTTGATGTTGGAATACTGACAGCGTTTTAGTGAAGTCAGGAACAAAATGTATACTTTTTTTTTTAAAGGATCTCCAGTTTTGTTTTGTTTTTTTAAGATTTTATTTATTTATTTTTAGGGAGGGAAGGGAGGGAGATAGAGAGAGAGGGGGAGAGAGAGAGAGAGACAGACAGACAGACAGACAGACACATCAGTGTGCGGTTGCTGGGGGTTATGGCCTGCAACCCAGGAATGTACCCTGGCTGGGAATTGAACCTGGGATACTTTGGTTCCCAGCCCGCGCTTAATCCACTGAGCTACGCCAGCCAGGTCAAAATGTATACTTTTACAACTATGTAATATCATGAACATTCTTGCTATTACAACAAAATACCTAGAAGTAAACAGGAAATATAAAGCAAAGTAGAAAACTATAAGGAATGTAACGTTGATTAAAGGAAGAGTCTTGGAGTGTTTTTGGATGTGAATTTTTACCATATTAAAAATATAATTTCTCAAAAAAATATTTCTCCCCAAAAAGTACAGATTGTCTTTTATCCAGTCAAAATACCAGTGTAATTATTTTCCAGAAATGACAAAATTATTTGGAAGGAATGGTTTAAAAATTTTTGAAAAAGAATGATGGTGTTTGTGGTGATGGGAGGAAGACCTGGACCTATTCAGTATTAGAATGAACTGTGAAGTTACAGTAATTAAAACAGTTCAGGATTGTTCTGGTTGGATTCAGTAGAATGAAAAAAAAAGTTCAAAAATAGTTCCAAGTGTGTGTATGAGTATTTAGATGATAAGGGCATCCCAAATCAGTAGAAAAAGAATGTTTTTAAACCGAAGGTTTTATATATAACCCAAGTTATATATAAATCAGAATCAGAAAATCAGTTTAGTGGGTCATGAAAGTTTTAAAAAACAATAGAAAAGAAAACATTTCGTATCACATGATAAGGGTAAGTATTGTTTTGTGGGACTTTGTTATATGTATGTGTGTTGGATTATGATGTAAGATGTATTCCTTAATGTGGGTTGTGCTTTCAAAAGTTTGAAAACCACTGCAGTAATTGGTATTTGGGTAAATGGCTAACCATTTGGAGGAAGACATTCCAAAAGTGTGTAAAGTAATACAGACAGAATAAATAAAAGTCTGGGCTAAAACTATGTCAGCTGAACAAATGAACAACAATAGTAGTAGTAAGAATCATTTAATAAAGGAGAGCTCAAAGCCAATATATGAAGCAAAGTATACAAGGCCTTAGAAGAAGAAATAATGAAAATATATTAATATTAAACCTCAAATCGAAACCATTAAATAAAAACAAAGTGAGAAGTAAATAATAGAAATACATTCTAAAAATTAAAAAGCTATTTAATCTTATAGACAATTATAGTAAAATATAAGATATATAAATAAAATTAAATATCAAGGATATTGAATGTTACCTGTCCCCAAATATATATATATATATATTTGAGGCATATAAAAAAATTTCAACCCCATTACTTACTGTGTGACTTTGTACAAAGATTTTCTAACTTTTATTAATAAGAAAGACATTGACTTAATCCTTTCTGTTTTCAGAGGAGTATTTTAATAAAGGAAAAAATGAGTCTGAGGACAGTAAGCTTCGATTTGAAACTTATCAGTTGATATGGCAGCAGATGAAATCTGAAACTGAGGTGAATACTTTTTTTAATAACAACATTTCTCTAGTACCGTAAATCTCATATTTGTTGCTCCCTGTCTTTTCCACCAGTTTACAAGAGAATTGATGACATGTTGGAATATTGTTTAAGTACAATCTGTATGTCCTTAAAAAAAAAAACACACTCACATTCCAAGTATTAATCATAGTTTCGGGTACTGGAATATATGTTTATAATGATAGTTCCTAAGGCAAGGGGCCTTTACATATCCTCACAGCTTTGAAATACTGGCATTCTTCAAATTATCCATTCAGTTACACAAGTAAGAAATGAGGCTATTTCTAAACTACTTCACGCTGTTACTATGCTATGTATATTCCAGTTCTGAAAAATTTCTCTACTGTTAGCAGATTCATTGTTCTAGGGCCAACATCTTAAGTGGAATTGTTTTGTTTGACCAACACAGTGTTGTACTGGGTTGGCCAAAAAGTCCATTACATGTACAACAGCTCTAGTAGTAGTTAGTTGTTTTTAACTTCCTTCAAAACAATTTTGTTAGATTGTATTGTGACAGCTGTTATATCATTGTGCATTTTAAAAAACTTACAAAAATTGGTGAATAGCATAGAGGCTATCTTTCATTTGTAAGGTTTTCATTTGTAAGTCAGTGTTTGTTGAATGAATAAATAAGGTTCTTTAATGAGGGAATCCAAAGCACTAATCACTGGAGATCTAAGAGAAAAACATTTTTTATTTCATCATGATTGTAATTTTACATGTAATCTTTGGAATTGAATTCATGACAGTTTTCTTTCCCAAACTTAGAAAGACACAGCAGATTATTACTAATAATAATCCATAAAGTTTTGTGTGTTCTGTGTAGCAACTGCAAGAGGAATTAAATAAAAACCTATTTGACAGTCTAATAAAATTTCTGCAAAAGTCTCATTCTGGATTCCAGAAGAATTCAAGAGACTGGGGCTGTCAAATAAAACTCAGAGAAATTCCAACTGCTGCTCTTATTCTAGGTATGTACATATTTGTTTTCTTAAATTGGTGGTTTTGGTATTGATAATAGTAGGGAATAATTTATAGAATTAAACCAATTACAGTTTGTTGGGCATACTTTCAAAACCAATAAAAGTTCTTTATACTGATTATACATTCGTTAATTTAAAAAAATTGATTTAGATTAGCTAGTATCTTCCCAATTTTTGTCTGAAAAATGATGGGGAAATATATTTGTGTTACTCTTTTCTTGGTTAGTTATTTTATGAAAATATATGAGATTTGAATTTGGTAATAAAGAAGCCAGCAGTATATTAATAGATTCTATTTTGATATCTTTTTATCGTCTCTTCATTGCAATTACTCTATGACCTTAATTTTATTTCCCTACTCATAGCTTTTTAATCTTGGATTGTTATATTCTATTATATAATAGTGATTGTTTAAAAGGCAGTTTGGATGAATTATATATAAATTGCTTTCAGACTGCAGGCTTAAATTTCTGAGTTACTTAAATTTCCATCATTAACATTCCGTTTTAACCAGGCATCTGGATTGCAGGTAATGGGAAAATTTTTCCTTGGAATATTAGCAAATTTTCTTCACTCCTTCTGAAAAGAAAGTTGAATATATTTGGATTTCTAATGTACTCTTAAGTGCACTTTCAATATATTTATTCAGAGTTTGTTATAAGAGTAGGATCTGAGATAAGAAATTCTTTAGTCTAAACTGCCTAATACTGTTCATTATATACTTGATATTCAGGACAGTATTTCTCCATTTTAATATACCTACAAATAACCTCTACGGGATCTTAGTAAATGAAAGCTTTCACTAATAAGTCTGGGGTAGGAACTGAAACTCTGCATTTCTAACAGGCCTGCAGCTAATGCCCATGCTACTGATCCTGGACCACTCTGAATAAGACTCTGTAGAATGATTTATAATGCTGTGGACCAGCTTTTCAGTGCAGCCTGCCACTTAATTTCAAAACCCCTTCCATTATGGGTGAGAAACTGATGGCTGGCTCGGACTGTTTCCTGCTTTCTTTCTGTACTGCCACGTTGCAGCAATTGCAGGTGGAATGGGAGAAACACAGTTAAGAGGCCTGACTGATAGATTGTTGGTGAGAGCACTGTTTATATTCCTTTTCTGCCTTCTGCCAGTAGGAAGGAGGCTAATAGAAATCTTGTGTTTCAAAGCCGGTGGCTCAAAGTCAGTGGCAAAGACAGTGGCTTGAGGAGAACATTTTTTCAGTTAAAGATTCTGATTATCTTGTTTCTAGTAGACAGTTCCATTGCCTTAAGGAACATAGTGTTAAATAGCTTATAAATTCAGTCAGACAGGATAAGCCAGTGTTTAGTAAATTCCTAAATTTGTTCAGAGATGTAGTATCACAGTCACAGATCATAATGCATGCTCAGATATCATTTCAATACTTAAAAAAAAATCTCAAAGATACTTAAGTATAATTGCATGTTTTCTCAAATGTATATGGTCTATTTGTTTGCTTATATGGTCTATTTTAGTGTGTGTCCATTTAAAAATAGCCTGCCAACATTTTTTATGTGTTGGCTCTTCTGGAAAAAAAAATGTTGATTATTGGTGGTGGCCTGGATGATTCTGAACCTTTTCTGATAAGCAGTTGAAGTTTTATAGGTGCAAGTCTCAAGTAGTTTCAAGATGTCTGCTGCTGGCACCCGCCTAAGTGCCAAAGCACTTTCTAGAAATTACAGATTGTGATGTTAGGGAGGTTACCAGTTAATAGAATTTCTTCCAAAGTATGTGGGGACATTTTCACTCAACTCTGATGACAACATGCAGAGCTCTAAAATTCTGATTTGTGGAAATGGGAGTCCGGGTTTTGTAAATACCTAAAAGACCTAAAATTATAATTTGTTTTTAGGCTCTTTTCCTCAGAAATCAGTTCAGTGTACACTTTACCTATTATGTTATTTACTACTGTGATCATAAATAATATTACTGATTGGATTTTCCTCGGTTGTTAAGTGAGGATCACAGTAAGGCTAGAATCTATAATCCTTATTTTTGAATAATTATTTTAAAGAGTTTTTTGTGAATGTGACAGAGGAATGAAATTATTCCTAAGATGTTCTCAGGGGTAAACTACACATCCCTAGTAATTTTTTTAAAAAAGACAATTTGTGCTAAATACCTTTCCTGACAAATAAGTATAGCGTGTGCCTTTAGATAGCTGTTATCACTGGAGATCTCTTCATTTATGCAGTGTGTTTTTTTTGGTTTCTGTTATTAATCATGTTGTAATATATTTTCAACTTAGCAATTCACTTAAGTTAAATAGCTTTTGTTGTTAAATTATTAATAATAAAAATTGTGGTATAATATGGATGTATAATCCCACAGGTGTGAATGTAACAGATCATGATTTAACATTCAGAAGTCTAACAGAAGCTCTTCAGAATAATGTCACTCCATATGTAGTCTCATTGCAATCTAGAGACTGCCCAGGTGAAGTATAAATGCTTTAATAACCTTGATGAGATGTTACAAATCTCTTGGGTCCTCTCTTGATCTCTCTCTCTCAAGCTTTCTTTGTCCCTTTTTATTTGTGGGAAGAGTCTGCCACTGCATTTTGGCAGGGTGAAGTTTAGTGCCTCCCAGAACAGTCTTGACTATTGTAGGACTCTTGACACTTTATTCCAGCCCTGCCTCTGCCACATCTGCTTCACTGCCATTAATGGTCCAGGCATTTTAAGTTGGAAGGTTTGGCACAGGCCTGATAATTGAGGAACTGGGAGTTCTTATTTAGTCCAACAGAGAATAGACTACATAGGCTCATGTTTACAGCCTCAAGTCATCTTAGTGTCCCGCTTTGAAAGGCCACCATGAGTAAAAATAGTCCATTGCCAGAGCTTACCTTGGGTATCTGAAGCCATTAAATCGTAAACGATGTGGAAACTACCAGAGTAAAATGTGCTTAAATTGCACTGATGTGTTTCTGTGCTTTATATTACTTTCATATTCATAAACTGATTGGAATTAAAAATAACTTGTGTAAGTAATACTTTTCATCTTTTTTTAGGGGCTTTAAAAACCTTTTGATGTCCAGAAGTAAATTAAATATGTATTACTCCTCATATAATTAATAGTTTTTATATTTATACATTTGTTTAGGTAACACTTTTATTATAGACAATACATATAAAGTTTGTCCTAAATTTTATCATTTAATAAAATTTAGATATTAAAGAGGAGATACTAATGAACATTCATAGGCAATATGTTAAATGATATGGTGGTTAATCTTAAGTATAGAAAAACACATTTTACTCAAATAATATAATTTACTGATCAAGAAGTTTCAGTTGTAGACTTCTGGCCAAGATGGAGGTGTAGATAGACACACTGTGTCTCCTTGCATACCCAGAAGAAAGACAACAACAAATTTAAAAACAAAAAACCAGAACTGACAGAAAATCGAATTGTGTGGAAGTCTGACAACCAAGGAGTTAAAGAAGAAATATTCATCTAGACCAGTAGGAGGGCAGAGATGGGCAGCTGCGTGGAGAGGACTTGCAGTAAGGTGGCAGCTGGAGGACTGGGGCAGGCAAGGCAATGGCTTGTGGACCTGTGAGGCGGTAACTGGCAGACAGGTGGGTCCCACATTCCTGCGCAGATAAACTGGAAGGAACAACTGGGGAGTGAGACAGACTGAGCAACCCAGGGTTCAAGCATGGGGAAATAAAGCCTCAAACCTCTCATTGAAAACCCCTGTGGGGGTTGAGGTGGCAGTAGGAGAAACTCCCAGCCTCACAGGACAATTTGTTGGAGAGACCTACAGGGTCCTAGAATGTACACAAACCCATCTACCCAGGAATTAACAACAGAAGGGCCGAATTTGCTTGTGGGTAGTGGGGGAAGTGACTGAAAACTAGCAGAGAGCTGAACAAGTGGCACTGTTCCCACTTGGACACTGCCCGCACATACAGATTCACAATACAGTAACGTGGGTTGACCTCCCTACCCTGGTGAACACCTAAGGCTCCATCCCTTACTATGTAACAGGTGTGCCGCTGAGACAAAAAAAAAAAAAATGACCCAAATGAAAGAACAGATCAAAGTTCCAGAAACAATACAATTAACTGATGAAGAGATAGCCCATCCTATTAGATGCATAGTTCAAAACACTGGTAATCAGGGTGCTCACAGAATTGGTTGAATATGGTCACAAATTAGAGGGGAAAATGGAGGCTACGCTAAGTGAAATAAAGGAAAATGTACAGGGAACCAACAGTGATGGGAAGGAAACCAGGACTGAAATCAATGGTTTGGACCAGAAGGAAGAAAGAAACAACCAAACAGAAAAGAAGGAAGAAACAATAATGCAAAAAATGAGAGGCTTAGGAACCTCCAGGACATCTTTAAATGTTCCAACATCCAAATTGGATGCCAGAAGGAGAAGAGGAAGAGCAAGAAGTTGAAAACCTGAACAAATAATGAAGGAGAACTCCCCCAATCTGGCAAAGGAAATAGACTTCCTGGAAGTCCAGGAAGCTCAGAGAGTCCCAAAGAAGTTGGACCCAAGGAGGAATGCACTGAGACACATCATAATTACATCATACAAGATTAAAGATAAGGAGGGAATCTTAAAAGCAGCAAGACAAAAGGAGACAGTTATCTACAAAGGAGTTCCCATAATGCTGTCAGCTGATTTCTCAAAAGAAACCTTGCAGGCAAGAAGTGGCTGGAACGAAGTATTCCAAGTCATGAAAGGCAAGGACCTACATCCAAGATTGCTCTGTCCAGCAAAGCTTTCATTTAGAATGGGAGGGCAGATAGAGTGCTTCTCAGATAAGGTCAAGTTAAAGGAGTTCATCATCACCAAGCCCTTATTATATGAAATGTTAAAGGGACTTATCTAAGAAAAAGAAGATAAAGCATATGAACAGTAAAATGACAACAAACTCATTAACAACCAAACTGAAAACAAAAACAAAGTAAGCAAACAACTAGAACAGGAACATAATCACAGAAACAGATCACATAGAGGGTTATCAGTGGGGGAATGCGAGGGGGAGAGTGGTGGAAAAGGTACAGAGAATAAATAGCATAAATGGTAGGTACAGAATACACAGGGGTGGGTTAAGAATAGTATAGGAAATGTAGAAACCAAAGAACTTATATGTGGGACCCATGAACATGAACTAAAGGGGAATGTGGGTGGGAGGGGATATGCAGGGCAGAAGGGAATAAATGGGGGAAATGGGATAACTGTAATAGCATAATCAGTAAAATATGAGAAAAGTTTCAGTTTTATACTGGATTACTTTAAGGGGAGATAAGATTTCTTTTATATTCTGCAGATATGAAACATTTTTTGCAAAAGTTATGCTCACAGTTGATGGACTGCCATGTAGATGTGGAATCCAAAGAGCAGGAAAAAGATATCCAGAAAAAGATACATTGTTCAATGGATTTTCTTTCCAGTTGGTATATGAATGTCACACAGGTAAATGTAAACTGACAGTTTTCTCCCAGGAAATTGGCATATGATTGGAGAGGCTTGGAATTTTATTAAGTATAGTATTGTTTTGTTCTAATAAGGATGTGCTTATATAGCATCAACTATTAATTTAATGATAGCTCTTGTTTTTCCTAAGGCTACTAGAATTTAAAAGTATTCTTTTATCAGTATGCAGCCTACTTCCTGATAAAAGTTTAGGTTCCTACAAGGCCATTTTATTTGTGGGAGAATATCTTCTAGTGACAAAAACAGCATCTGAAATTGGTTTTCTTGCAGATTTTGTCT
Source organism: Phyllostomus discolor (assembly GCF_004126475.2). NCBI lineage: Eukaryota > Metazoa > Chordata > Mammalia > Chiroptera > Phyllostomidae > Phyllostomus > Phyllostomus discolor. The sequence continues at coordinate 149,502,617 of NC_040906.2, forward strand.
CTATAACAATGGCTATAAGGTTAATAGAATCATGCTGTATCTACTGTCAACTTAGTCTGATGAGAAATAGCCATATATATTTTTTAAGACTCTAATTTGTTCCATGTTTAGAATTTTTAGGGAGTAAATGCTCTCTGAATAAAGTGTATTCAATAAAAAGAAGTTCCATTCTTCAATGTTAGTCTCTGGTGAAAATGATTAACTGAGTGATTTATGGGTTGCTGCACCATAAAACCACGGCCTTAGTTTATGATGCTGTGTAGCCAGATAGTATGGGACGAAATACTGTAGAGATATTTTTATTTTATTTAATGTATTTATTTTTTTTTAGAGAAAAGGGGAGGGAGGGAGAAGGAGAGGAAGACAGCATCAGTGTGTGGTTGCATCTCATGCATCCTTTACTGGGGACCTGGCCTGCAACCCAGGCATGTGCTGTGACTAGGAATCGAACCAGTGACCCTTTGGTTCCCAGGCTGGCACTCAAGCCACTGAGCTACACCAGCTAGGGCTGTAGTGATGTTTTTTGATGAATATATTTGCTGAAGTCATCATAAGTGAGGTTACCTTTTACAATATGTAGGTATTAAGCTGGGTCTAATGCTTATTTATAGTATCTTAATTTGATCCAGAATTTTAGATCTTGTAGAAATCAAATGCTACATGCAATTTAAAAATTGGGATTTGACTAGATGATATTTAAGATGCTTTTCAACTTGAAATTTCACAGTGGCAGAGCAGTTTTATTCATTGTGCTTTTTAATTAAAAATACTAATTCTTACTTTAAAGCAAATTATGATATTTCACCAACAGAACATTCAGTTTTATAGAGAATGTTCTCTCATGCTTTTTTGTCATTTTTTTTCCAAATGGGAGAAAATACAAATATTTTATATGAGTTACAGATTTTGCTGAACCTTTTTTTCTTGGTTATTATTCCCATGTTAGACAGAAAGATTGTGCTAATAACTCTTAGAATGAGTTTCTCTTTGTTACGTGGGAGAAATAAAAAACCAGCTACTGTGAAATATAAAGGGATCTAGATCTACATGTATAGCATTTGGTTGGTAAGGCTTACTTTTAACTCCTCCTTTCCACCATGGTTTAAAAGAAGATGGACCCAGGAAGGCCAGGGAAAAAGAGGACTTCTTCTAGCCAGTGGCAGTCTCCTCCTGTTGTGCTTATCTTAAAGGATATGGAAAGCTTCACCACAAAAGTACTACAGGACTTCATAATTGTCAGCAGGTAGATGATGTATCACCTGTCTTTTGTGCAAAATTTCTTTTATTAAGAAAACATACAATGTTTAACTTAAAAAAACAACCTTTTTTCAAAGAAAACAAATTGCAGTTTTATCCTTATTTTAATACTAAATGGGTGGAAACCAGGATGATTTCAAATTCCTTATAATTGAATGTTCAAAGACCTCCTATCAGATTTTCATTTGCTTTTTGACCAAAGAATGAAAATCAAAAGACAAAAATTAGCCAATTTTAAATTAGCATGGTAAGGCAGTATAGAATGTAGTTTCTTTCACCAAGATCGTCTGTCTCTTACTTGCCCATTAAATATATAAACTACTGCAGACTCAGATATTTTTGTCAGATCTTACTTTCTGTTACCTGTCCACCCTTAGAAGTTTTGAGTTAGCTCTACTGAGCAAGAATATTTCCTAAAAAACATTATTTTATATGATGAGGATCTACTTCCATGATCTCATTGGACCTTTAAGGAGATCCTGTGAGACTCAGGATTGAAGTAACTAACTCTTATTTTAAATCCAGTAACAAGCATTACCCATGGTACATTATCCATCAGAGGGGAAAGGAGGGAGAAAGAAAGGGAGAGAAACATCGATGGGTTGCCTCCTGCACACCCCCAGCCAAGGACCTGGCCTCCAACCCTGGCATGTACCCAGACTGGGAATTGAACCGACGACCTTTGAGTTTGCAGGCCTGCACTCAATCCACTGAGCCACGTCTGCCAGGGCTTGTAGCCATAACTGTTAAGCAAGTTAACATACTGAAGAAAACAAAATAAATTACATCTTTAAAGTGTACCATGGTATACCCTGGCTGGTGTGGCTCCGTGGATTGAGCATTGTCCTTCGAACCAAAACGTTGCCACTTTGATTCCTGGTCAGGGCACATGACTGGGTTGTGGGCTAGGTCCTTGGTTGGGGGCATGCAAGAGGCAACACATCAATGTTTCTTCCCCTCTCTCTAAAAAGTAAAAATAAATAAAATCTTTTAAGAAATAGTTATGGCTACATTTGCTTTAAATCTAAATTGTTATAATTCACGAATATACTTATTATTCCTATTTTGATAGTATCTTTCCCCCGATTTTTAAACTAAGATTTCTAGATCCTAAGACTTTTGTTAGTGCTAATACTGAACTGCTTAACATGCTAGAAAAATGTACACAGTACAGAATAGTGACAGAAAAGCTTTACTTTTATGGAGGTCAGTCTTGTGACTACTTTTACCATCAAAAGTAAGGAAAAAACTTAAAACCATAACGGAGTCCTTTACTCCTATGAAGGTAGAACTATATACAACTATGATGTGAAAATCAATAGCTAATAGGAGGGAGCTAGCAAAATCAGCAGTCAGGATACACAGGACTGACCTGCAGTAGCTCTCTAAGGGAGTATTGTTTTACTCTGTGGAAGTCGTTTGTGTCCCTACTAGAAATGCTAAGAACCAGTTATGTTCAGCCCTGCCCACGTGGCTCAGTTAGTTGATTGTCATCCTATGCACCAACTATTTCTATGTTACTTTAACAGAGGAAAATCAGTGACTTAGCAAATTTAGTGCCTAGAATGATACTCCTTACCAATGTCTTATAAAGCAGACATAAAAATAAAGGTCTTATTGCAAAATGATACATTGAAATTATTTGTTGAAGAAATCCCACTCTTGTATTTTTTTTTAAACTAGTCAACATCTACATGAATTTCCACTAATACTCATTTTTGGAATTGCCACATCTCCTATTATCATCCATCGGTTGCTTCCTCATGCAGTATCATCTCTGTTGTGTATAGAAATATTCCAATCTTTGTCTTGCAAGGAGCACCTGACTACAGTATTTGATAAGGTAAAAAGAAAAAAATTTACCAGTGAAATAGGATGAAAAGAAAACTGCCAAAAATAGATTATAAATATAAATGTTAATGATAAATTTCTACATCTCTTCAAAGTATGATGTTGAACTAGATATTCCTTTACATTTTTTAATACTTCTATTTAATGGTTTATAGTGGTATAGTATTGCCATCAATATTTATGAAAATTAAAATATAAAGTTTATAAAATGATAACAATCTGTAGCTATCAATCAGTTATTACTGAACGCAATTTTTTTTTGTTGTAGAGAGGGGAAGGGAGGAAAAGAGCAAGGAAGAAAAACATTAGTTGCCTGTTGTACACACCCCAACCAGGGACGGATCCCACACCTAGGCATGTACCCTGACGGGGAATGAAACCGGCATTGAATAATACAAATTCAGCTACTTTACATTTTTTAAATAGACATTTGTTAATTTGGGGTTTTCACATAACAGTACATAAGGTGTACTGTTCATTATTGTGTATCAGTAGGGATGAAAGAAATCAGATAACAAGAATTGCCAAAGCCTGCAGCTTCTTCAGTGGCTTCTGATGGGAGGATGGAAGAAGTTATATGTTTGACAGGCAGTACTTTTTAAAATGAGGAATTAGGTAGAGGATGATGAATATCTTTGATTCTGAACATATAATATGAATATGAATAGTTTCTTTGTTATTTTTACTGTTGTATAAATTAATTTAAAATTTTAGTTGATGTTTGATCTGAAAAACCTTACTATTGTTATAGCTTTCATAGTTAATGTCATAGTCTCATTCTTTGCCTCATTATTTATACTTCATATTTATGAAGCATAACAACTAACAAGGAGTGTGTCCTGCCCCCTGTTTATCTCTTTTCAGCTACTTCTTACAACTCAGTTTCCCTTTAAGCTGAGTGAAAAAGTGTTACAGATTTTGATCAGCATCTTTTTGTATTATGATTTCTCAATTCAGAACTTTATAAAAGGACTTCAGGTAAGAAGACACTAATGGGTTTGAAAATTCACAACCTGGTTCTAAATAATTTGCATGTTATTCAAACTGACTACTATGATATTTAAGGCATTTTAAATGGCAAACTGTAGAATAAGTAAATTCAAGTTATATTATTCTGAATTCTACCATTGCTTTGTTACCTTGCAGCAAAAATATAAAGAATACACTAATTGGATATTAAAATGAAAAAAGGCCTCCCTCTATTCCAGTGATTCTTACCATGTTAGGGGAGGTGGGAGGGAAAAGGACCTATTTAAAGAATCTGATGAGCCCTGGCTGGCGTAGCTCAGTGGATTGAGCGCGGGCTGCGAACCAAAGTGTCACAGGTTTGACTCCCAGTCAGGGTACATACCTGGATTACAGGCCACAGCCCCCAGCAACTGCACATTGATGTTTCTCTCTCTCTCTCTCTTTCTCCCTCTCTTCCCTCTCTAAAAATAAATAAATAAAATCTTTAATATTTAAAAATGATAAAAATTAAAAATTAAAAAAAAGAATCTGATGAAAGCTTATGGACTTTTTACCTAGGCAATATTATATGTAAAGGGTCAACAAACTTTTTTTGTAAAGGACTGGATGCTAAATAGTTTTGCCTTTATATGCTACATATGGTTTCTGTTGCATCTTCTTTATTTTTTCATTTTTTTTAATAACCCTTTAAAGATGTAAAAAAACATTCCTGGGTCATGTAAAAATAGGCTGTGAGTTGTAGCTAGCTGTCCCCTGTACATATGTGTGTGTTCATTTATACTTTTATATATTGAGAATGTATTTTCACTAAGGTTTCATGAATGGACAGAAGAAATTCATGAACCTAACTTCATAATCTCTGTTATAAACTAACAATGGACCCCATTATTCTGTTGTTTAAAACCTATTATTTCCCTTTCTTGGCAACTATCTAAAATACTTGAGCAAAGTGTAGTCATTGTGAACACATGTCAGTTGTCAAATTGATTACAACCTGTATATTAGTAACCTTCAATACAAAAGTGCAATATACTACCTTATATTTATGTAGTTCCTACATGATTATAAATTACTTTCCATAGGTACCCTTCTTCTACATAAAACTCTATAGTTGTCTGTTACGGCTAATATGTCTTTTTTTTTTACAATTTAGATTTTCTTTGAAAATCCTCACCCAAGGGTATATTTATTGATTTTAGAAAGAGAAACATCATTGTGAGAAAGAAACATTGATTGGTATACGGGAAGATACTCTGACCAACTGAGTAACCTGGCCAGGGCTCAACTTAGGTTGTTTTTTTTTTTAAGTATTTTCAAGCAAGAAAATATTTACCTTAGCAGTATGTGAGATTAAATGATACTGCGCTACAACAACTTCTAATTTACTTCTTACTCATTTTTTACTTACTCATAAGTATTTAGCAAGAGCCTGCTAAAAACCAAACACTATGTTGAGCCCTGGGCGTACAGAGGACAAAGAAATGTCTGCCTTCAGATTGCTCATGGCTTCATAAGGAGGCGGAAGAATAAACATGCATTTATAGTTTTGAGTCAGTACTATGAAAGAAACATCCCTGGAGATTCTATAGGAGAACAGGAGTGTATCCTAAGGCAGAAGAGCTGGCCAGGTTAGAATTGGAAGAGCATTCCAAGCAAAGCAATAATAGGGGGAGACAGAGCTATCAGAGGGCGGTTGCAGTGGTCTAGACAAGATATGGCAAGGCCTAAACTAAGGTAGTGATAGTGGAACTAGAGAGGAGGAACCAAGTTTGAGGACGAGTTAGAAACAACAGAACTTGGTGACTAAGTGGATGATAGGATGTGTAAGAGAGGAGCATAAGTGACAGATACACAGATTCCAGTTTGGCAGATGGATTGGAGGTTGGCACCATTTATTAAGTGTACATGTTAACATGTCAAAGCCAGTTTGTTAGAAAAGGGTGAGTTTCTTTTTTTTTTTAATCTTTTTTTAGAAAGGGTGGGGAAGGGGAGAGAGAGAGAGAGAGAGAAACATCAGTGTGTGGTTGCTGGGGATCATGGCCTGCAACCCAGGCATGTACCCTGACTGGGAATCGAACCTGCGACACTTTGGTTCGCCGCCCGCGCTCAATCCACTGAGCTACGCCAGCCAGGGCGTGAGTTTCTTTTTGAATAGGTTAATTTAGCGTATGTTGGATATAAAGATTTGGCACTGAGGAGAAAGATCTGGACTGGAAATATTTAGGATTTATCTTTAAAAGATAGTAGTTGAAGTCATGTAGTGAGGATGAGGCATCACGCAGAAGAGTGAGAAACGCAGTAAGGGTAGAACCCTCAGGCAAACTGACATATAAGAGTGAGCAATAGAAAAGGAGACTAAAAACAAAAAGAGGCCAATAGAAAGCAGAATGTCATGGAAGTCAAGGGAAGAAAGAGTTTTAGGAGACATTAACTAGTCCCAAATACCTTTGAAAAAGTGAGGGAGGAAAAGGACATTAACCAAGTACAAGTACTTAATCCCTCTGGGTCCCATTTTTTCTCATCTGTAGAATAAGGCAATTAAGATTGGATGACTTGATAGGTTTCTGATAATTTACTAAGCACCCCGTTTGTGCTAGGCACTTACTAATTCCTTTGTTTCATAACTATATATTATTACCCTTAGTTTTGCACATGAAAAAGCAGGCTTACGTTAAGTAGCTTGGCGAAGTGCACATAGGTAATAAGTGGCAGAACATTTAGACCCTGTTTGTCCAATTTTCCAAATCACTGTAAATGTGAAGTCCTGATTTCTGTAGCAGGTACAATAGGGCATGTGATCATTCCACATATGCTTAAGTCCTTCCCACTTTAGGTGGATATGTTAACCAACTTATTAATTGACCCAGATACTGAGAATGCACTTGAACAAAATAGTTAAGTGATACTGGGTCTGTAACTGCATTTATAGCTCTACTATAGCTCATGTGACTTACTTCTATTCTTCCTTGCCAGGAAGTTCCTTATCATGTTGATTTTTATTTTTCTCATGTTTAAAAAGTGGTGTTAACCTTAGAATAAATATTATCACACTAATATAATTGGAAAATATAAGTAAGAAATAAGATTATGTTAATATATGCAAAGATAATTTAGCACTTGGCATGAACTAAATTGTAGTTGTTTCTAAGTTAGGCTGGCCTGTTGCCTTACAGCCTCCTTATACTTTCTCCATCATGGACTATTTTGGAGGATTTCTTCTAGCCTTGGGTTTCTGATCCTCAGCTCTGTAGGCTCAGAAATTACCAGTTTACCCAGGAAGGATCAAACTCAAATACCTTAAGGATGATCTATAAATTACCATGTTAATTTATTAGTTTGTGATGGGGAATGATATTTTTCAGTGATCAGAATGTGTTTTATCTATTATGTAGGGAACCGTCTCTCCAGTATCAAGGTATCTGGAAAAACCAAACTGGTCATGAGAAGGTTGCTTAGTCAAAGTTTTTAACATTTGGACAGTTAGGAGATCTATCTTACCAGTTATAATAGAATCTGGAAAATCATTTTCCCTTGTACTATGGAGACCACAGTATTCTAGTTACTAGAATACTCATATCTATCAGATACTATACTATGTGTTCCTCCATGTAGTAAAACTGAGTTTAAAAAAATACATTTTCTTTAGCCATCCTCATGTTGCACTATTCTTTCTATCAGTAGGCAAAGCTTCTACCATTGTAACATTTTTATTTATTTTAGCAGACCAGTTTTTACACTGACTTTAGATTGGTATTTTCTTACGAGTTTTTGGGCATCAGTTAGAACCTTGGGTCATACCTCAGTCCCATCACCACCACATTTATTGTTCTGTTAAAGTAAGTGAGATTCTTCTGAAACTAGCTAATTTATCCTTTTATATTAGTTTCTTTTAGTTTATACTTCAGAGATTATAATATTCTGACCTTGTCCACAAAATGGGCCTTATGTATATAGCCATTTATGTATCTTTTGCAGTTATTGGTGACATTAGGTATATTAGTTCATAAATACTTCTGTTTTTTTAAACTGCAAAATTGAGCAGAAGATTTACTGCCAAAATATAATGAATATATTTAATCTTTACATTTTTTTCAGCTTTCTTTATTAGAACATTTCTATTCCCAGCCCCTCAGTGTTCTATGCTGTAATCTCCCAGAAGCCAAGGGAAGAATAAATTTTTTATCTGATAATCAATGTGAAAATATCCGACGTCTTCCATCATTTAGGAGGTAAGAAAGAAATACATATTTAGCATATCTTATAATAGAGTTTGGGGCAAAACAAATGATCTCAGATCCAGCTATTTTTGAAGAGAAGAAAGGAAAAATAATTTTAATTTTTTAGATTATATTAAAACCTTTCTGTTTTTAATTGTGAGATTTCTGTGTTGAATTTGAAAATTTGGCACCAAGAAAAATATTTTTATAAGAGGACATAATTTATAGCTTTCCAGAGTTGCTTTTTATAAATAACATTTTCTATTTCTGGAGTTTCTGTTCTTTGTTTACGTAGACCCTCCAGACTGTGAACTGTGGGTAACTCACGGAATTAAAGATTACCATATACCGTGACTGTCATCTTGAATTTGTTGAAAAGAAATGAAAGCATGTGACCCCCAGTTTAGGTATTTCTTTTTCCCCATATGCTGGTCAAATACTTAGAATATTTAATTATCTCTTTTTGTGTATGGTATGGTGAATATTTTAGGTATGTGGAAAAGCAGGCTACAGAAAAGCAAGTTGCACTGTTGACCAATGAGAGATTTTTGAAGGTAGGAATGTGGATCTATTTATTCTGTTTTATTCTCTTTGTTTTCTTCATTAAAAAGATTCTATTAGTATTTATTGAGTTAATTTTATAAAACATATCTGTATATCCTAACACCTTTTGTAGAATGAAGTAGTAGGTCTTGGTAATCATATAGGGAGGTGACTATTAAAAATAACACAAAACCTTATCTAAGAGATAAGACTTTTTATTGAGGAAAATGTTAACTAGAATATTGTATTTCTCTTATGGCATATTTTGAAGACACTTTTAGATCTTAGCTTTCTTTCCACATGACAGTTTTGGAATCTGTAGGCAATTTCATTTTACTGTACTTTTAAAGGTTGTCATAAATAAAAGCACATAGAAGCTATGTAGCTTTGGGACCCACTACTAAGGTGGTATTGATCTGATAAAATGTTATATATTGACAATATAATGCCATGAAAGAAGTAATGAGCTTAAAATTTTATGAATTAGCCAGACAAATTAGGGATAATCAAAAGAAGGTGTTTTTTTTGTTTTGTTTTGTTTTCTTGAAAAAAATTATCCTTGAACATGGTACATAATTCAAGAGGCTAAGGTAATATCTGCCCTCTTTCCCTCCCTGGTTACAGCCAATGTTACTGGTTTCTTATCTATCACTCTGGAGATATTCTTCACATATATAAGTAATTGTATATATTATGGGGGTTTCTTCCCCAGTCTTACAGAAATAAGTATATTACATACACTATTTTGCACCATGTTTTGTTTTGCACCTGATCTAGGAAATCATTACATAGCAGTAATAAAAATTGGCATAATATTTTATTGAATGAATGCACCCTTATTTTATTTAATAAAAGTAAAATTGTTCTCTTACTGATGAACAATTAGAAATTTGTAATGTCACACTTTTTTTATGCTCTTCATGCTCTTTTTAGGGAAAAGTTGTTAGAGAATTATGATAAAATTAAGATGGCATCAAAGTTAAGCCCTGGTGCTATGTGTATTACGTATTTTTAAATTTTGAATAAAAGAATGTTAGTTCTCAGAGGGCATGCATTCTGTATAGTTCTAAATACTGATTTGCCTACCTTTTGTAAATCCTCAAAAAATATTGAGAATGGGTTTATTTTGAGATACAGTTGACATACAACATTCAGTGGAGAATAGCTTTTATTAAACATTATTTCTAATGCAGAATCCACCCTGTGCCTTAATATAAAATTAGCTCTAGATTGCGTTTTAATAATCTCTATAACTTTTTCAGAGCAGTGTAGAAAGTCCTCAAACCCTAATGCAGGTTATTTTGGTAGAGAGGACATTTAAGAACGGGAAAAGGATGTGTGCGTATTCACTGAAGTCTTTTAGGATCAGATAGAATAGCTCTCTGCTGAGTGAGCTAGTTGCCAAGTGCATTTCCTGCTAGGATTTTCTGTCAAGAGTATATTTTCAGAAGGCAGGAATAGATTTTTTTAGAGTACCTTTAACTATTGAGGTGATAAAGGGAGAGAATGTCTAGCCCAACACTAATCTCTGCTTCTCAGTAACTTTGTGTATTTTCTAAGCATTTATTTCTGCTGTTCTTGTTGCATTTATCAGCCTGTTGGTTATCTTTGTTGTATTCATTTTAAGGCTTTATGTGTTGTCAATTCAAGGCCTATTTTCTTGAGACTTACATAGTGGAGTCACAAAGATTAGTACCTTACCCTGAAAAAGTTATCTGCAGGCCACCTGATGAATTCAAAGGACAGAAGATGTCTGGGAAAAAAAAAATGAATGTCTGTTGATTATCCTAGTGTAGAATGAAAGTAACTTTGAATATTTTATTCTTATTATAATGCTTCATTTTTTATGATTTTGTTTTAAAATACATGACAGTTTTATGTGTATTTTATCACAATTTTAAAAATTGAAAAAAAGTACATTATAATATGGTGCTGCATGATGTAGGGAAAAATCCTTATCTTGAACTCAAAAATTTGCATTTGTACTGCAGCTACTCAAGAGCCATGTATACTTACCCTATTTAAGCCTCTATTTCCTTATCTATAAAATTGGATAATAATTCCTGGTACAATTTCCTCATAGGTTTAGTGATTAAGTGTGCTTGGCAAGTGAGAGTGAGTTAAAAACAAATATAACTAAAACTTTTATAAATGTAAACCATATTGCTACTATTTTTCACTATAAGTTAAGATAGCAATTTGAATACAGTTTTATATATTACATAATCTGTTTTATATACTGCAGTGATCCCTCACCTATCACGGGAGTTATGTTCCAGAGACTCCTGCAATAGGTGAAAATCCTCGAAGTAGTGGCGTTATATTTATTTTATTATTTATATATATTTTAAGGCTTTATAAACCCTTCCCACACTCCTATAAACCTTTCCTACTCTCTTATTAACTTTTCCACACTCTTAATATGCTCTTAAACACTTTCTACACTCTTAAACCTATGTAATTTTAACAACATACAAAATTCTATATGGGTACTCACCATTGACGTATACAGTCATCCCTCACTATATCGCGGTTCACTTATTGCGGCTTCACTGTAAAACCTGAGATACATTGAAGCTGCAATAAGTGAACCTTGATATAGCAAGGGATGACTGTACATATAATATATAAAAATATTCTGTTATATAGTGATGTAAATTATATAGTTAAATAGACATGCCTACTATTAGAGTTTTATTATTTTTACCTAGTTTCTACACTCAGATTTCTGACATAGAGCTCAAAGTTTATTCCAGGGAAATATATACTCTTTATGTCTGGACTGTTTCTGCCCTATTTAAATCTACTTTCCTCTCTACTCTGATGAGCTGAACCAGTGGTTCACAAATCAAAATCACTTGGAGGGCTTGTTAAAACAGATATCTGGGCTCCATCCCCAGAGTTTCTGGGTCTATAGCTCTTCATTTCTAGCAGGGTTCCAGGTAATGCTGATACTATTGGTCTAGGGACCATTTTTGGAGAACCACTGAACTAGATTGACTCCCCAGAAGGGAATGTTGTTTATCTTTCCCTTACATTATTTTCTTAAGTGTACAACTAATCTGTGAAACCCCAGTTTAAATAAATGATTGATCTTAATTATCCTCTGGACTCAAGATGTTTAAAAAAACCTTCAACTCCCTTAAAATTATGGACCTTTAGTTTATCAAGTACTGGCTTAAAACTGTATGCCAACTTTGTGTTTCATAACTTAAGGACTGGGCTTTTAGAGTATACTTTTAAATTTAAAAATTCAGATGACTGCCCTGACAAGTGTGGCTCAGTTGGTTGGGCATAGTACCACAAAGTGAAAGGTCACTGGTTCAATTCCCAGTCAGGGAACATGCCTGGGTTGTGGGTTCAGTCCCCAGTCCAGGTACATACGAGAGACAATGCATGGATGTTTCTCTTGCTCTCTTTCTTCCTCTCTCTAAAAATACATAAGATCTTTAAAAAAATCATATGCTGACTAAAGCATGTACGTTTGTAGTAAATTCACTATGAAGTTGAAATTCAGGGTGGATGTGAGAAGGCCATTTACTGCTGATGAAGACAAAAAATTTTGTGCATTTTCTCATTTCCAACTAGTTGGTGTCTTGAACAACTGTACAGTGCAACTGGGTACATATAGTGGCAATTGTTAATTGTTAATTGACAATTAACAATCAAGTCTACTAAGTTTAAGCAGAAAAAGTTTACACAGCTCCCATTAATTTGAAATTTTTGATGACTCAGTAGCTTTCAAAACCCTAAAAGAAGTTTAACCAAATAATCTTTAGAGTTTCTTTTGGCTCTAGAATGCTATGATTTTATGTACTTGTTGATTAAACAGGTTGATAGTAATTTTTTTTCTGTTTAAATAGTTTAGATTCCTCATTAAATTTTATTTTAATGCATAGGTTTAATTGAAGATAAATAAATTATTATGTTAGACAACTATAGGTTGTAAGTGAAACAGCAGGAACAGTGGCTAGATATGTTTTTGCCATGCTTTTGCCATATAGTGTTGCTTTAGTAATTAAGGTTTCTGGTTTTTTTTAACTTAAACCTCTAATTTAGGAAACTATATTTCATGAAAAATTAAGCAGCCAAAAGAGCCTGAAATTGCAAATTCACTATAATTACAACAATACAATTTTTGTTATTGCTTATGCCTGAAATTGTGTTTTAAGAAGATTGTGGTCTCATTTTCATCGCATAATTGTCATTATTATCTGATAATAATAATAATAATAATAATAATAATAAACACTTGGCCTTGACATACTGGAAAGGTTTTTTAAATAATGAAAAATTATTTTCCTTCCCATGAGCAAATGTTTTGGGGAAATGGGGGAATATTAACAGCTTTTCCCAATTAGTTGTTTTTATGCATTGCCTCTTGTGAGTCACAGCCACCACATAAGACAGATGTTTTTACATCCCTTAGTATTGATGGGGGAGTCACAAAATGATTAAGTAATTTGCCTATCTAAAGTGTCACAATTAGCAAATGGAAGATCTGTATTAATATCTAGGCCTGATGTCAAAGCCCACACATTTTCTGTGACACTTCATTGAAGAATTAGTATAAGCTGAAGAGGAGGTGCCTAAGGTTCTTTATTAGTGTTTGAGAAGTCTGAAATGGGGTTTTCAAATACTGTGGCAAGTTAATGGTAAAGATCATTTGTAGGATACTTAGAAAATTACGTGGAATGAGGCAGCTTCAGCCTTGTATTCAGGTAGCCAGGTATGCAGCACTACATGCTGCTGCTCCAATTAAAGAAAGTGAAGGAAACGACCCCTTTTCCCCCACCAAATGTACAAGGTCTGTCCAGAAAAAGCCCAGTCATTGTTAATATAATGAGAATGGTTTGCCTGACATCAATGTGACCTGGCAGCTAAAGATAGTGGACTGGAATGCGCATGTGTGAACAGTGATGACTTCACTGTACTAGTCAGTTGGGGGTCAGTAGAAGCCCTGGAGTCAGCATGTGTACTGTGTGGCCATCCCATTCAAAATCACTAAGTGAGTTAGAGCAATGAATCTGCATTAAAATTTGCATTAAGCTTGAACATTCCTCCATGGGAACTATTTGGATGATTTAGGAGGCTGCAACTATGGGCAACTGATGATTGACAGCTTTATCACAACCACAAGTTTTTTTGTGAAACATCAAATCACCCTGGTGACTCAACCCCCTACAGACTAGATTTGGTGCCCTGCAACTTCTGGCTTTTCCTGAAACCAAAATCACCTTTGTGAAAGGGAAGAGATATCAGACCTTTAGTGAGAGTCAGGACAATATGATGAGGCAGCTGATAGCAATTGGGAGAACTGTGTGAGATCCCAAAGTGCTTACATTGAAGGGGGCTGAGGTGTCATTCTCCTGTGTATAATGTTTTTCGTACCTTTCTTGTCTCTATTTTTCATATTAGATGGCTGGATACCTTCTGGATACCTTGTATGTAGTTATGTCATTGCATAGTTATGTATTATGTATACGCAGTGTCACTTACATAGACACATATACACATGCTTTATTTAAAAAAATTTTTTTAAGCAAGTCCCAATACCATAACTTCAATTAGGTCCATTTTAATCCTGGGATTTCTACACCAACCACATCATCTGTATTAGCAGTAATCGATTTGCTATTCATGTTGATCTAGTCTTGTCAGTAAGGAGTTACATTATGCCCAGTATATTTAATGAATTACTAATTCCATATTCTTTTAAGAAAATCAAGGTATATGTTTTTATTTAATATCTTTTTTAAAGCTATTTGCCATGTGTTCAACCATTTAAAGGCTTAAACTTCATGCTATGTAGAAAACTTAGAGTCTCTCCCTTGCAGGTGATAGTTGAAGTTTTATTACTCTGACTTGTTAATGTTTTGTTTCTACGCCTATGTGCTCAACTAGATTTAAAATCCATTGAGACTGGGGAGTAAATCTTGAACTCCTTAGAATTGTAATAGAGCATTACTGTTAGAAAGATAATCTGATTCAGCAAGCTCATTTTACAAATGAAGTACTGTAGCCAAGATAAAGGAAATTAAATATCTGAAGACACAGAGCAAGGAGTTCTTTTCACCATTTAGTATGCTTTTGATGCTTCATGAAAAAAGGCACAAAATTAGTTCATTGGTTTGGTGGAGACCTGCCTTTCACCTCTGCCCCTAACTTTTTTTCTGTTTTTTTTTGTTTTTTTGTTTTTTTTTTTTTTTTACAAAACTAAAGAGCAAGAGGAGGGGCGATATCTATTAGGAAATATAATAAAAGAAAAATTGAAAAAAGAAAACAAGGGCAAAACAAACCACCAAGAATAATCAAACAAACAAGGCTTTCGCCCAGTAGTGTGTTAGAAATTGGCAGTTCAACTCCAAACCTTTCATCGAGTTCTTCTGATCGGAACTGTTGGGGCAGGAATACAGAGAACAAAAGACTGAGACGGATGACAGGCTAGCATTTGTGCCACCCAAGACCTGGGAGAAAGCTGTGGTTTGGCACACTGTTAGGTAGCTGTAGCATGATGTCAAGTGTGGGAGACATTGTCAGCCTTTTCTCATTTTTCCTCAAATGAGACCAAAAAAAATACTTTATCAAGGTGATAAGTGGAAGAATATGCTGTGTTCTTAGACAGCTATCTCTTAATCCTAAAATTCATTATAACTGTCTAACCAGCTTTTACTCAGTAAATTGATTAAAAGGAACAAATTACAAAAATTTACAGTAATTTTTACATTTTAAAAATCTTTTTGAGGTCACTCTTTATCCCTTATACGTATAATATAGACACAAAAGTGGTAAGTACTGTGGAGATTAGTAAAGAAATAAATGTAAAAACTAAGCAGCATGACAAATGTAATTCTACCTGATTATATTTTCTCTACCCATATTTAAATTTTACATAGCCATTGGCTACTCCTCCAAAGGAAGTAACTAGCTCGGGGAAGACAGAGGCCTTGTCGTATAAATAAACAGTACATGAATGACTTTTGAATAAATGACAGGATTGCTGTGATTGCACACAGTGGATTTTAAATGTATGTTACACATTGACTGGCAACCCACAGACCAATATAAGTATTTTTTTGAAAATCTGAATCAATATTTACAAATTGAGGAAATTTACATTACAAATGCAAACTTTTATCTTCTTTTGAAAAATTAGTAAATCTGGCCAACATCCAGCAAGACAATAAACAAGTGTTCTTATTTAGAAGAGTATTGGCCTTCATTATTCATGCACTTCCTTATTCAGTATTTTTTGAGTGCCTTCTTTGTGTGCAAGGCATTAATCTGGATGCTGAGAATACAGAGGTGAACAAAACAGACCTTCCTTCATGGAGCTTACATGCTGTCAAGTTAAATAGTTAAAATATCGGTGATAATTGTTGAGTAAACAATGAGGGAGAAAAAGGGAATATGAAGTTTGGTGTATATGGGAGTGGGATCAAAAATTTTTTTAAAGATTTTTTAAATTTATTTTTAGAGAGGGAAGGGAGGGAAAAAGAGAGAGAGAGAAACATCTGGGGGTCATGGCCTGCAACCCAGGCATGTGCCCTGACTGGGAATCGAACTTGTGACACTTTGGTTTAAAGCCCGAGCTCAATCCACTGAGCTACGCCAGCCAGGGCTGGGATCAAAATTTTAAATAAGGTACATTTTGAGTAAAGACCTAAAGTTACAGAGCTTGACATGTAGAAACCTGGAAGAAAAGAATTCCAAACAGTGACAGCAAGTGAAAAGGACCTGAGGTTGGAGCATGTCTGGCATGTTTGAGGCAGAGTAAGGAGGTTTATTTGTTCTGTTTTTCTTAAGAGTAGAGAAATATTTCTGTTCCCATACCTGTATCAAAGATCAGTAAAGGTCAGGAGATGTTCATGTTTCAGTAACAGAAGAAAGCTTATTTCTTTGGAAAATAAATAGTATTCCTAGGCAAAGTGTCTCTCTCTTGAAAAGAATCATCCTAAATACAATTATGCAATAAAACAGTGGCAGCTATGATTAATGTGCAGAAAAGATGCTGGAGGAAAAATTTAAATACTGGAAAACAGGATTACTACTTCAACAGACTTCGTGCATGTTCCTAGTGTGATGCTGTTATACTGTATTAAGTGGGAAATTTTCTCATACACCAGAACCTTTTATAGGCTTGAGTAAATAAAAGGGTATTCATAAGGTGCATTAGGAATTGTTGGCCTGGACCGGTAAAGGCATTTCCAGATATGTATCTCTGTAAGACAAAGAACTTAAAAAAAAAAGAACTTAGAGAACAGATTACATGAAAAAAGTGAAGTTAATCGTTTGTGATATATTCTGCTGCAGCTGAGAACACATATACAAATAAAGTGGAATCTTACAGGGTGATTAGGTTCTGAAGTCAACACATAAGGCAAAGATCTGGAAAGGTCCAAATTACTCTTGTAATTCCCTCAGAAATGTATAACAGATATCGTCTTATTAAGTCCAACATAGCCAATTTTACTTCCAGTGTTGGAACCAGAAATCCATTTCCTCAGTGGAGCACCAGGTGAAAATAGTTGGCCATGTTTTATGAACAAAACAAAATGTTTTCTTAAATGCTAGAATTCCACTCAACACAGGGATGTAATCACGCAGTGAGAAGTAGGAAGACAGGTTCACAGCTCTCTGGGAGAAAAACAGGTTCATATCTGTCTTCTCACACTCCAAGGCACAGTTCCTTGAGTGTGCAACATTGCCTACACTTTGTGAAATACTTCTTTTCTCTCCTCATCCAGATATATTCAGGGAAGATGTTATTCAGTTGTACTGTGTCCCTCAGTTACTTGTGCATATAGTTACTCCACAGAATAAAATAACTTGCACTTGTAATAACTAGTGCAAGTAGTATAAATCAATAATAGATTCCTTTTTCTCCAGAATGTTCCTTGTGTTTAAAATCTATTAAGCACTCATAGAGGGAAGCAGTTATTGGCTTTCTGCCGTCTCTGTGTCATAGCTTATAGCTTTTCAATCTTGTTCATCTCATGGCACACATAAACTAATAAAATTCTGTGGCACCTGAAAAATATATTTGTTGCCAACCTGAGGAAAAAATAGGTATAATTTTGATTTCATTCATACTGGGCAGCTATTGCTGTGTTATATATTTTATTTGACAGTCTCAGGGAAAAGAGATTAGTGCCTATGACTATACAGTCAGGTACTGCGTGTTTAAAAATTCTTGTGGCACACCAGTTGAAATTCCTTGGCTTGCAGTCAGCGTAGAATTAAAGTATGATCTCCCAGTGGTGGTTAAAGTACTGTGTGTACTGATGATAGGAGGCCTAGATTTTTGAAATTATTACCAACTAACTAAATACTGGGAGGAAAAACATTTTGATATTAAAAGGTTTTCTTTGATTTGCCTCAACCTTTCAGGTAATGACCCATAGATTGCTGAACAAGGAATTAATTTCCCAGTGATTTAGCATTTAGGAAAATATCTTGGATTTGTTGTTTTATATGGATTAGACTTGCTTGAATTTATTGATACTTGAGGTGTTATTTTCTGCGTGATTGACTGTTAAAATTAATATCTGCGAGATATTACTGAAAAAAAAAGCCCCAGTGAAGTCTTTTATTTGACTTATTAGAAGGGAAAAAACCCCTGAAGACCATGCCACGGATCATAATCCTCTTAAGAAAACATTGTAGAAGTAAGCAGTTAGGAAAATATTTTGAGGCCTGAAAATTGCTTGCTAGGATGCAGTGTTTTAAAACAATTTCTAAACTATTTCAAAAGGTTCTAGAAAACATAATGCTTCTTCCCCTCAACTTTCCTTCTCCCCAAAAAACCTTTTGAAATTGATTTGTAAGGTTGGTCATGGCATAGGTTTCTTAAGACACTCTTCCATTATACTTGCTGGATTCTAAATTATAAAGCTTGTTGGCTTTAGATTTCTCTTTTTCACTATTTATTTCTTAATTAGTAAGGTAAATAAAAGCTGTACATATTGGACATTCTCAACAAAAGACAGAATCACCTGTGGTGTTGCTTCTACAGTATTTTGTTCCCTTTCAAACACAATGCTAGCAGTACTTTAAGAAGAGCGTACATCACAAGTGGAACCTCAGCAACTGTTAATGCATTGGTGTTGGTTGTCTCCTCACCCTCTG
Source organism: Phyllostomus discolor (assembly GCF_004126475.2). Lineage (NCBI taxonomy): Eukaryota > Metazoa > Chordata > Mammalia > Chiroptera > Phyllostomidae > Phyllostomus > Phyllostomus discolor. The sequence continues at coordinate 149,521,582 of NC_040906.2, forward strand.
ATGCCAGTGAGGTAGAGGGTGATGCACCCGCTTTGCTGAGGCATACGTGACAGGCACAGGCCGGCATCCAACAAAGTGCTGTTTTGCACTTATATTTTAGGGGGCCAAGTTATGTGGCAGTATTGTAGATAGGAAATTAAATTACAGTATTAATTTTGATGTGTGTAAAATATCAGTGGACTTGATACTAAATCAAAAATATCTACTCTTTATTCTGGATTTTGTGTACATTATAAACTCTCAAAATTAAGAAAAATAATTTGTAATTCTGAATCATTTCTTACAGTTTTTCAGAAATGATATATACCCATGAAGTAGATTTACTGTTTTTAAAAATTATTGGCTTACATATATATTCTGTGGTTGTTTAGGAAGAAACACAATCATTGCTAGAAAACCTGCAAGTTTACCACACAAATTACTTTCTGATTTTGCGATGTCTTCATCAATTCACTTCTTCTCTTCCCAAGTACCCACTGGGTCGACAGGTAACCTAAATTTCCTCATTTGGAATCTGTGAAGTCAGAATATTGGTCATTTCTTGTTTTGATTTTGGTACCATTCAGGCATCAGAATTTGAAATAGATTTAAATTTTGCAGTGAGTGCTAATCTAAATCCATTCAGCTGTACACATTACTAGTAATTGAAACAGTACTTTTTGTTCTGATGGCCACAGCTGGAAACAACCACTTGAAACCCAGTGGTGTTTCTTCTACTACAGTGTACTTGTGCTAAGGCATTTTACCTTTCTCTCTTTAGTACTTTTCATCACTTAAAACTAAGAGCTGATTCTCCACCTTAGTGGAATGGAAAAATTCTGTTTAAGAATGCTTTATGGTTAATCTTGTGTTGTACTAAGAACTAAAAGAGAAGCAGTACTTCTACTTCTGGCAAAATTACTCTCTGCTAGTCTTTGTGTCATACCTACCATAAACCCTCTGTACAGTGGATGCTAATGGAAGAATTTTGTCTCCCTGAATTTCTGCATCCTTATCTCAAAAGTTTGGAGAACAAATATCTAAAAATGATTTGTTCATAATTTGATTTCTTGCCATTAAGCCATTTTAATAACTGCATTGTTGTTTTTATGATTTCCATATTACAAAGTGACCAGTGATAATAGCCAATCCCAATCCCAATAGAGTTTCATTTTGCTTATATTTAAATGATGTTTTTATAAAGCCCAATCCATGTGATTTATGCCAGTTCTTTTCTTATCTAAAGAAAATGGTTGTTTTTAATAGCATTAATTTTTTTGTTTTGACCATTTATGTAGATTTTGTCAAACTAGTCATGTACAAACTTGAGTACATCACTTTTGGTTCCTCACAAGTTTGCTGTTCACTTGCAGATCAGAGAGCTGTACTGCACATGTTTAGAAAAGAACATATGGGATTCAGAGGAGTATGCATCGGCCTTGCAGTTGCTGAGGTAGTTTTTTTTTTTTTTTCTTTTTAGTCCGCTTTAAGCCTGCCAGTAACTAACACCTTCCTCCAGACCTTTGCCTGCCAAGGAGTTTTATAAGTAGCCACGTTGCCTCTAATACTTGTATGTACCTTGAATTTATGTCTGTAGCTTACAGTGTTTTAATGTGGCAACCATCCATTTCTTTGCTGGTTTTAGCTTGTACTTGACCTTGTGATTTTTAAAGTAAAACAAGTGTTTGTTTAGTCAGATATTAACACTACACCAGGAGAACTGAGATATGGATAATTTTAATCTAGCCAGCCTGACATCATGATGAGGAAAGGAGTCATGGAAAGCACGCTCACCATGGCCCCTACCTACTTGAGTGGAGGAACAGCTTCCCTGGGTGAAGTGCACCCTGTGAAGAAGGTCACTGCTGACCTTGATGAACAACCACGAGTAGGCAGTGGCTTCGATGCTTTCCCCTACCTGAGCTGGCCCTATCCACAACAACATTGGATAATGCATAAATTACGTATCTAATATTACATGAATAAATGAGATATCTTAGAGTTGTTATCACTTACTGTCCCTGACAAGTGTACCTTTTAAAGTTATAATCATTTGTTCTTCTTGGCTTCTTATATGTATGGTGACTTTTTAGTCTTCTATAAAAATAGTGACCACTTGGTCAGTGAGTAAAGGAACATCAAGTGTGAGTTAGGTTTCTGCATATAGTCTTATAATTTTCCTCAGTGGATAGAAATGCTTATATGAAAGTATAAAGAAATTCGAGAACTGAGTATTTATTAAGTTTTGGCTTCCTCTGGACCCACAAGAAAATAACAGATGGCCACAGTAGGAGGAAAATTCACATTGAAAGCACTTTCAGTCCAGAGACTTAATAATACAAATGTTCTGTGATCTAGCAGGTGCAGCCTAAGATAGGAAACTAATTATAATGCTATCTGGAAAAATAACTCCTCATGGAAACTAGGTTGCTACTGAAAAGCTATGTTGTATTTAATTTTTTAAAATGCCAATAAGAGATTTCTGTGCATTTATTTACTTCCACTGGAATATTTCTGAGCCTTCTGTTGCTTTCTGTTTAAGTTAACATACCTATCTCAAACACCTAGTTGATTCTTATTGCTGGGTTTTCTCTTTAAACTTTGTGATTGGTGATTCTCTTTCTTTAGTTTGGTATTGCTAAATTCATAGGTTCCTTTGTCAGGGAGGGACTTGTTCTTTTCCTTTTGTATCTCCCTTGGCCTGGTAATCTTGGGGGTACAAGTCAAGGATCAAAAATACCAATTCCAAACTAGGATAAGGAAACAAGAGCCATAAAAATAATATAACAGTTGTACCCATTGTGTATGAAGGCTTATAGTGTGCCAGGTACTGCATTATGCACTTTCAGTGCATTTTCTGGTCTAATAATTAAGCATTAGATACTATTAGCCACACTTTACAGCTGAGAAAACAGAAGCACAGAGAGTGTTTCAGTGACTTGCCTGATTCTCTTAACTGTTGATGGAACCAGAATTCTAATCCAGGCCTGACTTCAAAGCTGTTGTACCTATGGATTTGGGGACCTCATAAAGCAGAAACAACAGAAAACAAAGTTATAGTCATTTTTCTAAGCTAAGGTTAGAAATATAGGAATATGAAAAACACAAAACATCAAATATGGCAGCTACAGCAAGGACAGGCAAGAGTGGGCACTACTAAAGAAAAGGAATCTGGGAACCTCTGGACTGGATTTATTTTTCCTTTTGTACAGATTAGTTGTAGACAGGAAGTAAGGGGTACTTCTCAGTTTGGCACTCTGAGTAAGAATCATCTGGATTTAGGAGACCAGACATTTTCATTACCTGTCTATAAACAATTCAAGTCACAAGAGAAATTGAGAATAAAATGATTATTGAATGTTACTTTGGAAAGAAAAACTAAAATACTGTTAGAACCATAGTCTAGTTAACATTTCTGATTTGAATTTTTAAAAAATAAAGTACCTTAAATGCAACATCTCCCTGGAAATATCCCTTTTTTCTGGAAAGCAGCATCCTTAAGTAACCATAGATTTACTTGATGGAATATTTTCTGACCATTAAAAAGCACTTAATTTGTAACATTTGTATGGAACCACAAAAGACCCCAAATAGGCAAAACAATCTTAAGAAAGAAGAATATAGGTGGAGGCATCATGCTTTCTGATTTCAAACTATATTATGAAGCTATAGTAATGACAAGAGTGTGGTGTTGGCATAAACAGACACATAGATCAGTGGAACACAATAGAGAGCCCAGAAATAAACCCACACATATTTGGGCAATGAATGAAGAAGGAGCCAAGACTACACAGTGAGTACAGTGAAGAAAGGAGAGTCTCTTCAGTAAATGGTATTGGGAAATAGGAGAGATACATGCAAAAGAATGAGACTGGATCATTATATTACACCAGTCACAAAATCAACTCAAAATGGACTGAAAACTTGAATGTAAGACCTGAAACCATAAAACAAGAAAAAAATGTAAGTGGTAAACTCCTTGACATTGATCTTGGCAATGACCAATTTTTTGTCTTGGACACCAAAAGAAAATGAAACAAAGGCAAAAATAAATAAGTGGAATTACATCAAACTAAAAAGCTTCTGCACAGAAAAGGAAACTGTCAACAAAATGAGAAGGCAGTTTACAGAATGGAAGAACATATTTGTAAATCATATATCTAATAAGGGGTTAATATCCAAAATATATAAAGAACTCATACAACACAACTGAAAAACCCTGAACAATTTGATTATAAGTGGGCAGATGGTCTGAATAGACACTTTTTCAAAGAGCAGATGTACGAAAAGGTGCTCAACATCACCGATCAACAGGGAAATGCAAACTAAAACCACAATGAACTATCACCTTGCACTGTTCATATGGCTCTTATCAAAAAGACAAGAAAATTCCAGTCAAGATGGCAGCATAGAAAAACACGGCTTGCCTCTTCATGCAACCACATCAAAATTACACCTAAAATATAGAACCACCATTACTCAGAACAGTCAGAAATCAATTGAATGGAAATCCAACAATAGCAGAATTAAAGAAAATAACAGAATTAAAGATGATTATTATTAAAACAATAATCATCAGACCAGTAGGAGGGGTGAAGACTTGGAATGGGTTGGTCCCACATCCATGTGTGGTGGGTAAAAATTCAAGAGGAGTATCTCAGGAGTGAGAAGTCCCAGCTCTACACCAGATCCCCCCCAGCCAAGGGTTCCAGTGCCAGGAAGGTAAGTCCTCATACATTCTGGCTGCAAAAACCAATGGGGATTGAGTCAGTGGAAGAAACTTCTGGAATCCCAAGCAGTTACCCCTCAAAACAACCCTCAAATGAAATTACTGAGACTAACTTCCTCTGAGCTGCAGCATCAGGGCAGTAGTTTGAAAGACACTAGGGGCATACAGGGAGGAACCGAAGTGTCCAGCATCAAGGTGGGAGCTGGGGGACAGCTTTCTCTCAGAAAGAAAGGCAGTCAGAAGCCATTGTCCCTTTTTAGAGCCCTCCCCTACAAAAAGTCATGGAGCCAGCAAGAAGGTGCCATATCTGAGACTCCCAGATATGTCCAGCCATCAACCTGGCTAACACTGTTTACCCTGCCCTGAGGATCACCTGATACTCCATCCCACTCAATTTATGGATCCACCCAAACTGTTAACTGACTTTTCCATATGAATGGCTGGTCTTGGCTCATGTTTCACAACTTCCTAAATCCTATCAAACAAGCAACAGCCAGCTTCAGTAAACCACCAGTCTCCATACCTCTTGCTTAGTGGCCCAGCACTAGCAGCAGCCAGCCTAGATTCATGGCTTGGCTGTGCCTGGGGATCAATACCAGCACAAGGAGCAGCCATCTCAGATTACTTTACAGCTCATGCAGGGTGGCCTCAGGCAGAACACAGGTGGGGGAGACATTGGCCTGTGCCCTCTGGGAAACCTCAGAGCTTGAGCACCCAGTGGACAGCTACAGACCTCATTGGAACACCACCACCCTACACATGCACAGCAGATCCTCCATGGGGTGTGGAGGTTGATGGTCAGTGGTCACAGCCAGTCCTTGAAGCTGACTTGCCTGAGTAAATTCCTTCCATTGACCTGCCAACAGCAATCAAGGCTCACTACAGGAGGAGGGGGTTTTCAACCCTCGAGTAAGGCACACCTCAAGTACCCAGCTTGGGTGATAGGGGAGGCTGTGACACTGAACCCTACAGCACACTACTACATTAGGGCACACGACCAAGACAGAGAGTCAGAGCAGCTCTACCTCATACATAGAAACAAACACAGGAAGGCTGCCAGTCAAAATGAGAAGATAAACATGGCCCAAATAGAAGAACAGATCAAAACTCCAGGGAAAGAAAACTAAACAAAAGGGAGATAAACAGTCTATCAGATGCAGAGTTCAAAACACTGGTTATAAGGATGCTGAACAAACTTAGTGAGAACCTCAGCAGCATTAAAAAGATCCAGTCAGAAACCAAGGATACACTAATTGAAATAAAGAACCATTTACAGGGAAACAACACTACAGTGAATAAATCTGAGAATCAAACCAATGATTTGGAACGTAAGGAAACAAAAAACAACTGATTAGAACAAGTAGAAAAAAGAATCCATAAAAACAAGGGATGTGTAAGCAGCCTCTGGGACAACTTCAAGCGTTCCAACATTTGCATCATAGAGATGCCAGGAGAAGAGAAAGAGCCAGAAATTGGGAATCTATTTGAAAAAATAATGAAAGAAAACTTCCCTGATTCAGTGAAGGAATTGACATGCAAGTCCAGGCAGCACAGCGAGTCCTACACAGGGTGGATGCAAAGAGGCCCACTCTAAGACACATCCTAATTAAAAAGCCAAAGGTTAAAGATAAAGAGACAATCTTAAAAGCTCCAAGAGAAAAGCAGTTAGTTACTGCTTTTCTACTACAGGGGAGTTCCCATAAGACTGTCAGCTGATTTTTCAAAAGAAACTTTTCAGGCAAAAAGGGACTGGTGAGACATACTCAAAGTGTTGAAAAGCAAGGACCTACAACCTAGATTACTATAATCCAGCAAAGCTGTCATTTAGAATCTAAGGGCTTCTCAGGGATACAGGGATTCTCAGAAAAGAAAAAAACAAGAAAAGAGTTCATCATCACCAAGCCGTTATTATATGAAATATTAAAGGGACTTATTTAAGAAAAGATCAAAACTGTGAATAATAAAATGGCAATAACCACATATCTACCAATAATTGAATCTAAAAAGCAAACTAAGTAAACAAGAACAACAGAGACAGAATTATGGATACAAAGAGTGTTTTGATGGTTGCCAGATGGGCGGGAGGAGGTAGCATTGGTTAAAAAAGGTGAAGGGATTAAGAAGTACAAATAGGTAGTTACAGAATAGACATGGGGATGTAAAGTACAGTGTAGTTAATGCAGTAGCCAAAGAACTTGTATGCATGATCTGTGGACATGAACAATGGTGCAGGAATTGCCTGAGGGAGTGGGTGGTGCTGGGTGGAGGGTGGCAAAGGGGAAACTTGTGACAATTGTAAAGGCAATATCAGTAAAATGTAATTTAAAAAAGACAAATAGCAAATGTTGGTAAGGATGTGGAGAAAAGGAAACCTTTGTCCCCTGTTGGTACAAATGTAAATTGGTGTGGCCACTATGGAAAACAGTATGGAGGTTCTTCAAAGAATTAAAAATAAAACTATTTGACCCAGCAATTCCATTTCTGGGCATTTTTCTGAAGGAAATGAAAGCACCAACTCAAAAACCTATCTGCACTCCCATGTTCATTGCTGTATTATTTACGATAGCCAAGACACGCAAACAACTGAAGCATTCAGCAGTGGATGACTGGATAAAGAAAATGTACCCCCCCACACTAATATTTAACCTTAAAAAGAAGGAAATCTTGCCATAATACCAAACTCCTAGATACAGAGAATAGATTGGTGGTTGCCAGAGGTGAGTGGTGTCAGTGAGGTGTAGTGGGCTTGGGGGTGATCAAAAGTGATGAATGTGGTAGCCCCAGCTGGTGTGGCTTGGTTGAGCATCATCCCATAGATCGAAATGTCGCAGATTCGATTCCTGGTTGGGGCACATACCTGGGTTGCAGGATTGGTTCCCTGGTCAGGGCACATGCAAGAGGCAGTCAATTGGTGTGTCACTCTAACATTGATGTTTCTTACCCTCTCTCTCCCTCACTTCCCCTTTTTTAAAAATCAAAAAAATAAAATTAAGTGGGCAAAGGTGGTCAAAATATACAAACTTTAAGCTACAAAATAAGCCCCAAGATGTAATGGACAGCATGGTGACTATAGTTAATAATACCATATCACATTTTTGAAAGTTGCCAGGTAGCTTTTAAAGGTTCACATTATTTTAAAAAAATTATAATTATGTGCGATGACAGATGTTAACTAGACTTATTGTGGTAATCATTGTGCAATATATACATGTACTGAATTATGTGTACACTTGAAACTAATAAAATAAGTATCAATTATATCCCAATTTTTAAAAAGAATTTACAAGGAATTTGTCATAATTTGGGAAAATGTTTGTTATATATTCATGAGTGGAAAAGACCAGCAGAACTTTGCATCACAGTTATTTAAAAGTGTGTGTGGCAAACATTGATGTGTATGTGGTGAGCACACACATATGTCTTTATAACATGTCATAATTTGACATGAGTGCAATGGTTCTGCATGCCTTCTATACCCTTTCTTTTCTGAGTCGATGCTTGGAGCATGAAGACCACATATGGGATATGAGTTCATTAATTTTACACTCGACCGCATAATCATTATATAATGACACATTTGTGTTAAAATGCCACTTGGAAACAGGAAGTGGTAAAAATGGTGCTATCCCAGCAGTGAGCTAGGTGAGTACACTGGCTTTTCTTAGTCAGCCATAAGAGACTGTAAGATGAAAAATTTGTCTTTCTATTGGACAGACTCTCTAAACAGCTGTCTAGAATTCAAACACTAGATCAAGAATTTTTCAGATTTCTGAAATTCTAAAAACCTTGCTTCAATAGGAAAAACCTTGCTTCAATAGCAAGGTTTTAAGGATCGATAGAAGTCACAGTCCTCTATTTATATATAGGAAGATGATGGATCTACTGGACCTGGAGAGCACTATACCCTCACATCAGGAGCAGTGGATGACTTTGGCTATGATTCTTTTTTTATTATTTTTATTTTTATTTTAGTTGTTGTTCAAGTACAGTTCTGTCTTTTACTCCCAGCCCAGCCCACCCGCCCCTCCCTCCCTCCCTCCCTCCCTCCCTCCCTCCCTCCCTCCCTTCCTTCCTTCCTTCCATTCTAATTTTTTTTTGGGGGGCTATGAATCTTAAATTGGGGATAATGAAAAGTAGGGCCCTCTTCTTAGGTGAATTTATTCTGCCCCCTACCCCATCAGTGGAGAGTTACTCAATCCCATTTGCTTCCAAATAAGGAAACCAAAGCCAGAAACATTGGCTTTTCTGCAATTGGCAGGGCTGGAATTTAAGTCTGAATTTTCAGAGTATAGTCTGTTTTTCAGTTCTATTCTAATTATTTGAAAAGTGGTGTAAAAGGAAATTTATATGCATTTGTGGCAAATAGTCCATGTTCAAAACATACCCAATTTTTTTAAATGAGCCAGCAGAGCAAGTTTCTGTGGACTCAACGCCCCCATAACCCCCAGCATCTTGACACTAGTCATTTTGGCACAGGCTGCCAACACAAATGAAAGGAGCCACAGTGTCTGGTCTGCTTATCCCAAGTGTAATGCTATGAGCTGGCTACAGAAACAGATTTGTAAATTGAAGTTGATTGATAGCTGAAGGAATTTACTTTATACTGAAAGAAATTATTCTAATTTCCAAGGAAGACTTTTGAGTTAAACTTAATATATTAGCAGGTTGGCTCAGCTTTCATTGAGTTGAAAAAACATGACCTACATAATACTATTAACATTTGATCACTTTAGCTTACTTCAGAGAGACTAGAGATTTGGAATTTAAATAATGTGTTATTTCCTGACATTATGGATCATCTTTAGATGATATTTAAAGATCTAGTTAGGAAAAATGATACAGTCCCACAGTCAATGATATGCCTCCTAAATAGCAATACTGTAATTACTTTTGATTATCTAGATCTGTCCATGCAAAAGACATATGAGATTCACTATTAAAATAAAATTTCTTTCTTTTAGAACAGGGGTTGCCAGTTTGGAATTTGCAACACATCAGGTCCTCCACATTCATCTGTAGCCATGGTAAAATCAGACAAAACAGCTTAATTGTTGAAGCTCATTTTAAAGCAAACAATGTTGAGAGTAATGTTTTTAGAGTAATGGTTTCCAGGTTTTAGTATGCCACAAGAGTTAGCTAAAGTGTACTGAATGTATAAATTTCTGCCTTTGCCCCGCAAAGTCTAAGTCTAATTATTGGGAACTTTGGTGGGGTCATTAGCAGTAATCTGTATTTAACAAGCACTCCACAGCGTTTGGACATACAGTCCAGGAACCACACTTTGAGAAACACTATTCTAGAAAATAAGGGAATATAAAAGGGCTACAAAAAATTAAGAAAGAAATGAAGCCTTTAAAGGAAAAGTCTTAATTGTGGAGAAGTTGGGTGACTTTGGGCCATTGATTTCAAATTGATTTTAGTCCAAAACTAATTTTTATATCAATAAACAGGGAAAAAATCTGAATTTGTATTTTAAGGTTTTTTTCTTAAAATAAAACAGTGTGTGGGGGGGGCGCTGGGATGGGGGTGAAAGGCAGAAAACTGTACTTGAACAACAATTAAAATAAAAATTAAACCAAAAAATCAGTCCCCAGTACTAATTTTCTGCTAGTAAAATGAACAGGTAGCTAAGAAATACTAATTTTAAAAACTGAGAAATAGCTGATCAAACAATTTGACAACTTATTTTCTTGTGAGTTCAGTGTTATAGTTTTATAGTGTGTCAATAAAATATGTATATATTTCTTATACTAAAGTTGTTCCTAACCATATGATAGAATTAAATTTATTCATTTTGACATACAAAAAAGAGTGTGCTGTCCCACGCTGCCCACGGAGTGAGCACCGTAACTTCTGGATGCTCCCCAACATGAACCATTTTGAGAACAAACTATTCTTCACTAAGCCCTGAGGTCATGAAACTATCATACATAACCTTTGCCTGGTTCAGCCATCCTGTGTATGTGTGTGTGCGCGCACACGTGCGCATGATATGTTGATCCACTGATGGCAAAGATGACCATGGTTCTTACCTAAACTGAATTTTGGCCAAGTGAGAGATTAAGGAAGACAGGCAATTGAATGCAGAGTAGTAAGTGCTGCGATGGATGAGGTTTCATGTGCAGTTAACCTTCGTTTGGGAAGTAAAACCGTTTCTTGTAGGAGGTGGCATCTAAGATGAAATATTGAGGCTTAGAGAAATGAATGTTTTCAGTTTCTGTTTCACTTGTTATCATATATAATTGGTTTTTTGTGTTCTCTTTGAATAAGATAATCTCTGAATTTTTTTGGTAACCATTTTTGTGTTTTTTCATCTAGTCTCATTAATATATTTGCAGCTTTACGTTTTTGAATATTTTTCAAAGCTGTTTTATAATGGTCTGTTGAGAACTTGAGAACTCACTATTCAGATCTTTGCATTAGCCGTGGATTGACGAGTTTCTCCTCATATAGCCTGTTCTCCATAGACATTTATATAATGAGTACTTAACCAGAAATTACTGGCTTTCTGCATGATGAAGCAGAACACTGCCCTGCCAGATGATTACTTTTAATAATTGCTGAATGAGTCTTTCTGCCTTATTTAAGTAGACATTTTTAAATACAGCCTATAAAGTTTTAACACATTAAGCATCCCAAGCCTTTTTTGAACCATATACCTGATAGTGATATGATTACTTATTCAAGTTGGTTAAACCTTTTTTCCTGCATTAATGTGACTTTACATGATTTTTTCCTTTCTCTTTCACTAATCGAGTGTGATGGCTTTCAAACTTTTTAAAGATTTTATTTATCTTTAGAGAGAGGGGATGGGAAGGAGAAAGAGAGGAAGACAAACATCCTAGTGTGAGAGAAACATTGATTGGTTCGTGTATATATATATAAATTACTATATATATATATATAGTAATTGATAATGCTAGTACAGTTGTCCCTATTTCTCTTCTTTTGCCTGCCTCCACCCAGCATCCTCCACTCCCTCAGGCAATCCCCACACCATTGTCCATGTCCGTGAGTCATCCAAAGAAGTACTTTGACCACTCCCGTTTCCTATACTGTACTTTACTTCCCCACCACTATTCTTTAACTACCTATTTGTACTTCTTAATCCTCTCACTTCTTCACCCATTCCCTCACACCCCCTCCCATCTGGTATCCATCAAAAACACTCTTCGTATCCATGCTTCTGTATCTGTTCTTACTGTCTACTTAGTTTGTTTTTTAGATTCAAATGTTGGCAGATATGAATTTATTGACATTTTATTGTTCATAGTTTTTATCTTCTTTACTTTTCTGATATTGCCTGTTGTGTTATATAACTTTTAAAGCCAGTTATTCACTGATAGCAATTTGTACTTCTAGGTTTGTTTTTCAGGCACAAACATATTAAATCATACTTACACAGTATTTCACAACTTGGATTTTGTTTGTTTCTTAATTTGTTTGGCACCTAATATGTTACTGTGGACACTGTGTCTTGAGATGTAATGTAGCGTGGTCAGTAAGAACATGGATACCAAGCCAGACTGGATTCAAATGCCATCACCTTTGCCAATTACTTGGCCACACTTAGGACAAGTTACTTAAGTTTTCTCTGCCTCTGTTTTCTTATCTCTTAACATGGAAATAATAATTGTAGCTACCTCATACAGTGTTGTGAAGATTAAATAATGCCTCGACATGTGTGTGCATATGAATGTTAGCTGTTATCACTAGTATTAACTTCATTCTTTATCACCACTATATAATCCCCATGTTTTGAAAGTGTAACATTGTATTTAATCAGTCCCTTATTTGATATATATTTAGGTTGTTTCTAATTCTTCACTGTTACAAACAGTAATAGCCTAGGGTTGAGTGTGTGTTTGCACATTTGTGTAATTGTTTCACAAAATAAATACATATATACAGATTTTGTGAATCTAAAATATAATCTTGCATGCACCAAGGTACACTTGTACCAACTGTATCAGTAA